>NC_045599.1:83177185-83802185 GCF_009762305.2 Zalophus californianus | reverse complement strand
CTAGCAGATAGCAGGTTAGCCCACTCACTGTTTTATTTAGGGATGTGAGCAGCCTTCCTTCCGCAGGTGGGAGAATACTGTAGACCTCTCCCATACTTTATCCTCATGTGTCGAAATATGTTATTAGTCATAGTGCTCTGGTTCAGAGCTGTTTTCATTTGAACTTGTGGACAGTCTCTTTTAGGACATAAACTTCATGTTGGCTTTCATGCAGTGGGAAGTTTTTAACATTTTAAACATAGCTTTAAAAGTCAGGGCTAATGACAGGAAGACTATATTCATGGTTTGGTCTCAAACTGGTATCTTATTAATATAGTTATATTAGATTTCTTTACATTTATGAAAGATTAGAGAAATAAAAATATCAACCCACTGAGAATACAGATTTATGAAAGAAGAGGTAAGAAGTACTTAAATAAGAAACTGACAATGGAAAGAAAAGCTTAGGACTTTTCCCAGCATCAGCAAACTCCAGAAGAAATCCTTTCTTATTCATCGATTTGTAAAATCTATATTTAAAGGACATTAAAGTGCACTGTGCCTGGGGGGAGGGGAGAAGTGGGAACAAAATCTTTATAGAGTGCCTACTATTGCTATGTAGTGATAGTATTTGGTATCATCTTGATTTTATGGAAGGAGAAAATTGAGGTTTTGAAGATAAACTAGGTAACTTGCCAAAGTCATATAGCCAGGATGTGGTTCTGGTAAAAAATTCTGCCACACCATCTTACTAGTTATCTGTGTGTGTGTGTGTGTTGTACGTGGATTTGTGTATCTGTGATCACCGTAGAGTAGCAGGGGCTGAAGCATCAAAGCAATGAAAAACAAAACCAAACAGGAAGATGGACAGATGGATGGATGAGAGGGAGGGAAGAAGGAATAAGTCTCCCTTTGTGAATCAAGTGGGTTCATTTACTCATTCACCCAGTGGGAAGAGAAAAGCTACTTTGAGAGTTAAGACCAATGCTGTGCTAGTCTGTTCTTTATTCTGCATTAAAGCTTTACGTGTATGTGAATCATAGGAGCCAGAGAAAAGTCCATTTTGATGGATGTTCATTATGTTACAGGTGGTAATACTAGAGTTTGGGAAACTAAAAAGGTGTTTTTTTTTTTTTTTTTAATTTCAGTATGATGTGGCTTAGTTGCATTAGACATTTGCAATAGCTATTTTCTGAGTACACGAAAGTGTTAGATTTGCTGTGTTTGAGTGGCTAGAGCATTGGGCAGAGGGCTTGCTTGTCATGCTGGGTTGATTTGCAGCATGTGGGCTGTGTTGTTTACTATTCCCAAGTGTAGTCTTCTGCTGTTGTCTGTTTTTGATCACCTTCTCACCTTGAAGTGACCTGAGTGATATTACGTAGGAAACAGGAGTTTTATTAAAATGGGAGTGATACTCCATCCCCTAGAAAACCATTTTATTCAGTGCCAAGAGAAATAGAAATACTTCCCTTCCCCCTGCTTCCTCTCGGTTGCCCATATTGGCTTTACAAGGAGGGAAGAAAGCCCGTTATTGAGGACAATATTGAAGGGAAGAGAGGTCAGGGCAGGCAGGGGAAAGGGAGGTTCTTGTAAGAACAATACGTTCTTTGTGTTATTTTAAATAGTATGTGACATTAATTCTCAGTTAAAGCCGAAAGTCAAAGCCTCTTGAAATATGTATGGATCAACAGAACCACTTTTGCACCCAAGAGAGGAGAAGGGTGCTGGCAATGAGCCATACTGAAATCTTGGGCTGAGAATTTGAAGGTGGAATTGGGGGGGCCAGTGCAAAGGTCACAACAGCAACCGGATGTAGTTTGCAGACTGATCGGTCAGCCCCAAATCTCTCCTTAGCTCAGGTTTATTGCTCCTGTAGGGTTTCTCTTCGTTATCACGACTGCAGTCTGCTAGTGCAATTTTCTGCTGTATTACTGTATTTAGATAAGAGAGGATTTTGCAAAATTATCAAAGGTTTACAGCAGTTTACCTCATTCTTCTGGCAGGTAACTTTTGTCTCTAACAGACTGAGTTATGGTCTCCGGCCTCACGGACAAGGTACAGTCAAGAGAGGTTATCCTCTCCATTGGGTCATACACTCGCTTTCCTTCCTAATACCCGTAAAGAGGCTTTAGGGTAGAAGGAGAAGAATATAAACACAGAAACCACATCCTAACAGCTGTCTCTAGTTAGCTCTGTTTTTCCCCCTAGCTTTTAAATCTTGCAGCAGCACCTAATTTGTCCCACATGGCTTTCCTCCCAGTGGAGCTGCTGTCCCTTTCCGGGCTGTCCTGTTGGAGCAAAAGCAGTTACGAAGAATCAGCTAGTCCTACCAGTTTAGGTTCACTGTCATTGGGTGGCTGGTTTGCAGGTGCCAATGAATGGGAAGGAGATCCCATCTGTAGATTGGGAGAGATTTGTAACAAAGTCTGAACCCACTTTGGTGCCAGTCGACCTACCAAAATATCCCCCAATTAAGCACTCCATGAAACTAGTTGACCGAATAAATTAGACTTATGAGCCACCGAGTGGACTACTGTGATTTGTGTCGATACGTGGTTTGACCTAGGATCACATATCAGAATTATCTAGAGTGTTTAAAAAATTCGCACACATGCCCAACTTGTTCCCTTATGTTCGTCTTCTATTTTAACAAGCCTGGGAGTGAGGAGTGTAGACTTAAACAGATTTGTGTTCCAACATGTCTTCATGGGAAGTGGGTTTCAACTTGTACTATTATATTCATTTTTTTAAGTTCTAGATTATTTTGTGTGTGTGTGATTTATTCATGTCTCCATTCTCTCTCCCATGCTTTTTTTTTTTTTTTTTAAATACAGTGAGGCCAAAAACAGATGCTTCTAGGGCAGGCAGAATACTGAATTAAGTTATTTCCTTCACTGAAACTAGTGTTCTGTTTCTCTCTTCCAGCTCCTATTTATTTCTTATGGCTGCTGAGAAGTAAGACGTGAAATTCACACAGCCAATGGCTTTTTCTTGTGACTTTTAAAGAACAAAATTAGTCCAGTTTAAAAAATTTAAGTTGGGGTTAGTGACAGAGAACCGTCCTTCTCTTATATTTAGCTCTCGAATAATGACTTCCTCAAGATGTATTGATTATCTGAATTTCATTGCATATATGCTGAATGCTACTGGTTCGTGTCCTCTGAGATGAGAGAAATGTGTGTACCTCACCTTGAAAAAGGAGTACCTGAATTAGTCCAAACGGAATCACCCTTGTCCTCATGATTTTGCTAAAGAACTGATAGTCTTTTTTGTAAAGGAAGGAATAAACCTATCACAGCTTGCTTTAAAGGTCATTGTCTCTTGCAAAGTAGATTAGCTCACTTTGTTCTATGAGCAGGAACCATGCGGCAGCTCTGAGAAACTATACATAGGAAGTAAGTTTCTGCTATCATTTTGGTCGCTCTCATAAAAGAAATTTCATGCCTCCCGGTTTTCACTTGCCTAACATAAGTCATAACTCCTCATGGGTAGAGGGGGGCAGGACGACAAGAATGGGGTGGATAGTAGGCTTTCACTTGTAACGTTTCTCTGCATTTTACCAAGCCTTGGGAATGTGTCTAAAAACACTGATGACAAATTTGGTGATTTAATATTTTTGATGTTGTTGAGGCCAGTAGTTAGTAGGTGAGTCATGGCAGTAATTGAAATGACTAACTTGCATTTTATGGAAGTAGATGGCTGAAACCGAACTTTTCCTTTGGTTTGTGCATGGTGCGAATCAGCGCTGTTCTCCCGAGGTATGGCCTATTAATCTCTGTTAAGTATAAGTCCTCATGTAACAGAGGCAGTGATTTATCCTGTTGCTTCGGAAACCCTGTAAATTTATGTGGAAGTAAGGGATAAAAATTGCCTTGATGTTTTCTTGAAGAATCGTAATTAAATCTGTGTATTCTTTTCCTTCTAAGCTAAAAATGGAATTGGTAGGGGTGGGGGTTCCACTAAAAAGAAGAGTGACTCTTAGATACACCTGAACTTCCTTATAGTAACTGATTAATCTAGAGTATTCAGGAAAGAGAAGTTCTGCGGAAATCTACTTAATCCCTTAAACAATGAAATAGTTATAACTGCTCTCATTGCAAATGGTTCTAAAATGTCACAGTCATTATCAGACGTTGTCCGGTAGAGTATGGTGAGTTTTCTCAATGAACCAGGACCCTCATTAAGAACACCAGTTATTGAAGTCTTTGGTAATATTGGGATGCTCTTGGGAGCCTTTGAGATCTGTAGGTTTAGCCTGACTTTTTAATGATTTTTCCTAGATGGCTGGTTCTCTTGCCTCCTGCCAGTGTTTAGGGCTCTGTACCCCCAAAACCCACAGCCTCTGGTTGCTGTGCTCTTCTAATTAGCTATTTTTTCTTTCTTTCTTTTTGCTTCCTTTTGATAATTTCTATTCTCCTCTGCCACTTTTAACTATTGGGAGCCAGCTCTTACTTCCATGATCCCAGGCTGGTTTTTCTTTCCTTTCTCTGTTTATAATCCTGGGAGCAGTTTGAGCATTTTTGGTTGAATCCCGATAAGAATTACCATGTAATTAAGCCAGATTGTTAGTCCTGTCCCCAACCTGGGAGGTGTTTGGTGAGGAGGAGGAGCAGGGCTCACCACTTACCTGATAAATAGAGCCCATGGGCTTTGTAATGGCCGTGTTCATTCAGTTTAAACATTCCTTTGCTTTGTTTCTGATGTTTTGGGTTTCATGACTAAATTTTGACCCCCAAACAAGAAGCAATTCCACTTTCCCTTCTAAAACGCACCAATTTCTGTCTTTGCCCGACAGTCTCTTGGCCTTTTCTCTTTCTTGGAATGGTGATTTGTTAGGACTTCGCATCCACATATATTAACAGGCCGGCATAGAAGTAAGGAAGCCTCCAATCTAGCCCACTAACCCCTCCACAATATTTGGAATTACTAACATTTAAGAAAAGGCCGGGTTTTCGATAGTTAAGTGTCTGTCGATTTTCCGAATTTAACTCCTGTATTAAATACAGACTGTGAAAGGTCTCCTCATATTGAATATGCCTTTGCTTTGAATTCCGTTAATAATGTGCACATTTCCTGAGTGATCATAAATTCTCATTCCTTCTTTGCTTCTTTTGAGCTCACATCTCTTTCCTAAGATTAATTGGAGTGTTAAATTCAGAGTAATGCTCATTGTAAGTATTCAGTAAATTAAGGAAATTTAAATACATGCATTAAGGCTAGAAAGGGAAAAATAATTAGTTCCCAGAAAGCTGTGAGTGACTCTGTCCACACACATAGGTTTTTGAGAAAACATCGAATGTGTTTAATGAGTGTTTTGGCATGCAAGGTTTATTGTTTCAGTGAATTATCACCACGCGGTCACATTCTCAGGACTCCAGCTTACCCCCACACATTATCTTGCTATTTTTCCTCCTTGTTTCTGTCAAGGTATTAACCCAAAAGTAAAAGGAGAAAACATGAAAACATCACGTTAAAGAGCTTAGAGTACCTGGCACAGTGTCTAGCAACTAGTTAAGTGCACAGTTCAGGCACTGTCCCTTAGGAAAGGTTTTTCACGTCAGTTGTGGGCTGTCTTTTCTGTAGTTAAGGCTTATGGACTCTTCTTTAAAAAGATGCTCACTGCCTTATTCTCCTAATCAGCTGAGAAGTTTTTCTTGTTCTTTTGCAGTCATCTTGAGATTAAACCATAGGGGTTTCCTAACCTTGTGAACTTGTGTATACTTGATTCATTTGGGTTGATTTTTCAGAGTGGCATTTATTTCTGCAGTCCTGAGAAGATGGGGCAACTCAAGGTACTGGTGAGCAGACACTGGTAGGGAATTACCTTGTGCTCCTGTAATGCTGTGCTTTGTGGTTTAGGCGATTTCCCCTCTGTCCACCCTGCCAGGGGACCTAACCTCTGAGATAGAGGTGGGTGGGATTGCATTGTGAGTTTTTTGCTTGCCATCGGGGCCAAAAGATTGTGGATAAAGATTCTCTCCCTTGGATTATACTACAAATGATCCTTCCTTCTAGTAATAATATATTACTAGAAGTTATATATGTTTCCCATAAAACCATCTAAAGCTTTTTAGAAGTTAATTTTAGATGCAGCCTGAACCTCCTCCAGGGGTAATGAGTTCTCTAACTTTTCCACGTAGTATATAAAGACTGCTTACTTTAATTACTCGTATTTACCAGGTTTGAAGGTAGTAAGAACTTGATCACTGCTTTTCTCAGCTTGCATTCCTGTAGACAAAGGGATTATAATCTCTGTAGGTCTTGGCGGGCCTCTCCCTATCTTGATCGCCATAGGATCTCTCCTCCGAATTGTGTCCAGCTCTTTAGGTGGTAGGATCCAGATTTGAGATGGAATACCAGGTGTAAGCGTACTTTAGGTTTGTACTTTACGAGGGAAACACTCTAGTAATTGAGCTGACTCCCCCATGTTATTGTTGGCCTTTGCACTCCAGCAGTATTTGGGGTCCTAATCCTGAGTGAATAGTTATCAGTGGTCAGCAGTTCCTCTTTTTGGGTTGTAACTGACACCTTGTAGCCCACTGATCGTCCTCCAAGTGTAATTTATATTCATTTCCCTTAAATGCATGCCATTACAGTTGCCCACATCTCAGCTCCATGCCACTGTTCTGTCTCTTCACATAGCCCTCTGAAATCTTAACTGCAATTCATCTCTTGTCAAGTTGGCGTTCATTTCCCTTTTGTCACCTTCAAACCTTGGCGCAAATTCACTTCCTCTGGGAAGTAGCCTGTGATTAACCCTGACTGACACTGATCACTCATACTCATCATCCGGTTGGCCAGGGACTTCAGCATCCAAATTCTTCCATCATTCTGGGTCTTGTTGTAATTATTTCTTGAGTCTCTCTACTTTGTATTCCTTTTTACTGAGTTTGGAAGGGATTCAAGAGATTGGTGAGAGTCCTGAAGGAAAGCTGCTGCTTTGGACGGTAGCAGATCCTTTCAGGTTTCTTTCAGGTCTGCTCCCAGAAGTAGCTGTTGTTGAGTGGCCGCAAGGCGTACCCTGGGAGGTGCGTTTCTGCAAATGAGAGCTCTCACCAGAGTCTTTATAGCAAAGTCACTACAGTAAGATTTTTCCCATAAACATGCATTGGCAATTACCCTTCTGTCCTCACTGAATCTCCAGCGTCTTGTCACATGCTCTCTAGGTAGCTACTTTTCATTAAATATCTAATAAGTCCTTCTGGGCTGCAGTGCTATTTACATTTGCTACATATTGTCAAAAATTTCCTGTCAGTTTCTTAAAAATTTCTTTATTGAAGTAGTTTGACTGTCAATTTCTAATTATCTTTGGAACTGCTATTTTACTTTTTGATGGTTGATACATTCAGGGGTTTCAGAAATCAACATGATATAAAAAAGATATATATTGAAAAGTCTTGCCTTCCACTGCTGTCTTCATTCCCTTGTTCCCCACTATCCCTCTAGAGAATCCCTTTTATTAGTTTTTCAAATGTTCTATTTTTGTGCAAATACTACAAGCACATCCAAATATCTATTTTGAAAATCCCCACATTCTTCCTCAAAGCATCTTATATTCAGAGCATATTATATGCTCTGTTCTGTACCTTGCTTTTTAAATTGGAGATCTTTCCATATCAGTACTAAGAAAGCTTCCTCATTATGCCTTATAACTTCATACCATTTTATTGTGTAGATGTGCTGCAGTTTATTTAGGTGGTCCCTGGTGATGGACCCTTGGGCTGTATGCAGTATTTTGCTATATAAATAGTGCTGTAGTGAATAACCTTGTACACACATCATTTCAAATATATACCTACTGATTTTTATCCTGTTTCCTTGCCCGTTTCCTCGTAGACCTTGTAAGCCACTGTTATATTGAGTAAGCATGATGTTTTTATCTGCTTTAATATATCCACAGTACTTCCTGACTAGGGATGCAATGTCTTGAACTGTAGGATGCCTCCAATCCAGACTTCTTGTGGTTTCCTTTGAGTCTTAATTCTGGCCTCTTTGGGCATCTTTAACTCAGTGAATTGAGCTAAAAGACAGTGAATATAATTCAGAAGTAATCCATATTCAAGTGAATTTAAAGAGTTCAACTTTGTGGTATTTTGCCATAAAGGGAATATTAAAACATTTTAATTAGATTGTTGGCTACTTTAAAGAAAAAAAAACGAAAAATGTTCTATTGCAGTTTAAGAGTTGAGAATTTAACTGGATGAGCAACAAATTAGTGTCGTTAGTATAATGGTCAGACAGGGTTCATAATTCTGATTCTGAATTCTGACTGTAAACTTTTCAAGTGGATAATTCTGTTTTATTCTCCAGTTTTTCTTTTTTCCTGTATTTCCCATCACATCTGGTTTTATACAAAGAATTTGTGGTCCATTATGAATCTTGATTTTTCTATATTTAAAGCATAGCTAGTCTTTCCCCAGAATTTAATTTCCATCATTCCGAGGTGAATTCAGTTTCTTGCTTACCGTCCATCCTTTTGGAGTATTTACTATCCCATTACATTTGGTATCTGAACCAGTCATTGTGGATAAGATGTTAAAAATAATGCAGAACCCAGGGCAGGATTCCAGGTAAGGAAAATTACTTACGTACTCTGATTTCTCAACCTGTAAAATGTAAACTAACACTGCATCTCTCTTCCATGCTGTTGAGAGGTGGGTAGTGATGAGGGATGTAAAGTACTTAGCATGGTGTCCGACCGTGTGCTAGGTGCTCATTAAATAGTAGAAATGGTGGATGTTCTACATTATCTCCTACATATGTTATTTTATGAATTTCTGTTGTCTTTGAGGACTCTTAAAAGTTATTGTAAACGGTTGAATAAATTATTTGAATGATGTTTAATGATTTTCTCATTCAAAAATAGGAAAATGACTGTAGAAGTTGTTAGAGATCTAGGTTAGCATGATATAATCATTTGTTCTCTGCAGTTTGTTTAATACTTCTCCATTTTGCTGGCAGTTCATTAGGAATTCTGTTGGGGGATGCACTTCTATCAGCACATTATCAGCAGCTGAAGAATTTTCAGTTTTCTGCTCACTCAGTGGTTGTAAAAATTGAATATATATCGTTTCCCCTTTATCATGTTGAAAATCTCTGGTTCATGGTCTGTTGAAATTAATCTTGTTATATTCAAAATGCATCTCCTGGAAGCAGCAACAATGCATAAGGCTTGAGTACACTTAATTCTCAGTGTTTTTGTTTCAATTCCTTTTTTACACTTCTAACTTGGAGATATTTTGTTTTAATCGTCTCTTCCCCTCTTCTCTAGCCAAGTTTTTTGTTTGTGAAAAGTAATATTTTTCCAAGCTATATTCTGTGTGATACAATATGGCTGTGTTTCAAGATGTTCTTCAGCTCTTGCATCCAGCTACTGATTCAGTTCTCTGAAAAAACTAGATGATGTTTGTGGTGATGGGTCAGTGCCAGTGGAAGGAAATAATTTTGTGGAAGATGAATCCATTTCCAAGTAATGTTGGCTGAGTAGAAGCTTACATTGGAATTTGTTAGGTTGTTTGATAGAAACCAAATTTGACCCAGATGAGGCTATATATGTTATCTGCCTTTGCCTACTCATGTATACCTTATGCTGTGTGTGTGTGTGTGTGTGATATAATTTCATTTTGATAGTTAATTTTAGGTTTTAAAAAGATTAAAATAGTAGCTTTTACTTCTCTCAGTGAATTCTTTTTTGGTTGGTGTTTTAAAAAACATTTTAAATCAAATTAGATTTAAACCAATGAGCTGTTCTCTAAAATAATTTTTGTGTGCCTGGCTGTTTAACTTCTCTCATTTAATTATGAAAAGACGTATTATTAACCCCAATTTACAGGTGAGGAAATAAGCACAGAGAAGTTAAGTAACTTACTGAAGGCCACTCAGTTAAATAAGTAGCAGAGCTAGATGTTGGGTCTTGGAGTCCTAGGGTTCTGATCTATCTGATCCAATTTTTGATTGTTTTTTTTTTTTGGTCTTTCTAGTGAATTGCCAGTGAGAGCTCACTTTAGGACTTACTTTTGTTGATTTTCCCAGAATATAAAGTCTCAGTGGTGACAAAAATAGAATCCCCAGTATTTTCCCCTTGTCTACTTTGGACAGGAGAGGTTGGAGGAGTGTGGACAAAGCCTGCTCATTCCATATGACTCCTATTGCTTGGGAGAAAATGTCAATTTTACAAGCTGAATAATTTTTCAAACATTTTGAGGCCAAAGATAAAGTGGGCTCTCTTCCAAAGCACCAAAATTATTATTAACAATTAATAAAAAAGGGAAGACATTTGTTTTCACTTTTGACTAAGAAAATTGCATTTTCTTCTAACCCAATAGCTGTAAGTAAAATTGTAGCTTTTCTCCTTTCCCTTGAATTTTATTTCTCAATCTTGTTTTGACAAGCAGGAAGTATTTTTTCCTAGACAACTTAAGAAAAATAAATATTTGGAGCCTTCTGATTATCACCTGGTAGGAACAGAAGTCTTTTTGCTGATCACCACCTAGCAATGTGAGTGCCGTTTTTGTTTTGTTTTTTTCACTTTTACTTTCTAAGGTTTACATATCATTTTCTGTCAATGGGTATCATTTATTAAATATGCATGTTCCAAACCCTTGGAAGTACTTATTTGACCCCCGTTTTAGAGATCAGAGAATAGAGGATTGGAAGGCTTGATTATCTTGCCTGGGGCACACAGTTGCCAGTAGCAAAGTTGGGGATGAAATCTCAGTTTGTCCAATTCGGAATCTTGTGCTTTTAATCCCTACGCTGTGGTGTTGATACTGAGTGGGGTGGGTGTTACTTGTGGCTTTGGAGGGAGGCCACCCCGATGTGAACCCTTCTCTAAAATAAAGTTTTATCATTTCTGAGAAATTATAAAGTTGAGCTCATAGTAAATTAAGTATATTTTTCCCTTTCTCAACTTCCCCAAAATGAGTTATTGCTTCTTTTTCTGTAAAGGATATTTATTGAATAATGGATTTAAAAGGGTACATGGCAATATATAGCAACTGGGCTTTGTGTTAATCGTATTTTTAAGCTTTATATGATAGGGCGAGGTGGTGTTAATGATCGGGGTTTGGTACAGGCTTAGTCCTTTCATAACATAGTCCTTTCATAATGAGGCCCCAGTCATATAGTGAGTGCCTTTATTACATTGTACAGAGAAATTCCTTGGTAAAGTATGACTGACTTTACTTTCTCTTAGGAAGACAGATTAATAATTTTTCACTATTAATTAGGTTCCATCTGCTCATCCTGCCTTCCACTCTAAAGGTTATACTTATTACCATATTCACAAACCAACCAACTGTGTAATCGAAGTTAAAAAAAAAATTTAAACCAAAGGTTCAATCTTGGTTTTTATAATGTACTTTCTTGGCTACCAAACAGGGGACCAATGACTCCACTTCCTTCTTCTTCCCTATTTTCTTTGATTCCATTTTGTTTCTTCTTGTCATCCAGCCATATGCCGCAAATTGCACAAAATGAAACTAACTGATATGAGACACAGTAATAAGTGACCCACCCGCTCACTGCCATTTTGGCCAGAAGCGTCCTTTAGTATCCAGGTCACGAAAATGAACAGTGGAAAGTGCCTAAATGTCATCTGTATTTGGCGATAATGATTCGTATTCCGTGATTTTCTGTTTTCCTAATTTCAAGCCACGCGCCTCAGCATCTACAGCCTAGCACGGGGACTGCCATTTGCCGAGGCCTACCACAGGCCTTGTCTGTGGAATGCTGTGTGAGGGGAAGGATGAGAAAATGGTTGGAAGAATGCTGGCCCTGGCTTTGTAGCTAAAAATATGAATAAATGAAGTTCCATACCACAAATTGAGTAAAATTTGATGATAGGGGATTACTGGAACATTTTATTAACTTGGGTTTTGCTTTAAAAAATTAACTTTTGAAAAAAGTTGAATCTCTGAGCTTATGTGTAAGGGTTTGGCTTGTGGATGGTGGTGATTACAGCAGCTGGCTCAGATATCCAAACCCCTTGCTGTCACACCCTGCCGGGACCCTGCTCATTTTTAACTCCCTCTCCTCCTGCCCTGCTTGCCTTCCTGTTTCCCTCTCTTGGCCCCGTGCCTCTCTCTACCACCACCAGATAGCCCCTCTTTTTACCCCCATTATAAGCTTGGGGTAGCTTTGATGACTCATCCAAGTACAACATTATTTAGAAAGTAATTACCAGTGTGTCAGCACACATAATCTTTAACAAAGCACCTCACCTTCTGAATTGGTCTCCGGTAAAAGAACCTCACAGTCTTCAAAACCCGTCACGGATGTTGTTGGCATATTCAGGATAGACGAAGCAGGTTGTATCAACGAGGCAAATAGACCCAAGCTTACAGTGCTATTTGAAAAAAAAAAAAAGGATTTCTTTTTTCCAATTCAAGTTTCATCTGCCATTACTGGCAGAGAGCCAGTAAGGGAAAGCCGCGGGAAGATGAGCACATACCTTGTTTTACCTCTTTTACTAATCAAATAGCCATTTTATTAGAAGCAAGTATTTTCCACGAGGCAGGAGATAATTCTAGTTTAGCAGCTTTAAAAGAACCTAGATTATAAAGAACTGAAGGACTTTCAGGAGGAAAGAGGCTGATAGCTGGGTCAGGAGAGGAATTTGATCTGAGCTGGCCTGGGAGACCAAGGGTAGGTTTGTAACTATTTGGTGGGGAGGGGGGCCTTTTCTAGTAACATTCCATGTTTTCATCTGTCTTTTTCTTCTGAGTTAGCATTTCCTTTCCGGTTCTGTTGCCTTTTCTCAGTTTAACCATCCAAGATCTGTGGTTCTCAATACTAGCTGCACATTCAGAACCTCTTTGGGTGGAGGGGAGCCAATGCTAGGACCCCCACACTTACAGAGTCTGATTTAATTGGAGTCAGGTGAGGCCTGAATGGTGGCAGTTTTAAAAGCCCCCCCAGGTGTTTCTAATGTGCGGCCAGAATTGAGAACCTCTGCTGTGGAGGTTTAAAAATCTCTGACAAAGCAGGGCATGCCTTAAGAACCATGGGGTAGGTTGGATTTTAAGTCAAAGGCAGTGCAGTGTCCCCATCGTGGTCTCAGCATTATCGACACAATTAGAGTAATCACGCAGATTGGCTGGGAATCTCATCTCCTTCCAGAGAGAGCAGATTTGTTCTCCTGGTGCACAGTCACGGAAGGGCTGGAGGAGGGAGTCCAGCCCTGTGCTGGGAAGGTGCTGCCCCCGGGAAACAGCCTGGCCTTGTTTTCACCGTCCCGGATGGGTGACTGATGGCGCGGAGCGCATGTAATGGCCCCGTAAGCTGTCTGTGATGAGTATCTTCTCCCAATCATGGGTTCACGCAGCTGCTCTCGGAGCTGTTTCAAAACCGGTGCTAATGTACATCCTTGGACAGCAAGGAATTACACAAGGAATTAGCATGAGCAGAGATCACGTGCTACAACTTCTAGAGGTTAGTTTCTCGCATTCCTTTTAATATTTTTCGCTGCTGCTTTTGTGAAACATTACATTTGACAGATTTTACTTCCTTGATGTTTTCTCATGGCTACTCAGAAAAATGAGTCAAAAGAAGCTTGGTTTTTCCTGTTTCTACGATGGCTGGTGAGTTCGGACTTGTTCACAGAAAAACATGGCAGAGGGCCTTCTGGTTTGTCATTTTGGTGAGGAAATTAGGCAGTGTGTTGGTTCGGGTGCGGTCCCAGATTTCACCTTGCCTCCCTCGCCGTGTGCAGCTCCCCAGCAAGTACTGCTCTCGGATGCAGACTCATTCATGTTGAAGGGGTTCTATCCCATCTCAGGGGGCCTCTCCATCTAATGGGGTCCTGTTCTGGATGGGCCTGTCCCTGCAGCTCTTTGGTAGTAGTGTTCTGACTGGGGTCTGGTGCTCCCTTAACCTGTGTGGAGTAAGTTTAAAGCCATCTGAAAGAAATCATATTGTCGGTCTGCCTCATTTCCTCCTACATCAAGACCAGCAAACGGGTCTGAGTATGGTCAGCTTTACAGATGAAAAGAATGAGAGATTCCTAGAGTATTTAAAGCCTGTCTGTGTTACAAATAACTAGGCAGTGTTGGGTTTGGCTTTCCTCAAGAATGAGGGTTGTGTTTGCATCCATCAACAGACTTCTTGGTCAGATTTGGGTACTGAATGTGTGCTGTGATTTAGTGGAGTTTGAACATCGGTGGAACTGAAGTTTCTTCTATCCAAACTTTTTTAATTTTTGGAAACCACTTTGAAAATATACTTTAATACTTCTATCACATTGAAAGTGGAAAAGGTAACTGCTTTGATAAATAAACTGCAATATATTTTGGGCTGGTCTACTCTGCTGTTTTTAAAGTTTAATTCTTCATTGACTCATTCACTCAATAGATCTTTATTAAGCACTTGCCATGTGTTAAACTTCTTGATCTCGATCTGGTGTTCCAAACTTGAATGTCAATAAAGGCCAAGTGGGTGATACAAAGAAGTGATGAAGATAGGGTGCTGTGGAAGGAAATGGGGACTGTCATCATCTGGAGAGGACAGGCCCTACCTCAAGGGGCAGCTTCTATTCAGCTCTGTGGCTGGGCATGAATATTAATCAGTATTGCCAGATGTTACCATATTTTTATGAGAAACTAGTAATCTAGATTTTTAGGTTAATTCACTACTGACTTTCAAGTCTTGACTCAAATTAAAAAAAAAAAAAAAATCTGTGCCAGCCAAGTGAAACATGTGCATAGTTTGAGGACTTCTTGTGACCTATGTAGCTCTGTCCCTACTCCCCATTATACCTCAAACACATGGAAACTATTCGAACAGGGTAGCTTACTTTTAAATAGAATCTCAACACTGAGAATTTCATGTTAAGTAATTAAAAATCATTGAAACAACAGATGGTAATAAAATATGTACAATGATAGATTCACTCCACACAGATACTCCCCTCTTGACCCACCCACACAACTGTTAAAATTTTTGCATTAAGAACCAAACTGGTTCCAAGCGTCTATGATTACTGGTGTGGAAAATGCTCATAAATATGGGCACATAAACTATCCAAATGACTATCTAAACGAGTTCTGGTCACATTATTTCTCAAAACAATTTCTGAAAGCAGTTGTGGTGGCCGTGATCTGGGTCCAGCCTTCTGGCCCTGGAACATGTGAGGTTCTTGTCTTAGGCCAGTGACTAGAGATCTCCAATCACTGACATTTGACACAAACCTATAAATTCTCCTCCCTTGGGATGAACTTCTTTGGAAGCATTTCAAGAATGTCATTCTCCTAAGGTTGTGGTTTGGAGGGTAGAGTTCAGAGTTCTAAGAAGAGGCTACCAGTCCAAAAAGAAGAAGAGTTAGGCCTGTTTAGGCCTGTTCCTTTTAGCATTTTTATGAAGGTCTTTGTGGCCTTCCTTAGTCATTTACACTTACCCTCTTAACTGCTTTAGTAGAAGGCATTCTTGTACAGGTGAGGAAACCAAGATATGGAAGCCTGATATGTCTCTCTAAGATCTCTGTCTCCAAGGAGATCCCAAGGTAACATCCTTAAGGCATTTCTGGGCCACCTCACCTGGGTTTCCCTCCTGTTGGAGCTGACTGTCACGCCGATATGTGTAACCTGGGGTGTGCAGAGCTGTGAACTCCAAGGAGTCAGGCCAGGAAGAATGAATGGCTATATGCCCAGGTTTTATATAAATACTGGTCGGTCATATATTTGTGTAAGACAAGGAAATATAGCCATTCATCATCAAGAGAAGGCAGAAGCATTGAAGGAATTCCTTTTCTGGCAGGGTTTATAGAGGGAGAAATTTAGGCATCAGGGACTACAAGCAAAGCGAGAACAACCCAAGTCACTTAGGAAGGGGTAGAGTTCAAGCCAGCAGATGCCTTAGTACCTAAGACGATTCTTTCACAGAAGAAATCCCTCTCTTCTTTTGGAATCAACATTAATCACTTAGGTAAAAAGTAAGCAAAGAGTGTTAAAGGGTGATCTCTTCTGGACTTTTTTTTTTTAAGATTATGATAAAATAACAAAGACACAAGCAGACAGCCTCCTTTTTTATTTCAAGTCCCATTTGGAATATGTTCCACTTACTAGCTTTGTACCTCTTTGCTGAAGAAGTTCCATGTAGTTCAACTTCATTTCACAATTTTAAAATACTTATTATGGGAAAGAGTATTCTCTTTACCGGCGTGTATCTATGTTGATCATTTTTCATTTTTTTTGGAGGCTGCCTAACTCACTTGGATATTCGCAGGGCCCTTGATTATATCTTTTCCCCTCCTACCCGTTTTAGGTCTTTCGGTTGCTTTGCTGTTTACAGTCTGAATAGTAGGCGACCTGGGAATTAAACTCAGACGAGAGCTTCTTGTTCCTGAAGCAGATGCGGGCTTAGTCTATGCGAAAGTGAAATCTATTGCTTATGTTTAGAGTTGGTGGCTATCTGTGGACTCAGTTTGATTGTCCTGCCCCTCCTTGTCACACACATCTCCTCGGGGTTCATGTGCCCAAACTCATGGCCATTTGCAGGTTCCTCTTTTGAGGGTGCCCTCTCTGCCCCACATTTGCAGCCTCTTGAAACGGCAAGTCTGGAGGCTGTCTGCAGGCCAGCTTTCACGCTCCCCGCGCCACAGACTTGGTAGGGGCTTTGCAAAAACTGTCAGCAATGTCTGTGCCAGGGACTGTTGGAAATTTTTTTCCAGAGCAAGTTGAGGACCCTTGGTCCCTTTCATAGAAGCCAGAGTGGTGTGTAGGCTTTCAGGTTGCACTGCAGTCAGAGCACCTGCTCAGTGAGAGGAATCAGCTAAATTACGGGACGTAATTGATGTGTGTGCAAAACAGAGAACATTTGTTTTTCTCTCCTTGTGGTTAATGCTCAGCTTGATAATTGAAATGAGGCTTTCCCCCTCTCTCTTCCCAACTCTCTCTACGTTCTGTTACACATATTTTTTTCCCTTTAGCCTTTTTCTCATGGGCACTAACAGTTGTTAAAAGTTGTCTTTTGGAGGATAATATATTTAGGAACCAATTTCCATTCAAGATTGTAACGCTACCTGGCCTCTTTCTACAACCCAAGCAATGGAATGCATATAGGATACAGTTATCTTCCCCAAATTGAGTCTTTTTCAAGTGTATGCACGTAATATATAGTTTTTAATAATCTCTCTGCTATAGAGCATAAACTGGTCTGTGAACAAGGACAGCGTGATGTAACTCGCTCCCCTGTAAACATGGCTTGAGCGGAATCAGCCAATTTCAAGGCAGATTAGTGTCAGTGCAGAGAGACCAGGATAAATAGGTGACAAACATCACTTGATGGAAAGACAAATCATGAGATTCTTTTCCAGGACATGAGGATACAGTTGAGGTGACAAGAATGGGCCTCCCTGCTCCCTCTTGTAACTGTGGAGCAACATGCCAAAAGGCCTAGTTGGCTGCCTCACTGGTTTGTTTTTAATGAAAATAAAATCTGGTTGCTTTAAAGGCTCATTGTGACCACAGAAGCAGCAAGTAGAATTTGAACACTCTTCCCAGACAGGGTTTGTCTGACGAATTTCTTGCCAACCCATATTTTTTAATGAGTTCCGACACGAGCCAGGGAAGAAGGTCACTGGAGTGTTGAACTTCATTGTTGCACATGTTAGATAGCCCTTGTGGTTTGTCCAGTTCTGGTGACTTTGTCTTGTGCGAGTTGGGCTGCAGCCTGATGCCTGGCACTGTGGGGCCTGTGGTCATGAGTTTACTGTCTTCTCTCGGCATCTCCTGCTGCCTACATTGTCTTTCAGGTCATTAGAGCGTGGCCACCCCAGAAGAGAGGCACAGTCCTCCTATCTTGAAAGGGTAGGTGGCAAAGACCAGGAAAAAAATGGATAGCATTGTCGGAGTGGTATAGAGCATCAACACTGCTAATAGACGGTTTCAAGTGTAAATGCTTGATTTTTTTTATACCTCTAAAAACCTTACGGATTATTTCTGCTACCTTTCTCCCCTCCCCTTCCCCACCGACCCCTCCCTGCCCCCCCCCCCCACCCCAGCATACAACTAGGTCAAGAAGTCTTCTGAGAGTCCTGAAATAACTTTCAGGTTTCTTTGGAGGCCAAGAGGCTTCTACTTTGACAACTTCCCTAATTTTCCATCAAAAGGAGGAGATGAAGGCAGAGAAGAGGAAGCAAGTGCATGATTTGGTTAAGCACGTTATCAAGCATTGGTCTGTTTCCAACGTGTGAATCATTTACGTGGCTATTGAATGCTGCTAGGATTTTACTTAGAAAATGAATCCATGTCTCCTAATTTTCCCCTGTCTTCCACATTTTGGTAAGACACAGGTGAAAATAAATGTGATCTCTAAGACATTTGGTATATCCATTTAATCTACATTGACATACAACTCTGAAAATGTTCTGCAAGAAATAATCTGGTTGATCCTTCATGTCCATGTACAATTACACCTAGGCCTCTCTGAAAGGCAGTTGTTAACTCTTAAAATTATTTTTCCAGAAATAGAGACTCTGCAGTGTTCTTTGGTAATGCACTGATATGCTTAAAAGCTAAAAACTTCTAAAGACAAAGTTGTCTCTAATTTTTAATATAAATTCTTCCCTTAAAATATCTAAGTTTGGAAGGAGTGCTCTTGGTTCCCTTTCTGAACCGAGAGGCTTCACTTTATGGAGTTGATGTGTTCCTTTAAGATTGGTGCAGTTCTATAAATACAAGGCTATTGGAGCTATTTTCCCATTCAGTTGGATCGTAAAATTGAAAACCACCTTTAAACCACTCCGTACATTTAAGATGTATACATTAATGGATAATAATTATTTTGGGGAGAGGGGTGGTAAAAATAGTCATCAATTAACAACACTCTAGGGATGCCTGGAATACAGGCGCACTAGGTACATTCTCGTGGGTCTAGATGCATAGGTAGAGCACTGTGTCCTACATTTTTACATTCTATTCATGGTTCTAAGCCCTTCCTCAATCTCAGGCTTTTAGCTGTTCTTTCTAAAGATGGATTTATGAGGTCTGTTATTTCATTTTACTCAATAGCCCTAATTAGGACTGGAGATGTATTTGTTTACCATCTTTTGTTTAGTTTTTTATAGGAAAGGCTAGCTTGCTTTTCCTGATTTCTAGGTATGAGGTGCCTTTAAAAGCCATTGCTGTGAGCAATTATTTCCATAATTGCAGATCTTTATGTAGTGAGTTTTATTTAGGCAGGCTCCACTCTTAATTAAGCATGATTGAATATAACAAAAATACCTGAATTTGAGCAATTCCATGAGTCAACCAAAAAAATTCAGAAACAAAAGGAAACACTGTAAACATACTATTTTTTTCAGTCCAGTGGCATGAAAAGTCACATTTAAAAAACTGTATTCATTCCAGCATCAGTTTGATGGGGATTTTCATGTCAGTCTGATTTTTCTCTTTGAGTGATCTGCTTTCCATGGCAGTCTTCATTTCAGCAGTTTTACTTATCATGCTACCCAAAGCGTTAAACATACCAGTGAACTAAACTGCCCCCAAAATGTAATTTCATTTTATGCCATATAATATCTTTCACTGATTTATCACCATCCAGATGTTCTTATGGGACTTAACTTCTAGCCACAGATCTGAAATATTTAGGGCTAGTTTGTGCTATGGGCACAGTCTCAACTTATCTCATGGAGAAGAGAATTATCTTTTTCATATTTGAGGTATTGATTTTATTTTATTTATTTTTTTAAGATTTTATTTATTTATTTGACAGAGAGAGACAGCGAGAGAGGGGACACAAGCAGGGGGAGTGGGAGAGGGAGAAGCAGGCTTCCCGTGGAGCAGGGAGCCCGATATGGGGCTCGATCCCAGGACCCTGGGATCATGACCTGAGCCAAAGGCAGACGCTTAACGACTGAGCCATCCAGGCGCCCCGGAATTGATTTGATTTTAAAGAATTCACTAACTCAGTAAAATCTGCCACCCCCGCCCCGTAGTTCCTTTCACCTATCTTGGGTGGTGGATGTAGTATCAGGTTTGGTGTCATTGTTTGATTCATCCCAGGTTCATTATGAAACTGTTTTGTATTTGCAATTTTCAGGTACACAAAAGATGCTATTCACAGATTTTTTTCTATTTTTAAATATGGCCTGATGCTATTTAGAATTTATCCATACCCTAACTTGGTGACTAAACTACCATTCTTTATTTTGGAAGAATTGATATTTCCAGATCCCAAACTGCTTTCCTACTTACGTTGCTGCTATTAGAAACGGGAAGAGGAGCGTCTGGGTGGCTCAGTCGGTTAAGTATCTGCTTTTGGCTCAGGTCATGATCTCAGGGTCTTGGGATCAGGCCCTGCATCAGGCTCCCTGCTCAGTGGGGAGTCTACTCCTCCCTCTCCCTCTGCCCCTCCCCCTGCTCATGCTCTCTCTCTCTCAAATAAATAAAATCTTTAAAAAAAGGAAGAAATTAAGGATATGAGGAAAACCATTTTTGCCCTCTGTGTGGCACAGCAGGACTGAGCCAGCTGCTTGGGTTCCTGCGGGAGAGTCCTTCCTTGACTTTTGTATTTTATTGAAGTTAACTTAGAATTTCCATTCAGTGGTTCATATTATAGGTGAGAAGCAGGAAATTGTACCCACTACCTATTGCGATGGATATTGTGTGAAGCTGTTCTTCAAATCCTGTCCCGTTTTTGTCCACATTCATTGGAGGATGACTTCCTCCTAAACCAGGCAATATTCTTTATCTGATTAACTTTTTTCCCCCAACAGTAGAATAAGTAAAAGACTTGCTGTTACGATGACCACTCTGACCACCTTCTCACCATCACCACCACCTCTGCTCTACCTCACAGTCATCGAATGCCTCAATGTGTCAGACACCTCCTTACATTCTACATTTGGAGCCTTCTAGTATTCTAGCAGTAACTTGATTGATTGATTCATTCCGCAAATACCTACTAGATACTAGGAAATTCACACGAGGTCCTGTAGCTAGTAAGCAAGAGTAAATTCCTTATCAGCAGTTAAGTATTAGCAAATACTCTCCATTGGGAAGGAAAAAAAATCAGGCATTAATTGTGCCCATTAAATGGTTGAATTTTATACTACAAGAGGAGAGACTGGCAATGTTCAGAAGGTGATGAAAGACTCCTTATATTTGGAATAAAAATGTTCAGTTACTGCATTTAAAGGTTACTAATTCTTAAATAATTTAGGGAATATATAAATCTTAGGGAAAATGGTACAGCCAGCCACCTGGACTGTGCCTGGGCTGGGCTCCTTTTCCTGAAAGGACTGAATTGTAGACAGCCAGCTCAGCTATAAGGACATCAGAAAGGGAGTGGTTCATTTTCAGTGAGCCCGACTCCCTGGTGTTTAGAGGCCATGGGTTTAGGAGAACATGGTGACTCCCGGATTCCGGTCACCTCGAAAGTTTGAGGTTGCTTCAGAAAACTCCAGCCGTGTTCTTGGCTTACTGCCCATGGGGTTCATTGGTCTCCTAAGGACAGAGTTCTGTTTTGTAGACTTCCTAAGGGGATTCTGATTGGTTCTGTGGGGAAAATCCTAATATTCCCAGAGCAGCCTCAAACTCTGTAGTATTCCCATGGAACTAATTGGAACCTTTGGGAATGTTTGCATGTGGTCATTCCCTAGAGATGTGTGACTCCTCATGGACATTGAGGCTGCCTGGATCCATGGTGGACTGTCTTCTGGACCTGGGCCCTCACCTCTCCTCCGAGGTGTAGATTAAGTGTGCGGCTCAGTAGTTCTCAAATGATCGATCTGTATTTGACCTGCATCTGTCATACCTGGTTTGCTGTATCTTCCAGAGTTGGTGGTTAAAGGATTGAAAATACTCAATTTATCTGTGCCTCATTGAATCATCAAATGAAAGACATACTTCATTCTAATTAGAAAAGAGCTGTCTTCTCCCAAATAAGGTCCTTGCTGGTAATAAGCAGTTTCCGTGTCTATCAAATAAGGTACAAACTGATTTTCCATGGCAGTGCCGAGGTCTCACTATTCCTTTCCTCCCTTGTATCCATTCTGCCTTTGCTCTCCAGCCCTGGTATGACCCATGCTGGGCTTCAGGGAGCAGGTGCTCTTAAGGGACCGTCCTACAGAGTGCCCTCCCTGTTCTTAACAAGCAACAAGCATTTCCATCAAAGTGCTCATTCATTGGAAAGACATCTGAAGAAGCAAGTTCACATTGAAGAGTGAGGAAATTATATCCCTCATATTCCCATTGTTTCGCCAATGCCTGGTACATAGTTGTGTACAATTATTATTTTGATGTCCAAATTACTGTTTCATCAAAACCTGGTATTTTCATATTTCCTTGTTTAGGTACTTAAGATGAACCAGCATTTTTGGCCAAATTAATTATTTCTACTTCATTCTGTGTTGTTTTGAACTTAGCCAAATTTATTTGGACATTCTCTTAGGCTGCTACATTTTGGGGGTGAGGGTCACTCTTAGGACAAGGAGTGCTTAATTTGCCTTAAGCTAGCTTCTCACTTTTTCTCAGAAAATAGTTATGAGACCCTTGGATTTTTGCTTAGCTGAATTTTAAAGGATTAAAATTATTTATCCTGGTTCTTTATCATTAGTTCATATATATAAATCTTATATACATGACCTTCTTTTTAAATTTTAGATGTCCCGTTGTTTTCCTATAGGAGGGAATTAAAATTTTTGATCAGAGAAACTTAGGACTCCTGTTGTTTTAACCTTTGAGCCATAAGGAATCCTACTAACTAGATTATAGTTATTTACAGCTGTTTCCTTGAAAAGCTAATGTTCTATTCATCTGTTGTTTGAGGTAGAATGTGGAATTTATTGACATTGATCTGGGCAGAGAGTAGAAGAGGAGAGGAACAGAGAGGAAAAAGAGAATGAGGTCACTTACTTTCACTTGTATGTTTTTTGTGTAAGATCTTCCTAAATTTCTTAGAAATCATGCTTACTTTCATTATCATTTTATTCATTCTTGGGGGCTAGATGAAGATAAAAATAACGCTTAAAATTTAACTCAAAGAGCTATGTGAACAATAATGGGGGAGTCATTTGTATATTCCCAAATATTATACTCTAGGGCCCGTAGCAGAATTCAGTGGAAAATTACTAGGTTGAGCAACACCAAAACATTTTTGGCTTAACTTTCTCAACTGGTGAAAGATATGTAATATACAAGTCTTGAAGTCTTCAGAAGGCACATATTCAGCTCTCCAAACATTTATTAATTCACTTACTATCTGTTGTTACAGATAGTGAACAAAATAATCCCAGTCCCAGATGAACTTAAATTCCTATGCAGATATGTTGAAGGATTTATAAATACTACTAGTTTTAAAATACCTCTTCAACCCACCAATATCTGTTGAATACCTGCTCTATGCCAGGCTGGGTACTACGGTGGGTGCTTGAACATTTCAACGTCACATAACACTACACAAATTAAAAGTGAAAATGGTCTTGTAAGTGATACACTAGGACTCTGTGAGTGCTATGACCAGGCTATCTTTGCAGAAGCCTTCAGTTTGTCTTTTTCACCCTTATCTTCTACTTATAAATGACAAAATTTTTACTCCTGTACTTAAAATGAGACTTCTGTGCCCCCAGGGTTGTCCAGGTACAGGCAGAAAGTGATTCTTCTTCCTTTTTTTGAAGAGAGAGAATTTGGGGTGCTTTCTGTCTCCGATTCCCTTTCACTTGTTGGCATTGACCTTGACTGACAGAAGTGTTCTAAGGAGAACCCACCACACGCCACGGGCGTCCTTTTCTGAATATCGAGCAAAGACGTTTCGGCTGCTAAAATGATACAAAGACTTCTGGTCCTCATGAGGCCTGGGACAACAAGTTTGTCTCTTAAGATCTAAAAGGATCTGTTTTGCCTGCGCTGGGGACCTCGACTCGACTCTCTGTTCCTACTTACACGTGGAGGCAGGCAGCTGTACCAGTGGAACCTGAGTCTAAATCACAGGGTGTTATAACATATGAAACTTGAATGTGGCAACTGTTACTGTCTGCAGTAGTGAACTGTCTGGGGAAATTCAATCCCAGCCCTGGGCCCGGCGGTGGAGGCTGCTGCAGCACCGGGTCACCAATGTAGATGGCTTTAGAACTTATTTTAAACAGTTTTCGTTGGAACTGAAGTATAATTCTGTCCTGCAGCTTAATCAGATATTCAAGGTGCTCTTGACTAGTGGAATGTTTTACTGTTTTTGGCTGTTACCATCCCTAAAGGCACAGTGTGTCTCAGTTGCTCTGTGTTATTTCTTCATATGTCTCAGGGGTAAAGGACCAGGATAATGAATAATCTCTCAGGATCGTATCACAGGGAATGAAACTTTAGCAGGTGGGGAAGGAGGTAGACTAAATTATTCCTAAAGTCTCTTTTAGTACTGTCTATGAAACAGTTTACCCTGGGTTCATTTGTTCCAAGGTGAAAAATGCAATGTCCTGGAAGCGATTAATGGAATTTTGGCAGATGAGCGTGCTGGGGAGGAAGGGGCTGGGCCTGAGTTACATGGGCTGGCTGGCTCTCTTGTTCACAGCCTGAATTGCTCAATTTTAGTTGGATCTTGCTATAACTGTAATAAGATCTATTTTGTACACAAACACACATCTTAAAAATGTCTTGTTTGAAGTCATTTTCCACTTTTACCCCAGAGCACACATTTACAGTAAAAATTTTTCTCAATATACTAGCTCAGTGCTGAGATTAGGAAATTCCCTAGGCTTTCTTTTCTTTTTTTTTTTTTTTTCCCTTTTTTCTTTTTTCCCAACATGCTGATTTTTAAGGTCAAAGATGCCTACTATTTGGAAGGTAACAAATTGACCTCAACAGCCATGCGTTTGAGGGTACACAGCTAGTGGAATGGTACAACATATGTGTGTGCTTGTCTGTCTGTCTGCCTCTCTATCTCTTGTTTTTCTGGGAATGGGTATGAATTCTGTCTGCCTTTATGCTTTGCAGTTGCTCACCCCAATTTATCATCATTTCTCAGATAATCACATTTTTGTGTGTTGGCCTGAAGATCCCTGCAAGGGAAATAAATAGCAAAAGAAAATGAGTTTAAGGTATAGACCCTCTCTCATGCAAATGCCCTTAATTTTTAAATTCAAATACAGAATTTGGTGTATTATCACACTTCTCTCTAAATGGAACACTCCTCATGGTGTTCGTGTGGTCTTGTCAGAGATTTAACTTGTAGAATTAAGTGTCTTCAATTGCAGTGGCAGTTGGTAACTAAAAGGAGCTCTTTAAATTGTAATTTCTGTGTAGCAATATAGACTTGTCAAGTACCTTCAGAAGTGTGATTATGCCGTCCTATAATACACCTTTCTGAGGGACTGAGTTATTGTTTAAAGTCCTCATCAAAGGCCTATAAAATCAGCCTTGAAGGTCCAGGGAACGCTATGGACAACTACAAACTGTTAAGCGATTTATGGATAAAGACTTATATGATAAATATTCTGAGTTGTGGTTGATTAAACATTCTTCCTCTTCTATAGTTGAAATACTGTAAACAACTGGGAAGAGTTGGATTGACTAATAAGTGAAATCGCTGAATGACACAAAGGTCAAAAGCACAGCTCAGCGGTTAAGGCGGAGCATATAAAAAGTTCTGCTGTAAGTGAATCAAGGGCACAGCCTCTTCGGTGGGTTTTGAAAGCATTTTAACTGAACAATTAATTTATGCTGCATTTTTTTGAACTGAAATTACCAAGTCCTATTGCTGATTTCTGTTCAGGAGGGGAGTGGGAAGGCTGGCACTATTATCTGTGGCTTTTAAATTTTTTTTCTATTCTGCATAGAATGACTTTATTTAAGGATGGTATCTTGCTTTTTTTTTTTTTTTTTTAAGACCTGATCACATACAGTATAGCATTCTTGGGGCTTTCTTGTGCCTTGTGTGGGTCTAAAGAGGACACAGTGCCATAGAAACAAAGAATTCAGGGCATACCTGAGATGGAATGCTGGTTCAGCCACTAGCTATTTAACCTTGGGCAATAATAATGATTATGG
The DNA here is from genome assembly GCF_009762305.2 of Zalophus californianus. NCBI lineage: Eukaryota > Metazoa > Chordata > Mammalia > Carnivora > Otariidae > Zalophus > Zalophus californianus. The sequence goes on along the minus strand of NC_045599.1, from coordinate 83,776,230 downwards.
TAATAGCCACTATTTATTACTTGTTCTGTGTCAGGCTCTTTGAATACATTTTATTTAATTCTCTTAGCTGGGGAAGGTTGTACCTTGTTCAGTATCTGTAGTTGCTTAATGGAGGAGCCAGAATTCCAATCCAGCTGTGTTGGTCTCTAAAATGCATGCTCTTTCTTCTGTGTCAAGATTTCTTATGCATTTTGCAGAGCAATATCCACATAGATAAAAGAGCGACGATGTTAATACTTCTGGAATTGTTGGGTAGAGAGGTTATGTAGAGTTCATGGCATCCAGGAGGCATGCAGAAAGTGGCAGTTGTGATCAGAGCCACAATAGGATTTACGTAGCCCCAAGCACTTCTGCCTTCATGGGTCCCATCATCAAAAAAAGTGTGTGTGTGTGTGTGTGTGTGTGTGTGTATAAAATTCTGTCTTAGGACTGTGTTGGTGTAAAGATGAGTATAATCAAAGCTGGACTTTATTCATTTTTTTCTTTTATTTTAAAAGAAATTAAAACATTGTGTGGGCCCCAGGCACTGGGCCTACTGTGCCCAATTATAAGTCGGCCGATAGCGTAGCAGGCTGGTTCTCAGCCTCAGAGCAATGGCTTTTTCTTTTGTGGATCATGTTGCTGTTCTGTCCTTTCACTGAAATGTGAATTCTGCTCCACAAGTGTGTTTGGGTGAAGTGTGTGTATTTGCTGGGAACCAAAATCTGTCATCGTTGGTATTAGCTGGACAGATGTTCTCAACAATGGATGCTCATAAGGATGGCTCTTGACTGATTAGTCTGGCTTATGCCATTTATCATTTATTTTTTCTGGTATTTGACATATCTTAGAACTTTCAGACCATTTGTATTCATACTGAAATTTATTTATAGACAGGTCTGGAGTAGTTTCTCACTTTTTTTTTCTCTCTACTGATGAGAACTGGCAGCTGGTTTTGGCCTCGTGTGGACCCCTCTGGGTCCTCTCTGGATCGGAAGCTGGTTTCCAGAGCAGCTTCTTCTTGCCTGGTACTGCTCAAATCCACAACCAAAAACTGATTCTAGTCAGCATTTCTCAACATTCAGAATGAAACTCACGGTTACTTCAGACTCTGTGGATTTGTGCCCAGTCTGCATGAACAACAAGTTTGACTCCTAACTAGCTTAATGACTTGGCATTTTGGCTGGTTTGGATCGCAAACTTCTCTGGGAGAGGCCTCCTTTTGCATCTTCTCAACACCTAAGGATTTAATAAATTCTTGTTGATTGAATGAAGGAATGAGGGGCTGGCAAAGAACGAGTCAGTTATGTCAAAGGTGCCAATTTGATTATGTTTAGTCTCAAACCATGAAAAAACCAACCATTTGGGTAAGGCCCCTACTCTCTCTCCAAAGTTCAGAATTTGAGGGAGACCTTTTATAAACTTATCAGGATCCAGGCTATGTTCTTTGATTAGTTAATGGAAAAAATACCAACTGTCAGGCATAACCCAAGATTTTGGGAAGCCTTCCACAGCCATGTCTGAACCCCAGTGCTCCAAAAAGGTTTTATCCCTCCTGTGGATGGCAGACAATATGCTTGCCGATGCAGCCTGTGATATAATTAAACTTTTGACCACATGCATGACTTTAAGCGAAAAAGTGGCTAAAGCTCTGTGTCTAACGTGATTGAAGGGTGGAATCCGATGCTGAAGCTCTCCCAACTAATCTCTCCTTTCAGAGTTCTCTAGAAACAGCCCTTCTGGGGGTCCAGAGTTTACAATAAGACCCTTTTATACTTAAAATGTCAGCAGAACACTACGACCGGCTCTTCCCGATACACGGGAAGGGGTAAGCCTGCCCATTCTTTCCTCTTGACATTCGGTCTAATTCTATCTCAGATAAGTGGGTGTTGGATGTAATCCAGCTGGAGTGGGGCATCCTAAAATTTCCCCGGTGCACTGTGCCATTTGGATCTAACCCTTATCGTTAAAACTTCACTGGGTTTTCCCTATCTGAAAGGGGAACATAGCTCTTCTTTTCTTGGCCTGCAGTAATAGCTGATATTTAGATTTCATAGGAACTACAAAATGTTGTTCATAGACAAAACAGCCCAGCCGAGAAACTGACTTCATCTGGGAATGGCAGATTTCCCATTTTCCCAGGCTCCTTTCTCAAGCAAGGTTTGAGTTTTACGTTCACAATCGACTTGCTTCAGAGTGACCAGGTGGCCAGAGTGCCTCTGAAAACCCCCTTAGGGCCTGAGGAAATCTGTATTGGCATTTATGTTAGTCATTTTGCAGGTGAAAGGTATTCTGATTTCCATTTCACAATGTGATCTGCTGCCAGCCAAGGGTGAAAAAACTGGTACAACTGGCCACTGGATCTTTTTGAACTAAGAGTGAAATATACATACTTGGTATTCTGGTAAAGTTCTCTGACTAATGCTTAGATAGGTGGGCAGGTTGAAACAGGGTTCTGTGTTTTGGACCGGAGATAACCCTGGAATGTGAACCTATGGAGTGAGGGAAGTTGATGTGCACTGTGATGTAACTATCACGTGGGGGATCAGAGGAAGGGTTTCATCCCACTTAATTGTACAATCTAAGCAGTTCTCCTGAAATTCTGAGGGAAAGAGGCTTAGCGTTCAGGGGAGGGGTGGGGGCGGTTAAATAACAGTAAGGCAGGTTTCTCTGGTCATATTCCCTCATCTTCGTGAACTGAAGAACTTGGAGATGAACAGCTTTATAAGAGCCTTTAGGAAAAAACATTGTTGTATTTTCCTATCGCTCAAGTCTACTCCAACCTGATAGGTAAACAGATTGTTCATTGATAAGAGTTATCTATACAGCCTTTATTTCAGGGGTAAGCTTATGATCAGGACAATAGCTGAATTAGTCTTTTCTAGGACAACTGAAAGAAATGTCAGCGTAGTTCCTGATGATGTATTTTTAATGTAATTCTTTTGTATTTAGCATGATTCAAAATTGATTTTACGAATATGGCTGCAGATTAACCTTTCTGTAACAGGCTGGAAAAATGATCACTTGAAAACATAGTGCCCCCTAATAGCATTCTTTGTAGCAATCAGAGATAATCTGCTTGTGTGCAGTCAAGTTATTAGCTCATTTCCTTAAGCCGTTTCCTAAACTTGTTATATGATTGCCAGGATGGTCCCACATACTGGATTGAGCGATAGTTCCTCTACTGGATGTAACTTTTCTCAGTTAAAAAGAATATGATACTGACCATAGAATGGACATTCTCTTAGAATACTGTAGTAAGAATAGGACACTAGAAAACATTCTTTGAAAACTACCCATTTTGTACCATGCCAGTGCCTTTGGAGAACAACACGTCTGTTTGAGACGAGTTCAGGGCTGTCGTCATTTTGGGCAGGTATTCTTGGGTGAATGTCTAACAACGATCATTTAAGTTACTGCTTGCCTGGTATTTTCTTCCTTAAGGAAATGAGGCAGTTCACAGAAAAGAAATTAAATAAATTTCTTCTTTTTATTGCCTTGGAGATTTTCATGAAAACTTTTATTTCTGGGGACCGCTAATAAGTATATTTGCTATCGGCAAATGCTGATGTTCTCTTAACTAAATGATTTTGGAAACTGGTAGAAGTAGGTCATGCTAAATAGGCGGAATCCTAGACCTGTGTCTTTTTCCTTTTTGATCTCTCCTTCCCTGATACGTTGAATTTTTACTACAACTTTTAATTTCTTTGGTCCAGTTTTCCTGGTGGGCTGCAAAGTCCCTGAGGGTAGAGACCGTGTGCTGTATTATTTGTTTGCATTGTGCGTAGTAGGCCTAAAATAGAGTGTTTTATTGTTTTCAGGATCTCCGAGATCCATGACTCACTTGCATGGGGAAAAAAAATCCAGCAAAAATTTACTACATTTTCACCAACTTATGAAAATATTAATAGAAATAATAAACTCTACCTAACAAAGTATCTCTAACATTTTATGAACTAATGGGTAAAAAGAAGTCTACATATGTTCAAAAGTTTCCTAGGAAACAGTTTTTTTCCCTTCGAAAAATATAGTATGTGTCCCGGGGACCTCAGAACAAGCCAGACTTTCTGGGGAGGTATTTAGTTAGCTTTATGCATTTTAAATGCAGCTGAATGTTCTTAAAAATTTTACTGGGGTCAATCTGTTTATAAAATATGATATTTTTCCTGATTCTTCAAGATCACTTCCTGTTGGGGGAAGAATTTCTTACAGATTAAGGGCTGGTTTTTACCCCTCGGATCTTTTTGATTAACCACTTGTTACATTTATACCTCCAGCCTGGGACCAAAGGAAAATTGTGTTTATTCTTTGTTGCATTTGAAGAATTAATGGGAAAGAACATCATGCGTTGTAGGAAATGATTTTTCATGTTAGCATAGCAAAGCAGAGCAAGTGCCCTCTGCTGTGGCTTTTTACCATATTAGACAGGGATGTCCTTCAACGTCTTTGGTGATGATGGGCATAAATCAAATTGAGAACAGTGGTATGTAGTGAATTTAGCACAACTGCATTTTTTAATATGTAAGTAGGCTTAGGTTTTTATCTCCCTTATCTTAAGCCCCGTCAAGATCAAACTCAAGCAAGCATTCACATCCACAATTGAATCTCACCAGCCTTTTTCTTTAAGTTAACATTGGTTCAAACTCTCCCCACTGCTTCTGTCAATAGATCTTTTAAAGGCAGGCATTAGAGTTAAGTTTGCCTTAGTCTTTTTTACCCCCTTCCACAGCTTCAAGCCCAAGGGCTTCTTTTAATAGGCATTAGTTAAGGCCCAGAATTGAGTAGACATTTGTGAAGGAGACTTGAAGTTTGGAACAGAATTGGCCTTTATAGTTTTTCCATGGGGGAAAAAAATCTTCTTATGAGAATAAAGGCTGCCTACTAATCTGCTACCATCTGGAGAATGGAGAAGGCAGAGGTTGTTGGCACCAGGTCACATCCCTTATGTAAACTGTCAAATTCTTTTCATATTAATGGCATATTGAGCTTAATCTAAAGGGGTTTGGTATCAGTCAGAGCTTATTTATTGATTTTTTTTTTTTTTGCAAGGGAGGGGTCTTAGTATTGTGACAATATGAGAAAAAGACAGTATCCAAAAAAAGGGGTTTAGATTCGTGAAGGACTTTCCCTCATACTTACACGTCACTTAGCATTTAGTGATGTTTGATGCCATGATAAAAATCCTCAGAGTCTTTCCAGGCAACTTTTTTCTACTAGACCTTATTAAGAAAAGTTTGACTACCTCTTAAATTCAGTAAGAGGGCCAGTTGATAGCTATCATGCTTGTCCCCACACCTGAAATAAAGTAGTGGTGAGCCTGAGATTCTGTTTCTCTTCTAGATTATTTTGTACACGTGCATGTGCATATAAATATAGATGTGTATTTTTGTGCTTTAGGGTATAAAAGAACAGCTAAAATCATACCGAGTCTAATGAGGCTTCTGCTATTGGAGTGGTAAAGAATAAAAATCCCTTACGTTTTGATTATGAAATCTTCAGCCTCCTTGGACACAGGGCCAAACAGATTGCAAATGCCTTGACAGCTCCATTCAAAGCAGAGGCTTATTCCCCAAACTGGTATGGATTGATTTTGTTCATTCTAAAACAGTTCTGCTCTCCTCTCTTAAAAATAAAAAATAGACCCACATGCTCACTTTCAGACCTTTTGATAGGTAAAGGTTGAACTCTCTAAACCACAGCATGGAAGCCCAAATAGTCATGTTATTCTTGGGGATAGACGTCTATAGTACAAGCTTTAAAAAAAAAAAAAAAAAAAAAAGTGGTGAATAAAAGCCACTGTTGTATTATATATTGTCCATATAGGATATTTTGGCACAAACACGTCTAACAGTCAATAAATGTGCACTGAACAAATAAAAGTAAAAGAATGACTGCCAACCCTCTTTTTACCTGGACAATCATTTGGTTGCCTCAGGAACGTGAAGAAATGAAACCTAAAAATCTCAGCAAAGATGATTAAATAAGCAGCAAGCACTGAGATTTCCAGCTTTTGGAAATTCTTTTTAAATTCTGAAATGAGAGCATTTGTCCTTGGGTCCTGTATTCCACGGGTACTTCTTACCCCCCTGGTTTCATATGTAAACCAGAAAATGAAAACCAGACCAAATGACCCAAAGGAGATGAAGCATGTTTGTTTTGCCCATTCTATTTCTCTGCTCACGCCTAGATGCCTCGCCTTCTCTGTCCCCTGTGTTTGAAGTTGAGGGCTTGGGAACAGACATGAGATTGAGGTCCCAGGGAGAAGCCAAGTTCAGCCTGAGCTGGTGAACTCACAGAGACTAAGGGCAGATAATGTGAGCTAAAGATACTCAAGTCTGACACTTGTGCCGGTAGGGGAGAGACCCAGTGGGCCTTTACAAACAGGTTCCTCTTGGGTTGTCTCAGCCGATGGAGCCTAGCCGAACGTGTTGGCAGTTTTCCTTAAGGAAGCGTCTCCAATTGGTGACACTGGAAATGAGCTGACACAGAAGCCTGTGTTACATAGGATTTTCTGCTGAAGACCTTGGATGCTATGATTTTTGAGGGGAATCACTGCAGGGGCAGTGAGCCGATAGGACACAACATCAGGGTGATTTTTGTCAGAGCCTAACAGCAAAAGAAATGGAAGAGAACCGGGTGAAAAGGAAGGGAAGTAAAAACTTGGGAGGAACGTGAAAATCACTGTGTGTCTGGTAGTATCCCGTAAAATAGAAACAAGGGGAATGCAAAACTGACTTTCGTCTTCTATTTTGTTGGCAGTAAGTTCTGCCTTTAATGTTTGAATGCATTTTAATCCAGTGCTGCGGTGTCATGGGCCAAGGATTTAAATAATTACCATTAAGAATGTCATGATAAACTCTTGCCTTTAAAAGGGTAGTCAAGATTTCCTCCAGTGAAAAAGCACTTGTATATGCAAGTGACTTAAGACTCTTTTGATGGTTCCTTTTGTGTTCCCCTCCTCCTCCCTAACTTTCTAAACTTCTCACATGCAAAACAGCAATCAGGTTTGTATTCATTCTTTTCAGCCAGCCTGGAATTTATCTGACTGCACAGAACCGTGACTGGACAAAGATTGTGGCTTTGGGCAGTGACTGTGCTATGACGGGACTTTTTGCTCCCTTTGTGAGCCTTACAAGAGACTCGCTTTGCCTGAGCTCTTTGCCCCTTCCTGGCCTCCTCAGAAGTGATCGGCAGGCTGTCTGGAGCCGGCCCAGGAGGCGGAGTTCAGTGCAGCGGCCAGCAGGGGGTGCCCTTGCCAGATAAGAACAGGTTTCTCTGTGCCAGAGCAACTCCAAATCAGGTTCTCTGCCAAGCTGGCCTTTTTAGTCAATTTGGCCCTGGAATCGACCCCAGAAACATTTTATTTTGCCCTCTCAGGTCCTGGCCCACACCTGTATGACTGTGCTGTCCACATTGCTGTTTTCAATTTCTTTTTGTTGTGAACAGTAGGCTGTGTGCTTTGCTATCGCTGCCGTCTGGTCGGTCACCTTTTACTTAGAAATTGGAGAGTGGTTTTCTTTCCCTCTCCGTGTATCTCAGGTCAAGTTGAAGGGCACAGTCACCTGCAGGGAACAGGACCGAGTGTGTTCATTGAGCATTTTGCTGTTTTACATGACCTAGCCATAAAGGAATGTCTATGGGAAAGGAAAAACCTGTTTCATAATGCAGTTGCAGAGCTTTGTTTTCTCTCATCAGGGTGACAACCCTTTGGTTCCTGCCAGTGGGTATGCGACGGGAAGGTGGGGAAACTGGATCATGAAAATTCCACGGGCTGGTGATTGCTCATTCTTTAGCCTTGTAGCCGGGAGGATACTGTCTGGTTCCCAGGGTGGCTCAGTACAGTATTTAATTCAGAGAGCCCAAACCTATGTGACTAGCATTTTATTCTTAAAAAAGAGGACGACCCTTGGCAATTTTTAAGCAGCTTCCGCATAGTCTCGTGGTAGGGGGTGATTTGAGGAAGTGTTTTGTGTCTTGAATCCTGGATTCAGTGTCCTTGTTGACTGGACTGTGCTGGGTAATGCTTTCCCCAGACAGCGAGCCATCTGCACAGGGGAAGTTCACAGCACACACCCGGGGCTTGTAACCACAATGCGGTGCTTCATTACTGAGCCTTTTCTTGAATGCCTGAGCCACTAGGTTCCTGTGACCTCTGCCCCACTTTGGATTACAAGCTGCCCGGACGCTGGAGTGATTCCCACTCCGGCTGGGGCAGACACGAGAGCAGAAACTCTACAGCAGGTGCTGATGCTTTGCGCGTCCTTTTGTGCAGGCGTCTACGCTGTCTTCCCCACTCACTTGCTCCCTGGCCCCCAACCCCTGCTGCCCCGTGTTCCCAATTCTTGGATTAGTTCTCAGGCTGCTGCAAATACTGATGCACTGTCTTTTGAAATTGGTGGGGGGAAGGGGAAGCCCGTGCCACTGGTTCCCCCCCTCCCCCGCCCCCCTGGGAGGAATGTGAAATCACTGAGCTCAAGTTGCCTTTCAAAAGTCTGTGTGCAGTGAGTCTATTTTGGCTTATTTTTAGCTGAAGCTAGTTATTTAATGGCATCAAGTTTTCTTTGTTTTCAAGCCCCTTATAAGTAACTCTGTGGTGTTTCAGCTGTGTAAGGACATCGAATCCAAGCTCTTTACTATCCATTGGGTCCTACTTTTGTTCACATAAATTGACCTGTTTAAGCAAGTCGTATGTAAAATAGGGTTCTGACATTGAATTTTTTTTTTTGAGAAACTGACATTTTTTGGTTCTCTCTTCCTCCTCTTAACAAAATCATTTCATTTCTGTACCCCCAACCCCTTTTCATTTTAAAAGTCATCTTTGGAAGCTGTCTTTCCCAGAGCGTCAATTGTTCATGAATTATATTGTGAATCCATTTGGACACCGACCAGGAACTTGCTATAATTGCTCACAAGCAAGTAAAAGCTTTCTCTGTGTATTAATTAGTTGATACAAGGGATTAAGATGATTACATGAAAGGCATTGCTGCTTCCCTCTGAATAGTTAGACCAAGGTAGGTGCCAAGGCATCATTTGATCCCATTTGCTCAGCATGTTCCCTTGATAAAGGCACAGAATTTGAACAGTGAGGTTTCCTGAGGCAGCAGAATATGGGGATCATTTGGATTCACTGTTTCTGTTGATGTGAAATGTGGGATATTAATCAAGGCTAATTACATGCACTGGGTTTGGAACAAACTGAAGGCCAGTTCGGGGCATGGTTCTCCGTGTAATTACTGACTTTAAGGTACCAGGGTAATTACTAGAAATTAGAGGTCCTTCCTTTATGGGTCTTGCCTCTCAGAAAGTGGAAACAGTTTCTTTAACCATTAGGAGGTAGCTTTCTGCCCAGAGTTTGTGTTAAACAGATACAACCAGCTTTTAAATAGGTCTCAATTATGTTGCATCAAGTTTCTGGAGGCAGGGCAAGAATCCAGGTAATTCTGGCCTATTTTTCTCCCTGTCAGAGATCTTTTAATGTTTGAATTCAAAGTGAAAATTAGTATATACTCGGTTCGGGAGGGGAATTTAATAGTTCATTGTCCTTCTCTAGCAGACCATTTCCTCTAGTATTGTATTCTTTTAAAAAGGTCGTTGGCAGTGCTCTCCGTTAATAAGTTTAATACCACCCTTTTTCCTTGAAAAACAGTAGTGGTGAGTTGCTTTATAATGTGTAAGCCTCTAAGAATGCAGCTGTCACCTTTTTGTTTTGGTTTGGTTTGGGAGGGGGCAGGGTTTGGAAGTGCCTAGCATCTCGAAGGCCCTTCTAGAGGTCTGGGACATCCGCCCCAGCAGACAACTCTGAGGAAATGAGGGTTCCCCTCTGGTACAGGAGGCTCCAAAAGCCCGATTCTTGTTCCCTGGGATCGCTAGCAGCCAGGGGCACAGGCAGATGGCCTACACTCACCAATTTGATGTCTCTGCCCGGGACTTGGCACCTAGAGAGAGGGATATAGAGAATCGTGGACACTTGAGAGCTCCCTCCCTTGGCAACTGGCCTTGAGTGTCTGCTAATTGGGGGCAGGCATGGCAGTGGGGTCTTGAGTCCAACAGCTCAGCGGGCAGCATCCAGGAGTGGCCAGAGCTATTAGCTTCCATGGCTGCTTTGTTAGATTTGGGCCCATTTTTGTCTAATCCCCTAGTAGAGTGTTTGAGAGAGTCCATTTTCTTACAGGCAACACCATTTCTGCTTAAGTTCACTAGAGCCGACTTCTGTTGGGACTAGTAGAAGCACCGTCCTAAGTATCTGTATGCCCATCGTGGGGTTAAGATGCGAAATATAGACTTAATCATATATGCTTATCTATATAACTAGATATATGTATATATGTAGAGATATCTCCCTATAGCTATAGAACACATGCATACCATGGATGTCTATATGCATATATGTATATATGTATATATGCATGTGTTTATTATGAGGGAAAGGACTTGGTCTCTAGGTGGAAAACAATCAGGATAGGAGAAACTAGTGACGGAAGTCATACTTTTGGCTGTCCTGACCTTGTCCTTTGTAAGGACTCTTAGCACCGGTTGTCCTCACAGATCTGCTCCTGAATCTAGAAACCAAGATAGATTTGTAAAAACATGCAGGGCTTGCAATAGTTTTACGAAACTGAAGTTTTATTTTGTGGAAAAGATATGCTTTAGGTCAAGTTTTAAAAAAACATTTTTCAAGTAGTTGATTTCATCACAAGCCTCAAACTAGCAAGTTCTTGTCTTATTTATGTTGGCACTTGTGCCTCCGTCATGTGTTACAATTCACGTGTTCTCTGTCCAGGGCAGCCTCACTCAGAGGCATTTGGGCACATTCCTGACCTGAGTCTGAGGACGGGCGCGGGAAGGAGTGACTGCATCTCTCGGCTGAGGCAGTTGAGGCCTGCAGCTGTGGGGGGCCCTCTGGTTTCCTTCTTCCCTTTGTTTCTATCTGTGCGGCGATGCTCGTGGACATTCCTCCCCCTTTGCTGCGGGTCTCAGTGTGTCCCCTCGGTGGCACTTCACGGGCTCTGCCCCAGCCCAGCTGTCTCCCAGTCCCCTCCCCTGGCTCTCCCAGGGGCTGTCCTCTCCCGGTGAGCTTTGTCTTCCTTCTTCCGTCTCTCGCGCTTCTCTTCCCCTCCCCTGTGGGAAGGTGGGTGTATAGATTATATCCGTGGATAGGTATGTATATATGCAAAGGGATATATGCAAACTTGAATATCAGTGTTGGAAATACACTCTTCATTCTAAGCCTCTTTCTTCCTTGCCTAAGAGCGCACCCTGCCAGTGCCCGGTGCCACCACGTGGAGCCTAGAAATTCCACATAGACGTCCACCTAGTTTTCCCTTGCATGCTCTTCATGGAGCCTGGTTATTGGCCTTTTAAGATGAGTGGTTCTGTTACCCTTCTGGGATCAGAGAGCATGCTGCTGGAGCTCTGTGTGGGAGGGTCTAGCCTTTGTCCTCCCTTTCTTGGGAGCCTTGGGTGTCTTGGTTTCAAGTATCCCAGCCTGGGACAGGAGTGGGGTGCTTTGTCTCAAACCCTCTTTAGCTGGCATGGTGTTCTCTCACCTTTCCAGGATTGGCAGATGACTTGTTCAGGTCCTAGGCCCTGAGTGTGTGGATGCACACGTGTACAACACATACATTCCACTTAGAGCAGCAGGGTAAGCCCAAGGTCATGGACGTAAATGGCAGAAATGGAAGTCAGGGTTGTTAAATTTGGTATTTCTTTTTTCATTATTCCCTGCAGATTCCCCCCATATATTCTTTAAAAAAAAAAAAAAAAAAAACTGATTACACATTTTTTTTCTCCCCTGAAATTTAAAGATTTATTTCATCTTTGGCAATAAAAGAAAGGAAGTGGAATTTGGTCTGTGGGGACTTTCTTGTACAGAGTATCAGTGACATCATGGAATGACCAGAGTCCTGCTTTTTATTAAAGGACACATGGCAGGTTGTGATACACATAGGACAACCCTTTTTCATCCTGCCTACTTCAAATAACACGTATCTTGTTTTAAGTTCTTTTAAACATTTTGTAAAAGTTCAAGTAGCCATTGAATAAAATTCTGTGGATTTTTAAAAAGGCAGTATTGACTGATCAAATTCAAATGAAAACTTACACAGGGAAACTGTAGTCAGAAGTTTATTGTGGCCCCTGAATTTCTTGCTATCATTATTCTTTAAGGATTAGCCAAGATTAATTAAGGGAATTACAAAGGATTGCGTTTAGGGATGTACTTGGAAGTATTTATTGTGTAGTAGGAATAAGGAATTTGATCAATATTCTTTTCCTTAATACTTTCACACTTTTGTAAACCTAACTGGAAGAGACCCAGAGCTTAAAAGTGAAACGATATTGCAGGCAGTGTTTATCGTCTTCTGCTTCCCCTATGGTTGATAAAAGTTGACTGATAGGATTTGAAAGGAAGCTGGGAGTGTTTTTTGGTACGTGTGTGAAATCTCTAAAGCTGCAGTAATTTTGGGCGCGCTCCCTCTTGTGAACGTTGTGTACGCGTGGCAAGGAATGCAGCATTGAGGTATTTGCATGGGAGATGATCGCTCTCTTTTGTTTTGTTTTTAAGCTAAACTATTTTATTGTGTTTTATTCCAAGCTGCTTTTAGCAAGCTGGAAACCATCTCCACTGACCTCGCCTTTTCCTTTACGTTTGAACTCTCCTGGCAGAAATGGCTTGTCGATAGAGTCCGAACTAGTTCATTCCCTTTGTGTGTGGAGAATTAGACACATGAATGCCACAAATTAATCAAATGTAAGTCTAGAATAGAAGGCTCTCACCCACTAACATGACTGTGAAAGCCGCTTTGAAAAAGAGGGAAAGGACCCATCAAATATACATGAAAAATAGTGAGGTTGTGAAGGCCCAGGGATTGTTGGGCTTGACTAGACCTGCGTGCCACCACTTAGGGGGGCAGGAGCAGAGGGTGGGAGCGGGAGGACCACCAACCCTGAGGTGGGGTTTTCTTTTTTAAATGGTCTTCTTCCATTGAGGGAAGCTTCTGGGAATAGCAGTGAACCCCTTGCGGAGGCAGGGCTGGAGGTCAAAGAGCAGGGCCAGCTGCCAGCCTTCGTGAGGGACAATAGCAAAGCCCTTCTGTACATATGACAAAAGGATATTTCCAAACGGTGTTTTTAGACACTGAATGAAACAGCAGTTAAAATATGCAGCATCATGTAAAATTAACCTTTTCACCTCCCTCCTCTTAGTTGGTTCTGCTCTTATTTTTCTGATGTCACTCAACTATTTTGTGATTTACAGAACTTTAATCATTTAGACACTTACGTTATTAAAAAAAATGGTGCCCCCTTTAACACTTACAAAAGAATGTGATAAAGGGAAAAGTTTCCTTGTGTACTTGTGTGTTCAATATACCTAGCTAATGCTTCTGTAAATTGGAAAAAATACCTGTTTCTAGATAGGCATAAATTATATATTAGATAGAACAAGTTTTCTTGTGCAAATGGTGAAAACATTAGCAATATAGTAATTAAATATATACACACAGGTATTTCCTAGAGAAACACTAAAAATCAAAAAGCTGAGCTGTGAAAATATTGATAAGAATTAACCAAGTTATTTATGCTGAGATGCTCCAGATCTGGATTTGATACTAATGTAATTTATGTAAACATAAACAGAGTTGAAATGGGAGAAGTCCTAATATTAATGTAAAAACAAAATGAAAACTTGGCTTTTAAGTCGCATGGCATAGCTACATGTACTATTTTCCTGACTCTATCTTGATAGAATTGAAAGTTACCCATAAAAATACTACCCCGTGGTCTTGCAGTCCATATTTTTTGTTCCTGGTGTGGTTTAAATTTCATAGTACGTTTATTTTTGTAAAAAATTCTCTTCGTCCTCACCCTGAAACCACAGAAGGTTTTCAGTGGCGGGGGGGGGGGGGGGGGGGGGGGGGGGCGGAGAGTATTATATCACACTTCCTGGTTGCTGCCAGTTAGTTCCAGTGTGGACTTTCTTTGTGGCTTTCTGTTGGAATGATAATATATCATTGGTCTTCACGTTGGCCAGAATAGTTCAAGTTTTCCATCTTCTAGCACCAAGTCCCTGAAAAGGTCACATACAACCTACCTAGTGGCCAAGCACACGTGCTGGGGTGGGGGTGGGGCTGTGGGTGTGGTTTCTTGGGAAGACGCGAGGAATGGCAAGTGGGGGCTTTTTATGTTCAGTCCTTAATAGTAAACATTTAGGGAACTCCTCCAGCCAAAGATCTGATTCTTAGATCAGATGGTGATAGGAAATGAGTGCTAGATGCTTACTATCATGTATCCTTAGCTCATTAATAACGCCAGACCTGAGAAAGGACCCTCGAGGAAACTAGCAGAGGATGACGGTCAGGACAAGAGGCCCTACGGGGACCTGCCTGAGTCATTACCAACGGTGCCGTCAGAAGACTTAGGTCGGGCTATCATCTGATAGAGAGCAGCAGATCAGAAAACTAATTATGGCAAATTAAATAAGAGTATCTCAGCTGTGGTTTTAACCATCTTCAATAGCGAGACATTTGACAAACATTCACTGGGTGCCTACAATATTCCTTTGGGAGTACAATGCAGTTTGTATCCTAATAATGGGAATAGGACAAGTAGACTATCGTTCATTAAAAGCAGGACTAATATAATTAATGCCATCGAATATGTATCACATGCTGCTGGGATTTAAAGAAAGAGAAAGTCTCACGTGATGGGGAGGTCAAGAAAGATTTCCTAGTAGAGATGGGTGTGGAATACTAGGAATTTGAAATTCAGAATGGAAGGAAGGTTAGGAGCCCAGACAGAGAGAGACAAGAAGGTCTGCCTTTAACCATAGTTTGTCAGGTCAGTTTGCCTGGAGCATCTTCCAGGAGGGGGATGGGATTAATGCAAGACACTTGGGTAAATAGACCCAGCTGCTCAAGGCTGGGAAGCAACAGGTCCTGCAAAATGTCCCTCTCCACCCCCCTCTCCAGAGATGTAATCCTCTGGGAACACAGTGGTTGAGATGCTCTGACTAGAACATGGTGGAGGTAAACAGTGGCCCATTGAGGAAGTGCTCAGACAATAGACTGAGAGTTGTTTGCACCAGGAATGGAGTGTGGAGCTCTGCTGACTTTTGGGCAGGACTCTGATGTTTTGAGAATTGCTCTTGAGAAAGAGTAATCTTGTAGGGAGAGACTGGACATGAAAAGTCAACTGAGGAGGCTGCTGCAGAAGTGCAAGACAGAGGCATGTGAGTTTGGATACCGGTCCCTAGAAAGGAGAGGAAAGTAGGGGTCCCAGGACTTGGAAGAGGAGGCATCTGCCCACAGATGGGGGCACAAAAGGAGCAGGTGCTGACGTCCACATTTTCAGGAAGAAGCTAGCTGGGGATGGGGGTGTTTGGAGAATGTCAGACTTCAGATAGAAAGCTAGGGACGAGGTGTTAGTGTGGAATTAATCAAAAATGGAAAATAAGAGCGATCTCTTTTAAAAGATTTCATCATAAAGAGAATGAACTGTTAATGAAGCCCTGTTTCTCCAAAGGACCATGAATCTGTTTTTTTTTCAGAGTTGGGTACATCTTTACGAGCCCATCTGCGTCCATCTCATGACCTCATCACGTGGTGGCAGAGCCAGAGGGAGATTATTTTCGTATCCCACCCACTTTCTTGTTGGTTTATGAATCCACTGAAAATGAAGCCTTTCCCCTCACATTTTACAACTCAAACACTCAGCCCAGTAATTTAATGCTGGTTCTTCCAATATAAATATTACATTATGAGTATAATTTCCCATTATTACCACAAGAAATTATCTGGAGGCTAAGAATAATTCGGCTCTATAAGGTCACACACCAGTATATTCTTTCCAAACTCAAACATAAAAAAACACAAAGGGAAGCTCTTCTTTCAGTTTTATTTCTTGTATGAGATTAAAAATTTCTTGATGAAAGAGTCAGTCTTCTGCACAGTCTGTACTCAGCAGAGGTTGATGCTCACTGTGGTCTAGTGAGTTTGGGTTTGGAAAATGTTTTTCTTTTTTTTTTTTTTGAATGTGGATGCTCATCTACTTGCTATAGAATCTGTTCATTACTTTAAGTCTAACTCCAGTTTTTTATTATTTATAGAACCAGAATAGAACACACCAATTATGCTATATTCTGACACACACACACATGCACAGTGACACATAGGTGCAGTGACACACACGTGCATCGATGTACACAGAGAGAAATCCACACACACTCAGCGACACACATACATGCGTGCACACACACACATACACACACAGACCCACATACACAGTGACACACACACACAGCAGGAGACAGAGACACATACATACACAGAGACACAGTGAGAGAGAGACGTACAGAGACATGCGCACACACAGAGACGCACGCACACACAGAGACAGAGACAGAGTCATAGAGAGACAGACATCCATGGAGACAGATACAGAGACTCACACTGAGACAGACACACACGTGCAGAGACAGAGAGAGGGTGGGAAGAAAGAACTTGATAGAATGATAAATGAAAATCTAAAAAGGCAGGCTTTATTTCACTGGTATTAATTTGGTAAATTATCTATAATTTATTAGAGCTTGTAAACATTGTGGCAAAATTTTTTGCCTTGTCAGTAATGAATTGCTCCATCATTAATTTTGTCAAGGGATCAAGAAACAACACTGCTGAGCTGAAAGAAAATTCGCATGTAATGTGGTCTCAAGTGCTGGTGTGGTTCATGTAATTCAGCAGTGAATCCACGGACTGCTTCCTGACTTGGGGAAGCCTTCCTCACTGGTGGCCAGGCCACAGCTGCTGTGGGTGGCAGATTACACCGGCCTGGGTGGGAAGTTGGTTCACACTGCCTTGGGTTCTTTGTCTTGCCACTGTTCTGAGCCTCATGACTCTAGTGTGCAGACTGGGGAGAGGACTGGCTGACATATTAGTATATATTTATATATCTTCACTTACTTCCAAGTATATTTTGAAGCAGTAGATGCATCTTTTTAAAGTGAGTTGAAATAAAGATTAGAAAAGAGGTTAGAAATATAGATGAGAATATTTTACGAAGAATCGAGTGGAGGAATCCAGAATATCTATTTAAGCATCAAATGTGACTCTTAGCTTTCTGGTAGCTATGGGAAAAGAGAAACCTGATCATTTATATAGTTGTCATTTTCTCATGACCAAAAGGTGTTTGTCACATGGGTCTTAGTATAAATGGGACCATATAGGCCAGCAGAGTTTACTTTAAGTTTTGTAATTGTATTTTATGCTGTTTCTTATTAATGGCACTCTAAAGACCAAATTCGTGCCTTTGAATTGTAATTCGGAGAAGACATTGCAGGGGAACAGGTGGTTGGAGTTTTCCAGTGTGCTGAGAATGTCCAAGTGGTCTTAACTGGGTCATCTGGCCTGAAAAGGGATGGAATTTAGGGAACCTGGAAGAGTGAACAGGGATTCAGTCCCTTGGACTGCATCTGTTTATCTAACGCTTCACCAGTTTTTCATGGAAGGAGTTAATTGAAGTTGAGTCCTCATAGGGTCTAAAGCGGTTATCCTCCATTGCTTGAAAACAGAGCATAGTCCCTAGAAACCTGATAAAGAGATAGCACTCCCGTACATAACTGCAGACCTGGGGGCTAGGCCTCACAGTGATGGCTAACTCTGCTGCACATTTAAGATTCTCATCTCAGGGAGCCTCATTCCAGAAGCTGTCTAAGCAAGCAGCTGTTAACATGGGTGAGGGCTATCCCCACGTATTGTATGGGAGGGTGGTTGGGGACCAGGGCAAGGAGAGGAGCCCAGTTCTAATCCAACTCCTGTTTTGACAGATGATGAATCTGATATTCAAAGGCATCAAAGCCACACGTCCATGTCACCCATCTAGGGCATAGCAGATATGAAACCAGAATGCATAAAAGTAGACAGCTTGACTTACAAAGGTTGTAAGCCACCAGCCAAAGGTTGAGCCACCTTCAAAACAGCAGGTGGGAGATGGCTCATGTAGTTGAGTAGAAAGAAAGACAAGTGGGTAATATTAAAAGTGTGAGTATTTGATTAATCAAAACATAGGAACAGAGTGTTTTCACTTACGTTTTTATACAAAGAATGAAATTCACCTGCTCTTGATGGTGGAGACTACACAGTACCTAAACAGAAGAGGAAATTTCATCAGTTAACTGGTTACCTTGTTTAAGGAATCCAGTAACCATTTCTTCTCCCTGTCCCTCTCTATATTACTTGAAAAGCTTCTATTGACCTGTTATTTTTAACAACATAGCCAATGACTATATTTAAGTAAAAGTTGAAAATCTTTCATATACTGGCTGGTAAGCATTATGTAAAATTAGAAGTCAAAAGTAATTCATTCTTTGTTCAATGTAAAAGCGATCTTTTAAAAATAAACGTTCGGCATAAAACACTTGAATCTTCAGTGTTGTAGCATTTGAGAAAATAGAGTATCTAGTTTTATATAACTACTCTAATACTCGGAATACCAAAGTGTCTTACAGTAACAAGTTTGAGATAGGATCCAATATGAATATATTATCCTCACAGCGAGCCTGTTCCTTTAGTCAATTTCAGAGCACATATTAAGCAAAGCAATATATATGCACAATCCTTGTTTCAGAGTATATTCATGTTCTCAGATTTGGGGGGGCGGGGAAGCATTCAGAAAGAAGTATTTTTTTTAAAGCAAATAAACTCCCTAAAGAATAATTGTTCTTCTAGAGGCATCAATGTATATTTCAATATTTATCTTTGCAGAGTGGTACATTTCTGTTTTCTTTCAGTAAGTTCACTGCTGACATCAGGATGGCTATAGGAAGACTCCTCCCAGAGATGTAATGAATGACCTTTAAACAGCTTGATTTAAGACCATATTTTCCTTCAGAGAAAATATAAATATTCTTTGGATTTGTGCAGATTACTAAAACTTAACTGTGTAGTGAAGTGAGCTTAAACAAATGTAATCTTGTCTTTGATCAAATTTAAAGTTACCCTTCTGTCAAGAATTGCACTGTGGGAGAGAAAAATCACGTGGGGGGCCTTTAGAGAGTGCTCTGTACAAACATCCTTATTGTCGAGAGGAATTCATTCATTCGGTCATGTTCTTCTGTCAGTAAATACTCAGTGCTCCTTATAGGCCTACCATATACGTGAGAGTTATGACCATTTAAGAAGAGTCACAATAAATGATCAGAAAATAAGTTCTCAGCAGAAGTCACCATGAAGAAGGGTTTTGGAGAACATGGGACAGAGCATGACTGTTGAAGTGGGGAGGTCAGGAGAAGTGGGTAGCCCCGTGGGGGCCAGAAGGAAGGCCTGCTGCTTGGGGAGTTAGGGCGTCTGGCCCAGCCTTGGCCATTCATGACCCCGGTGATTCACTGAATCTTTGTCTTGTCTACTCCTTCAATCGTAAGATTATCTCTAACATCTTTTCTTGCATTCTGCCACGTAGGTACCCATGTGGCTGCAGAATTCTCTTCATGGCTACTTCCAGTATTTTGCTACAACATAAAAGTCTCAGAACATCTACAAGGGGAAAAACCTATCAACCCACTTTGTGTTGTTTTCTTCCTTTAGATACAACCCAGATTCTTCGCCATAAATATTTCCCATTTAGAAAGTAATTACATCAGGGGAAAACTATACATTTTAAATATATATGGCTTTCATTGTTGAAGAATAACTGAGTCTAAATTGGATGATTCTCATTAATGAAAGGACAAAAAGCAGGTTAGTCAAGACATAATTAGGTCACAGCATTTGACCATTGTGACTTAACCTTCCCTTTGTCCTTATCTGCTAAAGCTTTGGCCTTAATATGGACAGAGAGCAATTTAAATCTCTTTCCATTTCTATCCTTTTTCTTAGAGCAGCTTCAAATCTAAACCTCGAATAAAGAGAGGGATAATAAAACAGTGCAGAAAATATAATGGGAATTATATTGACTCTCACAGAAGTTTTGGAAGAGAAATACATTCTCTTCCCTCAGCTCTGTAAAAACATAATCATGGTAAGATTTCTACTTTGCTAGACTCAGGACTATTTGGAAATCTTTAATGAATATAATCAGGGAATAAGCATTTAAAAATGACAATTTCCTGAAAGCCAGGAAATTATTTGCTCAGTGTAAAATGCAAAAGAAAAGGGAAAAAGAAAAAAGGCTGGTGATGTGTCTGTTTTAAAACAGCATAATCCATGTCTGATGGAGTCAGGAGTGGGGTCGAGACCTAAGTATTAGCCTTATCTTAGATAGCATCTTGCAGTGTAAACTTGGGCAAATCACTTAATCTCTTTAGGGCTCATATTTTTTTAAATCACAAAATAATGATCATAGCAAGCGTTTTATATTTACCATGTGCCAGGCCCCCTTCTAAACACCTTATATTTGGTCACTCAGTCCCCCTAGCAACACTGTGCATTAAGTACTATCCTATCATTGCAATTCAGTTCTTCCTTTACCTTGCCTAACATTCAGTGAATATTTGAACCCAAGCTTCTTTGATTGGAAGTCTGCATTAGGAACCACTATGCCTGATTGCCTTGTTACTACATCATTATTCAAAGAAGCCAAATGTTTCAGTTATTCAAAGGTGAACTCATTTCTAAGCACATACGGTAGTAACAAAACTTTGATATACAGACTATTTTGTTTTTAACGGAACTCTGAGTAAGGTCATTTATTATTAAGCAAAATCTTTGATATTAAGAGGTTCTTTTCCTAGTCCCTAGAGCATGGAGGAGATCTGCAGCATGCAGAGAGAAGTCCTGGCAGAACATAAGAGAATTTCACAGCTACCCAGGACAATTTACTTCTGTGTGTGTCAGCTGACAAATACCATCATTGAGATAGGAGGAAACAAAATAACTTTTACCATATTGCCCTAGGCGGCACAGCTTCTGAATTCCTGTCAGCCCTCAGCATTAGCCACTGGGCTGCATGATTCTTGAGATAGCACTTGGTCCAGATTCATGCCAGGATGCTTGCCACCTGACTTTCATCCTTCCCTCTCCCATCTCTTCTCGTTTGACAGACATTTACTGGGCGCCTACCATATACCAGTCGCTGTGCTAGGGTTGAGGGCTAAAATGTGACCGGTAACAAACATGGCAGCTGCCCTTAATGTGGCTGCAAATTTAGTAGGGAGGTGGGCATTAAGGAAATCATTACACAACAGGATGTAAAATTCCAGGGATCCTGAGATTAATAAAGGAAGGAGAGGTAGGTGGCGACAGAGGGGGATTTGGGACAGTCATTTAATTTCTTCCTGTGTCACCACCTTGATGAGACCCATCTCCCCCACAGTGGATAATTTAGGGCAGATGAGATGTGCTGAATGGATTTGAATAAGATCAAAATTTTGATCAAAATATGTCTTCCTGGGGCTTTTCATCAGTGGGATGTGGAGTGATGAATTGGCTTCAGGAGGGCATCGGTTCAGGTAACTGCCTCTTGCTGCAGACCACCAGGTTTGAGAAATGTATTTGACACTCTTGTGGGCAAGGGAAGAGAATTCCAGGTTGAACGATAGAAACTGTGAATTTTACTTTGCATTCTGTCACACCACAGAGCTTGTGTGATCTTTTGGTAAATATCTATAGGACTCTCATGATGATTAAGAAAGGAGGTCTCATGATGATTAAGAAAGGAGGTGTGTATATATGGTTCCATATATATACATATATATATGTATATATATGGTTCATGCAGTGCCTGGTGTATAGAAAATACTGGTGAAATTTTGTTCTCCGTTTTACTAGTTGGTGTGGGAGAAACCAGGGTGGATAAGACACCATGAACACCAGGTTTTGATAGACATAGGATGTTGATCCACAAAAAGGGCAGTTTGTGATCTATGGGGGCCAAAAAGGGGCTATTGGGTTGATTTACCAAATAGGCGGTAAGTGGGGTAGGGGTTCAGGAAGGGAATATTTGAGGGGAATAAAGGTGTGACGAAGAAAGAACAAAATAAGTATGTCCAGCAGCAAAGACTAAGTTGTTTGATTTCCTGGAATGCTTGATTGTTATAGGGAGTGTTGACAGGTAAGGGGGATGATGATACTTAACAGGGGCCAAAACATTCACCCTGTACCCCAAAAGAAGCTTTCCTTCCTTTCCCAGCCTCCTGAATGGAAGAGGAGGAAAGACGGGAAAGAAAGCTATTGTTAACTCTCTTTTTAAGAGGGAGCTTTGCACTCTTTTGGTATCTTATGAAGAAGTTCCTTTCCATTATTTTCGGCTTGAGATTTAATGAAGAGTTGTCCTAAGATCAGATGAGTTGTATATACTCCCATTCTAGAATGTGTGTATCTCACATCTAACCTGAAGCTCTTAGCCGTTCTTTGCATTCCTTTCTTCTGTCACAGGTTAATTAAACTCATGTGTGGTCAGCATTTACCTTATATGGCAGAGTGTTTTAACGTTCGGTTTAAGATGATTAGATGAGAAGAAGTAAACAGGTAGGAATTTAAATCGATAACTTTAAGACCCAGTTGCCGTGGAAAAAAATGACTTTACGTTGAAAAATATGAGAAACTCTCCACTCCCCTTCCATACACAAAACAACATCTAACTACAGACACAAGGGCACTAAGAAAACCTTGAACATGGATAACTGCACAAACAGGATTACAAAGCTGCACGTTGACCGACCAAACAGATTAATGGGTGATGTGTATCTGGCTATCTCAAGGTTCGGAAGGTGTACCAGAGCAAGATAATGAAATTGCCTGTCAGGTAATCTGATTTGAGAACTCCAGTCATCCTGAACTGGTGTGTGGGCTAATAAGCCAAGAGTTTGCCAAGACTAATTATTTTTTAAGCTGCTCTACTCTGTACATCTGTCTCTGCAGGATTTGTTAGACAGCGTGTCCTGCGTAGAACGAGAGTTGGGAGACCCAGGAGAGGGCCGAGGTGACAGAGAATGACTGAGGCCCAGCACCAGATTGAGTTCAGCATTTCTCAGTTGTTCAGAGCTCAGCTAGAGAAATGCACAGCTGCTCGGCAGACAGCACACTGACCTCCGTTCCTCCCTGCTGACAGAAGCTGCTTATTGCAGAATCTCATGGCAAGTGTCCCTTCAGAGGTGTGCGGTGTAGGCATTTGAATCTTGGCTATGGAGAAGGGTAGAACTTGGACACCTTGGCCACAGTATGTCATTTTTCTGAGACTCAGTTTTCCTATCTGCAACATGTGGATAATAGTGCCTCATTCAGATTGTTGGCATTAAAACTCATCTCACGGTATTTGGCACATGATAATTGGGAGGTATAATCGAAGGATTAGGTAAATCAAGGACTGTGCACATCACTGATGTTTTTCTTTGCCTGTCAATTAGTTTCTTCCCACCACGTTTTTTCTGAAATGATTGCAATTGTTCCTCTTTCCTCCACTTACTGTTTCTATGAGGATACACAGAGAAACTGCACAATTACCTAATATTAGTATGTTTTTGTTTTATTAGGATCTTACATGTATTATGCAAACATTCATTGTTCCCATATCAGTGACATAGAAAAATCGCCAGCAGTAATACTTCTTTTATTTTGGGTACAGGTTTCAACTAGAACATCAAAATGGGAGGATTCTGAAAAAGATGCTCAACGCTTTATTTTTCTTTCTAATACAGATGAGATGCATGCTTTTAATATACATCTGTTTATATTCCAGAGTAATTAATTTCCCCCTTTTGTAACTTGTTAACCTTGAAATAATTTCTAGGAAAAAAACTAAGATGCCTCAGTAAATGAGTGGTTATTGTCCATACCACTTTAAACAGTGCTAACAAATTATAGGGTGACCAGCTGGCTTTCCGGACCTCAATTGCAAATTGCCTTTTCTTTGAAATAACTCTTTATTTTGCATATGAAATTTAT
This sequence comes from Zalophus californianus, assembly GCF_009762305.2. Taxonomy (NCBI): domain Eukaryota; kingdom Metazoa; phylum Chordata; class Mammalia; order Carnivora; family Otariidae; genus Zalophus; species Zalophus californianus. The sequence goes on along the minus strand of NC_045599.1, from coordinate 83,752,381 downwards.
TATAAAATCATTCTGCCTTTTAAAGGAATTATCTCTGAACTCTTAGGGTTAATTGTTTTTTTTTTTTTACAAATTATTAGAGATATTTTCATATCCCAGATAAATAGCAATTTAAAAAACCCTGCAAAAATGGACAGAAAATATAATAATGTGTCGAAGAACCTTTTAGTTTAGGATAGTGTAGGATTGGTTTTTTTTGTTTTATGTTTTTTACTAAAACATTTAAATGCTTTCTCACTGACTATAAAGAATTACTCCCACAGAATAATTGAAATGTGTATATATATAATTTAGAAAAAAAGTTAATATTTAGTATACTTCATTTAGTAGAAGGAAAACCATAAAAAAATCACCTTCTCCTTTTTGGTATGTATTGGGTAAATTCTGTAGAATTCCCTTGGATATCGAAGAAGATAAATTAATGTTAATAGCAATGGCCCAATGTATAGTACCCTGCCGGATAATTGCTCTACCACTAGGAGAAGGCAGTCTGTTAGGCCAACAAGAGCTTCTGTTCAAGGTCAAGGTCTCCTCTGAACGTTAAAACTACTATACCTTGGGGAGATGTGAAATGGAGATGGTTAGTCCCCTTTAGGGATATAAAATCTAATGGATGGGTTTACCTTCTCTGGAGTTACCGTAGCCTTGACCTTTCAGAGTCGATGAGAGACATCAAGCTTAGTAAGCAGGAGGCGGCAGGGCATTGGTGGAGTAGGGATGAGATCTTTCCTGACTTCCATCTTTCCCCTTCCTGTTTCATAGACTCTTCTTCCCTGAGGTTCCAACCTGGCCGCTGGGGATTGCAGAGCTGGCATTTAGTACTCACCCCATCCTAGTTGGGGCTCTGCCTGCCCACAGAGTAATAAGGTCCCTGGGGCAAACCAAGTAGCTGTCTTAAGTTTTGGGGTATTTAGCTGAATTGGATCAGTGGCAATTCTTTTCTTTTCCCCATCACTCCTTCTTTCTTGGAGTATTTATATTGCCCCATGGATTTCCCTTCTAGAGGGAAATTTATATCTAAAACTTAATTCCTGAGAGGAGCACTATAACAGTAATATAACTGGTTATTCATCCTTTCACACTTTACAAAGTGCCCTCACACACGTCTGTTTTCAACCCCAGACTAACTCTCAGAGGGAAATTATTACCACCCTCATGTTCCAGCTTATAGAAATTGTTGCTAAACATGGTAGAGCCAGAAACTGGGCACTGAACAACTTTACCAAGATGTGGGGATTAGTTTTCTTCACTGCACCCTGCCATAGATGGTTATCTGTAATATCGGGTGCCCATGGACAACATCAAAACATATTTCACCAAAAATAGAAATACCATATGACCCAGTAATTCCACTACTGGGTATTTACCCAAAGAGAACAATAGCCAAGATAGAGAAGGCAACCAAAGTGTTCCTCCATAAATGAATGGATAAAGAAGATGTGGTATATATGGGTATGTAATATTGCACAGCCATAAAAAAGAATGAGATCTTGTCATTTGTGACAACATGCATGGACCTAGAGGGTATTATGCCAAATGAAATTAGACAGAGAAAGACAAATACCATATGATTTCACATATAAGGGGAATATAAAAAACAACACAATGAACAAGCAAAGCCTATTCTTTTCTGGGTTTTTAAGACCTTCATTCCCTTGGCTTTGTAAAATGGAGAACTTCGTGAAAAGAGTTCCATGATAGGGTGAAGCCCATTTATGTGAATGGTTTTTGGACTGCATAACTTGAGTTGCCAGCATTTTAATAGGGCCTGGTTCTAAGTAAACCCTAGCTACTATTTCGTCAATGGAACAGTAAGAATGGGTGACCTCAGGTCTGGGAGCCAGCACCCTGAGTCAGGTCTCTTCCCAGCTTTTTTCTCTCTCATAAGTTACCCAGCCTTTCTCTGCCTCCATTTCTTCCTCTTAAATGGGGGTGGGACTAGTGCTTCCCTTCTGGGTTGCTTATGGATCAAATGATTTAACACATGCCTAGAATGATGCCTGCCTCATCACCAGCCGTCAGTTAATACTGACATTTATTCTAATCATTCTCAGTATCCTTATCATCACTATAGTTTTCTCCCCTCACATCTCTGCTTCTGCCATGCACCATGCACCTGGGAAGTGGAAAACTCTTGGGCTTTTTCTCATTGTTTCCTGGCAGAAGTTCCCAAAGACCATGAGAACACTGCTCAGTGTTTGGGCCACAGTGAGTGGCTGGGATTGCATATCTCTGTCAGAGCCAGAGTAAAAACAGTAATTTTTTTTTAATGTAGATATATTTGGTAATATTAATAAATGTTTGGATTTCAATTAAAAAAATCAATCATAATGGAATAATTTTGGTGACATGGTAACTATAATATATATATATACACATACATACATACTGTATAACGGTGGAGAGCATTTTGTAATGTATATAAATGTCTAATCACTAATCTAGTGATTAATCTAATCACTAATCACTAATCACTGACTAATATAATATTGTGTGTTAACTATACTTCAATTAAAAATTAAAAAAAAAATTAAAGAGAAAGATTGTCAGGAAAGTACCCTTTTAGCTGAATGTGTTTGTCATAAGGGGAGAGTAGTAAGGGATTCTTTCAGTTTTGTTAAATCAAGCAGGCTTTTTTTTTTTTTTTTCCTTCCTTAGCTTACATATTTTGCTTAGAGCTCCTTTTCAGAGTTAAAAGAATTACGTCTTAGGAGATTTCTCAGTAGATGTTTTGTTCAAATTATGTAGGAAAATTTTAAAATAAGCATTCAGTGACCTCCGTCCTTCTGATGGGATAGAAGGATGGAATGAATCCATATACCGCAGAAGAGTAAAATGACCATCATCATTTCGATGACCATCATCGCCACTTTGATAATTTTGTTTCAGGAGTAGACCGTCTGGTGGAGAAGAGTATGGAGATTTGTAGGGAATTGGGGAGGTAGATCAGAAGGAGTCCTTGTATGGATGGGACCTTAAATCCAGAGTCCAGGCATGTGGTCTCTGTGCCTGTTGGCTGCAGTAGCTGCTGCTCTGTGGGGGACCCACATCGGGCTTCGGTTGTCTTGCTGACCGAAGGGAAACAATAGAACATGTCAGCACTATTGAAGACTGTAGTGGGAATCAGATGGGTTACACATAAAACTACTTTGAAAATCATCAAGCAGTTGAGGGGCAGCAGAGTGTAGCGCTTTTGAGCAGCAGTTGGCAAACTACACTTTATGGATTATTTGTGGTAGATCGTATGTCTTCCACAGAGCCAGAAGTATTTACTCTATGGCCCTTCAAAAAACAAAACCAAAACCTGGCTGACTCCTGGTCTACAGCATGGACTCTAATACCAGTTGGCCTGGGTTTGAACCCTATCTGTGCCATCTCCTGAACCCTTGGACTGATGAATGAACCTCCTGTATCTCAGTCTCTTTGCGTGTAAAAAGAAGATGATGATAATACAGTGTCGTAGGATGGCCAAGACTGTGAAATGAGTTCATACACATAATTATACATGTATCAACGGCTATATAGGGTTTACATGATATTATTAAAGTACTTTGCTAATGTAGGGTACTGTTGGATTAAATGACAACTTATATAGGATTCTAATTCTATAACATCTGATATTTACATTCTAAAGCTTTTAAAATTGCTAAATGGACAGTTCCAGAAACTGACTATTTTCCATTGCACCCAGCAGGAATACTACTGTAGAAGGCTATAGTCTTCAATCTAGAATACTATACCTAGAATAGAATCCCTAGAACACCAGAATACTGGTATGGCTCAGAAGTATTCCTGAACTGTGGAAGTCACGTTGCAAATTATTAATGGCATTTGAGGTGGCTTCAGCTGACACTGGGCTCCCTTACGATGGCAGACAACTTGAAATAAAACTGAAAAGTTTGGTATTCTGTTTGCATCAATGTCTAATAAAATGCATACATTTTATTGCTAAATAGATAATGGAACAAAAATTCTAAGTGCCTTATAGTTAAGGTACATCACATACGTTTTATCATTTAGCTCTCAGGCCAGTACTGCAAGGTATGTGGATTTTATTTCTTATTTGAGAAATGGAGGGAGAAATCGGAGCCCAGACAGAATAGCCAATTTGCCTCAAGCGTAAATGGTAAGCACATTAATCACTCCCCTCTACAGCACTATGAAAGAGGAATACCCTCCAATTTCCTGTGTTAAAATCCCTACACTGCCTTTTAATATGTGAAGAAACTCATAGATTATATAAATGATAAATTATTATTAGTACCATTGAATTCAATCATATTAAAATACACATTCTGAATGAAGTTTCTTAAGTATTTCTGTGTTAAATTGATATTTGACATCTCTGAGAGGTTTGCTGACAAGAGTTCTGTGTAAGGACCAGCAGTTTTGTGTACCCATTGGAAATCAGAGCACATCTAAAAACATCTCTGCATTTAGTGGAATCAGGTGAGAGCACTTGGCCTGCAATGAGAGTCATTTTAGAGTATTCTTTGGTAATATCTTTTCTGCTCTAAGAAGACCCTGTAACAAGCAGTCCCCTACTTGAGTGCAGCTTGCCGTCTGAAGAATGTGTGTAAGAGGCAGAAGTCGAAAAGCTGAAAGGTAGGCAGATACCTTACAAGGACTGACTTCCGTTTCCAGAGCGCCACTTAGAACTAAGCAATCCCTATGTACATTTGAGAAAGGCACTGTTTCTGCCTGGAGCGGGCAGCCCTGTGGGTGGTGAGGATCTTGACAGTCTAGGGGGCCTAGAAAGGTGACTGCATGTTCCTCATGACTAGAGAGAACAAGGCTCAGGGTGGCCACACCTTAGTCTGTGGCAAGGACTCTATAGGACCACCTGTTCCTCTTATCACCATGAGAAACCTGGCACCCAGCCTGTTTTAGATGATGTCTGAAAAGATCTCATTTTGCCTAAGATGCTAAAAGATGTGGATGCTCAATGTGGATGAGCACGAAATATGATAGTCCAGGCCCATCTGTTCACGAAAACCTCAGTTTGCTCTTAGGCACTAGATGCTTATCTCTTACTTTCCATCTGCTCAAGGAGACTGTAAAGCTTGCACTTATTAGCTCTGAGTTTGGCAGTTATGACCATCCATGTCCTCACCTGTAAAATACGGATAATTCTTGGCTGGCCTTGTCTTAAAGATTTGGTGAGGATGAAATGAAATAATGCCTGTTTTATCTTAGTAGAAGGATTATGGCATGACATTTTCTCCTGATTAATTACCGGGCACATGGAGAGTGCTAAGGTACCTATATGCTCGAAAGCCTCAGTCCTTTTGACCACTGTTAATTGTTAATCAAAAAGAAAATAAGCCTTCCTGAAACTATCATGTGAACCAATTACCATTTGGGCTCACTTTTTTTTCTTTAAAAGATAATCAGTATTACTATTTTAAGAAACATGGTTTTTTGGCAAGCTTTGAATGAAGTTTTTACTCTCCTTGAGTTTATTGTAAAGAAAAATATCCAGCCTGCAAAAAAGTGTTAGGCACAAGTATGTATGTTTTCCCACTCAGTGTGTGAATTATGTCATTTTACTTAATTCAGCCACTGCAGGCTTGGAGATTTTTTTTTTTTTTTTTTTTATCTTATTTGAAGCACTTTCTCTCAAGGACTTTTTGGCTAGATCTCTGCCAGAATCCACTTTGCACTGTTGAACTTGGTGGAGTACTAGTTAAACCACCACAATCCATGAAAGCCAACACACTTTTGAAAGATCACTCACTTCTTACAGACGGGGAAATGGACATGTGGGCTCACATTTTACGTATCGGGTCCTAAAACAAAGGACTAATTCAACAGATAGTCAGCATCAGTGTCTTTACTTCTGCCAGAGACTACTCCTACTCACATCTCATGTCAGCTGTACATCTTAGCACTGGGTTATTTATGTGACAGTGTCTTGCAGTCCATGGTGTAATAGGAATCAAAGCAAGTATTACCGAAATTTCAAGTTTTACCTGTTTATCTTCTCAGAAATTTATTCTCTTTACAAAAAAAAAAAAAGTTCTGAAGGTGTAGCCACAACATTTCTTTATTTTTGGTTGTTGCCCTTTTGAAAATAATAATCATCTCCTGTTAAGTGTGAAGCAAAATTCTAGGAAAAAATATTTTGATCGCTAATGGTAGCATTTGTGTATGTGATATCCAATTTTCCCATACAGTCCAAGTGTGGGAAAAGAAGAGATTGTTTTAGAAGTCCATTGTTTCATAAAGTTTGTTGGTTCTAAACTTCAAAGAATTAAAAGGAAAGAAAACATGGCTAGCTTTTTGCCCCAACTAAAATAATGAGTTGCATTTTGAGGTTTGAGTTTGACTCTGATTTCAGCTACGCTAGCTATGTTTTCCTGGGTGGGTTAGTTTGCTTCTCTATTTCTCATTTTCCTGATTGTAAAATCAAAGTTTAGACCACTTGACTTTTGTGGCTCTTTTAACTTAGCCTACCATCACAGAATTTTATAGAGACTGTCTTAGGAACTTGCAGCCTACTACATAAATAATTAACCACTTTCTCTGAAATGGAATACTGTTTTAGGGTATGATTTTTGTTTGTTTGTTCAAAAAATAGTGATTCCATCTAAACCAAAGCACTTACTTTAATAGTGGATTCTTTTAAACTATTCTACCAAAATTATATTACCATGAAATTTCTGGAGGAAAAAACCACAATTACACAGTCATATTTCGTAATCATTCACAATTAGTATACATCATCATAAATGCTCTTTGTTTTTTTTTTTGTTTTAATGGCTAAAAATCACAGGAGACTTCATGTGAATATATAATCCATTTAATATCTTTTTTAATGTTCTGCAGCCAACTTTAACCAAAAAAGTCCTGCCAGGAATAAACACTAATTCTGTATTTATTTGCACAGCATGCATTGGTTTCATGAGGTAGGCTTCTATTTCTTTAACACCATCAATATCTTGCCCTAACATTTCAAACTATAAATGGAAAACCTCTGACCATGGGAGCTTTGTTGTTAGAGGGCTTGGAGGATGCTGTATGATACCATCATAGCTTTATCCTGGTTCCAGGGGTTTCTGTTTGGGGGAAGAGCCAGCGTTATTAAAGGACAACAACAAACCCATCTTGAGCCTCCTTTAGAAAGTCAGATCTCTCACGAAGATGCAGTATGAACTTTGAGTTCTGGCATCTCTGAGAAAATGCCTTGCCCAAACAACCTTCCTCTAGGGCCCTAAAGGAAGCTGTATCTTCTCTGCTTTTTTTTTTTTTTTTTACTGCATTCCGATTTTAAGCCAGGCCAATGTACAGTATACCCATGATCTATGTGTACAGTAGGAGAATGAAGCCACAGTAAGTAAGACAAAAAGCCATTTCTTTTAAGGCTTGATTAAAACAATCTACTTGTAGTTGCTTGGTTGGCAGCTTGAGCTTGTCTCTGTGACTTCTCTACATCTTCCATCCATCGTGGCAGAGAGCATAGAAGGAGTATATATATAGTGTCCTGTGCTTGCTTAGGCCTTAGCAAATATCAATTCATCACCAACTTGACTTTGAAAGAGACCATTCATTGGCATGTTAGAACATGACAATTTACCCAGTGTTCTCTGGTGCCAAAGGAGTCACATGACCGGATCTGAAAACAAAAAGAATTCCACAATGTGTTCTTGGAGTTATTAATAAAAATAACTGCTGGTTGACAGGAAGGCATCTGGCACATTTAAGATGCATGACCACAGTATTTTGTTTAAAAAAAAAAAAATCTTCCCTACATCAGGGATGAGTGCGTGTGTGTGTGTGTGTGTGTGTGTGTGTGTGTGTGTGCATATGTATGTTATGTGCCAGAAAAATCTCCCACCCTGACAAGCCATTGATGAGGTGTTTCAGTCTTCACTAGTTTCCTATTTCATTGCTCTGTCATGGAGCCCTTGTAATATTGCAATGAATAAATGTAATCAAAGCAATTGGCTGCCTGAGATCTTTTTTAATGCACTGCTTCGGACGTGGTACATATGCCGTGCAAATAAATACAAAATTAGTGTTCCTGTTGGAAGCGTTTGGTGAGAATGAGTGATTTGTCTTGCTTATGAAAGGTGCATACATTTCCACTCATAGTTGTTTATCAGCTGGCCTCTTTCTGCTTATGGATTCAGAGATGGAATTCATCATTTGTCAGCACACAAGCAGATGTGCTAGAGACGACCAGATTGATCTGTGAGGATGAGCAGAGCAGCAGCGCTGGTGCTAGAGGGCGGCCCCTACAAATTGTGTTATCTTTTGAGACTGTTGCCTCCTAGCTCTTTCCTATACTGTGGGACAAGAAGCAAGTCTGCCTTTCTCTACTTTTTGTTTTTGTTCAAAAACAGCCGCTTTGGGATAGCTTAATGGAAATGGAAAACAACCTTAGTCTCTCTGTGTAGTTAAATCTACTGAAAATCCATTTTTCCAAAGGTCCACTCTCTCTCTTTCCTGATCATTAAATACGTTATTTGATGTTGAGTTCCAACGTCACTTAAAAACAAAACACCTAATGTCAGGATTACAGTAGTGTCATTTGATCTGTTTTCAAACTGCTATGGACAGAATTTTCTCTTAGTTCATGGAAGTCATTTCCGCAAGGACCACATTAGGAGAGGCAAAAGACAGGGTTTTACTTGGAGGAAACTAATGGCTTTCTGAAAGTTTGACTTGCTTTCAGTTCGTGCAAAAGGCCTGTTGAAGCTGAGTTGATTACAGAGCCATCAAAGGGCCTTCTTGCCAACAAAACTCCTTTGCACTTGTGTACTGTTGAAAATTACTGTCTGATGCCAACAGATTGAAGAGGCGAATACAAGCTGCTGAGGAGCTCCATGTGGCTTTCCAACTGCAGGTTCTTGACCCCGGCCTGAAGTAATTAACCATCTAGGAGCCGCATGGTCCTCCAAGGGCATCTGGGGAAGAAAATGAATCCTCCTCCTTAATGAATGGATGCAAGTGTAGAAGCCGAGCTAGCTTACCCATGAGACAGTGTTAGGACTGACATGCCCAAACCTAGGTGGAGCTGAAATGTTTTCCCTGTGCTTCTGTGGCCTCTGTTTTGCTCCCACAGTCCCTCCGTGCATATTTTCCTTCGGGTGATTTCTTTTTGATCATGGTAGAAAAACAATTTCATACTCAATATACCCAATGTATAAGACCATCAGAAATACTGCATGTGTTCTTGAAAATGTGGCCCGTAGCCCTGGATGCATCTGGCTTACAGCCGATATTACTGAATCAACACTAAGGCCTTCGGCCAAGCCCTTGATGCCGTGGCAGGCAAGTAATGTTTGTGAAAGATGGGGCTTTGATGAATTAAGGAAAGTAAAAGATTTGATGTGTGACTTTGACTTCCTCAGTCAGCTGAGACCTGGGCAGGGCTTCTTCAGCAGGGAGAGAAGAAAACATTTGTTTTTACTTGTCATTCACCATTTAGAAGTTGTCTGTTATGCTTGACATTGGTGATAGTTTTACAAGTCATGTGGCTTCAAAGACCCCATCAAGAGTGCAGAAGTGGACAGTAATATCTAAAATGATGTGTAGATGTTTTGTGAGTTGAGGAACAATCAGATGATGGTAGTCTTTTAGGGTTTATCACATATCTGAGAAAGTTCTTTGAGTTTGTTTTTTTACCATCTATTTAGCAATTAAAATGTGCCATGTATTGTGCTGAACACTGGAGGTAAGGTGTGAAAATGACGCTCTCTGCTCTCAAGACATTCAGGGAGCAGGGCAAATAAATTAATACCTGTGGTACTTGGGGAGTGCTGTAACAGGAACATCCCAGAAGCACTGTGGAGGGAATGGTCAATTCTGTGGGACCAGCCCCTGAGCTGCTCTTATCGTTTCACCTTGTTTGTGTAGGCTCTGAAGATAATTTTTAGAGCTTACAAGGATTTTTTATTTGCTTTTTCCAAGTGCTGCTTCTATGTGACTTGGAGTTCAGTGTTTTGTCTTCATTCACAGCACACAACCTCTGAGAACCAACTTGCTCCTGGTCTATGTCGAGGCTGTGTGTTTGATACCCACCAGAGGTCACTCCTGGAAAAACCGTCCCTGTTCTGCCTGGTGCTCAGGTGCTCAGGGACACCGCGGACCTAAGGTGACAGCTCTCTGATGCTCTGTGCAGGACCCTCTAAGAGAGTTTTCAGAGCCCTCTGTGGAGCTGAGCCCCAGCATTTACCCGGGTGCTTCATTCAGCAAATGCTGCAACTCTGCCATCCCAGAGCTGTCATTGAAACTGTCTGATTGAACACCAGCAAGTGCTCTCTAGGAGGGAGCTCCTTATTGCCCATTTTCTCTGTTTCCTAAATGATCTTAATTGCTTGGGTACAGAGGCATCCATTCTAAATCTCCCTCCCACCAGGAGTGATTCACACAGTAACAAGGTTTAGATTACCCCAAATGTCAGGACCCCCACAGTTGTAATGGGCTTCCCTCCAGGGCCCACCTGACAAGCCTCTTTTCTCTCAAATACCTGTACTGCCCGGAACTCAGAGCCTCTTGGACTGTCCCCTGATTTCCTTCCCCCTTATGGGATGGGACCCAGAGTTGGTCTCTGTACCTTTTGATTTTTGTTTTAATTTTCAAAAGGAATGGGATGCTTCTGTGGTAAGCATTTTTAATCCCATTTTAACAACCTATTAAATATTAAAACACGTCAGTGATAGTCTAACCATTGGTAATATTTAGGATATGATAATTATAGTTGGAGTTTGCAATTTGGCTTAATGGCTTCTGAAAAGTTGGAAATTATAAGAAAAAAGCAATGATAACTTTGGAGTATTCACCACTTTGTTACTCTCTGCGCTCCATGTTCTTCATTTCTTTGAGTCTGTTGTATTCCCAGATGATATCCTCTGAAAATTTTGTATGGTCTCTCTATAAAAGTTTATTTAATCATAAGTAAATGTAAAAAAAGCTAAATTAAAAAGAACACTGAAAACAAAACATTTGAGTTACTTAACCCTGCCAAGATGTTCTTTGTATGAATTTCTAGGTAAGAAAAAAACTTCCCCCTCATTTCCATCAAGCCCTGAGAAAGACTTAGGGGTAGAATAGCATTGTCATATTTGAAAAAGGAAATGATTGACAGTGTCACTTAAATTCAAATGTCTCCTTAAAATAAGTGTAAAAGGGCCTTTGAAGAAGTTGCTTTGAAAATCTTTTTTTTTTTTTTTTAACCTGGAGTCTTCAACTTCTTTTCCCTTCTACTTTGTTCTTTGAGACTGAGAAGTAAATTTGTCTTTTACCAGAGGAGAGGCTCCAGAAATGTGCATCACATGTGTCAGAAATCCTGGAACTCTGCTGGGCCGCCCCATCCAGGAAGGTCTTGGAGTGGATTCATGGATACTTCCTGCTGGCCTTTTCCATTTCCTGGGTGCACAGGCTTCTGGGGGCTACTAGGCTGTGTAGCAATAGTGTGAAATAGTGGGCCTGGTATTAGGTCACTGCCTCTGTTTTCACTTGTGACCATCGATCTGCCCTCTGAATGTTTGAACTTAGCAATTCCGGATAAAAACAATGAAGTTTCAAATGTGCTACCTGTTAGGTTGTGAGGCAAGCACGTTTACTTCCTCTTAGGTGATTAAAAATACTTACAAGAACTGAACTACTATTGATTGCAAATGATTAGAAGTGCATTCAGAGTCTAGATGTTGGGAAAGCTGATAGGCATCTCTCTAAACACCAACTAGAGTTTCTGGATACTTGGTGTTCTAACATGCCAAGAGGCATGAGTCAGGCCAGGTGATAATCAGGTGAGTGCCTTTTTCCTCCTTCCAGTACACACATTAGTCATATTTGCCAAGAGAAAAGGCATGGCCCTCTGTACCTCACACACCCCCACCCCTACCCCACCCATGCTTTTGCAATGACACAGATAGAAAAATAAAGCAAAGTGGGTAGTTTCTGAGCAGCCTGAATGCAAGCAGCAAACTCTGCTTATTATACTTGAAAATCAGAGTTCATCATTTTTATTTTCAAAGGACAGACCCTAAATAACTATGTTCTCTCATCACCATCTTTTACTAATTTGCCACCAGCTGTACTAGTCCCTTCCACGGGAAATTTCTTATCGTGCCCACAGTACTAGAGAGAATGCAGTTCTTACCAGAGTTGACTTTATATTCTTTTTGGTAATTTTCTTTCTGCAAGGTTTTCGGGAGTTGGGGGTTCTCATTTCTTGTTCAAGACTGGAACTTTTTATAAGCAATCTTATGATACTAAGAACTTTTAAGTTAAGCAAGACTTAAGACTTGGTGCGATAGTATATTTGTTTTCCTTAAAGTATGGCCACCATTGTGTGCTCAACTCCTTGAGTATATGGGAAATTGAAGGTTTGGGTGGAATCAGATTTTAACAGAATGTTAATATGTTTTTGGAAATTTAATTTTTCTTGAATTTTCATTGTTAAATTTTTTTTCTATCTCATCTGCTTGAGAACATGTAACTTTAAAGGATGCTCACTCTATCCAATAATAACAGCAATTAAAAGAAGAAAGTACAGTCTACTCACCAAACATTTATAATACAAAAATAATTTAGGTGTCTGCAGATATCAGTAGAACAGATAGAATAATTAAAATGTTGGCTGGCCTGTTTGTATAGGTCAGCCATGAAAATTCCTCATGTGTAATTCAGTCAGGGTCCCAAAGAATAACTCTTATATTTTCCTTATTCCCTTTTCAAGTACAAAATCTATAGAATTGGCTTCCGGCTACTTAGAAAATTATTATTTTTTTCCTCATCACAGTTTTGGGCTTGAGTTTGAGGTTTCCTGCCTTAATGTGTGTGTGTGTGTGTGTGTGTGTGTGTGTGTGTGTGTGTAAACAAATGGTAAGACATAATGCCCTAGGCCTCTCTCTGTAATCTATTATCAATACCATTTCACATCAGTGTCATATTAGAGAAAATTGACTGTATCTGCTCTAATCCAATGTTTTCTGCTATTCCTTCATAAATAGTTCATGGAGTAGCTTTGTGGTAATTTTTATTGCTATTTTTGTAGTTGTGGACTTTGATTACATTTTTTTCTGATTATAATATTTATCGTTTGTATCTATTTGTAAAATTCTAGTAAGGTACAAGTAAAATAAGAATCCATAGGTTATTGCTGTTTCAGTGCATTAACATTCAGATTTTTTTTCATACATATGATGAAAACTTTGATTTTTGTTCTTTCTATATAGTTGTAATCATAATGGGAATATAATTCTGTCTTAATTTTTCTCACTTAAAATTATAAATATTTTTGCACATCAGTAAAATCTCTATAAAAGTTTTTTTCTTGATTACAACTTTGAAACAAGTCTTTTCCTATATTTAGGTGATTTCCTTAGGATAGATTCCTGGAATTGGACTTTCTTGGTCAAAATCTATGAACATTTGAAGATTTTGAGTGTATCTTGCCTAATTGCGTTTACTAAAGCTCTTACACATTTATAGTCCTAAAGCATCTAAAAGTACTGAGTGATCTTTTCATTTGCTTTAATAATTTGTAGCAAAAGTGACTTTCCATATCTTTGATTACCTCACTAAGGAATATTTTCTTGTGTATTCTACATTTGCATTAGTTCTTCAGTGTTCATATTCTTTGCAACGATGTTTTCATAAACTTAGGGCAAAAAGGTTGTGGATAATCAACTTTTTTCGGTGACATTTCATTTTGATAAGTCTTTTTTTCCTTTTTTAATATGTGAAAGAATAAACAGGATTTTTTTTATAGTAGCAAACTGTTACATAAACAGGTTTTGTCATGCAGTCTCAATCGGGTTTTAGACTATGCATTAGAATGACTCCTTTTGCTTCTTTTGTCTTGACTATGTATTTTGGTTATAGGTATAATTATGTATGTTCATAAAACTTAAAAGAGTAGCATGCCCTTTGTGTTTTTCTTGTCTGCTTTTCGACTCTTGCCCCCTCCCTCAACTCTCTCCGGGATAGATCCTCTTCCCCCTTGAGTCCATCTGTCTGGTCATCTGTCTGAGGAGTTAGCATTCCCTCACCCTCCCAGAATCATCCTGAACAAATAGTCCATGGCTAAAGAAAAACTGATGAGCATTTCTGGGTGAAAGGCAGACTTAACCGCCTTAACAATCCCCGTGTTGTCTGCAGCAAGAAGCCATTGGCTAAGGTGTGATTTCAAAGGCCACATTCTAAAGCCTGTTCTGACCTCTAGCTCTGGTACTAGTGCTTCTTTCAGGGGGGATACCTCTCCCCCCGTCTCTTTTAACCAGAGTTTTCCTCCGATGGTATGTGGACTGGTTTGAATCCTTTTCAGAACTTTCAGAATCCCTTGATTTCCTTCTTCCCCCTTTAAATCTGACTTTTCTTCCAAACACTGTCTCCACACCTGTAGTGGTCAGATTAAGTACATTACCAGCAACCAGACCAAGGTTAGTGTTTTCCATTGCTCTACCTTCCCTTGGGTTCAAAGGAGCAGGGGAATCCCTTGTGGATGCAGAAGTAGCTCTTCACATTCCACTCCCCTTGAAAATGGCTCAGCTCTTCTTAACACTATAAATTAAATTAGCACATGTGGCCTTAAAACAGCCCAGGCATGGAAGGCGTGGTTATCTTTCTGGGAAAATGATCAGGGCTACATTCAAAGAGCCCAGTGTCTCCCAGGCAGCTCTCAAGGACATGTCAGTGTGTTGTGACATTTCTGGGCATGAATGGGATTTTAAAGATTGCCTTTCCATTAGTTTACTAGTATATATTCTGGGTACTATGCTGTGAAGGTTGTGACCGTGGCGCTCGTTCAAATGTATACAGTTATTAATTGTATAAACCGGAAATGCAGAAACCATATCAAACAAAAGAGAAAAGTTGACTGTCTCAAAGGAACCACTACCCAGAAAGGTATACATTTTTCCCCCAACCCCTACACCCAGACTCAGACGTTCATAGGATGTCACTGCAGCTGAGTCAGGACTGAGGGAATTCAAAATTATGAATATAACATAGAGTAACAACTTAGTTTCTTGAACCTTCTGTTACTGCTCTACATTCCTGTAATTTTGTTATCTCCATTGCCTTCCACAGTTCCTACAGAAAGTAGACCCTGCTCAGTCTGTCAGGTGAGTTTACTGAATATATGTTATTCATCTCATCCTTGTCACCTTAGCCTGTGCAGTTAACTGGCCCCCATCCAGTGCATCTAAATCCCTTTGCTTTGTAAGGTTATTGTGCTTATTGCTCCAGCCATTCTTTTTTTTTTTTTTGGTAAGATTTTATTTATTGATTTATTTGAGAGAGAGACAGAGATAGCAAGAGAAAGCACTAGTCGGGAGAAGAGGGAGAAGCAGGCCTCCCTCCAAGCAGGGAGCCGGATGCGGGGCTTGATCCCTGGACCCTGGGATCATGACCTGGGCTGAAGGCAGTGGCTTAACTGACTCAGCCACCCAGGAGCCCCTGCTCTAGCCATTCTTACATTCTTTAGTCATGTGGTAATTAATATGAGCATCTAAATTTTTGTGTCTGTGCTCAACAAGATGGTAAGCTGTTAGAGAATAAAAACTGTGCTTTTTGTACTTCTCAGAGTGGCAAGCATATTACCTTGCACATAGTAGAGGCTCAGCAAATACCTCAATGATTAATTCATTTTTTTTTTTTTTAAATGGATTTGAATGGATAACTCTGAGAGAAGGATCCAGGTGTTCCCTTGTATTGAGTAAACTTGGCTCTGGTGGTGAAATTTTCTTGGCTTCAAATTATATACTAAATGAAAATGGGTGTTGCATACTTCATGGGATTATTTTTAGCTTGAACTTTCAAAATTGACTATAATGAGACACATTATCCTATAGAGCTTCTGCCTCCCCTCTTCCTGCTTATTTAACTTGACCCATCCTTTTTAAGACTCAGCCCAGGGTTCACCTTTTTTTAAAAAAGGCTTCCCCATCTTTCTAATCTCAATCTGCTCCTTCTTTGCCATGCTAGAGAACAGCTGACTCTCCCCCATCATTTATTTAGTGTTTGCAAATACTGCAGTGTATTATATTCTCATCATTTGTGTGTGTCTGGCTCCCTTCCATAGCTAGATCACAGCCTCCTTCGAGGTCTCAGGACCATCGTTTAATCCTTTTGCATACAGCCCAGTAATTAGCATGATGTTTGTCCCTGGATTTAGGAGAAGCATTTAGAAACTTGGTTTACATGCTATGTTACCCAAGAACTGTGTGAACTGAACAAATCACTCTGCCTCTCTGAACCTAACTTTGTCAATGGTAAAGTCATTATAATCTCTCACAAAATTATCACAAATGTAAATAAGATTACGGATGGGCAAATGTTTTAAAATTGTAAACCAGCATACCAAAGGAAAAAACCATTACTGTTGTTAATTGTTAACTTAAAAAAAAAATCTATTCCTTATCCCACTGAATGAATATAAGTTTCTTGAGGGAACACTCTGTGTTCTCTGTACCCCCAAACTGGGAATCATGCCTGGCATATAATGCCGAAAGATAGTTTTGTTTTGTTTTGCTTTGAATGATAGTAGGCTGCTGGGAAGATTTTGGTGATTCAGTTTTACATATTTTTAACAAGAAATACTCTCTGACTTAAGAATTTGGGCATGTTGTCTTCATTTCAAGGTTGCTACGTTGACCATCCATTAGAAACAATAGATTATAGACAGTGTCCTAGGTGTGCTTGGAATAAATTTTTAAAATACAGAATAATTTTTATTAACAAGATACATGACCACAAGCAATATAAAGATGCAGTTGAGTGGCTTGTGGTAAGAAATGGAAGAAAGGATTTAAAAGAAGTTATAATTCTTTGTCAGTTATTTTCTACCCTAGTTATATATTAGAATCACCTGAGTTGCCCTAAAATTCAGATACTTGGGCTTTACCCCGATTAAATGAGGATTTCTTTTCCGTGTAGAGAGTCAGCCCCTTGTTGCTGTAGGTGAACAGTGTGAAATGAACAGACTCTTTGAAGATTTCCATGTACTGTCATTTAGTGTCTTACAAAAACTAGCTGCTTCTCTGGCAGTATGGATATAACAAAGGAATCGAAGAGGGGGTGTAGAACAACCGGATGGTGTCACCTAAGTCCTATTAGAAGCTCGGTGAATACCGCCTCCATGTGAGCTACAATGGGGCCTCTGTGCAGACTTGCTCAAGCAGCAGTCTCTGCTACTGATGATGTTGGGTGCGTAAGAAGAGGAATGCAGAAGGTGCTGTGGAGTCCGAGGAGAAGATGGGGTGCAGTGTGCCCTGAAAGAGCAAGGAAGGGCTCCTGAGGATGAATTAGGAACTTCCCAGAGAGACCAGAAGTGTAGACGAGGCATCGGGTGAGGAATTCTGGCTATTGGCAAAACAAGCAACGTTAGCATTTCCCCTACACTTTGCACACAGTGGCTGTTCCATAAATATTAAATGTGAGTAATGATAATGATGGTCTTTATGACTAAAATTAATTGCTAATGCTTCGGTCCAAAACAGAACTTCAAGAGATAATGGTCATTGAGTAAGAGAATGGACCAGACACTATGTTCTTTGCATATGACTTTTCCAAATCTGGGATTTTCTTCTTCCAGCTAGGAAAAATTATTTGTGCTGCAATGAGAGAACTCTGTGTTTCATCCTTAATTTAAGGATGTCTGGTTTCTCTTTTCTGTACAATGTTTATGTCATGAAGATCAGTATTTTTCTCTTCAGATTTTCTAATGATTTTACTAATGTATGACTTCTATTTTCCAGTCTTTGAAAACTGGTTTATTCTTGACTCCAGTTATTCTATATTTTTCCTTTAGAATCATCATAGTTTTAGTAAGGGTCCAGAGGCAGGCTCATACGTTGTAAGATAATGACATTAAAGTTGTTCAGTAGTAGTGATCATTTGATACTACTGGTAAATTACTTTCTTTTTAAACTGTACATGGTGTTGTTTGTTTGTTAGGTGGCAGCCATTGGGCCTCCAGTCTCTTTTCTCCTGTATCTACAAGCAGTCATTATTCAACTGGTATATGAGACATTATTTTTTGTTTCTCAGTCTGTAGTCCTCTGTCTACCTACCTGCTCACCACTGTTGAATGCCACTCTGCTGTTACCTCCTCTCTTGGACAATACACATTATTGTCCTCTATTTATACCCCAGGCATGAGAAGACAGCTAAATGAAAGAGGTTCTAACACCTTTCCCTTTTTCTCAGAAAAGCATACATATAGGAGGGCATTATATCTTTTTTGTTTTGTTTTGTTTTTTTGCAAAAAGTATGGAAAGTCATTTTTACAAAGAAAATGGAATATTTTCCTTAGTGACAAACTTCCATTATACTTTTATTTATTTATTTTTCATGAAATTCACGCTTTATGTAATCAGGCTCCCTTTGAAGCTGTACCACTCCCCTTTCTGTCAGTTTTGTTTTCCTTCAGAACATCATTTGGTTGATAAGTTTCCTAGTGTCCTGTTTAGCTGTCAGATTTTGATAAGCTTTCTGGGGAGCTCACATACAGTGTTCACGTCACCCCAATTCAGCGCTATTTTCCTTATCTGCGGTCTACCAGAAGTAACTTGGGGTTAAGGTTTGGCACTTCCTCCTGGTGTTTTGGCTTTGGCGCTGCAAACCTATCACAAAGCAGACATAATATGTATACAAACAGCTAAAGACATTAGTAGAATCTTGTCAGCTAAAAAGCAGGAGAGCCTCAAATGTGAAAAGGAGAAAATGGTGCTGAGTGTATTTATGATCGCATGCTTGAGTCTGAGTGAAACCGTAACTGGTATTATGTATTAAAAAATGAACTAGATTTAGATTCTTTATCATCATTTACTTTCCAACACTGGCTGTAAAAGTAATTAATAGCTCATGCAATTTGCATGTATTGCGCTCTCTTAGCTCATGTGTTTACATGGAAACATCACCCACATACACGAAAGGAAATAGGCCTCAAGTAATGTTCCTTACATAAGGGAGATAGCATCAGACCTCTTAGAGTTTATGTATCCTCAACCTCTATTTATTGGGAAAGTCAAGATCTTGAAGTATTTGCTGCTCCCAGGTTTAATTGGTTTTATCTGCTGTTATCATAACAACCTTATCTCTGCAGACAGTTGCATGGATAATATTTGGAGATCAGAATTCAAGCCCAGACACACAGTGTCATCGAGCAATTAAATGTTATTTGATAGTTCTGTGTGTGGCTCAGGTGTGGGGAGCTCCTGCCTCTGGTTGACAGTCTTTATAGCATCATAAAATGGTTCTCAGGGGAAATCCGGATATGGAAAGCTTTCCGAATAGAAATGGCCAGAAAAGCCAGGGTGAAGTGTGGTTCAGGCTCTTGTGGCGGTTCCAGTCATTGACTGTTGCCTAATGACTGTGCAGTTCAGGTCTGAGAGATGTTTAATTATTTCTGTTATTGCATTTTGGTGAAAGGATAAAGAA
Organism: Zalophus californianus; assembly: GCF_009762305.2. NCBI lineage: Eukaryota > Metazoa > Chordata > Mammalia > Carnivora > Otariidae > Zalophus > Zalophus californianus. The sequence continues at coordinate 83,732,986 of NC_045599.1, read as the reverse complement.
GCTGTCTAGCTCCGTGACACAGTTGCTGATGTGTATTTTGGGGGAGTCCATTAGGTGGATCAACTTTGCTCTCCACATGCCCAATTTAATCCCTCATATGAGAACTACATAAAACATACTCTATATAGGAGAATTCTTGATGGATGTTTAACTGCATAGATCTAATTAGATGCAGAGCAAGACTTTCCCCAAATGATTAACTGGCAAGATTAGGTAGACCTTCCTTTGTTTTGTTGGGATTTGGGCTTTCTTCCTGTAATATTCGTTTTTATCTCTTAAAATGAGTTTCTGAAAGCAGAAATGGAGGTAAAGCAAGCACTTGACACAGCTAAGATTTGAAGAGTATTATAGTTATTCTTTTGGGTTTTTCCAGGAGTGGATTACCTCTTTAACTTCCTATGGTCTGTATGGAGGAGATAGGGAGAAGCCCAATTCAGGCTTCTCTGTAGGTGAAGCACTAAAATGTTCTGCTCATTATATGTTTTAATTGCTCAGTTGTGCCTGGAATGTAGATTAACTCTCTCACACCTGAAAAAAGATTCCCCCTTCATAGGGAGAGCAGTGAAGATGAGAGACAATAGGATGACAAATGAGATTGCTAAGTGGAGCCCTGATCAATAGAGAGTGCTGTCCATTTGGGTAATGGACATCCCTGTCATCTCAGCTGTTAAAGAATTCAGCAGAGATGAGTCCCCAAAGGTCTGCAAAGTATAAGGCATCCAATACAGGAAACATTACCACCTCCTTTCCTCAACCCCAATAAATAAAAAGGTGCATCTCAGGAGCTCACTCTTTAGCTGCAGTAAGCTGTCGTGCATAGAATTTATTGTACTCTATTTTCAAAAATCTGTGCACAAAGCAGAAAGACAACCTGGAGACTGGGGGGTGGGGGTAGGGATGGTCTTTGTGTCCTCAGACCTTAACGGTGGTGTGAACACCTTAGGTAATCTTGTGTGTGGCAAGGAGAGAAGTCTTATGATTTAAAATTATAAGGTTGTTTAAATTGCTCTTTTAAAATGATTTAAACCCCACCCACCCACCCACCTGGCAATTTGAAGCCAGCATATTTGGCAACCAGGAAGCTTGACGAATTGCTTTTGTCAGACAGCCATATGGCAGATGGGGTGGAGGTCACTGTGGTGCCCAGCCTTCCTCACTCAGATCAGCGCCATTCGTCCACACGTCCAGTTCTGACAGAGGAGCGTTCATGGTTCTTCCTTTCTAAATAACTTCAATATGGTCAATCTCTACTTCTTAGAAACTCCAGTCTTCTTCTATCCCACATTACGTCGTGGAGGCCGGATGGAGGCTATTTCTTCATCTGTCTTGCCACTACTCATTTAACCCAGCTAGTTCCCAAAGGGATCCCTGTAACCATGGCGGCCAGACTTCCTGCTGGAATGTGCATGCGAGGATTTCCGGACGGTTGTGAAGAGGAGTGCCGTTTCACGGGGCAGTCAGGTGTGGGTCATTAATTTTCAGTGCTGTTGTTTAACTATTAATGAGGTCATGGCCCCAGGGCAAGACTGACTTTACCTATCAGATGTCTCCCCTCTCCCAGAAGGCTGTTCACCTTTAGTCAGAGCTCTCCTCTAATAATTGTCCCGGGCAGCGTTCACACGCCATTGCCTCATCTCTTAACCTCAGCTTCTTCTAGATAAGAAATAATTCCTCCTGCCCATCTCCCCAGTCATCCATCTTCAGTAGGGCCCATAAAACAAAGCCGTTCCCATTTTCCATTAACCTCTATGTCCTGAAACTTAGAGGCATATATGCTTTCTCTTCTTCCTCAGCAAGAGACATCTATTAGCCATCATTTTCAGGAGGCCTTAAATTATGCAGAAAAGGCAGGCATCACCCTCGTTGACCTAGCCACCTACTTTACCTTTTATTTCTCTCCTATTTACCATTAGAGTTGATAATTTGTAGAACTCAGTAAAGTAATTCACAACTGTCAGCATCTTTATTATATTGCAGCCAACAGCAGAAATAGTAACCTGAAGGGATATCTACTAAATCAAGATTTCTGTAGCATAAGCAGTGTAAATGAATTCCTGCACATTACATTATTATTTTTATAATGTCTTTATTAAAAAGGAAAGGAGAGGATGCCTATTTAGAACAAGTACATCACATCCAAAGGCTAATAGAAGCTTAGGGTTGGGAAAAAAGCACATTAAATGTTCTAAGCCCCAGCTCCTGCCCATTTGGAAGGGCTTCCACATCCTCAGCCGGTCAGCAGGTGGTCTCTACTTAGCCAGGATCTCACCAGCAGTCCAGGGGTAATTACTACCCCTTCTTCATCCTCCTCTTGTTCTCTAGAGCAGCAAAGAAAAAGATCTACTCTGTATGACAACCCTTCAGGGAGTGGAGAGTAGGTATCTTGTTTCCTGACATCATCTCTCTTCCAGCCTAAACCTCTCCAGTTTTGTCAGCTGTTCCTCACCTGTCATGCTTCCGGCAGACCCACCATCCTGTCTGCCCCTTGCATTTGTCAGTAGAGGTTTTCAAGGGGGGATCCCAAGCCCTGCAGTAGGAGTGATTCTGGCTATACAGAGTTTAAGGTGCAGGTCCTATCTCTTGATTCAGACTCTAGAGGTTAGGGCACAGCCCCGTCTCACTGGTTCATGGTGAGCTTGCAGTTAACCATAATCCCTCAGACTAATTCACAGGAACTTTACTTAAAGTAGAAACTTCCTCCCTTTTGGCTCTAACGTAGCTTAATTTTTTGAATCTTGAGTGCAGGATTTTTTTTTTTTTAAAGGTCTTTATCCAAGAGCATCTTGTCTGATTATAAATCTGTTCTCTTTCACAGTTTTAATTCGTTGGGCAAATTTAATTTTAAAATTCTCTGTGTTAAAGCATCTATACTGGTAAAATATACACATAAGGCAAAAGGAAATAATACACCTGGATGCCTCTTCACCAGCAAGGCCATGCCAGCTGCCTTTTATCAGTGCATCCTATATGCCAGTCCCAGCCTGGAACCGTCGCACACATTCTTTCTCATCCTTGAAACAAAAGTATGAGGTGGATATTGTTGTTGTCCCCTTGACAGGTGTGGGAGCCAGACTGAGAGACGTGAAGTGACTTACATGAGGCCATGACAGCTAGGAAGTGGCATAACCGGGATTCAAGCCCGCATCTCTCACTCGGTCTCTCTTGCTATTCTTTCTGCCTTGGTGTCTGTGTTAAATTGTTTATTAATTTGCTTTTAAGATAAGTTCCCATATTCCTCGCTATTTGACAAAGGCCATTCAAAACTGCAGCAGGCCAATGGAAAACAGACCAAGAACAAAACATTCCTGGACTAGAGATAATTCACACCATACGTTATCTGCGGTGGTTATTGAGACTTTTTACAAAGGCTTTGATTCTCTTACCTTCCAGACATATGGTTGAATTGCACCCCCTAATCCACTTGAAATTCGGTGTGACTGTTTGCCATTCAGTTCTGTTTTTAAAAAAGCTGCTACCCACTAATAGGTCATGATCCACACTTTGAAAAGCCTAAAACATATCTCGTGCCTCCGACTATGTATAGCAATTTATTGTATATGGTAATGTCATCCCTTTAAACCTAAATCTCTGTATACGATATAACAAAAATCTTAAGTTTTGTTGGCAATATTTTTGACCATAGTAACATGATTGAGAGAAATGCTAAACACTTAATTTTCGGATGGCTTTTATTGTTGTATGTAGGAAGAATATTCCAGCTGTGAGAAGATGGAGAGAGAAAATTAATGAACTATTAATGCAGCCAAGGATAGAAGTGCATGGAGGTTAGCTAGAGGGTTCCTTGTTTTTGAGACCATCACTTCAGACTTGTATTACATATATAATATGCCATAGTTGGAGTGGTCAAGCAAGTTACATCCTTCCATTTTTATTAAATTCTGAGTTTTGCCTTTTCTTTTTTTAACATGGACTTTTAAGAGCACTTAGGAGATGCTCTGAGTAAATTAATTGATGTTGATTTTGATGGCAATAAAACAAACACAAACAAACCCCCAGAATTGGTTCCTAATCATGAATAAGCTGTGTGTCTCTAGCTTAGTAAAAGCCATTGTTATTTTCACTTCATAACTAATGTCCCACAGAATAAGGACCGAGGTCCTGTTTCGGGCTTAGTTTCAACATTGAGGTCTGCAAGTGAGGAAGGATGTTTTCCTGTGTCATCCCAGTCATTGCCACAGCAAGCCTGAGAGGTGAGCAGGGTGGGTACCCACTGTTCCCATCTCACAGATGGCGAAGCAGATGACGCCCTCTGGCCTTTCTGTAAATTAACAGCTCCGAGTCAATTTAGAGATAAGACTTTGTGTTAACAGGAGGGACAACACTGTTTCCTCTAGTCCTCTACTCACCAGGCTTTGTTTCCTGAAAGTCCTTTTATTTCCTGGTTTCTGAAAGAACATCTGTGAAGAATGCTCTGAACACCATTTACTTCTGGGGGTGAAAGTAATAGCATCTTTCATGTTCCATGGGGGCGGAGAAGCCATGGAATCATACTTGGCTGCCTGATGTGGCCATTGTCAGTCCTTACCTGACCTTCTGTATACCCTGCACATTTCTCCACCTTAGTTTTCACATCTGTTACATGAAGTTATTATGAAAACTCCCTGCTTGCCACATATGGTCGTTGTGCATCTGAAATAAGAGCACGGACTTGAGAATACCCTGAAAAGGTAAATTAATTTTATCAATATAACGGTATTGAAATTGTTATTATTTTTTCCTCCTTCCATTCTCCCACTACACACACACACACACACACACACACACACACACACGCACACACACACAGAGGTAGGAGAATCTTAGTCTTTTTAGAAGAAAATAAAGTTTATCTGAATAACCACAAGAACATGGGATGTTTGGGTTTTCTAGTTCTTAGACAAAATGTAAGGCCATATGTTTAGGCCAGAAACTTACGGGGGGGGGGAAAGGGGGTACAACTGATTTTTCCCAGCACAAAATCTTTTTCTCCTGTGGAAAGCTGGTATTTTCTAGTGAATATAGCTGGCTACTCTATAGCGACAGTGTAACTATATGTGGTACCTATATTCATTATATTAAAAGAACAGCGTTGGTAGAGTCTCTTTTCTTTTCACTTTGAACTACTTGTCATAACTTGGAGACTTTTCTAATGGCTTGACAGTGTTTTCTTGGCACTCTAAGCTCTTATACTACTATAGCTGATGAAACTAGAATTTCACATTGTACTTCCACTTTACCCTCGTACTCCTCTTTTTACCATAACACCTTATTATTTAGGAATTTGCTTTCCTGATCTCCTTGGGATGACTTGCTACTCCACTGATTTAGTTGTTAGAATAAAATAATGTACTTTCACATTCAGAAGGAAATCCTGTTCTATTATTCTCTATGCACTTTTCACTTGGGAAACTATTTAATCAGAGAATCTATTTATAATCCATGACTGACTATAAAAGCACACATAAAGATGATTTCTAGAAAGTCAGAACTCATGTAGCTTTTGCCTTATGGGATATTGCAGAGTAACCCGTGCCAGAGGGTATCCATGTTCACATCGAGCCAAGTCTGGGCTATTTGCTTTGTCCTGTCAGAGTGAGCAAAAATCCCATGTAGAGCCCAACACTAGTTTCAGTTAGACTGTTTCCGTGTAAACCTTATGTTGGAATGAAGTGATGAAGAGAAAATATAAGTCTGGCCGTAGACTCAGGGAGCTACGACCGAGATCAGGCTTCTCTTCTGAGTTTTTGAGTCTTCTGGGTGCAATCTACTGTTATTGCAAAAAACCATGTCTTCCTTTCAAAATCAAGAATCTAGATTCTAGAATAATTCAGTAATGATACAAATTCTTTATCCTATTAACTTCCTGGATGAACTAAATAACTTTCTGTTGATTTCTGTGATCCTGTATTGATGGCTATAAGCACTATAGTATCGTGTCTTTTGGTTGACTTTTTGGGGCAGTTTCTGGTCTTTTTGCATGCCCATTATAAACATTTTCTGCGGGGCAATATAAATTTGATTGCTAATGAAACAAAAGCATTGGGAAAAAATTTAGTAATAGGTTTTAGGAAAATCAGAGCACTTGGTATTGCTTCAAATTTGAGTGAAGTGATCATTACCTAAAAAAAAAACCCTTGAAATTGAAATATCCACATTAACATGTAAAAAGGGGAAGAGGAGATAAAGCAACGTATATTGAATATGCCACATACACCATGTTTGTATCCACTCTGTGTCTGCTGTCCTCATAGCCACTGTGTGCCAAGAACTGTGCTTTCTCCCATACATCTCCTCCTTAATCTTAAATCTCATAACCCTTGCAAATTGTAATATAACTATCTTCATTTTTATCTAAGGAACAGAGCTGAGAGAGGTTAACTTTTCTGTCTGAGGTCCCGTAGGCAGTGCTGGATAGGAGAGAAAATCTCTTCAGAGCGTCTCCAACTCCGAAGCTCATGTTCTTTTCCTTTACCCTGTGTTCTTACTCAAAGATTAATAAATATAATTCAAAAGTGCCATTTGTGTATGACACACACATACATGCCTCATCAACATTAACAGTGTGGATATAATTAAACACGGTGAGCTTATATGCTACTACTTCCTATGAATTTATTTACTACCATCGAACTTCCCCGCGGGACCTCCTGTGAGTATGGAGCACCTATCCAGAGAGTTATGAAAGATGTCACGAGGCGGCAGTACAGGCGAAGGTAGATACGGGTCCCACAGAAGTCTCTTCTGTGCGTGTGGATTTTCTGCCGGCTCACTGAGGATGCCAAGTGAAGTTACCTCTCCTCAGTTTGAATTATGAGGTCCAGCTATACCTAACGCACAGAATTCCAGTTGGGCTTTTCGTGAAGCAAATGATTTCCAAGTTCTTCTCTACCTTCAGTGTATCGTCAGTACCATGAGAGCTGCGTTCAGTTAAGTTTACATTAATGAGGTGAATAGTGGATGATGTGTAAGTTCTATAGAATAGTCTTTGGTTTTCACCTACCTTAAGCTTGTTGTTGCATTTTTAACATGCTCAGACGCTTGTCTGTTTTGAGGCACTTTGTGCTCGGCTGTGACTCACTCAACCTGTGTGTGCCCTGGGCGTTTTTCTGACCTGGCAAACAAGTGTTTTGCTATTATTAATATCCCTTCCCACCTACTGAGTAATTGTTCCTACTGGAACAGCTGATGCCAAGAATGGCCTTTCGGTTACATCCAGTGAATCTTGTGCTCACAGATCTGGTTCATTGGGAACATGGGCGAGTAACTTCCAGTTAAAAGAGTCACTCACGGTAATTTTAAGTTAGAGACTGCACAGCTCAGTGACTACACCTATGGTAAGGTTTGGTGTGGGCAGAAAGAGGTTAAGTAGTAGTATTTTGGTTGATTAACTACGTGAATTACAAAACTGAAGAACCCAAACCAAATTGATTTTCAAGACTGAAACCACCGGCATTAAAAACAGCTTTTAATCACTGTTTGTGCCCCCTTTAAGATATTCAGAAACCAACCTCTTACCGTAAGTTGCTGCACAATTTAATTATTTCTTATTAGAAGAGTGAAAGGAATTGGAAGAAAGGAGATATATCTGCTCTTGTTAATTGCAAGTGGTAATCCACAGTCCGCTTCTGCTACCTGTCATTCTTCCCTACCAACCAAATGGGAAAGCACCCATGCATTGCTCATCTGCATAAGGAGAAGGAAACTCTTTGTTACTGCAAAGGGATTTATTTCAATAAAGAAATAGAGTGAAGGGATGACAGATAAGTGCACTTAAACCTTCTGAGCATTACAGCAAGCTTGTCGAATTTGGGTACTAAATATGATCTCTGTATTCTCTGTTAATGATGGAGTCTCTTGGTCAAACTGATGTTGTGCCTGGAACCATAATCCTTTCTTTATGCCACCTCATTGCTTCTTAGCAGGCGGGAGGCACAAACTCATTGCTAATTCTTTCGCTCTCCACCTGCTGGCCCCCTTGTGAATCGGAGCTTTGGAGTGATGTAGCCTTTTGGGCATTCACACAAAGAGCCAGGCACATTTGTGAGCCGTGTGCCTGCCGCAAAGCAGTGGGACAGCAAGAGTCTTACACACATTTTAGATTGTTTTGCACTTGAACGAATGGAAGACATACAAATCGAAAGTCTGAGACTATTTCTAAAAAGTAAAGGAAGGACACATTTTCAGTTTTCAGCTGATTGGTACCTTAGCCATTTCCTAACTCTAGGTGATAATAAGATAGCTGCCCTTCCAGGGGCCTGGGGTACGTGAACTGTTTCTAAAGCAAAGGAAGAACAAGCCAATCAATCAGTCAATAAATAAGTAAATGAAGGAAGGGGCAATATTTGAGGCTGTGTGAAGATTTCCCATTGTTGATTTAAAAAAGTAATAACATTGACGGAGCTTACTTGGTAAAGTAAGCTATTTTGTCCCTTTTCTTTGTCTTCTGGAATCTGTATCCCTTAGAAAATAAATGGTCTTAAATTCAGTGAGTCCTGTTTAGGTGTTGGGAATATCCTTCTTTCTGTTCTGTTAACAAGGCAGGGTCCCTCCCTCATGGAGTTTCATTTTGGGTGGTTAAGCGGGGGGAGGAAAACAATCTTCAAATGAATGAACAGACAAGAGAATTGGAGATAGTGGTGATATGACTATGAAATAAAGGAAATAAAACGCAAGGATGTGATAGAAAATAGGAGGTGGAGGAAAACTAGTAAAATGGCTTGGGTGGTCAGGGAAGATGATGCTGCTGAGCTGGTCATATTTGAATTGAGACCAAAAACATGAGAAAGAGCCAAAAGATACAGGTTTGAGTGGCTCTGCGGGGCAGAGAGCCCTCAGTGACTTGTAGGTGTTTCAGGAGGGTCTTCACATCCCCTTGTACCACAAAATGTGATGGTGGACCATGAAGTATGTGCATATGTGTCTTGGAGATAGACATATCATCATTTTGAAACAAATATGCATGCTGTTGGAATTAACAAAGTACGATCTCGTATCAAACTTACCGCATGGAGAGTAGTTTTTGTCATTCTGTATTTTTTAGTGTTGAGATCAAAGAAACACAACTGCTTTCATGTCGGAGTTGTCATTCTTGAAAAGATTGGGTACCAGTGCTGTACAGTAGTTATTGAAAGATGCGTTCTGCTGCACGAGGCTGACTGGCCCACCCTTCTATCAGAACAAGAGAGCATAGACCAATATTAGGTCTAATGATAAAATGCATGCATTCTTGTTCCCCTGGATTCAAATCCCATTACACTTATGTGATAATTAATATTTATGGACTAAATTTAAGAGGGTGGGAAGCTTAGAAAATAGATAATAAGGGTGTTTTATTCGATATGATTCATTTAAATATTGTGTATGACTGTATGGCCAGGATATGAATTACTATTAACTACCCTGAGCTATCACTGTAAAGATAATTTTTTAAAAGAAATAGCAGAAACATTTTGATCTGTAGTCATTAGTATCAATTCACTGTGCTTTGGGCACACCTGAATGGTACTTAGTAGGCAGAAACATGATCTCACACATTCCTGAAAACCTGCTAATTATAGTTTGAAGGCCAGCTTTTCTTGTATGGTACCTGTTCAGAGCAAAGTCTTGTGATGACAGAATTATTCAGTTCAATCTGACAAACATTTATTGAGTCTTTTAAAAAACTCAGTAGGGGTTTTCATCTGCCTACCAGGTAAAAGACAGAAGAGTTGATTTGGACTAACCTGAACACAGGTACCAATAAATGCTCAGTATTTTGTATCTGTCCTCTTGAGAATACTATCATCTCGAATGTACCGACTGTGTGCCCACAATTTTTTTTTAATATACTGTTTTAAAGTATTTTCATTTTATACCTGAGACAGTTGAGTATTTTGATTTTTTGAAGTAACTGGTTCCTTGGATTCTTTATTATTAAGAAGGCTTTATTGTATTATGAACAAAGGCCTTGCCCTTTTCTTGGGCGCGTTGATTTGCTGCCTGGATAAAGCTTTTAGTGACAAGCCAGATGTGGTATGCAAACAGACTCCACCAGTGAGTATGGCAGGAGAAAGCCTGGAGTACAGTACATGAGAACAGCTTTTGTTATACCAGAGTGACACGGTGATTTATGAAGTGTCAAACCCTCTTGCCTTTGAAGAATTCCGGCCTTCACATCTGTCTTTCGTGTTTATTTCAGTTGTCCTGGTGACACACTGTCCCTGCAAGCCCCGGAATGGTTCTGTGGACCTTGTGGCGCATGAATGGAGGGTCGTTTCCCCCTTTTTGGGATGGGGAAACAAAGCAGTGAATGAGAAATCAGGAGAGAGTGGGAAAGTGAGTCACTGTGCTTTGTTACACCTCACACCCCAGAGCAGTGCTTAGAGCTCAAAGGGGAAAGGGAGCTTTCCTGCAAGGGGTTTCAGTTTTGGGGGGGTCTCAGAATGAAAAATGCTTGAACAACCCTTTCTTTTCTTAAGATTATTTTTTTAAGTGAAAATATTCAAATAAATGCACGTAAGCCAAGTTGAATTCTTTTTTAACTCAGATCGTCTTTGGAATACTTGCTTTGTAGTGTATTTATGGCATTCAGTTGGATGTGTAATTTTATATTTTTCTGCAGTGCAGGTTTTTTAAGGGGAACATATCACTCCGTACCCCCAAAGAAAGAACACTAATTTTTTTTGGATTTGGAAACAAAAACACTTTTTTTTTAAAGCCCTCTGTGTATTTTTTTCCCCTTAGATCTTCGACACCCTACATGTCTGTTTATTGTTTTAGTATCATATAGAAATTCTGAACAGGGCTTTCTACAGGATGAAGTAGATTAAGTGAGAAGTTTTCCAAAAGGATTAAGTTAGGCAAAACCTGGGGTGACCTTGTCAAGACAAGATTATTTTGATCCTTTGCCTTAAGGAATGGCTTGAGTTTTCAGGTAAAAGAGTCACAAAAAGGAAAATTTCTGTTTTTGTGAAAATCTACATTTCAGCATACATACTCCCATAGTTTCAATTGATAGCCTATGAAGCAGAATCGGCAACTGGACCATGATTCTACTTACCAGGCTTTGACTGGTGAAATGAGGGTTTTTTGATGGTTAAAAATTCAAGTGGGCAGCAGCTGAAGGGTGGTCTCATTGCTAAGTGCAAATCTAGCACAGTGACCAGAAAACCCAAGTTTCTGATGGCAGCTGTGTTTGTGGACCTACAAGAGTGACCTCTTCCCTGGCTGAAGTCGCCTTCATTAAACTAATTTAATACCAGATCATGGAAATAGTTTTGTTTTCTGTAACCACATATCCCAAACATCGTTATATCAAACAAAACTGGCGGGGTGTTCTTGTTAAATTTGGGATCCTCAAGTGTAAGGACCTTGGGAATAACTCATGGTTCCTCTTAGTGACCGGAAATATAGAAAAGACTTCATTGGGTTTCTAGGAATTCAAGAATGACAAGGAGATAAAGTTGGCTTTGTGACTTAGGGCTGTGGTTTTTTGCCTTTCAGATGTGCCTAATGAAATTAACATTGCCACACGTCAGAGAAACCAGTGTTGCTTTTCCGAAATGTCTGGAGCTTCAGCAGCTCATAAGGATGCTTTTGGGAACTGGGGTTACTGAAGTGCACCTAATGGAAATGGCTACAGGGTGCCTTGCCTCTTCCAAAGGAAGATCCTTGCCCTGGGAATTTTTAGTTGTCTTTTTTTGGCCCGGTGTACCTCAGCTTCCCAATGGGTACTAATTGACTGGGAATGTCACTTGCAATCCTTGAACCTCCTTCCGCCCACCAGTCCCCCAGGCTTTGCCTGTTATATTGTTCTCCATAGTAGCTGCCCTTCTATTAAGTATGGTCAGGACTCTGGAGCTCTCCTCTTAAGAGATGTGTGTGCATTATCAACCTTTCTACCAACACCAAAATCCTGTCAATCACACGGACCTCCAGGGGCCTCTAGCAAGCCTGGTAAACAAGGGACCGATGTCTGGAATGACTTTTTATTCACTTTTTTTTTTTTTTTTTTGGAGTGGGGCTTTCTAATTACTTGGTTGTGTATGCAAACACTGAAGGAGCATTAGGCGCATCAAGTGGGGCTCTCCTTTTATTAGGAAACTCTTTTATTTTCTAAATAGAATATGTCAAACATATTCTTTCCTTTTTAGACAGTTAACCTTTCATCTTTCCTGTAGCAGAAATTCCAGTCTCTGGGGCTTGCTAATTTTGTATTTGAAATATTCTAAAGCAGAAGGAAAATGCTGTTTACAGTGCCTTCATTAAAAAGCTTTTAATCGTGTTTTGTAGCTGCATATATAGTTTGGATCCCTGCTGGGTACACTTCATTACACGAGAAAAATACAGTATTTTTAAAAGACACACCAATAAACCCAACCCAATTGTACCTTGACCCTGACAGTTGAGTAGACAAAGTACTTCTATAGTGTTCACACTTACTAGACTATAATGAAAATGTGAGTTCACTAGATCCTTAGGAATGTGTTTCTCAGTGACTTCCAACCTTCTGGTTTTTGAGAAAATCTTTTTACGCAACCCCCTTAATTTCTTTCTCACACGTTATCACATACATTGAGTAATAGTACCGCTTACAATATGACTTAGCATAGAAGATGATTCAGGCATTATGCAGTTTGATCCATGTGCAGTGGTTCCCGACTTCTCTCCTATCTTTTCATGCATGGAAAACTCTAATATTTATAGTGCGCACTAGGCTAAAGGCAATAGTGACAATAGCAGACACCTGGGGAGTGTCTGGCACTTTAAATGTCTTCAATACTGAGTTGAGTGCTTACAACAACTATGAGGTAGGTGCTATTATTATTTCTGTTAACAGATGAGGAAACTAAGCACAGGGTGTGCCTTCAAGTGACTGGCCCTGAGGTCACAGAACCAAGCAGTACGTTTCTCCCCCGACTGGACTCAGACCGTGTGGCCCAGAGTTCTGCTTGCACCTGTGCTGTGCCCGACACCCCTCAAACCTTCTCCTGGCTCATCACGAATACACAGGAGTGGGGAGAAGAACAGAAGCCATAATTTGCATGATGGACACATCAGTTCTTCTCATCTGTCCCTCCACACTATAAATTACACACTTTTAAAGATACTGGACCATTCCCCCTTGCCACTCTTTTCTTAAATCAGCTTTATTGACATGGAATTTACATACCACAAAATTCAAGGGATTTAAATGTGTAATTCAGTAAATTTTAGTATATTTACAGAGTCATACAATCTAATTGCCGCAGTCTAATTTCATAATGTTTCCCTCATCCTAATAAGAAGCTTTGTTCCTATTTATGGTCCTTCCCCATTCCCACTCCAGCCCCAGGCAACCTCTGATCTACTTTCTGTCCCTACATACTTGCCTTTTTTGTACATTTCATATTAATGGAACCATACAACACGTTGTTTTGGGTCTGACTTCTCTCGCTGAGCATAATGTTTTTGAGGTTCTAGACGCTGAACTTTTATGTATGTAGAATGTTTCATTATTTTCAGACATCTTTCAAATGTCTTCTAAAGCTGCGTCCGTGGGAGTGCAGGGGTTCTAGTTTTACTAAATGCTGTGGTTTATAGCCGTCACGCCAGGGTTAGGTGGTCCTGCTGGAGCTATGAAGCTTACCATTGAGGGGATCATCATCATCATCACCACCATCATCATCATCTTGAGCCTCCAAGATAATTAAGGGTTTGGATAAAGGCTTCATGCTATTTACAACATCCTTTCATTTTACAATTGTATATGTACCGGATCAGCTAGACAGTTGGAGAGGCGCAAAAGTTGTTAATACTGTGAAAGTAATAAATTGAAGGCATTATTTCTTATATTAAAAGTTAAAACACTTGTTAAATTAACAGATTAGCAGAACCACAGGTTTTGGGGGGCATTGTGTAGATACAAGCCGGACATTGGTCCTTACTTTTGAGAATTAGTCTCTTAATTCCTTTTATTCTAACTGCTTTAAAAAAAAACAGGACTCTACAATGCCTAGGACTGTAGGTCATTTGAATTGTAAGGATAAGTAACACAACATAAAGGATAATTTAACAAATGGATGATATAACAAGCTACATAATTAAATCAGCTTTGTTCATTTTAAAACTACTTTGCAATGATTTTTAGTTGTCCTGTCTTGGATTTTCCTGTATACAATGTATCTCGTAGATGGATAGATAACCTTTGGGGCATGAGCACCAGTAGGACCAGGTTATGAGATTAGGAAGTACCCAGAGTTCTATATTATAATTCACTGATTTGATTTGTGGAGTCCAGGTCTTGAGTAGATAAAAGAGAGCACTTCGAGAGCCACTGCCCATATCTTGCTCTCATGTGGAAAGTGGAATCACATTTGGGGAGATGCCCTTTTCAAGAAATAGTAAGTTTTCATTCAAAAATAACTTCTTCTTGAACACCTCTTCTGAGGCACTGTCCTAAGTGTGGGGAATGTAGCAGAGAGCGAGTTTGTGTGCTGCACAGCCGCGAAGTGAGGGCCATGGGACAGTCGTCTTAGTTTCATGGTCAGGAAAGTTTTCTCCGGTGAGGTGAAGCCTGGGGAGTCTCAGAGTAGGCCAGGAGTAAGTCAGTCATGCAGATATCTGAGGACAGACACTTGGAGGCAGAGAGAATGGTGCAATTAAATGCCTTGGGGCCAGAGCATGTTCCTAGTGTGGCTGCAGTAAGGGGGGGGTGGTGGGTGGAGGTGGGAGGCCAGGTAGGAGATTGCCAGAGGTGAGGAATGGAGGGGACTGGAGAGTCAGGTCAGGCAGGTCCTCCCAGGCCCACTGTGGAGTTTTAGGCCTTCACTCTGTATGAGGCAGGATCCAGCGGAGGGTTCTGAGCATTTCTCTTCCCCGTGTGAAGAATAATGGGTTTGGGTTTGTTTTTGTTTTGTTTTGTTTTGTTTTATTGTGCTTGTCAATAAAAATGGTTGGCACATTCCTGTTTCTAGGGTTACCACTGGCCATTGCATGGATGGTTCCTTTCTTAGGGAAAACTAAATCTCCCCTTTTATGTCTCTCTTAGGTCATAGAGAAGTTTGGATTAAACACAAGCATTGTCCAAATGTTTCCCATTCTAGGTAGGCCGATGTGAACTCTGCCTACCACGAGAAAGGGGAATTCACTTCACATGAAACAGTAACTTTGCATTCTCTCCACATTCTTCTAGAAGCAGAAAAGCACACAGATTTGTTTCTGATTGTGTATTTGTAATTTACCTTCAGATGGATCTCTGTTGAATTCCCAAGTGAATATTCCAATCAGGAAACCTCCCCCTGCTAGGGGTGGCGGTGGGCTCTGGTCTCAGCGCTGTTTCTTTAACCCTGAGAGATCAGGGGTGTTGATGACTTGGTGCTAGGAGAGAATGGAAGGTGACTTGGGGTTTTATGAAGGAGTGAGAAACAGCTAAGCTTGGGGACAAGGATGTCATTTAGCATGACAGACACAGCACAGCCCAGGACTGTGTTCTCTTGTGTTGTGACTCCCCATCCCCCCCCACTGTCCTGACTGTTTTCGGGTTGAGCACAGATGTTCAGGAAACGAGTTCCAGCACCAGCACGGATGTGACGCTGACCCAGGCCTGCTTTGCAACATCCTCTACTCTTACTGTACCTCGAAGATCAGCTTACACACGACACTTACTCCATCTCCTCTCTGCTTATCCACCCAGCATTTCTGTCCCTCCATCGGAGCGTTTGGAATGAAAGGGAATCAATATGGAGCACTGTCTCTCGCTGGCAAGTCTGTTTTGAATGGGCAGGTACCACTTGCCTCTCTGTGTAGAAGCATCTTACGAATCCGCGAGTGGAGTTTTGCAGGCTTCAAGAAGCAGGTGCCCCACAGCACCCGCCATGTAAAATAAATAAATGAACAGTTGATTTCAGTGGGGCGTCAGTGTCCTATTTTTAGAACACCATATTTTCTTCCAGGGCTGTTCAGGTAGTTCTCATTTTAAAACTCTAACATCTGCCCGGCATACGGCTTCTGACATCTGGCTTCCGCTTGCTAGACAATAGGGACACTTGGACTAATTTCCCCATCTTTGCAATGGGACAGTACTTGTTTCTGGAATGCTCTAAAAAGGGGGAAGGGGGCACTTAGGTAGCAAAGGATATGAAAGCATACTGGAAACGAAACCCACAGAACCAACATGCTCATCACATTTTATTATTTGAGCTCCCGAGTAAGCATTTCCTTGTAAATCTCAACAGGCATTTTATTTTGATCCAGTTTAACACTCTCTCCTCTTGGCTCAGGAGGGTACTAAGCTGCCTCTCTGGAAAAAGGCTCCTCCCTTTTCCAGTCCAGAATTTCTGACTGCATTTGTGTTTAAGCACAGCAGCTGGACCTGGCATGTGGTTGAAGTACTTGAGCTGCAGAAGCAGGGTCTTTTTTTTTTTTTTTAAAGACTTTATTTATTTATTCGACACAGAGAGAAAGGGAGAGAGAGAGAGAGAGCACAAGCAGGGGGAGCAGCAGGCAGAGGGAGAGGGAGAAGCAGGCTCCCCGCTGAGCAGGGAGCCCAATGCAGGGCTCGATCCCAGGACTCTGGGATCATGACCTGAACTGAAGGCAGATGCTTAACCGACTGAGCCACCCAGGTGCCCCAGAAGCAGGGTCTTAAGGCAAGTGGAGAGAGCACACATCACCGTGGGTGGGTGAGGGTCCCCAGCCTGGTCCCTGGCTCCAGTCCTTTCTTCGGGTCCTGGTTTGGCTCCCAGCTACTGTGTACATAAATGCCCACAAACGAGGGGGCAGAGCCACTCACAGCAGAAACAGCCCAAAGGAGAGACATAATCAAAACTAGCTCACTTGGTGACTTCTTCACCAAAGAACAGAGACTTAAATTCACAGTTGGTTCTCCCTACAGCAATTTTAGGTCTTCAGAAAGCTTCACAATTATTTTTATTACTTAGTAAGCAACCCATGTGGAGGTAGTTCAGAACGAACAACTTGAGTTGTACAAGAGGTTAAGTGATTTATTCAGAAAGAGTGGTTGGCAAGGTTACCTTTGTATTCAGAACAGCATTGTTGGTGGTTACTACAGTAAGGTGGAGCTGTCACCCTGGAGTTAAGGTCTTGTACATACTTGGGTGAAAACACCTCCATCCTTGTGTTGGTTTGACAAAACTCTACCTCACTGCTCGGTTTTAATGGAGTCATTAAGAATCTGCACGGTGTCCTCAACTTCTTAACCTGAGTGAGCGATTTCAGCTTTGTGCCTTCTTTGGCTTTCTGTATGATGGGCCTATAAGATCCTTAAGCTTCTAGAGAAGGTAGAAAACAGGGAAGAGCATTGAGTTCAAAGTATGTGAAGAAAAAAAAAAGGTTTTTTTCCCCCTCAGCTTGCAAATCAGTTGCTTCTACCTAGACTGTTGGAGCAATTTACACCCTACTGAGGAGGCTACGTGGGGTTCTTGAACTATAGAGCGTGGATTGATTGACAGCCGCTGTCTTCAACTACAACAGAGATGGAGTGAGCATTTACACAGACTCAGTGGGGTGGGACTTCCTGTTGAATGCTGCTTTAGGTCTTTTCAGCCAAATGCCATTTACATCTGCCCACCATTCGAAATCTCCTTTGACTTTCTGCTTCTTACAAAAGGAAGTAGAACAACTGTTGCAGGCAGCATAGATAGCATCATGGCATTTTCTTCATTTTCCCAAAATGCACCTTTTGGGTGTTTGTGCACAGGAACTTAAGGAAAAGTGGGTCTTTTAAATGAAAATTTTGTCTTATGCATTGGGAGTGGATGGGGCTATGATTGCTTCTTTGCCCTTTGAACAGACCACAGCCCTACACAACAGGAGCCACGTTATAGTCAGCTTGGTTGTTGTTTTTGAAGAAAGTAATAAATGTATGTGCTGAGAGATGGTAGCTCCATTTTTGTGAGTTTGTTTTTATATGGACAGTTTTGATGTTACGTAGGCAGTTGTGGTAAGGATGAATTTAGAGTTATGCCATCAGACAGTTAAGGCAATTCACAGATGTAAATTTAAATTAAAGGAATGTGGTGCTTTATTGTGAAATAAAGGGCTATAGTGTGTTATAAATGGACAAGCATAGGAAGTCAGTACAGCAAAATACATATCAAAAGCAAATGTATTTTGCAAGATGGATTAAACCATTTAGGAGTTCAAAACACCCTTGATATCAACATCTCTTTTCCAAACTGTGTGAGAGGGTTATATCCAGGCATGCAGTTATGTTGAAATAATTATATAATCGTTGTGATGACCATGTAACCCACATGGTTGAATTTACCAATTAGTTTATCAGTTTTGGTATCTGAGAATACTCTAAAATCAAGAAGAGCTTTCTGATCCTGACAGATTCCTGACTGGATGGTTCATTGTCATTCTGGTCTTTACATATCATTTTGGAAAACCTGATCATAGCTTTTTTTGAACACCCATGTTTTAAAGCTTGCGTCCAGGGAGGTTTATATGAAGTTTGGGCAATTCTGGTCTTCAGCACCTTTTTAAAATAACTATGCAGTTTTGAAATCATGATGTCTCAAGGACTCAGTTTTCCAAACCCTGACCCGGTCTTTACAGTTTATTTATTCATCCATTTATTCAAGAAAACATATTAAGCACTTATTTGTCATTAACATTTAATAATTTCTGATAGCTACCAGAGTGTTCACATTGTAGCATACAGTGAAATGATGATCACATAGCAGATTGTTAATAACTAATGGCCTCACCATTACCATGAATTATTCAGTCATTAACCATTTATATTTTGACTATTATGTGTCATTCAATACAGAAATATTTAGTGAGCACCTACTGTGTGTCAAGAAGTCATCTAGGGTCTAGTGATATAGTAAAAATGTAAGAGGCAAAAATTTCTGCCCTGGTGAAGACACATTCCAGTGTTTTCAAATACATTTTAAAATCATTTGATAACCATACTGATACATATGAGTGTTTTTTTAATGAATGTAGAAAAAGTTGGCACCATGTGTATTCTTTCGTGTTGGTTCTTTTAGATGAAAAGAACTAGTAGTTATTAAAGAGTCTGAAAGGGGTATAAAAAGAGATCTAGTCTCAGATTTTAAAGGGATATAAAATAAGCAAAATTTCATTAAAGACTAACATGTCATGCTAGTCCACATTGTTATGTGACACAAATTCTGATTAGTTCCCCAAGAGAAAGCAAATAAATTTATAAGAATAGCACTTTGTTCAAATACAATTTTAAAAAAATTGAAGTTTGCTCCTAGATAATTGAAACTATAATACTCAAAATATCCATTTAATTGAGAGAAAGTATGAATATCAGAATAATTATGACATACAATAAAGAAATACTACAAAAAATAAACACATGAATGATTTAATGAAATGTTTTGAGAAGTGGAAAGCCTAATTCCTTAATGATACTGGAAATGAGAAAACAAATTAAATTAATTAAAAATAAATATTGAAACACCTTTAAGTAAAAGTGTAGAACTTTTTTCTCATTAATATAGAAAAACAGGATTTATTCATTGCACATACTTGTATTACTAGCTTTTCGTACACTATTTTCTGTTGGAAAACTGTTGGTTCTACCTTGCTTATTTTAACCCTTAATTTTAAGAATTTGCTAATTAAGGGGCACCTGGTGGCTCAGTCAGTTAAGCATCCGACTCCTGATTTCAGCTCAGGTCATGATCTCGGGGTCCTGAGATGAGTCCCAGGTCAGGCCCCGTGCTCAGCAGGTAGTCTGCTTCTCCCTCTGCCTGCCCCCCCCCCCCGCCATAAGCATGGGCTCTCTCTCTCTCTCAAATAAATAATAAAATCTTTAAAAAAAAATTGCTAATTAAGGCTATTGCTGTTTCTCATTGGCCAAGGATGATCAGCAAATGGCAAACTTGACCTTGATATTTCAGCTCTTGCCACTTTGAGAACCATGAAGCCATTCTGAACATTTGTCTGCAGTTCGTGTGTTTGAGGCTGTCATGATATAGATGAGGCCTGGGCTTATATTTAAAAAGCATACTAAGCAACTGAAGAAACTATGCAGCATAAAACATATATGGAAATAGTGCTTTGCACGTAACAACTCTGTGATATCTATAGTGCCTGTGTGTGTGTGCGCGTGCGCACGCGCGTGGCGTGTCCTCACACTTAAGTACTGAAATATCCAGAGAGCTGCTTCTGTAATCTGGTGACCTTGTGCCTGAGAACGTAGGATGTTCACATAGTAACTGTGGTCACTGAAGGTGGATGCTTTTTTAACATAAGGACTGGCATTTTTTCAGTTATATTCTAAGAAGCCTTCCATCTGCACTTCACTTGGCTCACGGTTCCACAGAGAACAGAAAGATAAAGTGCACGCTTAGTTCAGTGGGAGGAGGGAGGAGATCTGATTTGGCCAAAGGCATTCTACTGTGAAGTTCCACAGATGATGGGAGAGATTCCTTTCTCCTGGGTAACTCCTCAAATTTTTTCCTGTGAGATAACATAAGCCCTGAAGACAAATCTTTTTTTTTTTTTTAAGATCCTTATCTCTACACTGGTTAGATTCCATCTCATCTCCTTTCCTGGACTTCCTAGGCATGCCAAAGCCCACAGCTGGTCAGTCTTGCTTATTCCAGAGTATCACCATCTGGTAGAAATATAATGTGAATGAACTACTATAGAATTCTAAGTTTTCTCATAGTTAAAAGTTTTTTAAAGATTTTTGTATTTATTTGAGAAAGACAGAGCACAAGTTGGGGGGGGAGTGGCAGGCAGAGGGAGGGGGAGAAGCAGGCCCCCCTTTGAGCAGGGAGCCCCATATGGGGGTAGATCCCAGGACCCTGGGATCATGACCTGAGCCAAAGGCAGACACTGAACCGACTGAGCCACCCAGGCACCCCTCTCATAGATTAAATTTTTTAAAGCCAAAAAAAGGTGAAATTATTTTTGTAATTAACCTGCATATCCAAAATATTATCATTTCACCACTCAATCAAAATAAATATGAGATGTTTTATATTTTTTATAAGTCTTCAAAATCTGGTGTGTATTTTACACTTAAAACATATAGTGGAAATGTGAACGTCCAGAGAGTAGGGCTTGCTTTGGCCTCTTGACTTACTTATTTCTGAACCCTCCTTTACCACTGCATTGCCTGGCTAGGTTTGTAATGTAGGCTGCTGAATGAATGAATGAATGAATCAATGTTCCATTTTCATTGGCTCTACTGCTTTAAACTTTTAAAGCTCACATAGCTATTACTGAAGAGTTAAAATTTGTTTTCTGTCAAAATATACTAGAAGTTCTTTTTACAGTGTAGTCACGTTTATAGCTCCAAGAGATGGCAGAGGCAAAGCAGTTAGGAGACTAGGTTTATAATGCATATTATACTAGCAACCTTCTGTGTAACTTAAGGCATGATTGCATAACTTCTCTGGTCCTCTCAATCTAATCATCCGTAAAATGTTGTGGAATAAGGTTACTTCTCATGTCCTTTCCCATTGTGATTGTATAATTTGTTTTTGAACAAATGCATTTTTTCTTTTGACAGATGATATTATAGAAGAATAATAGCTCTCCTTTGCTGACCTTTGCACAAACAACCTGTGATGATTTTTATGAATGTCTTTTGTATTCCATATTCTGTTCATTTTCAAAACTTGAGATTCTATCTGGGGCACCTGGGTGGCTCAGTCAGTTAAGTGTTTGCCTTCTGGGTGGCTCATTCGGTTAAGCGTCTGCCTTCGGCTCGGGTCATGACCCCAGGGTCCTGGGATCGAGCCCCACGTCCGGCTCCCTGCTCAGTGGGGAGCCTGCTTCTCCCTCTGTCTGCTGTTCCCCCTGCTTGTGTGCTCTCTCTCTGACAAATAAATAAATAAAACATTTTAACAAAAATTGAGATTCTATCCCTGAAGATGATGGCATTGTTTTTTGTATCCTTAGCACAAAAGATCATAAAGTAGCAATGGATGTTAAATGAATTTTTACTTACATTAAAAACTGTTAGTTATAGTTTGCTTGGTGACGAAAGGTGGGATATTTCAGCAAGTAGTGAGTGTTTCAGCCGCCTTTTCTTCTTACTGAAGAAATTCTGAGTGGATTTCACCCTTAAACCAGATAGTGCATATTTTTCCTCATTCACCTTTAACTTTCCCTCAACTCAATGTTTTTTCTACCTTGCTCTTCTGGTCATGTCCTCCCCTTGCTTGAAACTCTTCAGTGCCCAAAAGAATACATTTAAGGCTCCTTAGCTTGGCATTAAGGGACTGGCTGCTCAGGCTGGCCCTTCGGCCTGCCTTCCTCATTTTTCCTTGCACTGAGTCCCCCGTGAATCAGCCATTTCTGATTGCAGATTGGTCTGCCCATCCCATCTAGATATGCCTCAGGCAATCCTTTCTCTCTGCCTTTGCCCATCTTCTCCTACCCCCCAGACTGCCTCTCCTCTCCTCCTGTTACCAGGATCATTCCCATCCTTTAAGGCTATATAGAATCAGTTTCGAGCCCTATCTTCACCCCAATCCATAATTTAGCAGCCTGTGCTGAAATAAGCCTTATTCTTATTTGTCATGATCACATGCTGCCTTTAATAAACACAAACATTTATTCCAACAGATTTTGGACTATTTCTCCCACTAAGTTGCAGTGTTCTAAGGACAGGTTAATCTTTTATTTACTGCCCTATTGGATGCTGGATTCGAGACCAGGCCCCAAACATAAAAAGGGCAAATAGGTAAGCAAGTAGTTAAAATATGGTTAGGATAAGTGCAAAATTTGGAATGTGTGCAGGGCACCTTGAGGGACCAGAGGAGGGAGTGGACAACTGTTCCTGAGGGAGATCTGGACAGGGTCCATGGGGCTGATGATTTCTAAGCTGGGAGTCATTTAAGGTGGTGGGAACTGCGCGCATAAAGCATGAATGCCGAAAAGCCTGGAGTGTTTCCTGTGCCTCCTTCATGGTCCTCCTTCCCAGCGATGTGGTGTAGTGATGGTGCGTGCGGACTGGAGTCGGATGGGCAGGGGTCCAGTCTTGGCCCTGCCACTTAGCTCCATCAGCCTGAGCATGTTGTTGAGTCACTGTGTGCTTCCATTCCGTTCTCAAATGGAATATGGGGCGGATGGTAATTTACTTTAGGGAAAGCTAGAAGAAGAAAGAGTAGAAGGAAGGAGGAAGGCGTTTTAGATGAGTTAAATTCAGTAAAGAATTTAGAACACAAAGTTCTTAATTGTTACTTTTATATCTCTCACTATTGATTCTTACAGTGCCTTGCACATGGAAGGTATTCACTGAATATTTACTGAATGATTGCACGATGCCACCCATCAATTAGTTGCATTCATACCCTTTGTCTGTTATGGAAGCCTACGTTTTCTAGTGATACCTCTCAGTGATGTGACCTCTCAGTGCCGCACTGCTTGTTTGAGGGCATGGGAGGGATGTGTGTGTGTCAATGATATGTGCTGGATTCATTTTGGCTCATGAGGGGAAATTTTTCAATTCTGAGATCAATGACCTGAAACTTCTTGTCTGCTGTGCTTTCCAGCTGCCTAGATTTCTGATACAGCATGCCCTAAGCAGTGCTTGCAGATTTGTTGCATGGAGATCAGTACACGGTGTGCCTTATAGTGGCCCGTCTTTTGCATGGGACTTTCTTCTATAATGAAATGTGTAGGAAATTAATAACATGGGGATGCCATGAAGCTCTCCTAAGTCATTTTAACTTAAATCATTGGATACTATGTTAAAATTGTCATTCATATAATGAAGAGTGGGTTTTTTTCCCCCTCACGGTTGTACAATGCTGCTGCTTCACAAATTATGAACTATGAATATTTGCTTAGTATATAACAGGTCCCTCATCTTAACATTCATAGCATTTTTGCCTTAAACTGAGATTATTGCCAAGTCCTTGTTAGGCACTTTCTCTTTACAGGACTTGTCTTTTATTATTAATGTCACAGTAGTGTTTCAGAACAAACTGCATTAAAAATACAGAAAACAAAGAGCTACTTCTTAATACATAAAGTAGCTTATTGAAGCAATAATTGAATAATAAATATGATAATATTTATAGAGCCATAATTTTACTACTAATTATATGGTAGGTTTTCCTGTTACAGCTATATTTTTTAAACATTTTAAAATAAACTAGTAAGAATTATTCTTAAAGATTAAAATTCAGAGTCTACTAGAATAACAATGAAAACCATTATAATTGTACTTCCACACATATGTGCCAGACCTTTTAGACTTGGTGTCTAAATAGGCTTCCTCCATTCTTTTTCCTGGGCTTTCACCAGACACGTTGAGGATAGGTAGGGAGCCTGTTCCCCTGATTTTACAGAAGGATGAATTGAATCACAGAGCAGTTAAATGATTTGCCCAGGGTTATGTAGTAATTAGATATCGCTATCTGTTTTGTTCATTAGATTATTCTGCTCAAAATGTTTACTCCTATAAGCATATATATATATTACTAGTACTTCTATAATCCATTTTCTATCTCTATACAAGATGAGAGGATAGCAGATCAAGTTCCCCATAGAGAAGGTACATGTTTTGGTAAGGTAGGTCTTGCACTTCATTTTTTTTTTATAACATATCACTAGAAATGTGTCCTTCCTTGAGAGCAGAGACACATTTTGTCAAATTCATTAATGGGCTACATTTAACAAAAAAGTTAGTTTCATTTTAAAACAGCCACCTTTTAAAACAATTATGTTAAAAGATACTTTAACTGTTATTAGTCTGTAATGCAAACCTGAAGAATGAAGCTCTTATTCAGATAATTTTTAAAATATTCCCTTCCCCAAATACTTTCATCCTGCCACAAGACAGACCTTTCTATTGGGATTCCTTTTCTGCGTGGCACAGAGTTCCTTACAACAAAAATACTTAAAGAACCAAGAAAGCTCTTCAGACACTTCTCACATAACTGATGTTTGAAAATGTTAGTCTGACTGATGTATGAAAATGAAATTTTCCATAATGTGACATTTTAAATCATGAAGAATGAGGAGAATTGCCTGATTATTGGTTTAAAAATAGTTTCATGCATGCTGTCTTTGAAATCTTTAGTTTTTCTTTTAAAGGGTAAACAATTTTTTCTAGTGATAAATATCAGTGATCGTGAGGATAGCTTTAAAGTGATCGCTGATAGTTTGAGTTCAAAATGGCCTTACCTTTTAAGACCTTATTTCTTTAGAACTTAACTGTCTTTACATATTTTGCCTCGTTAACTTTTACCGCGTCCTTCTACAGGGGTATGTGTGGGTGGCACAGTTCTTACTATATAGGTAGTGAGACCCAGGCATAGATTAAATGATTTACTCTTAATTTTATGCTGTCCTTTTTTTCCCCCCCAGGCAATTTCGAAGGCTTTATATTGCCATTATTCTGAGCAGTGCATAATTCAAAACAGTGCGCAATTCCGGGGTGGGGGCTAGATTTAAGAACACCAGTGCTTAGATTAAGATTGTCCTGAGCTCTTCACGACACTTACCTTCTGATGCAGGAATGGTAGAAACTGTTGCCATTTTACAATGATGCTAAAATGAAGGCTCTGTAACTAGGCAAAACATATTCAAAATACCGGGTAGAATTTTGTTCACTACACATCTGATAAAGGCAGACGACTTCATTAGCTGGTGATTGTGGTGCCGATTCTGAGCACTGTGATAGTAAGGGCAAACAATCCTGCGTGGTAGACAAGGTTTTCGGAAATAGAGGACCAGGTAGGAAATAGTGAAGTTTGCAGCAGAGACTTCTCCCCACGCTGGCCCTTTCCCAATGTGATGTGACACATTTTGAGCTCCTCCATTTTAGTTCCCATTATCCACCACCCCAGCTCTCAATTCAATTTCAGACTCGGGCAAAAGCCTGTAATTCTATTTGTTTTGGGTAAATTTAGCAAGCTGCTCCTGATTACACCTTAGCCAGAGACCATCTGTTGACTGGCGTGCCTCTCGGAGGAGTGGTTTCTGTAGGCGATGAATGGGAAGAGGATTGGAACCCGCTGCTATTAGTAAGCAGATGCACCATATCAGGGATAGTCCTTCCCGCCTTTCAATCTGCCAGCTCTCTATATTGATGGAGTGTCGTATGCCTGCAAGTCATTCCATCCTGAGGCAATGAGAAGTGCTCTCCTAGGGGCCATTTATCAAGTGCTTCTACTGGCATTTGATGGAAAGAAATTTAGAAGTCATAGTTTGATACACTTAAAGCACAGCCGCATTTTCCTTTGCACGCCCCGAGTATGCACGTATGTGTATATATATCAACCCCGTGTACATGTTTTTCAGCTGCTACAGTCATGTGCTGTCAAAAGCCCCGCAGACCAAACAACAGGATACAGCTGTGCTGTGCTCCGTAATGTGATGCGTAAACCTCCTCAGTGTCAAGCTCCCAATTCTTTAAAGCCCTGCTTCCTCCACTGAAATTATTGCCGGTTCATTTGCATCAGATGGGGAAGATGTGCTAGATAAATTTAGAATGTTGAGGAACAGTTTTGATGCTGACTGCGCTATGATGAGGGTTCTTTCTAAATGATGATGGTATCGTTCGTTAGCTCATGGCTAAGAGGAGACTGGTCTAAACACCACCGAGACAGCAGCTTCCTGTTGCAGCGAGGCATGAGGGGAAATGGATAAAACGAACATAAATTAGCTTCGTCTCGTTTCCCGAAAGGATCGGAGGAGGAAGGTGAGGGAAGGAGGCAGCGGACTGCCAGGGTGCTTGAAAACTGCAATTAGATCAGTGAAGGGAGAGGATCCATTTCTACCCTATGTTGGGGGCGGAGGGGGTGGGGTGGTGCCTGGGCGCTAACCACACAGTTGGCGTCATTAATGGGCTTCCGTAGGAGATGCCCAGGGTCATCTTAGAAACCCATCATATGGAGTATTTCTCATTGAGTTCAGCTTCTAATGTTGGGAGGAGGGGTTCAGAACTGTATGCCAGCTGCAGTACTTTAAGGCAAGAGAGAGGTTAAATTTCATAAAATCTCATAAGATATTAGATACACTACTTTTTTCACCTAGTTGTGCCCTATCATTTTGACATAATGTTTTTTTTTTAATGCCATGAATTAAAGTGGGGGAATTTCTCTCCACCCCTGTCTCTCACGTACAAAATCAGCATTCTTTAATTCACGTTATGAAAATCCTTGCAGGTCCAGCAAAGTGAGGGTTCAGATACCACAACAGAAATGTAGTCTATAGTATGTACCTTGAATTTAGTAAATAATGACTGTGTTAAAGTATTATGATAATTTAAAAATTTTTGAACAAATAGTGAATATACAAGTACTGGAATAAAGTACTGAAATATTTTAAAGGGTTAAAATCACCAATCTTGAAAGAGAAAAAAATCATTTCTGGGAATTTCTTTGCTAATCAGGGCAATTTGATTCATTGCTACTGAACTGATGAATGTGAAGCTGATTTAATAAGCTATAATATTTGCATTTACATGTCATCTCTGATATAATAGGATATAATGTATTTAAAATGCAGATCATCACCAAACCACATAACAACTGTTACACAAATAGAGGAAGAGGCTTAATTTACAGATAAAGGCTACATTTTGCCCATACTATAGTTGATATTATGAAAGCAGTAAGAAATACCCTGCATGAGCAAAGGAATACTCTTAAAACATTTAGGAATCATATAGTTGATTCGCTTTCTGTGAATGAGGCTTAACCTATACAAATACATCGTTTTAACAAGGGTCTGTGGTCTTTAGGAAATGACACTTGATGGCTATGCTGAAGAAGGCTTGTAAGCATCTTCTCAAGCTAGTTTATATGGTGCATAAATACCTCCCTACCTAGCCTGACATGGGCTCGGAAACAGGAAGTGTAAAACTAAGGCGACATCAGATATGAATAAGTAGTAGGAGTTGGAAACTGTACCTGACTCCAGTGTGAATTCTCCCACTGGTTCATAGGTTTCTTCCTGTAGGCTCCAGGATGAATGATCCTGGCCAAAACATTCCCAGCAAACTCTTTTTTTTTTTTTCCCCGGAAACATTTTTCAGGCTCTTTTCATGTGAAGAAACAGAGTCAAGGTGATTTAAGGACAAGGCAAATATTCCTTAAAGACCTTTGTCATAATATAGCTCTTTTATCATATTTGAATATATGCTTGGTTGCCTGCAGTGTTTCATGTTCCAGTCAGGGCAGAACAGGCTAATTTTTACGGGACGTGATTCAGTGGCACAAATAGGGAAATAAATAAGACTAACAAGTACGTGTGCAGGTTAGACGTAGAAGAAGGTGAGGAGTAAAACAGCCACACCCTGGGACGACCGTGCCAGGTAGACACAAGACCGGGCTACCAGAGAGCCTTGTCTCTTCTTGTCTGGAGGAAGTTGAATTCAGTTCAGTCAGTTGTGAGGCACTGTGGGAGAGACACGTATGTCATAGGTCTCTGCTTTGTACTGTGCTTACAGAGGGACTGAGCTGATGCTGGGGAAATCATTGAAGAACAAGAAAGACTTTGCACTGTAGCGCTGTGCTGAGAATATGCAAAGCCACGAATGCATTCTTTAGGGGATATACATATAAATAGTAGGGAAGATAGAAAATACCAGCCTTCCTGACTTCCAGATCAAGGTTACTAATAAATGTGCCTTAGTTTTGCCTCATTACAGATGATAAACAGAGCCCCACAATACAGATTATGACCAGGAATCAGTTTCTAGATAGAGATGATATTGCAGCCGTCTCCTTGGATGGGGGGATCTTGAGAGATGCTACCCAACGGTGGCATTTGGGAGAATTAAAAAGAATGAGAGAGAAAAGCTATCCCTGAAGCCTGAGTGAGAACATTGTCAATGTCAAGTCCCAACTGCTTTGTGCTGTGGATTCCTTCCTTTGGGCTGCAGATGAAACTTGTGCAACACACTGCAGAACTGGGCCCATGACCCGTGGGCTTTCTCCTGCTGGCCCCTCTCCCATACTCCAGTTGGTGTTGCCGGCTTTACAGTCCCCAGGGGCCTATTTACCTTGGTAATTTGCACCTGATGCATTTATATTGGTAATTTTTTTCTTCCTGGAACCCTGGGATCTCATTTATTCACTAGTGCAATAAAGTGGTGGAGTGAAAATCCTTCCCTAAAGCGAGGAGGGGAAGAATTGTTTAGGGAAAATAGCAACCATGCTAACTGTGACTCTAATTAAAACCCCAAAAGAAGCCTTGTTCTTACTTAGAGGTGGCTAATACCTGCATCTCTGTGTACATATAGGCCCACGACAGTCCATGTGTGGGCATCACTACTAACTTTGGGTTGTTGCTTTTTTGTTTTTTTTTTTAATTTTAATCTGTCAATATGCTTTTGTTTCAAAACAAAACAATAACAGCCCTAGGATTGTAACATAAGAATTCTTTGGCCACAGCTTGCAAAAACCATGCTTCGTTGTGTGTGGAGGGAAAATTACTTTGAATAACAAAAGCACAAACAATTGATAGAATAATAAGCAATTAAGGTGGATTAACAACAGTTGCTGAATTCCAGCTGTTGGCTGCAGATGCAGCCTGGTTCCTTAATTCACACTGTTTGAAACCCATTGCTGATCTGAGACCAGAAGGGAGGGAGGTGTGCTCATGGCCATGCCTGTATCAGGACTGGCTTTCTTGTTGTCTTTCCTGGGGGACAGAAGTATCTGGGTTGTGTTTTACTTTCTTCTGATTTGTGAAGATATTTCTCCTCTTTCTTTGCCTACCTGTTATTTCAGTATCTTCCTATATACTTTTTTGCATCCTTTTTGATGTCAGATGACTAACCAAAATCTATGTGCTTGCTCCTTGGTGATGGCATATTGAGACAAAGAGAAGAAAGCGAAGTATGTGCTTGTCTCTGTTACCAGTGGGAAAGAAGAGCTCACAGATTCCTTTGGCTGCTATAAATAATTATCTGGATTGTTTTCCTGGGCTAGCAGCTAGGCCACATTCTGAGCCTCCTTAAGGAAGACAGCTTTATATAATTATAGGCCTAAGCACGCAACCCTGGGAAACTGTATGAACAGGTAATTTACGGGTAATCACCATAGGCATTCAATCCCCTGCAGTCTTTTGTTGCCACCAACCCCAAGTCCTTGGAAGACTGTTATCAGTGATCAGGATAGACCCTCTGTGATAAACGGCCAGGGGGTCTAAGGTGCAGGGCCAGCATCATGGAAAGCAGTGTGTCACACAGGGCCCTGCGTTCAGAAAGGCCCCATACTTGGCTTAACTAAGGCTTTGCTGTTACCATCTCAGAATTCTTAGTTTTGTCTTTGAGTGTTCTGTAAGGGGAGCATGTGTGTGCGTGAAGGGGTATATGAAAAATTTGCCTCTTGGGGGCACAGTTTGCATATAGTGTTCACACTGCCCCATAAACACAGAATGTGATGTATGTGAGTTCTGGGAGACTCCAAGGCAAGCATGTCATCAAAGCAGCCCATTTCCATGGTGTGTTGGTAGAATATGTATGCATCAACAAATGAAATTGTAAAAGCTGAGTTAGCTTCCTGAGGTGTTTGCACTGCTGTAGTGAGAACACAATAGGTATGCTTATGTGAACTACAGCATACACGTTGTGTCATTTGATTATTCCACGTGCAAGTTTAATGCTCGTACATTCACATTTCAAACTGTCATTATACCATATAAAGATGAATGGTAAAATTCATGCTAATAATTAAAGTTTAATTTTTCTTTATTTAAACATTTAATAGCAAATAAACAACATCATGAGAAATAGACCATGGAAAAAGGAAAAAGCTTTATATTTTAATGCCTTTAATGGCACTTTTTCCTGCTTTTTGAACACGGGGCCTTTTTGATTTGGACTCTGTCCTGCAAATTCTGTGATGGGACCCACTCAGGTGGTCTATAGTCTCACTATAGGATGCTGAGATCGCCTAATGCTCCCCAGGTACCCAGGGAGACACAGACACACCAAACAGACTACATCTGTGCCTTCTTTAGAGTCTCAGCTGATGCAAAGGATTGAACAGACAGATTCCCATTTAATTAGATCCTACCGTATTTCAGAGTTTCTACCTGTTCAAAGAAACTTTGGCAGACTTTATGCTCAGGCAGTATATCTTTTCATGACTCTTATTTTTGCCAGTGATGTGTGAGGGTCTTTTCACCTGCTAGATGTGGTTACCAAAAAGAGGAATTTTCTACCAGCCCAGTAGCATTATAAAATACCTCTCCCTGCTGGGGCCTCTGCCTCTCACCATCTCCTGACTTCTCCATTTCAGCAGAATGTGTACTTGTTCCTGCAAATGAGTTAGGAGATGTGGGCGTGTTGATATATTTGCCCTCATGAATGTCAGCAGTTCTCTGATAAACTCGTGCCTGCTACCACAGACAGAAACACTGCCCAGACTAATGCTGAACCATAATAGATGTCACGTAAGCCCATCTGCCCTCTCACCCAAGGCAACTTACTAACCTGCTTACTGAGTGTTAATAAATGAAAGCACCCTCAGGAAGCAGACATAAAACCACAGGGGCCCACTTTGGACCCGTGGGAGAGCTGGTCAGGAGGAGGGCAGACAGTGAGCCATTCCACAGGGGTCCAGGAGACATTGTCTCCCAAAGGTTAGCATAAATCCAACGCTCTAAAAGTGAAAGAACTCCCTCCTAGAAGCCAACCACATGGAGTGTCTACTGGATTCTTTCCTAAAACCATTTTATCTGGCAGGAGAGATTATGGCCTGGGATGAGAAGGAGAAGCCAAAGGCCTACCCCAATCTGGTTTTTGTCATAGGTTTGCTGACCCAGATTTCTTTTCCGGCATGTTCCTCCCTAGGAATTGGTAGGAAGTTGCAGTTTTTCTTGAAGTGCATTCTATACCTTGGCAAGCCCAAAACTGTTGTCTGGAGCAGGGGTTGGCAACATTTCTCCAAGAAAGGCGTGTTTGTTTCTTCTGCTACAAATCTGTTTTGGTGAGAGCCGGAAGGAAGACCAGGGAGGGCCTACCTGTTGTGCAGGTAGGGTTGTGACAGGGATTTCACAACCCCTCCCTAGGGTAAATGATCATCCTCTGTTGAAATACAAACAGCCTAAAAGTGGAAAAACTCACCAAGACCTTGCCTCTCAGAAACTTGATATGAACCAGATCCTGTCATCTTACCTGTGGCAAAGAACTGTGGAGTTTTTTGGTTTGTTTTGTTTTTAAAATTAATTTTGGGGGGAATATGCTGAGCTTGTAGGAAGGAAAGAAAAGATGTGGACAACCAGTGGGGAGATGGACTTCCTGGTCTCACCTCAGGGCAGCACTCTCCCTCTGCCTTTGACATGTAGAGCCTACCTGCGGGGCTGTGCTAGAATTCACTCCTGCCTCAGCTCACCCAGCAACCAGTCAACACCAGGCTAGGAGCCATTTTATACCAAAGGCCATGTGTATTAGAAGAACCTGGCTCCCAAGAATGACTAGAAATGTGTTTTTTAATGTTTCTTTTTTTTTAATGCCTTTTTTGAAGGAGAGGAGGGGCCAAGGCGTTTCAAACTACTTGATGACACAAGTAGTTATTTGTTGTGCCTACTCATATTCTTCTCAAATATCTGACATGAGACTTTGCATGTTCTAGAGATTGAATAAATACTTATTAAAATGAATAATATTAACACATAAGGAATTTGTGGATGTTTGTTGCCTGAGTCCGACATCTCAAAAAAAGATTATTGAGGTAAAAATGAAAGAGGTTGTTTTATACTGTTTCTGGTCATTTTAAGAAAATTAAACTCTTTGCAAAATAGTGTTTACAATGCAGACTCTAGAGCCCGAAGGCCTATATCTCAGTCTCAGCACTAACTAGCCACATGACCTTGGGTAAGTATCTGTGCCTCAGTTTCTTCATCTATGAAATGAGGATCATAATCATCGGAAGCCCATGGATTGTTGTGAATATCAAATGAGGTGATACATGGAAAGCACTTAGAACTCAGCCTGTGTTCACTAAACATACGCTACTGATTATTATTCTGAAGGCAAAGTATACCAGCTACGGCGAAGGGAGTCAGAAACAAGGGCCAATAACTCTTTGTAGAGTTTGTGCATGTTGTTATGAAAGCTGATGGGTTTGCACACAGAGGTCCCTCAAAAGTGCAAGTTAACATATCCAGCCACTTAGGAGTTGGCAGATCGAAGTAAGTACAGTGTAAGTGTGACTTGGGTTTCCCAGAGTCTTGGTATTTACCTGGTTTTTCTTCCTGGAGAAGGAATTCAGGCCTTGGAACCATTCTCCTTGGGTGACTTCCTTTGATTGCCTTAATCAAAGGAAGCCAGACAACTGGCTGGTCAGAATGTGAGAAGTCGAGGTGGAGCCTGGTAGAACAGAAGCACGGTGTGGGGAGCACTCTGCAATTACCTCACACAGGCAGGAGTCCTTTAATTTTTCTTATCAGTAATTCACTTTAGATAACAACTCGAGATAAAATAGGCCTTAGGGGTTGGCTGAAGAGGAGGGAGAACAAAGGTTTTATTGGTCTTTTATCTCCTGTTTACTAAAAAGTGTTTGGTTGTAAAAGATAAAGACAAAACTATTGTGTCTGCTCCAGAAAATGAGCAAATAAAAGTAATTATTGCAGAGGGGCATTAGTAACAAAAAGGATATATTTACTTTTCCCTGGTTGGTGGCTTCAAATCTCGACTTCATTATTTTTTAGCATTTTTTGGCTCTCCAGTTGAAAATAGAACACAAGAATAGGCCTCAGGCTAATTTTCTTTCAGGCTGAAACTGAGGCACCTGACTTATCAGCCTAATTTTGTCTAGGAAGACCACCAACAGGTGGCTTTTTCCTCTAATGGGATCCTAGTGTATGAGAATGAATGATGTGGTAAAGCACATTCATGAAGAAGTTCTTGGGTCATATTGAAGAGAATAGGATGATCACAACAAATAAAGGAAATAATACATATTTGCTTGAAACAAGAATACCTTAGAGGGAAAAATAACATGCTTTGCTTTTAAAACACATTATCTCTTTTTTTAAACATCTAACTTTTATAATACTGAAGTAGGTAATGATCTTTCTAGCTGAGTAGTAATCATAATAAAAGGATGACATATGACTCTTTCTTAATAGTGTCCACCCAAGTGCAGCATTTTAGGTAAAAAGTCTTTGAAACATTTTTACAAAATCGGTTGTGAATATTGTATTGGTTTGTTTCTTAAGAATTTTTTTTTTAAGTTTGTACAACTTTGTAAGATAGCGTGTTTTCCTTTAAACATAGTTTAGGAAATTTTTGTAGGTTTTTTTTTGTTTTTATTTATTCCTTTAAAGTTAAATTGTTTTTATTTTTTGAGTGTGTAGTATATGACATGATACAAAATTAAAAAGCTATGAAAGGGTACACAGTGAAAAATAAGTCTTTTTCCCACTCCTGTTCTCCAGCTATCCAGTTCCTCTGTCAAGTGGGAACTTTTGTTCATAGGTTTTATGGTTATATATATATATAAAGACATAAAAATTGCAGACTTCCCTTATTCTGGTCCCCAAGAAAAAAGAAAGACTAATGGAAGTCTTCTGCATCCCTACTGAGAAAATGCTAGAATTCAAGAGTCCTGTTGCTTGGAGCACAAGCCACCTCATGATTTTTAATATGCCCATAGGAAGAGCCTTGTCCCCCCACCACTACCCTGGAGGCAGTTTGGCTGAACCACATAAGACCCAGCATGTGTCCTATTCCCAATGGTGACAAAGCCAAGAGGCCCTAAATATTTGATAACTGAATTCTGGTAACACTTGTGCTCCCTAATTCATAAATCATGTCAAGATATGGTACGAATGAGAATAAATGTAAAACGTGTTTTTAAGCCTTAAGCAGGCATGCAGTCCATTTTGCTCTCCTGGAGCTGGGTTTTAAGATCATCGAGTAAAAGGGTCACTGAAATCTCATTCTGTTTTTGAGATGTGTAATGAATAGCATCCCCAAAAGGTCACATGACACTGCCAGAGCATGGTTAAGATAATGTCATGTCAGAGTTTGGGTAACTGGAATTCATACTGTGTTTCTTGTCCTCAATGAATGGTAGCCCAGCAAGTGAAGATGAATCTGAGTGTCCACTGTAATGCATTGGCCATGTGTGTGCACATGTAGACTTACTTACCTGTATCAGCTTCCTTTACCAATGTCGTGACAGACCTGAGTCAGCAGTTTGTGGCCCCTCCCTCCCCCAGCCCCCAGAAACCCCCATGTCTGCTGGGCTCTGGGGTGTAGATGGTGGCTGGCCCCAGGCCCCAGGTGAGGTGAGTGTAGCACCCCCTCAGTGGCATCTGAGTGCCGCAGAGTAAGGGTGCAGGAGTTGCTTGGCTTCCTTTGAAATTGTTGATTTGGTGATTCCTTCTTAGAGGGTGTAATGCAATTCATGGAGGACGAATAACTTTAATTAAAGTGTGAGTGGATGCATTAAAAACAACTATCCTGGGACAGCGTGGGCCTCACCACGGATGTGTCCTTTTCTCCTTTCATCACAAGTTGTTTGAAAAACTGATTCTGTTCGTTTGGAGGAATGAAAACATTGCTACTGGACCTTGTGGGGGAGTCAGATCAACCAAGAAATACTCAGAAACGTCAGGGTCCAGTGAAAGAAGTTCTGGTTTATATTGGAATAATACTGCCTCAGCTGTTCTCTTAAGATCAACCCAAGGCACATTTAAATCTGAATTTTTGTTTAAGTTTTGTTTAGTTCAATATACGGGCTTACTGTAGATAAAATGACATATTGAATGTGTGAGTAACAATGGTAATGTTTAAGGTATTGACAATATATTATGTATACCCTGAATTCTATTCCCAATACATGATCTTCTTTGGAAGATTGAAGACTGAGTCCCTCAGATTCAGCTGTTGGGCAGTCTCTTAAGAGAGATAGTCTGTTTTTTATTCTTTTTTTTTTTTTTAAGATTTTATTTATTTATTTGAGAGAGGGAGAGAGAGAGAAACAGCATGAGAGGGGAGAAGGTCAGAGGGAGAAGCAGGCTCCCCGCTGAGCCGGGAGCCCGATGTGGGACTCGATCCCAGGACTCTGGGATCATGACCTGAGCCGAAGGCAGTTGCTTAACCAACTGAGCCACCCAGGCGCCCCTGTTTTTTACTCTTAATATGTTTTTTAAGGATATAATTCCACTAGATCATTGCATGTGCACGTGTATGCTTGTGAATAAAACCAGGTATAGCTTCTGAATGGTTTCCGTTTTTGACTTGAGATTCATAAAATAATGAGATGCCTGTAGGACTAGATACTGACAGCCATAGCTTTCAAAAAAGTGTTTGAGCAAGAAGCCCCTGCAAGCCCTGTCTGATAGTGAATAACTAGGGATAGTTGGGAAACCAAATGCCATAGAAGAAATAGGCACATCATTCTTTTACCTCACGCCTCATCTTTGTCCTTGCGGAGTAAGTAAAAAAGGTCAATGTGAAACAGACAGTAAATCCAAGTAGACTTTTGAATAAGCCTTGGAAGCAACATTGCCTTGCACAATGTAAGTAATTTGTAAATATTAAGTGAATGAACAAATGAATGAATCAATTAATGAATAAAACTTTAACCACATCCCAAGATGGGAGATAAAATTTGCATACAGCAATTAGTATTTCTAGCTGCTTATATAAGCTAATAGTACTTTTTGTTTGTTTGCCTCATTGCCACTTTAGAAGCTGCATCTTCACCGCTGAACTCATCTACTCTGTGGGAAAAACAAATCTTCCTCCCAACATTTGTGTTTTAAATATACCACAAATTTTTATAGGAACCCAGGCTCAAAACACTCATTTATATTAGAGATCCTGAAACTGGACAGTTGGAATTTTGACTCTCTTGGATTTCTATTTGCACATTTCCATGGGCACTACCCCCTTTAAATCCATTTCCTGATACTGTATTTAATATAATAGCCTGCTGGCTGGTTTCTCCAACCTCCCAGCATAGGGAGTAATTTCTCTAGCATTAAATTCAGCAAATATTTGTTGGCACCTGTTATACAAACACTGTGCTTGTTGCTACAGGGGATACAAATATGATTAAGGCACAACCCCTGTTTTCAGGGGGCTTTTAGAGTCAAAGGGGGATAAGAGCGGTACAAACCTAGCTGTCACTCAAGGCACAAGCTGCTATGAGGCTGGACAAAATTTTCATCATTTCTCTGTTCAAGAAGTTATAATGACTCCCTGTCACGTTTTGAATCAAATAAAAAATTCCCAGTCTTCATAATTTGACACTGTCCTAGCTGCCTAAATTTATGTTTTACTACTATCCAACAGGCCTCTCTGCGCCTGTCCTCTGCCTAATACTGCCATGAACACATCCATTCACACATTCCTTCCTTCCTTTACTCATTCATTACGTCTGCAAATACCAACTGCTTGTCAGATACTGGGCTTTGTACTCTGGGGGAGACAAAAATGAATCAGTCCCTGCCTTGAGCAATGCACCGTCTAGCGGGAGGAGACAGAGACCAGAAAAAGAGTTTTCAAGGAACGGTGTGTTGTGTTGTAGCAGAGTGCAGCACGTGGGGGGAGGACACAGAGGGGTGAAGGCCTGGCGGAGGAAGGGAACCTTGCCAGAAGTTGATTAGGCGCTCACCGAGGAGAAGAGGGAGGGGAGAGCATCATCGACAGAAACAGTGGGAAGCCGCTCCGCCGAGATGCCGAGATGCCGGTGGCAGGAATAATAGAGCAGGGCAGCGAGTGGGCAAAAACAGCACTGGCAAGATCTGGGGAGCCAGATTATCGTGGGCCTTGCCTCCTGTGCCGGGGAGTCTGTTCTTTATTTTTTGTCAGGGAAATCGCCCTGCAGGACTTCAAACACAGGTATGAACGGATGCAGGTCTTAGGACGCCCTGGCCGCAGTGTGGAGGGTTTGGGTGAAAGAGAAGGGAGGCAAGAGTGCTGGAATAGTCCCAGCCAAAGAGGAAAAGGCAATGAGGAGATCCTAAAGTCCTTCTCAGTGGCACTTGCCCTGGATCGTCCCTGTCTTGGTACCCCTACGTCTTTCAGTCCAGGACAGCCTGTGCCGCTGTAACAGACAGCCCAGGATCTCAGAGGCGGCGCCAAGTTTATTTCTGACTGCAGGTAACTGTTCTCCGTGCAGAGATTCAGTGATCCTAAGCCTCGGGGAGGCTGCTTCAGTGCTGTGGCTTTGTCATCTCAACACATGCTTGCAGGCAGAAGAACATGAAGGTGTTGCTCCGGCCCCCAAGTGACTTGCTCCCTCTCGCTGACAGCTCTGCCAAACTAGAAGGTGCTAGGGTGCTCCAAAGGAGAAGAACGGGGATATGGGTGAACTCTACAAACCCCTACCACTCCATCATCTATTGTCTTTTGTCTTTTTTAATTTCCTTGCGATTTCTGCCTATTACCTGATACACTCTCTACCATGTAATAATGACTCTCCTTAGAATTATCATCTAGTGATTTCTTACAGGTGTGTCTAGTTTCTCTAGCTGCCTGAACCTGGTAAGTTCTCAAGGATACGGTTGGGTCTTCTCTATCTCTTCACTTTTACTGTTCCTCAGGGGTCCTGACACTGAAGGACAAGCCAGGAAGCTAAGTGGGTGCTTGTGAAAACACGTTGGGTTGAATTTGGCAGATTTGACTCTTTTTCTGTCTGGGCCTAGGTGCTCTTTTACACACACTCGGGAATCATCTGATTTGCTCTTTTTGTTTGGGATTTCATGTCCATCAGATGATTGGAATTTGATTTGAACTAAATGAATCAATAGAAGTTGGGAGTCTGTTTTACTGTAAAGGCCTTAATGTCATTTTACCTGTGGGACCTTCATTTCTCATCCCAGCCTAGCAAAAGGTGTACAACCTTTACCCTGAATGTGACATTGCCTTGACACATTTTAAAGAGGAATCTGGAAGTTTAAGGGCATCTAAATATGCCATCTCTCTTCGGCATCCAGTTGGCGAGGTTCAGTAGAAAACAAATCAGTTGCCATCCCCTGTTAAAAATAAGCACACACAGATCCCGCTTCAAAAAAGGAATATTGCGAAATGAATTCATGTGCAGTAGGAGGTGAGGTCGAGACTCATAGAGCACTTTATCTGAAACAGTGTTTGCTTACCCATACTGCTCATATCATCCTTTCTTGGTCAATCTTTTTGACTTTTTCTTCCCTACTAAGTCTGACTTTTAAAATAAGTTAGAGTCAGTGAAGCAAACCTCACTTCCAATTAGTTCCCCATAGAATAAAGACAGAATAAGTGAGTGTCTGTAGCTTTTGAACATAATCCATAGGAAAGGGTATGGCAATAATTATTTCTGGCCCAACACAAAAAGCTAACGGATCAATTCTTTCATTCTCAGGGACCAGTTCCATCACAAACATTTTCTGCCCAGAAAAAAAGAGAGATTCATTCAGTAGTAACAAGACTAGCTGTTGATTTGTCATCCTGCAAATGTGAAACACTTACATTGGACCCCACACCTCAGGGGGGGGCGGTTACTTGCTGGCTCCACGTCTGCTTGAGAACTCGCTCCTCTGAAGTGTGTGTCGTCCTGCTTTCTTTTCTACATTGAATTTGCATTTGGCCATTTTTTATCCTTCAGGGCTGAGAGGGAAACTTCTTTTCTCTAGTCCTTTCTGCCTCGGGATGGCCGCAAGGCAAAGCTGGGCCAAAGCAGCCACAGAGTGCAGACAGAGTGGGGGTGCAGAAGAGGGATTTGCATAGAAGGTCAAGGGAAAAGAACAGGGTTAGGAGTGTAAACCCTCTTATTTCCCACCCTATTCCTTTTTTTTTCTTCTACCTGGTCATTCCGTTCCTCCTGAAGTTTTTCCTTTCTTTCCCATCTTCTCTTTTGCTACTTCTTCATTCTCCTTGGTGCCTTTATTGTTCAGATATCTGTCCTTTTCTGTCTACACCTCCACTGGGCCGTTCCTGCAGTTGCTTGCACACACTGATGTCTCAAATGCAAAATAGTCATAACTGTCATGGCAGTAGCAGCTCGTCACATTCCTTGTGTCCTGCCTAGCTGCCCTGGGCTTTATTTTATTTTCTGTTTTTTTTAAGATTGTATTTATTTATTTATTTGAGAGTGAGTGACATGACAGTGGGGGGAGGGACAGAGGGAGGAGAAGCAGACTCCCCACTGAGCAGGGAGCCCGCTGTGGGGCTCAATCCCAGGACCCCCGGGATCATGACCTGAACTGAAGGCAGACGCTTAACTGACTGAGCCACCCAGGTGCCCCTGCCCTGCGCTTTAGGAGCCCCATCTTTAATCTTTAACCACCGTCCTACTTAATTACAGTTGACCCTTGAACAACTCGTGGTTAGGGGTGCTGACCTCCCTTCCCCTGCGCAGCCGGAAATCCACCTGGAACTTCTGACTCCCCAGAAACTTTACTAAGAGCTACTTTGGTCTGGAAGCCTTGCCAATAACATAAACAGTTGATTAACACGTATTTTGTATGTTATGTGTCATATATACTATATTCTTACAATAAGGTAAGCTAGAGAAAAGAAAATGCTATTAAGAAAACCAAAAGGAAAAGAAGATAAATTTATAGTACTGTTCCGTGTCAGAAAAAAATCCATGTGTCCATGGACCCATGCTGTTCAGACCTGTCTTGTTTGAGGGTCAACTGCATATCTCCTGGGATCATACAGCAGGAAAGGGGCAGAACTGGGTTTCCTAGCGGTCTTATTCCCAGTGCCGAGGGTCTTAGATTAAAATCGTGGGACGGTTACATAGTGTGTGTCACTGACTCCTGTATCTTAAACTCAGAATTCTCCAGAGAACATCTGGTGCCACTTGAGCTTTTTGACAAGTCCCTCCACATACCAGTGTGTCTACGTGCACAACGTCTGTTACAGTGGATTCATTTAAATCTTCCGTATCAGGAGTGCCTGGGTGGCTCAGTTGTTGGGCGTTTGCCTTCGGCTCAGGTCATGAGTTCAGGTCCTGGGATCGAGCCCTGCATCAGGCTCCCTGCTCCGCAGGAAGCCTGCTTCTCCCTCTCCCACTCCCCCTGCTTGTGTTCCCTCTCTCGCTGTCTCTCTCTCTGTCAAATAAATAAAATATTTAAAAAATAAAAATCTTCCTTATCAGTTCTGAGTCAGATCTTCAACATGATTGGGAGGCCGGGCAGTGAGAAAGAAATTTCTCCTGTGTTACTGTTGGTGAAACCTGGCAACTTCTTATGCTGACTCGGTTAGTAGTGGAAGCAACGGTTTGGATAACCAGGTATCTCACTGTGGGCACCTACTCCATAATTCTCCGAAGACGTGAAACCATTAACCTTGGTGGGGGAGCACAGAGAGCTCCTGAGCTCAGCTTGATAGAGATGCTAAAGGTGTTCAGTGGTTGCAAAGTCGCAGCTGTGTTTCCTGTTTTGCACTAATTAGGAGTTACCATGAATCTGCCTGACAATTAAGGACAGAGTGAACTTTAAGGTAGATCGGTACCATGGGACAATAAAGAGTTCTCAGGTAAGCAAAATAAAAATTTGCACCGAGTACTGTGTTTTACCAAAAAACTAAAACATTTCTTGAATAACGTAGCTTCAAATGTCTAAGTAAAAATCTGGAGTGGGTTTTCTGCCACTTGTAAGGGGTCTTTCTCAGAGAATAGCACTGCTTCAGATGGTAGATAGTGCACATAGTTGGGCAGCACCCACCAGAAGAATGATTATTTCAACACTAGCCTTAACCAGAGCTTGAATTTCACTTGCCTGGTTTCTGACTCATATATCATAGCCACAGCAGCTTAGCAATTAAACAGCTTTCTAAACTAGGACAGCACAGAAGGGTTTAGATTCTCTCAAAAGTCATACTCGATGAGCCATATTTTAAGATAAAACTTTCCCAGGTTAAGGTTTCTGTACTTCCTTGATTTTCCCCCAACTAATTTGTGCACACATGTATCCATTTCCATTCACCGGGTTTAGGTCATGAGGTCCTTAAATCATGCTCTTGCAGTGGGCTGTAAAAATACCTGAGAGGAGATTTAGTGGGACTCTGTTCTTTAAGGGACCCAGTGCTTTGTTTCAGGGAAGGCAAAGATTGCCTTGTCATCATCCAGGATCTGAGAAAGAGACAGCAGCCTAGATGTGACTTACAGCCAGGACTCAGGAAGATGTGCAGGGTTTAGGAAAAACCTGCATGCCATGAGGTGTGGTTGAAAACTGTAAATATAATTAAGCCAGGTAGACCCCATGACAACAAAGAGGATTAGGGCTTGGGTGGATCTGGTAGACCATTGAGACCTATGTGAATAGATGTCAATTTATTTATATCCCTTCTCCCCAGGAAAAAACAACAACATAGTTTGATGTCTAAATGAAGTAATCTCTAGAAAGAAAAGGGAGATTATATTTGTTAAACTGTATAAAAAAATCAGAAGATAATATGGCTTTGTTCACAGTATTACATAAAGAAGATTAAAGACGAGAAACAAGCTGCTTAAACACTGTAAACTAATTAGTTCTACGAATTGTTTTCCCGAGGTTCATGAGATATGAAACATTGGCACCAGTGCGTGAAATACACTCTGCCTCAGTGCTCTTTTCAATTTATTTTTCTGTTAGTGTCATATGTATATAAAAAAAGAGCAGCCAAAAAGAAAGAGGTTACAGAGGGAGACCAAAGCCTGTCAGATGATTGAGGCTGACATTTTGTCATCTTAAGCCTGGTGCGGGAGGGTCCTCCTCTAATACCCTGTATAAATACCAGCTTCATTTTCTGCCATCACAGGCTACATTGAGCAACTGATGTCAGGACAAGGCCCAGAGGAACTCCTGCCGCTGCTCTGAGCGCTCTGGCTGCTCCCACCGTGGTGAGGCCCAGTTCAGTGGATGCATCCTTAATTTGTTTCCCAGGAGCTGGGTCTTTTTGGAGAGCAGGCCAGGAGGACCCAGAGTTGGGGCAGGGCCAGGCACCTGCCATGCTCAACTTCTGATGCCCTTGTTCAAACAAGAGATTTACTGCTTTCTTGTCCTAAAATCACATGTTTTCTGGGTCGAGGACCAGCCAAGACTAAGTTGTTATTGCCCAAATAATAGATGAGTGTATCTACTTAATGTAGACTAGAATAGTAAGCTTTTCTTTTTCTAAGGTGGCACATTTTATCTTTTTTTCAGAAATTTATCTTGACTTAGAAGTATGTTATTAAGAAAGTAGGTGAACTCTGCTGGAATTCTCGCCATCATCTCTTTTCTACCCAAGTAGACTGTGCCCAAACGAGGAGCATCCTCTCTTCCTCCCGTAAGCATTCGTGGGTTTCTTAGAATGAATCAGTACTTTCTCTGTATTCTCAGAGAAGCGGGTATAAAATGTTAAAATTCAACTGATTAGATTTAAAGATCAAATGGGCTTTATTCAATGATTCATGAATCAGGCAGCATCCCCTCTAGCAACTAGAAAGGAGGTCCAAGG
Organism: Zalophus californianus; assembly: GCF_009762305.2. Taxonomy (NCBI): domain Eukaryota; kingdom Metazoa; phylum Chordata; class Mammalia; order Carnivora; family Otariidae; genus Zalophus; species Zalophus californianus. Next base: position 83,689,671 of record NC_045599.1, on the reverse strand, counting down.
AGCTGAACAAAATGGGAGACCTTTCTAGGCAGAAGGGGGCAGGGACAAGGAAGGAACAGATCACCTCATCTTTCTTTGGGGGATGGAAGGGGTCTCTCAGGTGGATTACTTCAGTGGTGCTGACCAGGAAATTCCAGATGGACTGGTTTAAGATCACATTCCTGGGAGAGGTTGAAACTGCAGTTAGTTTAGGTATAAGTCTTGGTTTGGTGATGTGGGCTTAGCACAAGTGACTCTATGTGGGGCCTGTTGTGTTTTCTTTTTTTTAACAAAAACTATGCATAAAGATACCATCCTCTTTCTTTTTATTTTATCATCAAACTTCTGCAAGGCTCACTTGCAACTACTATCTCTTCCTCTCTGGATTCTGGCCCAGCCCTGGGGAGAAGGCTGTCTCCGTCGTAACTGATAACATCTTTATTATCAGATCCATTGATCTCAGTTCTCCTTGATCCAAGTTGTCACCTGCACTCCACTCCATCATTCAGTGTGTAACGTGCTTATCTTCTCCCTCTTTGAAACTCTTCTGAATCCAGGAAAGCCACAGGGCTTCCTTATTTACGGTTGGACACTTCTCAGTCCTTATTCCTGGCTTTTGCCTCTCAGCAGGAACTGCTAACTCCCTGTTGCCTTCTGCACCTCTCTTAGGTCTGTTTTGTTCACTCTTGTATCCCTAGATTCTAGAACAGTGCCTGCTGTGTAGTAGGAGCTCAGTAAATATATGCTGCATGAATGAAGTTCCTGACTCTCCAGGATGGCCCCCATCAGCTCCTCAGACTCAAGAAGTCTGTCACCACACCTACTTCTCTTGTCTGCCCACCTGACTTCTCATTTGCTGTCTTTTGGGGCCATCTTGCCTCTTTCCTTTGATTCAGATTTCAGTCATTTCCAAGTTCTCCTCTCTGCTCACTTCCCAGCGGTGACCCAGCCTGGGCGGTAGGCTTCCCCTCAACCCTCACCAGGCCTTCGTGTAAACCAGCAACTGGTCTTCCCTGGACTGCTTACTCCAGGAATCTTTCCCCCAACTCTGCTGTCAGAATTGCTTTCCCGGTCACAAACCTGAATATTTTGAAAAGTGTAAGATCACTTGCTGTTGTAAGAGAGTCAGGATGGTTCATGATTCATGGCAGCTAAAGCTCCTTTCAGTCTGGCCCTTGTTTCTCCGTCTCACTTCACTCTCTGCCCTCTGTCTCCTCCCACTCAGACCCAATCTTCCCAGAGTCCCAACAACTGGGTGCTGTTTTAATTGTGGCTGCTTCTGAGAAAGAAGGTCCCCAGGAAGCTCTCCTTGAAGGCTTTGTTGGGCTTTTCTGCTTTTCCCTTTTTTGTCAAAGGGAACCAGGTATTCATATAACGGGTTTATTGAACACCTGCTCTTTCCCACTCAGAAGCTTTGGAGGGCAGAATCTGCATCCTTAGTCTCAATATCCATCACACAGTACCTTGGACATTGCTTTATGTATAGCCTGGTGCATTACATTAAGAATTAAATTCCAGCCTTTATTATATTCTACCATATATTATAGTTGAAATGTGATAGTTGGCATTAAACTCAGTAGGAACACACAGCATCTCTGAGACATCTTTGTACCATTTCGGAAGGCAAGAAGTATGTTCACACAAATGTGGTTGAATTTCATTTTAAATACAAGGAGTGAATGTTGAGCGGATAAAAATGCAGACAGTTCTAGCAATAAGTTGATTTATGGAAAAGTAATTCGAGCATTAGTGTACATTTCATTAAATAAACCAAAATAATAGTCATGTTGGCTCTTCTAATTTGGCTAGAGCCTTGTGTCTGTGAAGTGTATCTGTAGGTCACTTGGGACATGGAGATACTTATTACTCCATATTTTCTAGTAACTTTTTTTTAAAAAACTGATATAAGCAGACACTTGTAGGTTTTAGTCATCACACTATAGAATTAAATCAGTACTATTTCAGTTCTCTGGAAACCGTATTTCCTTTATCTTGTGTTTCAAAATATATTGGCATGCATTTTTTTCCATTACTTTAAGATGGTATGCAACCTATGAATCAGGACTCTGGAATCAGATTATCTAAGACTTAGTTTTCTTATCTCTAAGATGGGGACAGGAATGATCTTACCGCATCAGGATGCTATGAAGATTTGAGACAGTACCTGTAAAGCTCTTAGCAGAGTGTCTAGCACACATTCACTCAGTATATGTTAGGTAATATTATTTTTCTGCTTTAATTGGGATTTCTGTAGGGAGAAAGTTGTGTATTTGGTGGGGAAACCCCTGAAGACAAGTCTCATGGACTTTCTGGTGCTTTCTAGTTCATGAACAACAGTGGCAGTGAGTGACCCCCTAGAAAACTTAAGTTTCCTGGAGCCTCTAAACCCTGTGGGGACAGTGAATCACTTTTTATCCTGAATAAGGATAGCTGTAATTTAGGATTTTTTAATGTTTTCATTTATTGAGGTCAGTGCATTTGTGTCGAACAATTGAAATCTGACAAGAAAAATCAAGGGTAGCCTGGGCACTGCTCAATTATTACTCTGATCGGATTTTAATTAGCACCAGATGTAGAAGGAAGTGCTGTTTTTATTATCCATTACCATGCATTTGCTTACATATTTACCCTGGGGTTAGAGGCGTTTTATTAATTAATTTTGTTGGCAACCAAGACAGTAGTTTTGACTTCTGAATTGAAAGTTGCCAACCTGTTTAAACACTAATAACCATCATAAAAAATGAGCAGTGCTATTTACTAAGGATAAACAAATCGCTACGAAGTAGAGTAATTCATTGTTGAGATGAGGTCATTAGCCTTAGCTTTTATTTACAATGTTATTTCAGATCCCGTCACTTACAAATTATTTTAATTGAAATTAAAATTACTTTCTTTAATTGAAGGCATTTTTCGGCTTTATTGAAGTGTAATTGGCAAAATTGTAAGATATTTAAAGTATACAGCGTGATGATTTGAGTCCTTTTCATCGATATGAATTGTCAACATGCATTTGCATCTCTTTTAATATAGTATACCTTCGTGATTGAAAGGTGAGCATTGCTTAATTATATTTTTGAAGCAGCGTTAGAGAAGTATAAAAACTTCATAAATAAAATGAAAGTTTTATTTTAGAAAGCAGACTAATGAAGTATGAACCAGTCTAATGGCAACAGTAAATGGGAGCTTGAAAAAAGTTCAGTCCTTTTACAAAAATAATTAAATACTAAGGGACTTCTGTTGGTTCCAGGAGTAAACTCAGGTGACCCTGTCTTATTCATTAAGACTGATGAGCTCTGGTTGTTATGTTTATTCCTTTGCCCCTGCCACTTTTCAGCATTTTTTACTTGCTGTCTAGAAGTTTGCAACTTTCATGCTGTATATTTTTTCCTGTCTGACTTTTATGACTTCCCCCATAAAATGTATTGGTTGTCTGAGTCCCACAAATCCTAAACTACTTAATGGCTGTGGCTGCATCCATTATGCTGGTCTGTGTGTTTGTGTGTTTTTTCCCAGACATCTGTGTAGATAGCTTCTGAAATTTACAAAACCTTTGTAACTAATCCCATAGGTTGACCTGAGCAGGGGCAGTGTTTGTTGCTGCTAATTACACAGTGCAAACCTTTGGGAAATAGGCCCTTTGTTAATGATGAATTTGAGCAAGCAACTAAACATTCCTGAATAATGCTGAGAATATTACTGGCCTAGGTCTTTATGCCTGCAGATCCCCTGCCTGCCTCTTCTTTCTCTGTGGATGTCTGGCCACTGTGCTTGATGTGCATATTAATTGGTAGATGAGGAAGAGAAGCAAGGAGTTTTCTTTAGCAACAGGGTGTAACAAACAGCTGTGTGATGAGGCACATATGGATTATTAGGTATGACATAATGAGTAGTATTTCTATCATGGCATTATATATCTGTCAGGGTTTTGTTTTGTTTTTTTCGGTCAGGCTTTATCCTTCCTAGGGCTTGAAAACCTGTTCCTATATTGCAGTGGTTATCACTAAAAATGGCCAGAAATCCCACTGCTACCAATCAGTTATGCTACCTCTAAATATCAGCCGATGATTGATAGCTTGTTAAAGTGAATTTCAAAACCAAGGATAACTCTCTTTAGAGTAGGTATATATTTGATTTAGGGCGTATTGATTTGCATAATTTAGCAAATAAAGTACTATAATTAAAGATCTAGAGACATTTACTCTTACCTAAATTTTTTTAAAAATGCCATTCATATATTGTGGCCTAGATTAGTCACATAAGTACCATCCTGTAAAAAGGAAACAGTTCAGGTAGAAATTAGTTAAGCCACACCGTGAGACACCTTTCTTCTGATGGCTTGGTTATTACTATCAGGTCCACCCAAAAGAAAGTAGGATTATATAGAGAAATTAAAAAAAAAAAATTAACGTGTATCACCAGAGACACCTGAAAAACAAGGGAATGTAAGAAAGGCAATGCCAGAGATTCTTTTACTACTACAATAGAACATAGGCCATTTTCTAGAGCAGTAATACGTCTAGAAATGTATAAAGTATTACTTCTATTAATAAAGAAAGGCCTTTTCCTACATATGCCCTTTCTGCTGTTTCAGTCCCACATGCAATTTTAGGTATAGATTTGCAGCTGTAGACAGCCCAGAAAGACTAAGGTTTCTCCAGATGTTACTCTGTTGATTGCTTAGCTCAAAAGATTTCAGATTATCTCATCTATTTTAGAAGAAGAGAAAGCCTTTAGATACAAAAATATCTACATTTTAATATTATTATTATGTTTAGTAACATATATGTATTGACCTATTCATTAACTTTCTCTTCTTACCAACATTCTTGCCAAGTAAAACTGTATTGATAAGCTAGTAACCTCCCTTCTGAAACTGTGTGATACATTGCGTTTCGTTTTTTGTTTCAGCCATTTGGAAGCTTAGCTAGGTTTTGTGTCCAGTGGCCACACAGCCTCTCCTGTTCACTACCATAGGCCTGCAGCACCTAGCACATAGTAATACTTGCTCAAGAAATAGACACTCAGCCAGCAAATGTGTGACTCAAAGTCATTTTTCATTAGAAATAATTTCCCATTCTCTTTGTACTTGGCTTTTTGTCTTTGAGTTGTCTAAGGTTTAATGGTTTCATTAGGTCTGATTCTTAGTTGTGAACCATATCAAATCATTTTGTGAAGGACTCAGGATATAATGATAAACATGGAAAGAATATGCCTCTGTTACATGGTAATAACATGGTTTAGATGTTTGTCAGTGTGTGTGTGTGAGAGAGAGAGAGAGTGAGAGAGGCAGAGAAAATAGTTTTTAAAGCAGCTAAATGGACTAAGAATAAAATATTTATTTAGGGAGTTAGAGTTAAAAAAAGAATCCTGACACTCAAGATTCTAAAAATTGGCCGAGATGAAAAAGTAATGAAGTATTTCCCTCCAAAAACTTCTACTCAGATATTCTCCTTGAACTGGTCATTTTTGTTTATTTTATAGTTAACTAAAGCAGAAGGGAGAAACAGCAGGAATAGAAGGGTCTGTTTTGAAACTCTGAACAAGCCAGTTGATGGCTTTGTTTATCAGTAAAACAGCCCTGGATCCCTTCATGAGGGAGCTAGGAAAATAGAGACTTGTGAAGGTTTACATATTTTCATTCTAAGTTATGTACTCTGTTTTGCTCTCAAGAGTGTAGTTCCTTAAAAACTCTCAAGCTACCCTGATATCTTCCATCTCATGTTTTATTGATTTTCAAACTATACCATTTCAGACAGGTGCCATGCTGTGAAAAACATGCACACAGTTTGAAATGCCCTCTTGTAAAATATTTCAACATTACACATTTTAAAGGATCTGCAAAGTGTTGATATTAATTAACAACATCACATTGCTTCAGAAACCATTCAGCCTGGGCATTTTGAGACTCTGAAGTACTGTAATCTCAAGTAGAAGAACCTGAAGAGCTTTCTTACTTTGGGGGGTTGTAAGTGGGATGTTCTCATGAGAAATACGTAATAAGGTTGTGGATACTCTAGACAAATCTATCTTCTGTTGAAAAAGTCTTCGGCAAGGTCATACTGTTGTTGACGCAGGCCTTGAGCAGCCCTAAAAATTATACTGGCTTTTCAGGCTCTGTTCTCCTTTTAGCAATGCAACAGATTAAAATAACCCCTGAAACCCTTTGAAAATACTGTGCTGCCGAAAGCCTTGAAATCTCTTGACATCTGTCTCCCAGGATCCTCACCACATCCTTTGACATGGGCAGGAGTGGCATTTTGTTTCTCCGGAGTTTCTTGGAAAGTTCACGTAAGCCACTCATCCTCCTCCAAAAACTTATCTTTTCCCGGGCCAAATTTTCATAGGGCGGCACTGAGCCCTGCAAACCATCTGCCGTCTCACACTTAGCTAGCTAAGGTCAGTGATCCTGAGCTGGGTAAGTGTGAAGTGTAGGAGATGATTAGCCACCTCGCAGGAGAGGGGTGAGGTTACACCAGTACCTGTTTGAAAAGATCGTGTGTGTTAATTCACAGAGACAAATTAATTATTAACGTTTAATACTGTATAACTTACAGGAAAAGAAAGGGATTATTTATTCACCATGCCACTGTGACACCTTTGTTCAACTGGGAACGTGTTACAAATGCCACAGGTGGTCACTTGAGGGTATGTCCTTCGACTAGTCATTTCCCGGTCAAGTAAACATCTTTGCCCAGTTCATTTAGTAAGGTGTAGGCATGGCGCAGAAGCAGGAAGTTGCCTCACTTGCAATCACTGTCTTAATATTGGGGCAGAATTCTTGTAATAGACCTTGCTTTTTATGGAAATTTAATAGCCCTGGAATGCTTGTAGCCTAGACAGTTACGAGTTGCCATAATTTGTCCTTTCACTTGCAGTGGCTTTAAATAGTCATACACGGACGTTGTCTTTGATCGGCATGGCTGGCTTCTCCTTGACCCCTCCCACTGCCAGGTCAGTCAGCGTCGTTCTGGAACAATTGCTGGCCTGCCCTCTGTCTTAAGACTGTGAGTGACTCTTGGCTGGAGCAGAGTGGCCTAATATCTGTAATTTACACTCCAAAACAGATTTAATAAGTTTGAAGGGCTGGTCCCTCTGTTAGCCAACATTTGATACCAACAGGCTTGGCACCTTATGACAAAGTCGGGGGCCTAGAGATATGCTCTCCGACATGTTAAAGCCGTCCCGGGATGCTATCATATCAGTGGAAGAATTGAGTATTCCTTGTTGCCAGGGCAAAAATGGATGGTTGCATGATAACACCTTCCTGTATTGTATTAGTCATGCTTGTAGGAAAACCCAACAAGGATTGCTGATCCTTTGGGGAATTTTTACATTCAAAATTGGAATTCAGACTGTCTGAGATCCTTGAAAACTCTATTCGGGCTATTCTATGCTGATGAATATTTCTTAAAGTAGAAGACAATCTGTAAAATATTACTGATTACATGGCAGATTCTGAGAAGTGACAGAGGTTTTTTTGCAGGGGATGCAACCTTTCTGCAGAAGGTTGTCTACTGCAGCCAGGCACGAATCTACCATCAGGCCTGGTGTCTAAACTGTACCCTAAGGGCAACGTAGAGTAGGGACCCTTTTGAGAGGGATGGCTGCTCACCCATTCTGGCAGAATATTTCCGTGGCTGAAGAAAATGGAACCAATGATGTCAGATCTTTCTTCTAATTTTTCCCAAGAAGGCAGAAATGCGTACTTCTACATGAAATCTTTGGATTTCTAAATATTGGTTCTGATTACTCTGAAGAAACCCTGTGCTGGCCAGAACTTCCACGTACGGAGTGGAAATTGGTCAATAGGCCACCAGTTTATAATCTCGGACGGAGATTCATGTGTAAACCTTGATGGTGGTATATTGACTCTGTAGATGAAGATATCATTGTTAATAAATTAAAACACTGAATCAAAACATGTTCTGGAGCTGGAAGAGTGTGTCAGGATATGACATCCATCCCACACCAAATTATAGATGATTAAGCTAACTGTATTTTCAGATTTATGGAGCTTTGAGAATTGGGTCTATCATAACTACAGTTCTTGATGGTGGGCATAGTTCTTTCAGCCTCTCTCATATGCTGTGTGTTGTTAACATTAACACAAGACAGCATCCTAGTATAACGGAGAGAGAACTGCCTGTTTGTCACAGGTGAAGACACCTAGCTCCTCTCAGTGTATGTATGCAAAGCAGAATCAAAGGAATCCAGTGGGATCTGTGAGAAGCTGGCTGCTACCATTTTGGTGAATTTAAGAATGATATCAACAGAGAAGACGACCAAAAGAAATACTTTAAAGACTCAAATTCTACTAACTTCAGTAGGGCCAGGCTGCTTAAAAAACAGGCCTGCAATGCAGCATTTGGGAATGATGGGGCTTTCTGAAACCAGCATTTGAGATACATAGAGTGTCAGTTCTAGAGGCAAAGTTTCAAAGTGTCAGCAGTACAAAGGCTACAACTTCAAACACAGCATGTCCCTGAGCTATATCTCCCTCCATCAGTAACAACATCTTGGAAGAGGGCAGAATTGTTTGCAGAAAAACAGTGGTCAGGGTCCTTGGAATGAATGTGAGCAACCCTGAGAGGTAATGCATAGGTGAATAAAGAGTTCAAGCAGGTGCTGGGTGGAGGGGTGGAGGGGGCTCCATTTACAGTGTTGAGATTCCTGCAGGGGCTAAGAATATCAAAGGTTTATTCAAATATCCTTCAGCCCTTTCATCAGCTCGACATTTGCATCCCTTGGTCCTACCAGCTTTATTTCAGCAGTGAGTATGCTCAGATGACTGAGCCGGCTCCTGTTACTGATTGCTATCTGCTTGTCATTCTAGCCCTCTCACCTCCCACGTGAGTTGTACCTTTTTGGTGCAAATAAGCTGCCAGGGCTAGCCTGGCTTGATCTCTGTGCTGCAGATGTCTCTAATTAACTTGATTGAGACAGGTCTGTGGGATCCTGTTACACAGTCTGACAAATCCCCCTGTCCTGAGAGGCACTGTCCCTTCACCTGATGCATGCTTCTTGCTCATGTCCTTTGGGTAGGGTTTATGGCGGGCTAAGGTCTTTAAGTGCCCATGCTTTTAATGTGAAGGCTGTGGAGTGCTGATGGTTGCTAATGGAGAACCAGGAATGTAAAAATTGTCTCATGCTCTCCTTCAGGTTCTGAGAGGAAAAAAAAAATCTCAAGGGATCTTTAACTTCTAGTGTTTTAACACTCAAAAGATTACAATTTTTATAATTACTAATACTTCTAATGTTATTATTTATGGTAGCTGAGAGAAACATGGTCTTAACTCATTGCAAGCATAGACACTTCAGTGACTATTGCGGGATAGTGATAAAACACATACTAAAAACAAGTGTTTGGAAGTAACTGGGTTGACTAGTTCTGAGGTCTGCAAGATGTCCAATTACTGTGGGTGAAACTAGCCCCAGGCACTGTAAAGTTGGGATTTGTGTTTATTTCTTTCAACATCTACATTTCTTTTTCTTTTTTTGGAGTCATAAATTATTAAATTACAGGGTGCCTGGGTGGCTCAGATGGTTAAGCGTCTGCCTTCGGCTCAGGTCATGATCCCAGGGTCCTGGGATCGAGTCCCGCATCAGGCTCCCTGCTCCTTGGGAGCCTGCTTCTCCCTCTGCCTCTCTCTCTCTCTCTCTCTCTCTCTGTCTCTCATGAATAAAGAAATAAAAAGTTTAAAAAAAAAATAACACGGAAACCTTGCTTTTAAAAAAATTATTAAATTAATTTTATATTGTGCGTATGGTTTTGTGCGTGTGTGTATGTGTTTTTTATGAATAGCTATTAGCTTTTTCTACAGTTTCTAGAACTTTTGTTTATGAGCCCAGAGTTAGGGCTATTTATTTTGACTTTCTGCTTAGGATATCTTATAGCGGTTATTTCTAAAATATCCTGACAAGGAAGTCATTTATTAAATGTTGAAAGAAACAGTAGAGCAATCTTCTGTATATAAAAACTATTTTACATGTAATATTAATGACTTCATTATTCCCTATAGATATAATGAGAAGCTGTGAAGGAAAATACTGAATTCTTTGGTTTTTAAATTCACTGGTTACCATTTACATCGAAACTGATCACCAAGTGCATCCCTTCAGCACCTTTTAATGGAAGGCATGCTGTCCTGAATCATGACAGTTCATGGTCTAACACCACTTAAGAGACACAGCTTCGCCTTACCCATAATTTGCAAGTGGACTAATAGTAGAAGTGGTCCATTACCAGTTATCCAGGTTGAATTGTTCAGTTTAGAGGGCTGCAATTTCTATCCTCAGTGACCAGCATGAACTTGTAGACTATGTAGCCTAAAATGAAGTACAAAGAGAAGATGGAGACATGATCCTTATTGATGCCAAGGAATGTGAAGTGTAGTTGGGACCACGCCCCAGATTTAGAAAAGATAATCTCTATAAATACGTGTTTCCCGTGTAATAATGTTCTCAGTCCTGTTGGCTCTCAGAAGGGGAAGAGTTCTTTGTGGACTCTGAAGGTAGTGAAAGCTTTATAGAGGAGCTTAGCCACTGAAAAAAGCCCAGGGGAACAGTGAGAGAATTGGAGGCAAAGAATCAATAGAGGCCTGAAGGTGGGAGTTGGCAGGTCAGGCAAGAAGCCCAGGTTGACAGAGCAGTCCTGGGTGTTGAGGTTGGAAAGGTGCTCACACATGGAGCCTGTGAAGGCCCAAGCAGGGGTTAGATTTGCTTTTCCAGAATAAGGAGTTGTTGGGGGTCTTCATCTGGGCAGTCCTAATGAACCGGGAGACGAGGACAGAGAAGGAAACGGGAGCCGTCTGGGAGGCAAGAACACTATCCACATGTGCGACAGCAAGGCATTACGTGAACCTGCCATGTTAGAATGGACTCTGATAGCTCTGAGCAAGACAGTGAAGAAAGAAATCTTCAGAATTTGTTAACAGATGAGCCTGTGTTGAAGGAAAGAGACCAATAAATGAATAAGACCTCTTTCCCCTGATTTCATTTTGTCATTCTTCTGGACGAGCCCATCAGAAAGTAGGGAATAGAGAAGTGAAATTTCAAAAAATACATTCTATCCATTACTGGTAATGTTAATCTTTGATGAATGGAAGGGGAGAAGGATTTATGGATTGTTGAAGGAAGGACTGCTGCAATCGAAGTTTGTTACAGAATTGAGAGGTACATTTTAAACTTCCATCTATGCATTGTTAGGAGCAAACGTTAGCAATTGACTGATTCTATCAGCTTCTCTGTTTAGTTCTCCAATTTTAATCAAATAAGACTGAGACAGGCATTAATGGTTTATCTGCTATTATACTACTCTCTCTGGTCAAGTCTCCATGCTGACATGCATATGGTAATTGGAGATTAGTCATTTCCTGGGATACACTTTTCATCGTCCTTAGAAGCCATACAATGATGACTGGGTGTCATTTGCTTTGGGTCCAGCTGGGAGGCTTCAAACAGCATCTCTGACTATTCAGATAAGCTTTGTTCAGGACTATGGGGCAGCCCCAGGGGCAGTGAGTTAGTGGTCCCAGGACCCCCACCGCAGCCATTTTTTCAGGAACAAAAGCAGACGGCCAGAGAGAGAGAGAGAGAGAGAGAGCGAGCTTGCATTGGCACCGAGGGGTTATCCTTATCGGGAAAGAGAGGCTCCTCCAGCTGTAGGTGCGCTTCTGAGTTTCAGAGCCCCTCCTAATGAATTTTAGACGGAGAATCTCATTCTCCTAGAACTATCACTTGAGAATCTGAGTAATTATTTCCTATTGCCCTTTGTGGAATACAGTTATAATTGCATTACTGTTAACGGTGTTCGCATTAACACTTAATTGTTAATGTCCTCCTAATTTGGAGGAAATCATCACCTCTTCATATTTCATTCCCAGAAAGAGTTGTTAAACTCAGAGAGGATAATTTGAAGCTTCTAAATGGAGAAACAAGAAAAGATGCTAGAATTCAGAGGCAGAATTTGTAGAATGACTTCTCTTTCTGGGGTTTGCGTGTGCCTGGGTTTGTTTGCTTTTAAGGTATTATGCATCTGCCGCCTTTGGAGGTTAAGCCGCAATGCATAGTTGATCCCTGGAAAGTAACAGGGATCCCTGTGTGGCATGGAAACAGCTCTGGGGTTCATGGGAGGAAAAGGGCAGTTGCTTTCTCTCATAGCTGACATCCTGTTTGAGTGTTGAAAGACACATTAACAAGAAAAGAAAGACGCCACTGTGACAAGGTCATCCAGACAGTGGTGGGCTGCAGGCCTTGACTTTCAGATGATTGTTAACATCTTCCTTTACAATATACTGAACTGCCTGTTGTTCACAGCCACGCGATTCCCTGGCTTAGCTCCGCAGCAGGAAACGGAAATATTTTGAGAAGTCTTTATTCAGGGTTGAAGGGGGAAAAAAAATGAGAGAAAGAGGAAATACCAGAATTATGTCAATCTTTGAATCTGTTAAGGGAAATATCGTTTGGGGCGTTGGATGGTGTATTTTCATTCGAATGTAGGATGGGCACCTCTCTGACTCTGGTTTGGAAAAAGAACTTTTTTAGGGTCTGGAAGGAGGAATCACCGGCCGCCCGGATGTTGGACCTGCAGGGTCCCACACAGCCTGACACTTGAGGTCATGTTACGCTGCTGCCATCTTAAAATTCTCAATGATTTTTGGATAAGGGGCCATGTTTCATTTTGCACTGGGCCCCACAAATTGTGTAATGGGTCCTGCTGAGCAAAATGAGTGCGGTTTGAATTTCACCAAGCGTACTAGAAGCCTGGTTCTCCTCAACCACCCATAAGTAATTAAAATTTACACTCTTAATCAACACACAAACTGGTTTGACAACATTGCAGGCTTGTTCCTTTAAAAAAAAAATGTCATTTCGTTAAGTAGCTGTATTTCCTAGTGCTTACATGATGCCAAATAACCTGTTTGACCTAATTTTTTTTTTGACTTTTCAACTTGGTATTACTGTATGCAATGTAGGCTATGAATTTATGTTGAAATGCGAAGGATTAATAAAGAGTTTAGTTTCAGAAGCTTTAATGTATATTTCAACCAAAAGAACTGTTGAAGCTGGTGGAATACCAAAACTGGTGAGGTGTCAGCACACACCTTGGGGCGCATTCCTTAATTTCTACAGGTGAGATTGTTTAGACCTGGAAGATTTCAAAAGCACATTCTAAGGGAGGTCACCTGGCAGGGGTACAGAGCAGAATGGACCTTTACCAGTTCCTCTTGGCAGGGCTTGATTTCTTATCAAGTTATGCACTGACAAGTGAGGAACGACTCCATTCATTTTGTTTTGCTCTGTGACTCATTAGCTTTATTTCTCATAAACACTCTTCCCTCCCAAGTACAATCTAAAAAGTTCTGTCATTAAAAGCAATTTTGTTTTTCCTGCCTAAGGGAGATTGTTTTCAACAAAATATGTGAATTTTGACAATGTGGGCCTTGCCCATTTAAAGCTGTAAGTGTAATTTCTTTTTTATTGGGTGATAAACTTTCTTTCTGACAAAACAAAGGACAGTCAAGATTTCTTCCCTTTTAGGGCGCCTGGGTGGCTCACGTCTGCCTTCGGCTCAGGTCATGATCCCAGGGTCCTGGGATCGAGCCCCGCATCGGGCTCCCCACTCAGTGGGAAGCCTGCTTCTCCCTCTCCCACTCCCCCTGCTTGGGTTTCCTCTCTCGCTGTGTCTCTTTCTGTCAAATAAATAAAATCTTAAAAAAAAAAGATTTCTTCCCTTTTAAAAAATTGTGATTTCACATTTCTTTACACATGTTTTAAAGCACATTTTATATAACTCTGCTTTTAAAAAGGAAAGTTATATGGTTTTGTGTATTATCAGTTCTACAAAGATGTCAGTGGTGTTGAGCATTAAATGAAGCATAAATAAGAAAGGAACAAAATGCTGTTGCATTTCAAAATTTGGATTTAAATGTTTCATTCCTATGACTATAGCATGATTATGAATTTACTGTAAAAAAAAACCAAAAGCCCAAGGTTGACGTCAGTTTGTATGTATGCGCACACAGGTTAGTTACTTTTCTAATTATTTTTGGTCTGCCATGCAAAGAAAAGGACTTTGGACAGTGAGTCACAGCTCTTTCCTGCCTCTGCCTGGGAAAGCCAACGTGATGGCATTGCTGTGCCTGCCTCTGGGTCCAGCTGCCATTAAATGCTCAGTGCTGGCTTTTCCTTCTGGTTCTCACTCTTGGGTTTTACTTCTGGGTCAGTAAAGCCAAAAGATAAAGCCACCTTATGAACAGGCCATGAGACAGGGTTTCCCCAACTACCGTCATCCATGCGCCACCTTCAAAATGTTTGCTATGTGCATGTATTGCCAGGATTTACTTAATATGTATTTTTAAATAGACCCTAATAGTTTTCTGTGGAAATAGTATATCCTCCTCAACATCCCTTTGCCATGAATAACATTACTTGCCATAAGTAAGCAGACAAAGCTCTACTCCTCAAGCCTGCTTTCTCTTTGTTAAATAGAGATTAGCCAGTGTGAGAGAGTTGTTAAAGATCTGTTAGCACCATACTGAGATTTTCTCCTTGACTACTTTGAAAGAGGGTTCATATGGGAAAATTTTCTTATTATATGATTCATTGTTTGTTAATGCTATATCTACGTATCACCTGTAGTTCTCATAATACTGCTAGAGGTCTAGATCATTCACTTTGAAAATACTGCCTCAAATAATCAGATTTGATGGATGCTGAGAGGGCCCCTCACTTGTCCTGTTGTCTCAGATTCCACCATTATAATCATTCCTTTAGATTTATATTTCGATTTTGTTCAGTAATTACCTATTTAAATGTAAATTGCTCTGTAACCTCTTAGTAGTCTTCTAAAGATTGGTTTTCCTTATTAAGACTAAGGCCCCACCAAAGAAGGACACAGGCTAGAGATCCAAGCTGCGCAAGAATAAAAGGACTTGAGATAAACATATACTCGGCGCAATGAACGTGGGGCTGTAGTTTCTTCTTGGGTATCTCAGCCTGGGGAAGTCTCCCTTGTTTCCCCCAACTCCGGCTGTCATACTTTTACAAGACTGGACTCAAGTGCCCTTCCCTAATAGTCTACCCCCAAATGTCGATGGCTCTGTGTATCTTGCTTGCAGAACCCACCACAGTGATCTGCACTATAGCCAGTTGTGAGCTTGCCTTATCCCCTCTAGTAGACACCCCAGAGTGGTAGATGAACAGGAGACCTTACTTCACTGACGGGACAGAAACTAGGAAGGGCAAGTGTCACAAAGCAAGTTTTTCTAAGTTGATTTCGCAAGAATATTCCTGATGCAACACAGCTGGGGAGGGTAGCATTCCATTCACCCAAATTAGGCCCGGTGACATCAGCTGTGTTCCTATGTGTGATTCATGAAAACAGGCAGACACTGAGGCTTGCTGAGGTGTGGGAGGCGGGAAGGGATTTCGGGACAGAGAAACAGTTTCCCTCGTTTCAGCTTTGATGCGCAGCTCTGCTTGAGTTATTTTTCTCCAAGCCTAGCTGACTGGCTAGAATATGTGGACAGAGAGGATAAAGTATTATCTCTGCAAAGCATAGCAGTGACTCAGCATTTAATACCTGCTCCTTTGACACAGACTATGGCTTAACACAATTTATGAGCTGTTCATTGTCTCTGAATCCACAGTGGAATTTTGGTGTCCTAGCGAAACTTGGGTAGTGCAAGGATGAACTGTTTTAGCAAAGGGAGGCAGCTCAAAATACCTCAGCCACCATCTCTGGAATCGCGCTGCCATGAAAAGTGCTTTGGAGTCAGAAATACCGGGGTCGAATCCCTGTCCTGCACTTAGAAGCTGGTGACTCAGTGTGAGTTAGCTTCCTAGCGCTCCAGACCTTCTCAGGGAAACTGGAGGTGACAGCGAGGGAACAGTAGTTCCTTCCAGTTATTGCTGGGGGTAGTCGGGAAGAAGGCAGGGTTGTGGAGCACACAGCACAGTCTGACACCAGCAGTCATGAAACCTGGCTCGCTCCACTCTCATTTTTTCATGAGGATCTCAGGCTCTGTTTTGCTGAGATTCCGTGTATACCTTTGGGAGTGCCCCCTCCTTTACCCGATATACTAATGGACACCATGACAGTACATATAAAATGAGGGAACATTTCTGCAAACAGAGTGGAACAGCCAGAGACGGAAAGAAGAGGATCATTATCATCGTTCATTACATTTTTTATGCTACTATGATGGATTTGCTGGGGAATAAAACCTATGATAATTATTTAGCTACCTATTTATTTGATTTTCATTTGTGTTGGGCTTAAGTTCTCATAAGCTAACTACCATAATTTCCTGAACACCATCCTGGCTTCACTGTCATATTGGCTCACACTGTATGAGGGAAAGCCACATATTTATGTGGTATCTTTGGAATAAAACAGAACCTTGGTGTTCTGCCCTAGTGGGAGTCATCCATGACTCATTTTTAGTATTCACCTGGACATATTAATTCTTTTTTTTTTTTTTTTTAGATAGAGAGGCAGGTTGGTGGGGAGGGGCAGAGAGAGAATCCCAAGCAGGTTCCATGCCCAGTGCAAAGCCTGATGCGGGGCTCGATCCCCCAACCCTAAGATCGTGACCTGAGCCTAAATCAAGAGTTGGACGCTCACGACTCAGCCACCCAGGCGCCCCTGGCCATATTATTCTTCTAGTAGCCTACATATGTCATGACAGAGCAAGATCTAAGAAACAGAAGGAAACGACATTGAGTTGTGATGTTAGGTAACTGTCAACCATTATCTTTAAAGGCTTAACTGTTGATGTTCACCCCTTCCAGATCTGCAAGACGAGATGGCCTTTGGAGGGGCTTGGAAGGAAGTGAAGATGAAGTCTGGTGTATTTTAAGTCATAATTTAGGTCACATTTGGGGGGAAAAGAAGTTTTGCTATCGCTGTTGGTAACCATTGGCCTAAGGAAAAGCAGTGGTTCAGAAACTTGCCTTGAATTGTTTTTAAAAAATCTCACACAGAATGGAAAGTTTGGGTCACAGGTGTAAACCCTTAGGCCCTGCTTCCTCAGTGAGCTCAGTGCTGGTCTCAAGGACAAAAAAGAGAGAAAAAAGAAGTTTTGCATTAAAAACAGATTTACCTCTCCAGGCAGAGGGAAGGCTATGAACACGGTCTGTGTCAGGACCCAGAGTCAGGAGGGAGAGTTGGAAACAGCAGCTATGGACTTGAAATGTTTATTTTCTCCTCTTTTCTTTCCTAGCATGATGAATTTTGCTCATGGATTTGGTTTTGCTTCAGAGTTCTTTCTGTGTGATAAGTGAAGGTTAGCTACTTGGGGACTGGTAGTTAATTTGAGCCTATGGGCAACTCTCCTCTTGCCTGGGATTCTATTTGTAACATTCTGCTCTGTGGGTTTAACTAAACTGTCAGGATGGCAGAGGGCTGAGTTATTCGAGTTCACTGTAGAAAGCTCAGGCAGGAAATGAAACTGTTTAGCACCCCAGAGAAAGGAGTTGCAGCAGGGAAGGAGAGCATCTGGACCCAGAATTCTCTGTGATGCTTTGTTTCTCTGGAAAATTATGTGCAGAATGTCTCCCCCTCGTCCCCTGAGGATGTGCAGACAATAGATTTTGAAGCAGCATCACCTACGTGTTTTACCCCCACCTTTGCTAGAGCACAGCATTGCTCTAGTCTTTTCTGTGGTGGGGGCAGCTCACACCCTGTTTCATCTTCAGCTGAAGGCATCCCGGGGCCCAAGTTGTGACAGAGATGATGAAGAGTGTAGGGACAGGCTGAGACACATCCCTGAAGGACAATAGAGTGGACCGACACTCCTGTTGGCCTTCAAGGGCGCTGATAAGCTGGCCCTGGGGCTGAACTGAAGCCTGCCAGAGTCTCCAAGGTGAGGAGGTCAGGGCAGGTGTGCCTGAGATATTCCCTGCCTCCTATTTCAACCTGATAGAGCTCTATCGTCCCCTTTCTGTAATCATGGCTTCTGGTTCAGAGATGGTTATTCCAACTTCCTCAAGGCTCTCCTGAGCTTTAAAATTACTTGCTTAATGCTTTCAACCCATTTCCCTTGTTCCCAAGTTAACCTTGATCAGGTATGAAGGGGTTGGTGGTACCTGCAACCTGCTCACAGTTCAGGGCTTTGGTACAGGTGGCCAGGGGTGGCCTTATGCCTTTGAAGTTAGCATCAGCAAATCCAGCTCATCCTCACAGGAAGCAAAGTGGTGTCGATTTATGGAAAGAGAAGATACGGAAGCATATGAAAAGATCTAGAAAAGCCCAATCTTAATGAATTATAAGTTGATTAGAAGAGAATTCTCAGAGCTGGAGCTTCCCCAAATTAATTCAAGCAGTGCTTTTAATTTTTTTTTTTTTTGACCCTGAGTTTAACACTCTATTGATTATCCAAATTCTTCTAAGCCCTCTCACAGGTTTTAACTTTTGTTCTCTAAAATGTTTAGGTCACTTGTTTTTTTTTCCTAAGTGTCACAGTTCCTCTCACTGAATCTCAATGCTTTTATTATGTACACACCCTCACACATATATGGTCTGTCTGTCACAGATCTGTGTTGGGAAAATCTTGGATGATACCCTGAAAATAGCTAGGTGTGGTGGCTTAGCTTTTTAATTCTAACATTATTTTTCTGATTTTCAGAGAAATTCATTGTCATTGAAGGAAATAAGAAATACACATTTTTAAAGTATGCTGATAAAAATGGACTTTATTCCCAATACTACCATCCAGGATGTTGATTTTCTTAGGGCTTAAGATATATATGTATGTGCATGCTAACATGACCAAAATTATTTTATTTTTGTTATCTGCTTTTTCATTTAGTGATATGACAGACAGTTATTTATTTCCTAGAGCAATGAGCAAACTCAAAATCTTTTGAGAAAGATTATGGTTTTATTTTGGAGTAAAATAAAAGGTATGCCACCTTAGAATTAGAGAATGTAGGACTAGAGCCCCTCAACTCTCCCCTCCCCCATCTCATTTCAGCACCCTCTCTTCACAGATAAGGAAAGGGAGCCCTGGAGAGTGTAGGACATGGGAAAGGTCACACTGTAAGTCAGTGACAGAACAGGGACTGGAATTCAAGCCTCCTGCCTCGCAGCCAGCTGTGTTTTCTCTCCAGTACACACCTTTGCACGGGTTTTCACTTTCCACACACGAATGAACTTCAGGTTCATGAACCTTTCGAATCTTAGCGCAAAGAAGGAGTGAACCATGCAGAGAGCGGTTTTGGGAGCAGAGGAAAGAGGGACACAAACTTCGTTGCTTATTGGGCAGGTGGCTGAGCTTCTCAGTGATAGGAAGCTGCCATTCTGGGTAATTCTGTCCCTCCCAGCAGGACACAGCTTTATGCTTTGCCAGGTGTTGTCATCTCTGTTTTTTGACTGTTGCACAGTTGGGTAGAGTTGGGTGTTTCCATTGAATTAGTGACTTAAATTCACTAAGTCACTTAAACTAGTGGCTCAAGAACGTATTAGCTGTGTGTGAAGCTCTGGGTCTGGCTCATAGTGTGGCCTTGGGGCTATTGAGTATAGGGCTTCTTGCATTGTAAGTACATGTTGTGGGGCAGAGTTTCTATCTGAAATGGTGATAGCACGTCCTCAGGATAGCATTTGTCCCATTTGTTCACTTGGTTTCTCAACACAAAAGAAAGATCTCAATCCAGAAACTGTTGATATAGACAGAAGATGCCCTCTTTTTCTTTTTTCCTCACTTTCTGCTTTCCTTGTCTTTCTCCCTCTCTGGTTTTTTCTTTCTGCAAACCCCCTCCCACACTGTCCTCCTTGTGAATTCTGAATTCTCTCACTCTTCACTCTGCTGTGAGGATGACAGCTGCATGGGTCTTAGGACCATGGAGCTTCCAAGAGTGTGTGTGTGTGTGTGTGTGTGTGTGTGTGTGTGTGTGTGTGTGTGTGTCCTGGCATTGTCAGAATCTCTACACAGATCCCAGGGCCTAACCACACACTCCACAGAAAGAACATTCTGAAGAGTTGCAGGAAATAATTGATCAAGAGGTTGCTCTGTGCGGGGCACACTGGAATTTAGTTAATGTGTAGCCTGAAGCAGAAAGTGCCTAACTGCATTCAAGGCCCTTTGAAAACGTGTACAAGTATTTGGTGAGAACTTCAGAACTCAGTTAAGCTGTCTTTGATTCCAAAGATATCCCTAGGGCCAAGTGAATAAATTACAGATGCTTTTTTTTTTTTTTACTTAATGCCTATATTAAATAATTGATTTTTTTACGAACCAATGTGACTAAATATGTTAATCAAGTTATTGCTGAATTTGCTTAATTTCCCCCACGTTGTTTTAGAATGCCATGTTTAAAGAGGTAGTAACGGGATCCTTTGTTATCCTTGTACAAAATGAAACCCTAGACTGGGGAAGTCATGCTGCATCTGTAAGGTGTTGCGGGTCCGTTCGGTTGAGCGCAGTTCACCTTCTTCCCCCACATGTTCTTGCCTAGATTACAACTTGTAGAAAGGGTTTTTTTTTCTCTGTGTGTAGTATCTGGCATGTAGGGCCTCTCTTTAGGGGGGTATCGACTGGCTTCACAAAGATGCTATTTGGGGCTTGAACTCGGTGACTTACTAAGTGGTACCTTCGTACCCTTAAAGAATTCTATTGAATAGCTTTCTCTCTACTTGGAGGCAAGTTCAGTCTCTACATCTGTATACTTTGTCTTTGCTTCATCTGACAATTGCATAGAGCTGCGTGATGTAATTATGGGTATTTTAACCCATGCTTTTACGTTCAGTCTCTCTCTTTTCAGAAAACCTTAACCTTCCTTGTTCTATCTTTGTTTTATTTTTAAACTTCAAGGTCTCCTGGAACCTGGGAATTGGAAGAAACCTTAGGAGTCCGGTAGTCTGCTTCCTACCTCTTTCATTTAAATGGGCATGTGGTGGGAATTTGAAATTTCCCTCCTCTGAAAACACAGGGGATTACCAGGCAAGTTTTTGGAGATCCTGGACTTGTGCCTGAGGTGGTCACTGTTCCCTTGGGGTTGTGACACCTCTCCCCACCGTATTTGCATGACAAATGGGGAATGAATGCAGAGTGTCTTTTTGTTTTTCTCACTGACTATCCTAGGATATTTCTAAAGGAGGGGTTAATGGGAAGCTCATTTTCTTGTTTTAATGACTTAGCTATATTCTCCTAACAGTCCTGGACACCCATACAGAGCCAAAGATGCAGCCATCCTTAGGGAATTTGAAGTTGATTAGCATCTCTGATGAGCCTTCAAGCTTTATGGTAATGTTGGTATCATTTCTCTTCCTCCTCCTCCCCTTTCTCCTCTTCCTCCTCTTTGGGTTAAGAAAGAGGAACTAGGTTAGTTCTGTGCCAGTTCAGTTTTTTCTATATTTAACATTATAAAGGGTCTAAGTTGGCTCAAAAATTAAAAAAAAAAATTTTTTTTACCAAAAAAGTAAAGAAACAGTTGATACCTTCTCCCAAGAATGAGACTTTATCCAGTCAAGTTTCGATAAATCAGTTACACTGATATGCTTGCTGTGTGACAGACTGCAACTGAACCTCATTATTCATACATGTCTGTGTGATGTTACTGAATCAATTTGTGCTGTATCCATTTTGCACTCATGGATAGTTCACGGTCCCTTATGAGCAGAAATAGTCAGCAGGCAATAATAGAAGACAAGGAGCACCAATGGATGAGGCCCATAATCCTTTGCTCCATGGTGCTGGGTCCATTTTTAACATTCATTTTGAGTGGGTTGGTTTGTTTGTTTTAATTCTGGTGTCATAATACGAGGATGGCATCAGCAAAATCAAAAAGCAGAATACTTTACAAAGCTTGACCAGCCATTCTGCTTTAATTCTAATAGAGATTGTTAAAGGAGGGGACAGAAAGGGTCTCTGTGTCTTCTGATTCACAGAGCAGACCTTCTTGCATTCAGTTCTTTATTGGCTCTAGTAGCCATCTGTGGGGCACAGTCGTCTGTCCTAAATCAAAAAGCAGGGTGAAACCAGAAAAGCTACAACTGTACTCGGAAATGTTACCTTTCCAGGAGCTAAACAATCCTAAGGACCAGCGTTCAAGTTCCTGAGACAGGAGAAGAAAGCATAGGGAATGCCTGGCAGCACCTGTAGCCCCGAGTGTCCCGCAGGCTCTGGGGTGTGTTGGAACTGCAGGCAGAGTTGGGGCCACTACAGAGGACCCCGGTGAAGCGACTGCAGGGCCCACCATCCGTCCAGTGTCTCCTCCCCTGAGATGCCAGTGGGGCACTCCCACCCAGGAAGTGGGGTCAATTCCCCAGTCACACTTGGAGCTTGGAACGTCCTCCACCCTGTGGCATCAGCTTGACAGCTCAATTCTGACCACTCCCCTCCTACACTTGTCTCTGATGATCTTCCTGTGGAAGAAGACATACACCTCACAGGGCCTTCAACGCCTCGGCGCTCCCAGAACTCCAGGAGGTCATTTCTGCGACTTTGTCCTGGACCTCACTCTACTCTGAGCTTGGTCACTAATAAATTTGGTGATCTTCCCCAGTGACTCCACCTCTGGGGGTGTCACTTGCTCAGTTGTAAACCCTGGCAATGGGATGAGTGACCCCCAAGGCCCTCTGCACTTTAACCTTCCTTTTGCCTGTAGTTCTAGACTTTTGTTGTTCCTGGAAACATTTCAGGTTTTTTGTGTCCTGTGCCTTAAAAAGCAAAAAACAAACAAAACTCCATGTGTTTTAATGGGTCGTTGAAGTCCTAAAATGAAACACTGTTAATTTGAGAAGTAAATTTAAAGAAAAAGATGCAAGGGGTGCCTGGCTAGCTCAGTCGGTGGAGCTTGAGACTCTTAAAGAAAGAGATGCCTCTTAGGTCAGAGAACAAAGATTTGTCAGATGAGCATTTACCAAAAAGTGTATTTTCAGTTCAAGGTAAAAAGTAAGACTTATGCCTAGAGAGCCTTTATGAGAAGCAGACTTCTAAAAACAAACATCTGGAATGTATTCAAATATCAGTAATATCCTGAAATTTCCAAAGGAAAAAAATGAAAATTATTTTGTTTTCTCCCCTGAGGTAGAAGGAATGATAAGAGTTTCTGTTGCACATAACACAGAGGCAGCAAAACAAAGCAAAACTTCCTAAAAAGCTTAGTCTTCCACAGAGAGACTTGGTCACTTTAACAAGTGTTTTAAATGGGGTCTTGAAGCAGAAGGGAGTTCAGTGCTTAGTTTCTCTTATGATTTCCGCAAATAATTCATGATACTGACCTGCACTAAGGTTTTCCAGCACTCTGTTTTCTGCATCACAAAATTGCTGTAATAAAGTATTTATTTATAACCATGGTTTATTGTCTGCTTCCCAAAAGGCGTAAGGAGTCCATGTTCCGTGCATCCTTTTTCTCGCCTCTGTGCTCTCTGCTGGCCTCACGCTGTCCACCCTGCCCGGGTTGCCTCTGCTAACTCGAAATAACTTCTTGTTCAAACTTTGACTCTAGGAAGGCTTTTCTAATCTTCAAGGATCTATTTGGGATCCCATCTTTATATTTCAAAATATAATTGCAAGTCACCCTGACTAGTATGAATTCTGTGAACACAGGGAATTATTTTATTCATCTTATCACCTCATGTCCAACATAATGCCTAATATAGGTAAAATTCGGTGAAGCCTTCTGAATGACTAACTGAAAGCTTATCACATGAGACAATAATAATGATGGTGATAATAATTAAAGTGTAAAGTAGTGAGGGAAAACAAATATATCAAAGGTAATACCTTACTCTCTTGGAGCATCAAATTTAGCTCTAAGCTGCTTGGCAGCCAAGCCTAACAATAAATATAATGTGGCCAAAATACAGTAGAAAACAGTAGGGTTTGGAGGGAGCAGCATGAGATTTGGAGCGAGAGAGAAAGGGATTTGAATCCAAGCTCCACTATTTACTAGTGAGTGACCTTAGGCAAATTCTAGATTCTCTCTTCATCTCCTTCCCTGCACCTGCAAAATGGGAATAACGAACACCTACTTTATAAAGTTGTTCTAAGGCATAAACAGATTTATGTATGTGAAGTAGAATATAGTTGTTGCTCAAGAGTGACGTATTCCAGAAGATCACTATGGGGTTTTTTGTTTTTGTTTTTTTGGTTGCTGTTTTAAATTAATAGACTTTACTTTTTAGAGCAGTTAACTGTTGGGGTTTTAAGTTAAATTTGGAATTAATAGGGTCAGAAGCCAAGTAAAATGCCTTTATCTCTAAAGACTATTCGGCCATTTTCTGTCATCTCTATGGAGTACAGTATTAAGTGGCAAATGAACTTCCTTTGGGAGAAGATGACTTTAGACTATAACAAGTCAGCAATAAAAGTCAAAACGGGGAAAGTCATGAAAGATGTGTTTCTTTCAATTTGGAATTTAGAATTTCCACGTTTTGTCTTGTAGAACAAAAGGGGGGATAGTTTTCGAGTGCCTTTGAGTGCATCACCGGGGCTGTTCACTGGTAGGTTGACTGGAGGGCCTGTGAATTTGTGGGCCCCGTGGACCCAGGACGAAGGGGAAAGAGCGCGGGGTGTTGGACCTGCCGAGAGGGGACTCCCCCACCGGAAATCCACAGTGAGTGTGAAGGAAAATGACATCCGAGGGCCGAGCCACTGCCCATCCTGGGTCATGCAGATTCTTAGGAAACTCTCTGAACTCCAGGTAGCATTTGTTCTTAAAGCAAGTGGATTTTCAAACCGCAAAGTTCTTGCAGGGCCGTCATGGACCTGGGGAAAGCTCGAGCAGCCAGGGCGCTCTTGTGGATAGGAGGTGAGCCAGAAGGAAGCGGAAGCGAGGGCAGTGCGGGATCAGCTCCGCTCCCCCCACCCCCGCCCCATCCTGCCCCGTGTCCGGAGCAGCGGGGAGACCGGACTGATTTGCTGGGACACGAGTGACGTGGTCACCTGCCACAGACGAGGAGCCCAGCTGCAGCAGTGCCTGATGTCAGAACATCTCGGCTTAAAATGGAATATTTTGTGGCTCTCTGGAGGCTTTGCACGATCTGCAAAGATTTTGCTTCTGTGTGCTGGCTGCGGCACATGCCACTTTTTACGTCTTTACCTAGACGGAGAGCACTGGAGCCCACTGCTTTGTTCAAACAAGCCCACTTGGAGAGATGACAGTGTGGGAACAGGGGCTTCTTCAGGAGCTGATGTGCCCTGCCCCGATGTGACCTAAACAGTCTCCCCTTCCTTTCTTCCTTCCGTGTCAACGCTCAAGCAAGTTTCAGCATGTTGGAGAAGAAGTATGTAGGAAATGGCCTAGAGCACTGGGATAAAAATAGATGTCACACCCTAGTTAGGGGAGGTTAAATTAACTTTAGGTTGTAAATATGGACACCTTCTGTTAGGAGCCGAACCGCACACTCCCCACCCAATAGCTCTTACTCAGCCTTCCTCATGTGGACTAGAGACCTGTAGCTAGCTGGTCACCGGGTTCCTAATTCTTTTTCAATTAAGGGCCCCAAGGTAAAGTGACAGTTAATGTCTGTCGTTTCTATTATGTCTACCAAAACTAAAATGGGGTTAGTCAAACAAAAGCCGAGTGGGGAGCATTTCCAGTCAGTGGATGGCATTTCTCTGCAGGAAGGATTCAAAATCAGAAGTTTGGTTGCACCCAGTCAGGATGGTTGTGCATTAAAGTTATTCTGAACAGATGCTCGTGCTAATTGGACCAAAGTGTTCGTTTTACAGATCATTATGATGCTTGTGAAAAAGAATAATTCACATTGAGTAAAGTGGAGAGCATTATCCGTCACCACGTTGCAACAGTGAGCTTTAACAATAAAGAAACAGAGGCATTTGGGGTGTCTTATATTACAAGCCTCTGTGTTGTTCTAGAGAGGTTAAAGACAGCGAGGAACTTTCCCTCCTAATCTGATGCAGTATTTTAAATAACATTTGTTAAAAGCAATGCCAGCTTCTCAGATATGTACATATATGGTATGATGGATCTCCTCTCGGTTAAAGATTTTCAAGGAAAATGCTGGTCCACTTTGAACGCCATCTATTCATGAGTTCCCAGTGTGGTTGGTTAGTAAATCCTTATCCCGCAAAGAATTTTAAAAATGTACCAGCTAAAGGAGGTCAGAGGCTAAAGCATGGAGGTGTTTAATGCGCATTTTTTTTCTATCTCACTAATAGACTGTTGACATGGGTCTTTTGTGAATTCCTTGGCTGACTAAATATGTTCATGATCTGAATGAGGGGAGGAGCAGAGACTGCTCAAGTTTCAGGATATAAGGTTTTGTTTAATTTCAGTCAATCATTTGTTGTTGGCAAGTACACCAGATGAAATGCATCCACCGAATGCGCTCCGAGATCTTTGGGTCTGTGCGTATAAATCATCTTGCCTGCCACAACACCACATCCTACAAACCCTCTTGACACTGACGGGGACCAGATGTGTAAGGCCATGGCAAAGACATTCGGTTTTGACATCAGCTGACTGACAGTTACATTTGGAGGCACGAGTTGAGGGTTTGAGATTTTGTCTAGTCCGTCAGGTAGATGAAAATCTGCATTTAATGTTATCACATGCCTTTAAGCACTTAACTGAAGATAAAACCATGGAGTTGAGCTTAAAATAATCTAGTTTTAGCTCTTTCTTGCTCGCTCACTCTTGTTTTCTCGCACTGTTTCATTTTTATAGCCGCAATGTGAAGAGAGTTTAAAAAGTACAAAGTACATTTACAAAACAGGTGTAAAATATTTTTTCCTGCAATGTTTTCTGCCCTATTCTATCCCTGCCCATCTCTAAAGATACTAAACATGATAAATTTGTGAGCAAATAAAGATATACATAATACATTTTACATTCTTACTCTAACAGAATGACCTTAGATTTATTATGGATACTGAAAACGTTAGTATTTGCCTATTACAAAATTTCCCTAAATTTTTACTTTTAGGAGTATAATAACTTCTGGAAGTTTTCCATTTCTAAATTTTGAGGTTTAAAATTTTCTAACATAAGAATAGTAGTTGAAGTAGATTTCCATTCCAAGTACAAAATTCTTTGCACAAAACTAATGAGAGGCTGAAGTCATTTTAATTTAAAA
Organism: Zalophus californianus; assembly: GCF_009762305.2. Taxonomy (NCBI): domain Eukaryota; kingdom Metazoa; phylum Chordata; class Mammalia; order Carnivora; family Otariidae; genus Zalophus; species Zalophus californianus. The sequence continues at coordinate 83,662,646 of NC_045599.1, read as the reverse complement.
TTGAAAGAAGCAGAAGATCACAAAGTAGGCTTCAAATGATGAGCTGATTTTAACGTAGCATTTTGGGTGATTAAGTGTCTATTCTTCATCCTATTTAAAAATATATAGCTCTATTTTTATCAATATTTAGATAAAATGAGTAGAAACAGCAAAGGAAAAAGTTTTATTTATCTTAAAACAATTCTTCATTGAGTTTAGCACAAACTGTCTTAAAGTAACTACTCAAAAGTGGGTTATGGAATCGTATGACTTCAATTTTCAACCTTCAGAATTTCAGTGGCAAAATCTGAACACATTTTTACATTTAGAAAGCCTGAATATTGGCATTTGCTTTAGTTGGTATTAAAAGCAATTGCAAAGTGACAGAAAGAAAATGTTTGCACTTATTATGAAGGGAATTATTAGTTTTGTTCATACTGGAACCCCTTTAATGTTTGAAGAGTGGGTTGATGGTGTTGTGCCTTCATTCAGCTGTGCATCCATCTCTCTCTCTCACACACACACACACACACAACACACCCTTCAGTTGGCATTTTTGCCTACAGTCTGCTGAGAGCTGATTAAGTTCTAATCAAAACCATCACAATCAGGGGGAGACAATTAGCCAGGTTAGACCTCTGCTGATTTCGCGTGTGGCCCTTAGCATCAGATGGCCTTGAGGACCCTTGAATCATATCAACAAGTTTTCAGTAGTACCTGCTCTGCTCCACCTGCAGCTGTTAGAGTCTGCCTTTCATCTCTAGAATTGCTTGAGTTTGTGAGTTCTTGTTTATTTTAAATTGAGACCACAAGGTACTGAAATTTTCAAAAGTAGAAACTTGGCGGCCCTCATTGCTAGTGCCATTTTAAAATCCCCTAGTCAATAGCTCCAAAAATCATGAAATCAATTACCTATAAATAGGTTTCCATTTGTTTCTGTACTTACATACTTCTGGTACTCAATTTATAGAGTTTGTATCCTATGTAAAATGCATGTCGATGTAGTATATAAGACAGAATCCCACATGTAATAGGCCTACTGTATTTTAAGCCTTACTTAAATAAGAATGACATAAAACCCATTTGGCAATAATACATTTTCATATATTTTTTAAAGATTTTATTTATTTGAGAGAGAGAGGCAGAGTGAGCATGAGCAGGAGGAGGGGAGGGGCAGAGGGAGAAGCAGACTCCTCGCAGAGCGGGGAGCCCAACATGGGGCTCGATCCCAGGACCCCAGAATCATGACCTGAGCCAAAGGCAGACACTTAACCGACTGAGCCACCCAGGCGCCCTGAAGATTTATTTATTCTATTAGTCTGGTCATTGTCTGAATTTACCAGATACTAGAAGTTTTTTAATCAAAAAGGCCATGTCTTTTTCTTTTTTGAAAGATTTCATTTGTTTTCTTAAGTGATCTCTACACCCAACGTGGGGCTTGAAGTTATAACCCTGAGATTGAGTCGCACGCTCTACTGACTGAGCCCACCAAGCACTCCCCCAAAAAAACAATGTCTTTTAGCAACTCTTTTAATATCTACTATGTCCAAATAGCCTTCATATCTAATTGAGCATTCTTCCAGTTGGAGAACTCAGTCTAGAATATAACTATGCTCCAAGGTTTTATAGTCAAATATATACCATTTATTTCAATATCCACTCTAAATGCTGTATTATCATTTAGAAGTAAAGCATCTTCAGAATGAAGCCAGAAGATTAATTAGAGATTTATTTTAAAACATTGTGAGACTTGGGGTGCCCGGGTGGCTCAGTCAGTTAAGCATCTGCCTTCTGCTTGGGTCATGATCTCAGGGTCCTGGGAATAAGCCCTGCATTGGGCTCCCTGCTCAGGGGGGGCCTGCTTCTCTCTCTCTCTCCCTGCCACTCCCCCGGCTTGTGCCCACTCTCTCTCTCTTCTCCTCTTGCTCTGCTCTCTCTCGAATAAACAAATTAAAAAATCTTTAAAAAACAAAAACATTATGAGACTTCTTATATAAGGATACAACATTCATATAAATTTTTATAGAAAGAACAAAGGGAAATCAAACAAGAATTCTTTTTTGGTTATTTGAAAGATTAAAGTGCTTTATTAAAATATTAATTTTATGTTTTTGAGTTAGGTCTTTGTGTGTGTACATATCTGGGTGTTCATGGGTTATCTCTTGTGTATGCCCTCTAATTCTTATATTTTGACTCTAACAGGGAGGATCAATTAGAAAATGATTCTTTAAGGGTTTAATACATAAGGAGATTATAATTTGTTTTATATAAAGAGATTTTTCTTTCATCATAGTTCTGATCATTAAATGAAAATGAGGATTCAAAAATTGAAGCAATTTTAACAGGCAAATGTCAGCTTCATGAGTGTGACATTTCTTAAACAGGTCCAGGCTTGGGTAATTTATATAATTTCTCTATGCATATATTTATTCACTCATTTAAGCTTTCATTTTAAATAAGTGAAATTTAAATAAGTAAATTCATTGATTCATTCACCATCATTCTTCCTATGAAAATAAATCTGCAAATATAAACATATTGAGTATATATATACAATATGATTCTCATATATTAATTCTCTGCCACCAAAACAGTAAAGTGGTTGATGTCTCCAAGTGTATTTTTAAGGTTTCTTTTTCTTTACATTTTGCAAGATTTAGATATACTTGTTGGATTTATTTGTGATTCATTTTTGCAGTTTATAGCTTGAACATCTTGCATGTTTTTTTGTTTTTTTGCTTTACACGTATGCAGAGACAGCTAATACAAACCAAAGTAGCTGATTTATCCAGTTGCTCTATGGGCAATTAAACCAGGAATATTATCTCAGCAGGAATAAGTGGGCAAATTACACATGTGAAGTAAAAGAGTCTTTGACTCTTGAGCACATAGGTATTACTGTACAAGAGGCTACGTTGAGATTCCTGTAGAGATCAATGAGGGTTTATTGATGAACACCAGAGAATAGAGAAGTGATGTCATAAATTTTTTAATAGTCTAAAACTATATTTAAGGTTTTCCATCTTGGTAAGATCTACGGCTTTTATGCAACAGAATAGTGTGATCCTCTGCACACTCTGAAGAGAGCTCTCTGGCTTCCCAAGGGATTAACCCTGAGGGATCAAATGTCAAGGCCACACCACTCTGGGTTTCCTGCAGTTGTCTAAAGAAAATGAAAAGCCTCCAGATTACCTTTGTTCTCTTAAGAAAAGTAACAAATGATAAAGCATTGTGGCTTTTTAAATATTACTTATGATTTGTGACATATAAGCAAAACTCTCTTATCCTCGTTGGTTTGAGTGGTCTCTGGTTGACCTCAGTAAAAGTATATAATTTTAGAATTCTAAACACCCCCAGTGTGTCTTAGAAAACAGAGTCCAGTTCATGTGAAATAATGAATACTTTGTTGGAGGATTTAGTAGATGAACCACATACATTTAGTGCCCTGGTTTTTACCCTTAGCCCTCTAATTGCTCAGTCTTTCATGCTTTTATCAATTAGAAGCAAAATTTAAGGAGCAAAAGTAGAAAAAAAATTTGAGTTATGGAGCAGTACTTTCAAGCAATGTGCTGTCGTGAGCGTTATGTATGAATTACAACTCTGAACATGCTTAAAGACGTGGGGGGCGGAACACTTAGTCAGCAGAACTAGTTTAGGAAGAAGACGAGCAGGAGAATGGCAGAAGGCAGTTCACAATTCAAGGCCTGTGACTTAATTTAAATCAAGTCACAATTAAGCTGATAGTACAGGTTTTCCAGGAAGTGAAGACATTGCTGTCATCTAGAAAAGCCAAGAACTTTGCCTTTGGAATCCTAAACCCAAACATACAGAGGTCCTAGGGTGCCTGAAGAATCATTTTGTTTCAGTGAATCAAAATGACCAAAAACCATTTCTGTTTGGCATATCCCATTTCCTCTCTTATAACCCCCCTCCTTCCACCTAATACTAAAGTTGAGGCATATAAAGTATTTCAAGGCTTTCTGTCATAGGTAATCCAAATTTATTGCCAAAAATAACAGATCATTTGAAAGGACATGATTTGCCTCACCTCTGGGACCTGCAGGTCTATCTACCATGCATAACAACAAAACATTTATGTCAGCATACCCTTCATCAGAGAGCCAAAAGGGAAAGTTAGAGAAATAAAAGAAATGACCTCCATCTGCTTAACATATTGTCAACAGTTTTGGAGGGAGACAAAATCTTAAATTACCTCCTCACTTAAGGCACCTAATTACCTTCCAAAAGACTTTGGAAGAGAACAAGTTTTATCTGTCCGGAGAGGGTAATACAGATGGTTTTTTTCTGTCGTTTTAGTAGGAGGGAACAGGTGTAAAACAATTTTGATTAAGTGCACGTTATATATTTATATCCCTGTAACAGGGATGTTGGAATCCAGAGAGTTCCTCAAGGACTTTAGAAGTTAGGAGACTCCACGAAATAGTTCAGAAGATACCTGGTGGAGGGGATTTCTAAATGGTGACTTCACCAATTTTTCTCATCATTATGCTTGCCATTTCCTGTTGTGCGGCTTAAGCCCTTGGTAGGTTTGAAAGCTGGTGTGTGGGGGGGGGGGGGGGATGATCATGTGATAACCCATAACTGTAGCTTCCCTTGTAGCTTTTCATCAGTGGGGACGTTTCTGTCATTTGTTACCACCTAAATGATCTCGAGTTCTGCTACTTTCTGTGTGGGAAGAATGGAATCCTTTTCATGGCTTTGGTCATATTATTCCCCTTTGCAACTTTCCTTACCAGACACTAGATACACAATTATCATGACCTCCTTGGGTCCCCTGGGTGCAAGATGTTGTACCAGCTTTGAGTGTGTGGTTAGAGCTGCTCCTCACACCACTGAAATGGGTGTAATGAATGGAAATCTGGAGTGGAATTGGGTGTAATCTTAGCATTCTACCAAGTCTTGGCATTCAATTTCTGAACTATTTCAAATCCCAATTCTTCTGCATGATCCCTGTGCTGAACTGAGATAGCATTGTAGAACCTTGAGGACATCTAGTTTTCCACTTACATATTTTGAAAGTGAGGTACAAAGAGATTAAATAACTTGCCTGATTCACACCATATTTAAAGCAAAGACTGTATTTAAACCCAGATCTTTTAATTTCACGTTCCTTGTTCTTTGGGCCACTCTCCATTAACTTTTAACACATTTGGTCATATTTAAACATTGCAAAAGTAATGAACAAAAGTTAGCGATTGCTTTTAACCCTCTTTTGATGTTTCTGCCTCTCTGTTACTTATCTCTTGTTCATGACCTTTTTTTAATCCCACAAATGCTCTACTTCAAGCTCCTCATGCCTAGGTAGTCATAAGAAGCTGGAGTGAAGAGTTTGTATCTGACTTATTTTGTAGTTTCCACAACACAAAGTGCCTTGAGTGGAGTAGCATCTCTGCAAATAGTTGCTGAATGGGTGAGTGGGTGAAGAGTTTGTTGTTAGTGGCAGGGGAGTCAGGAAATCCTCAGCTGTAGCCCCACCTCTCTGTGTGTGTATTTGCCTGATCTGTTGCCGTAGAGTCCTTGGGATCTTCCTTCTCTAGGTTTTCTTCCCACCCAGTCTGTCTCCTCCAGGGCTAAGAAAATCATCACTTAAAAAATATAAATCCAGGGACACCTGGGTGGCTCAGTCGGTTGAGCATCCAACCCTTGGTTTCAGCTCAGGTCATGATCTCATGGGACGCGAGATCGAGCCCCGCATCGGGCTCTGGGCTCAGCGGAGAGTCTGCTTGAAGATTCTCTCACTCTGCCCTTCCCCCAACACATGTGCGCTCTCTCTCTCTCTCTCTCATAGATGAAGTGTTTTAAAAAAATAAGGTAAATAAAATTACAAATCCAATCATGTTCTACACCTTCTTAAAACTCTCTGGTTCTCAGTTGCCTGCCCAACTCCATTCTCAAAGTTTTCACCTCCTTTAGCAGCCTCATTTGCCCTCTCAGCAAACTCTTTGCTTTCAAGCCTTCTGGCTTTTCACCCGTCACCCTTGCCTGGAAAGCCCATTCCTTCCCCTTCTCTTGGGATAATTCTGTTCATCTTCCAAGACCTGGCTCCCCTATGAGGTGTTCCTGAACTCTTTCAAAGTCTGTTGCTGCTTCTTATTTTCCACATTTGGTACACATTTCTCTTGGAACACATTTTACTGCAGTGATTTATTTGCGTGCCTGTCTCCCCCACTAGACTGTCAGTTTTTGTAGCCTGGGACTATGTCTGGGTTCGTTTTTATTTCTCCACCTTCAAGTACAGTGCCTGAGTTACAGGAAGCAATCAATGCATTGGACAAATTAATTAAGAAAGGCCAGGCATAAATATGTGAAAAGTCAATCAAATTAAGAAAGGATGGAAGGTCAATCTAACATCATATTGCTCAAGTGAAGTGTAATTTTCAAGTTTAAGTTAAAATAGACCTTCTTATGGAGAAATGTCATTTTTTCTAATGCATTGTGATGACACTTCATCAGTAGAGTTGACCTCAGCAGAATTGGGAAGTCTCAAATATTTCTCTAGGATGTCTTGCACTTCACTCATTCCGTCTGGTATCCCTTTCCTGAAGCCTCTTCTCCTAACCCTGCAGTGGGTAGATTCCAATGAGAATTCTCATTGGAATTTACCCACCATGTGCCTTAGTCTCTCAGGGAGTTTTAACTCTGCAAGGTGACAGGTATTAATGAGTCAGGGAAATGAAAGTATGCTAATGCATTAGCTGGCAAGTATTATTCCCCTTCCAGGCAAAATAACACTTTACACAGATTTAAGAACTGAAATTCACTTTTGGGAAGGCATTTTTGTTTAAAGGTGGCTTTTGTGTCCAGAAATCATACTTTTACAAAGGCCACTGCCCGTCTATACTTAGAGTATTTATATCTCCAACACACACAAGGCACCTGTGTTGTGTTTGCATATTCAGAGGCAGCCTCTCCAAAGAGTCAGCATATTCTCTTCCCCCATTTCTATAAACCTTTCAGAAATCACTTTTCATTACTTCAACAAAAATTTGTTATAATGACATTCTACCTACTCGAGATGTTGCAATGATTATCAGAATTTTTATTTCTAAAGATCTTTGAGATTCTTAAGATACTGTTCAAAGTAGTAAAACTCTGTCTTTGGTCAAAAAATACTTTTTTTTAAGTTATGTAAGTAATGTAATCATCCCTGTTCCTCTTACTGTACTCTTTGTCAAGCCCCTGTCTAAGCACTTTCCTTTCAGTCCTTGTTTGCTCATATAATTTATCCATGCAATCCTAAATAGTGTCCTAAGAGTGAGGTGTTATTATTCCAATGTTACAGTTGAGGAAACTGAGGCATGGAAAGGTAAAGTTACTTGCCAAGGTCACAGAGCTAGTAGTAACGGAGCCCAGATGTGAAGCTAGGCGGATGGCTCTCGATCGCCCAGATGTGAAGCTAGGCGGATGGCTCTCGATCGCCCAGATGTGAAGCTAGGCGGATGGCTCTCGATCGCCCAGATGTGAAGCTAGGCGGATGGCTCTCGATCGCCCAGATGTGAAGCTAGGCGGATGGCTCTCGATCGCCCAGATGTGAAGCTAGGCGGATGGCTCTCGATCCTTTTCTCTTGACTTCTTTCCTGTGCTGCCTGCCACGCCGGTAAGATACTTGTTTCTTCTCCATTATCAGATGGATGCCTGCAAAGTCCGGAAAATGAAGATAAAGTTGAAATATCTTTAATCAACTCTGATTTCCTTGATAACCACCAGACATTAGCAAACTTTACAAACCATATGTGCTGAAAAAGCCAGGTGACAGGGGAGGATTAGAAATGAAATTTTCTTTCCACTCTGATTTCCACTTTTTATTAGTGACACCTCCCGAGTGGTTCAGAGAATGCCTATTAGTGCTTCTGGACATCTTGTACGATTTGCAACCATCCTTAGAGAGGTCTAGGTGGCTGAACTCCACACCTGCTAGGTGTCCCTCGGCCCCTGTCGAATATCCCTGGCTGAGCAATTCTAGAATGCTCAATAAGCTGTTCAGAGGCTCAGCATCTTATGATTTCTCCATTGTCAAACCTGGGTGCCAGTCATCATCCCAGAGGAGGATGAGAGCGGACGCTCACTGGGCTTCCACATTTCCCTTCTCTCTCTTCCTTTCTGGACTTGGGTAAATTAGCAAAGTGAAAACAAGAACACATAGTTAGAAATCCTTCAGTAGGGCACATGAGTGCTTTGTACAAGATGAATTAAAATACTCTTTGGGTTTTAAAAAGCGTATCTTATAAGGGCAACTTTTGTACTCTCTGGTCTTATCAACAGATTTTGCATCACTTCATATTTAAATAAGTTACTTTATCATTAGTCCCAAGACTAAAATTAGACTTGAACCCATAAACAAAAAGCATTTAGACTAATAAATATTGAAAAATATGTGGTAATGTACAGTTATATATATTTTTTTCCTTCCAGAATGAAGCACTAAATAAAAGCATTATTTGAGACTCGGAACAAATAAATAGCAGACCATGTCTGAAAATCATTCCTCCTGGGATTTAGCCCTTTTGCTAGTTTTTGCAGTAAAGTCTATTTTACTTGGAGGTTTGACTATCTTCCACAAATGGATATGGAAAAGGAGAGCCATTCCTGCCCTGCATATGGCAGCTGTACTTACTGGTTTTATAATCTGTAATCTCAAATTGTGCTTCTATTTTAACTTGAGCGTGCCTACAGCACAGGATTCTTTTCAAATGTTCAGACATAACTACTTAAAAATGAAAAGAGAAGGTCTACCATTGAGTATTCTCATCATCGCTGAGACTCTCTTTCTGATGTGATGAAGTGAAATACTTTTTCATGTCACCCATAATTTCTACTTACACTGTTTGGCTTATGCAAACTTCTAAAACTAGATGTAAGAGCATATAAAAATCTGTACAAATTTTGTCTGGCTTTGCATTATTGTTTAGTCAGCAAGGAATCTAATGGAGTGCAGGGGATGAGAATGAGAATCCAATCAATAGACACAAGAGGCAAATGAACTTGCATAAATTAGCACTCTAATAGGAAAAGATAAATGCAGGTTCTCTTCCATTTTTCAAGCAATACACATTATTGAAAGAGGTCTCGCAGATACCCTTGGTTTTTACCTTTTTGTCAGGGGTGCCGAAACTAGAAAATGCAAGTAAATTGAACATTGAGGTGTCTGTTCTAAACCACTGAAATCAGATCAGTGTATCAAATGCAGTATGTAGAACTCAGTGTCTTGTGTCCACATGGATGGCCTTGTCGTCACTGTTGCTCATCACACTACAAAATACAAAGATCTCTAGAAGAAGGTCTGTGGCCAGAGTTTGTCTTAAAGAGACTGACCTTAGGGCATTTCCAATGTGCTCCAGTGCATTTATACCGTATCCACTAAGGAAATGGCAGGAAGGGTTTGTCAGATGTGGAATGGCTGGCTGTCTAGGACCTGGGCAGTCACAGATCATCTGCCCCTACAGCACCTTACAGTAACTTCATTAACCGTCACCAGCTGGAGTCAAGGAATCCTTGGGGAGTGACAGCGGTGAGCTCTCTTTCCCATTATACCAATTACACTCTATCCGGGAGGTTGGGGGTGGGGTTGGGGGTTTGTACACCCAACTCTGGGACAAATACCAGAGAGGGGGAGCAAGTGTCTGACATGACAGCTTGTAGCCATAATATAATTCGTAACATCCGAGAATTTTCTCTACTCTTTTCTTTGTGTTGCCTCCAACTCTTGGTTTACTGCTTCTGTCTTTGGGAAAGGAACTGGGTATACAAGGGGCTGCCAAGTAACCTTCACTGCCTTTGCTAGAAGGCAGAAATCTCAGCCATGGATTTGCTATCTCACTCGGACAGCTTCAGCTCAGCACTGCACCCTGACCATTTGTGTTGCTGGTTGAATAAAAAAATACCCTTCTGGTTTCATAATGGCACTTCTCCAAAGAACTCACCTATAGAAGGGGAGAAATCTACACTCCAGGGAAAATTTGGATATCCTCTTTCGTGATATTAGGGGATACTCTGGTTTGAAGTAGGCATTTGTTAAGATAATGTGTAAAATTCATGGTGTTACTTTTTTTTTTTTTTTTTAGCACCTAGAGAACTTTCGCTCTTTGGGAAATCTTCTAGAAATTCTATTTTAGGGGAAATACCATCTGTATTGTTGGAAAAGAAAGAAGAATTAATTTGTCAGTGTTGTTTTGATCTCAATCCAGAAAGCCAGAAAGAGTTTAAAAAAAAAAAGATGTCTGTTGAGTATCAGCATTTCTTATCTTTTTCTGTGCATATTTTAAAAATAGGACTTTCCTTAGCTCTCTGCCATTATGGTTAACTGTAATCAGTACTTTATGGTTATATTCTATAGCTTTGTTTCATTAGGGCAATGAAAATGGTATTGAACAACAGCAATATAATGCAGGCAAACAGTTTGTAATTCAGTTGAAAATTGCTAATACAGTAGACAGTCAATAATACAATCAGCTTGACTTTCGTAGGAAAACTTGAGCTACTTTTCTTTTTAATCTTCTTACAGGGCAGGGGTGAGGAAAATGCTCTGATCGACACTGGAAGGCTGGATGCCCCTGAGTAGAGAATTTCCTTATGCATTGAATTTTGAATGACATCTACAGGTCCTGGGAAGAGCTACTATTTAAGACTCAAACTCTCCCTGGAGATTTTTTTAAAAGAGACTAGATAATTAACAGTCCTGAAAGGAAACAGCTGGAAGAGATGGTGCCTCAAAGTTCCTTCCACTGGTGTGTCTCTCTATCGTCTTGATGCAGAAGCAGTGTTCTTGTGAAATTATCTTCAAGTATTGTGTACCCAGGGAGAACTAGAGGCCATCTCTTTACAAGCCTACGTCATGCGTGCTCCGTGACTTAAGGACTTTATAATTACCGTAGGGTAAGACTAGTAAATATGAGTAGTGTCTAGGAGTACAAAGGCAGATAACCTGGTGTTTTTAGGGAGTGGTGAGTTAGGATTTTGCCTCTCTTGACTCTAGTTACCTGATCATGGTTGTTGTTGAGTCAAAACCAATTATAGAAAGTTTTATGTGAGAGGAGTTCATAGATTCAATAGCATACATTAAGTATTAGCTGCAAATACAATGCTGAGAATTCCACTTTTAATTCCATGAATGCTTGGGGATGCTGGCTTACAGTATGCCATTTAGAAAAAAAGGAGTGATGGGTCTAAATTTGAGTTTCCCTATAAATTTTTCTAGTCATGAGAACCAACACAATTTCCTCTCATGTGATATAAATTTTTAAATATCGTAATCGTCTAACAGAGGACAGCAGTATTTTATGTGTCCATACACTTCCAAACATTTCTGACGTCCTTCGAGTTAGTCAATTATATCTTGAAGCCACCACCCTGATTCAAAAAAAAAAAATAGACAACACTAAATTTAATATGCTACCAGGAAGTGCCGCTGTGCCTATGTAAGTGTATTCCTTCAACTTTTATCCTAGAAACTTGTATTTAAATGAAAAAAAAATTTTGTTAGAAAGCATTTCCCATAATCCCTAATTTTCAGTTCATTTCCTGTAGTGGCCTAGAGTACTTGGTAGCTTCTTAAGATTCAAAACCCTGTGGAGGTGTGAGTAAGCCTCAGATTGATGTCCCTCAGTCGTGTGTGGTATACACACGCCATTGCAGAAGGTAAAACGCGTTTCTTTTTTCTTTTTTCTTTTTTCTTTTTTCTTTCAGCCTGGGCATCATCCCCATCCCCCTTCCTCCAGCCTCCCCTATCAGTATGTGCTTCCGGGCGGGCTGAAGAGCTCCAACAGTGGGAGTGCTCTCCATTAGCCTTGTAGACGGTGCTTCTAAGCTGCCCCCCTCAGCGGGCGCAGGTCCTGCGTTACTTTCCCTAGTCGTGCTCACAACACCATAGTAACCAGCACTTTCAGTGACCAAGACTTAGGCTTTTCATTTAATGACTGAATTCTTAAAACATCCTTGGGTGGGTCTTAGCTGTTGCGAATCTTTTCTCAGCTACAGCGTGTTCTGTGACAGAAAATCCGGAGTGTACCAACATAAATTCCCGGTTTGCCCACACCCGTGTTTCCCGCAGGGAGGGTTGAAAAGTATACTGTGTGTTTGTGGGATGAGAAAAAAAATCTAAGTTCCTTTTAGAATACAAGATGGCTTCTGATTTTAATTAAATATCTGGCATGCACAGAGTAGGTGCCTGTATGTTGAATTAAAACATCAATAAATGAAATTGTCCTCTTTTGTAAATCGATTGATCAGTGAGATATCACGCCATTTGTCCTCACACTAGATACAGATTCTGTGCTGAGTCCTGGGCTCATCTAACAGCCCCTATGTGTTTCTGCCTGCTTTGTTGTTTTTCTGACCCGGCTCCTCCTTGCTCTGAGTCTGTAACTTACCCGCCAACTCACATTCTCTCTCTCTTTTGGACTTGAACAGTTTGAAGGGCAATAAAATGTTAATGTGCGTGTCAAAGGGAACTTCGGGATCTGGGATTGTACTACCGAGTGCTGAAGAAAGCCAGTGGTGACCCTGTCCTCTCAAGGCTCACGATGCTGAGTTGTCACCCAGCATGAAGTGCCCGTTATCACCCTCTTAGTTCATCATCTTTGTGTCTTGGCATTAACCATCCCTCTGAAACTTCACAGTCCCCGCAAGCGGTTGATTCAGAGATTATAGCAGGACCAAACATTCTGAAAGTTCAAGAGGAAGGTCATGCGCATTTGCTTTGAACTGTAGTTCTCTTCCAAGGTAGACATTTTGAAAGAGAGCTTATTAAAATGAAAGGGGAAGGGGAGAGACAACAACTATATTCTCTGGCATGGAGATAGACAAGCATTTAATAAGTAGGTAGAGATATAAGGGCACTTGAGAATCCCCTAAAGTGCTGAGATTTATTTCTGAGAAATAAATGGTGAATTGTTTATTTCTCTCTCCCTCTTGTGTTTCCTTGGGATAGAACAATTAGTTTCTTATTTTTTATGATTACATTATTCTTGCATATATCTTTCTGTGGTCCAGGCTATAAAAGTAAATAGAGGATCCAGCTGTATGAATGAATATCCTTTTAATGAGTGTGGGAGGAAATAATACTACTAAGTAGTGCAAAACCATTTTTATGTGATGAACTGAAGTACCTTTGTTCCCCAGCTCCCCAGTCTTAAGCCACAGGCCACCAGTAAATGTGCATATAAAATGACAGTTTTATGTATTCTGGTGTTAACAAAGGTACCTCGTGGTTTGTTTTGTCCCCAGAATGCACTTAATATGATTTTTGAAAGGCGGTGGCATATTCTGTTTTAATTTCCAGGGTCGAGGAAGGGTAAAATAGAGCCTGTGACTTCTCTGTAACACCCTTCATTCTATCTTTGGGTGAAAACCTTGCTGAAACAGTGAGATTACACTGCTGCTGGGTGATAATACAGTCGTTTTCATGGTGCCATGAGTTAATTTAAGAGGTGAAACTATCCTTACTTAGGAAAATAAGGTGCCTTCTCCCCTCAGACCAGCCATTTGCTCAGAATGGCAGATGGAGATTGAGTGTCTCCCACATGCAGGGTGTTGTGGGGAGTGTCGGCACTGGCTCCCTTCTGCTCTGTCCCCTCTCCCATCCCTTTCCTCCCCGGCCATGGTTACCTTCTTGTTCTTCATCAGTTGTTTTTTTTTGTTTTTTTTTTTGTTTTTTTGTATTTCTGAAGTCTCTGGCCGTGATATAATTCAATGCCGCCCCACCCCAAACTCTTCCAGTAATTAAATGTTAAACTACCCATATTAGTTTGCTCAGGCTGCCATAACAGAATACCAGAGACTTGTTGGCTTCAACAGCAGAAATTTATTCTCACCGTTCTGGAGGCTGGAAGTCCCAGGTCAAGGTCTAGCAGGGTCAGTTTCTGCTAAGAGCTCTCCTCTTGGCTTGCAGAGGCACATAAAGGGGAGGGGGCAGGGGAGAGGGGCGAGGGGACACTCGTTTTAGAAGGACGACGATAATCCCTTTGGGTTAAGGCCCCACCTTTATGACCTCCTTTAACCTCAGTTACCTCCATAAAGGCCCTGTCTCCAACTACAGTCATTGGCATTGGAGGTTGCAGCTTCAACTTATGAATTTGGGTGGGGGGGGGTGGGGGGAGGTGCAAGCATTCAGTCGATAAGAATGCCCAAGGAATCGGGGGGAAAAAATCCCAAATCTCAAATACCGTTGCCTTTCCACCTTCCAACAGTGACCTGGAGTGTTTAGCAGAGGGATGGAAGGACAGATTTCTAACCCCCCGGGGAAGCCCCAGACAATGGATGGGTCCCAGTCTTCCCCACTAAGGATTCCGCCTGGGAACTTTGAGGTGACTCTGGTCGGTTCCTGAGAAAGCTGCTTTCCTCCCCTGACCCTGGCTTGAGGAGCAGAGACCAGATGTCCTGGTAGGAGGGGGCGCAGTCTCTACTCCCCATGACTTCTGCTGGCTGGAGCACACCCTGGGCCTATCCCAACCTGGGCTAGGCCTGGCCCGAGCAGAAGGGAGCCTCAGAACCAAAAGACCCTCTGGATTGCCAACTCGTGGTTGCCGGGACACAGCTCAGAGCGGAACAGTGGTTGGCGGAGGCTGAAAGGGAGCGGCGGATGTTGCTGCCAGTGTGATGGGCGGTTGCAGGATTTTGTGAAGCGGGCTGATGAACCCTCTCAAATAGAGGCACCTAATGCTGCTCAGCTGTGTAATTGGGATGGCAATGGGCCAATGAGAGGCGACAGTTTGTGCTTAACCTTTTGGGAGTCTTGTTCCAGGAGACTGTGTGTGGGGGAAAAAAAGAAGCATTACAAATAATAAGCTTCTCCGCCTGATTTGTAATGAATTAGTAATAAATGGCCTACCGCTCTACGAAAGTCTGACGATTACAGAGCAGCTTTAGCTAAGTGCACGGGACCACATCTTATTTTGATCAGCTGTAGCATAGCAAAGACATGTAATTATCATAATCTAACAATTAGCCTGGCATCACTTTCCAGTGTTTAATTACCCCGATAAATGGTAATTGAATAGAGGACTTAATGACAAGAGAGAAACTTTCATTCTGCCTTAGGTGCTTAAGTTGTCTACCCGGGTAGGCATAACTTTCTAGCATTGCTTGAACAACAGTCCTGATTATAATTTTCCTTTTTGCAGTCGGCCATTATTTTGTTTTCTGATCTTGACCTTTGTTTAGAATATTATTTAGCTCTTCTCAGAATTTGATACTGGGACCCAGGACACAGAAGGAGATTGTGGGGCACTTTACACGGTTGTTCTGTTTTTAAGCATTGCCTCTAATATTCTTCAGCTACAGTTTCCTTCTTTGCACACGTGTCAAGTCACTGCTACATGCAAACGCTGTGCTATATGCTGGGGGTATGGAGATGAGTAAACACCAGCACTGTCTTCAAGGAAGTCTCTCTATTAAAAAAGGTCTACATAAAAATACAAGAATGATCATTATTTTTGTTACAGTGATTTGCTCAGCACAGTCCCAGTTTTCCTTATAAATCTACACGTTTACCTTGAATGAATTCACTACCTTTGATGACTGCACCCACCACCTCGTTTCTAATGGCCCCAGATCTCTTTTCTCTCACCTTGAGTTCTTTTCAGCCTCCAGATTTGTATCCACCTGCTCACAGGGTTAAAACTCACCAAATAAAAGTACTCCTCACATGCCAATTTGCATAGGAACGGCAACAGTGTTTGCTCTGCATCCTAAAGCTTTGTATGAAACACTACTATCATTATTGTTTTGCCCTAGCATTACCACATCTATGCTTCTCCTTGTAGTGTGAAGATCAAACATAGAGGCTGTTACTTCTTTTCCTTCTTATCAGCTTGGTTTTATTTGTTCGTTTGTTTGTTTAACAATAAATTAATAGAGATTGGTTCCTTGCCACAGAGGTTTCAGATACCTGACCCCAACTTTTGAGAAGGCAAGGCCAAATTTCAGACTTAGATGGTAATGAGTCCAGTAAGTTATGATCAAGCCAAATATAAATGTCTATTTCAGGGTTTGCGTACCAGTACTTAAAAACCACTAAATCGTTATTTGAATTGGTTAAGAGAAATGACATTTATGATAGCTCTTTGGTTATCGTTATTACTCTTAAAACTGGGAATAGCCTGAAATTCTGCTGGGTAACTCCATCCCCATAGGATACAAAAGGGCTACGTGTGTGTAAGCAGTTTGGCAGGTGGCTTATTTGTTTCATTGACTCCTGCATCCCCTGAACAGAATCAGTTTGTTTAATCCTGTTCTCCTAGGACTGTGGCAGGATAACCTGTTTGGTGATTTCCCGCATCTGCTTTTGGACCTGTGTGTATGTGGCAGGTGCTCTGTTCCATGTGCTTGACATGATGTCGAACTCTGGATAACTTAGCGCGTGAAGGGCAGCTTTGTCAGGAAGCTCCTGACTAGCAGGAATCAAGAAAGAGCCTATTTTGCTTTGTGGAAGTGACCTCTGCTAGGACACACACTATATGACAGACAATAATTCTTTATTTTATTTTACTCCCTTTTGGAAAACTATTATAGTGATCTGCACTGTGTTGGGTGTGTAGCACTCCGCCTGGTTAATTCTTTGGCTGACTTAGCCTGTTGATGTTGACACATTCTTTCTTACTCCATGCCTGAGGCCGCTTTGGGGGCTTAGAAGCAATTAGACTGTCACCCAGAGCTCCCAGTCCCTTCCTGAAGGCAAGTCTTGTTTAGGCTCCGGCAATTTAATGCTTTGTTTCCTTCGGAGCTCCTCAGTCAAGCTAATAAAACAAACTCCAAATGAGTTAAAACACTGGAGGAGAGAAGATTTTGTGGGCCCTGTATTTGAAACAGGTGTTACTCTTGGGAGATAACAATTTTAAAAAGTCATTCAGACTGATGTGACTTGTACTAAGAAAGCAACAAATGAGAGCTAGCTGAGGTTTTTATCCATCTGTTTGATATGAGTAGTTGGTATTAACTGTGAAGTTTTTAGACTTTTTAAAACACTGCACGCCTGCACGCACACATACACATGTGGAAAGAAAAAAGGTGACAGGTTACTGTACTAAACCACTAATGAATTCTAAATATCTGGCCAAGTAAATTATGTCTTATTGTCATCACCAACAGTTACTGAATTCAAGGCAAAGCTCTTATGCTGCAGAATTTATGATTACCAAAACATGCATGCATAAGAACTAATCGGAATTGATATTAATGGATAGAACAGCAACCCTGGGTTCTAAATATTTTGTCACTATCTTGTGCTTCATTGGATAAAAGTGTATGTGTTTACAACATACAGCCTTTCAACTGCAAAAATAAGGTAAGAAACATCTCTGAAATTCATCCTGGAGTATTTTTTTTTAACTTGTAAATCTTCACTTCTGTGGGAACTTTAGTTGCGATTGGTATGTTCTAGAGCCTGGAAGAGCTGGATTGGACTGCCTGAAATGATGTGTTGCGGTCATCAAACCTCATTCAGACTTTCCTCATTTAGCCTTAGCAACTGGCCTGGTAGTGGTGAAACCGTCCAGGACTCTATCTCAGAGCTGAAAATGAAGGTCAATTACCAATATATTTGGAAGACAGACACGTTTCAGCCCATGAGAGAAGGAAGACATTAAAAAACAGCAAAGCAAATCTTCCTTCAGCCCCCAGTGATGCTATTATTTATCTACCCTGTTTGATTTGCTCTTTGTATTTCATGCTTTAACCTCTGCAGGAAGACAAAACAAAACAAAAAGAGCATCTTCAGATTTAGGATATGAAAGCCATAAGGCTTGCATTCTGTGCTGAGAGAATAACAGAAGGAGACGAAGAGAGACGTGTTCACAACAGAGTCTTCTGTCCTGCCCATCTCCTTGCAAAACATATTCATAAGCCGACCCCCAGGTCTGTTGTGGGCCCGTTAGGACTTCCAGGACAAATGAGACATTCTGGTTAGAAAGAGACATCTTACTCTGAAATTAGCCTTTAAATCAATAATGGTAGAGGCAAAAGACAGGCCTGCCAAGATATATTCACTCTAGATTTCAAATTTGGGAGGAACCCTGAGCTGATAAATTTGCTTAATCTTTGACCATAAATCATATCCTTCTTTTACATTTCAATTTCAGAATGTAATATATTAAGTTGCCTTGTAATTAAAGAAGTGACATTGTAGTTCTGTTCAAATAGGAATATTAAAACAATCACCTCTTTGACAGATTAAAATACATTTAAACTGCAATAATCAACTATCCAGTTCATGAGAAATAACATTTTCATTATTGAATCCTTTAAAACACTAAATGAAAGAGGGGAATAAGAGTGTCTTGCAGCTTCCTAACCTCTAATAACTACTCTGTCTTCTTTCACTAATGCTGTTTCTATATTTATGGAGTGAAGAAACTTCGCTCTGGAGCTGCTTGATAAAATACCTCAGTACATATTTCCCTGGAAGCAGGCTCTCTGCTGTGCCAGCAACATATGCTAAAGGCCAATTTAGAACGTTTTAAATATGCACCATACCCTTCCTTTTCCAGCTCCTAAAATGAAACGCATTTTGGCTTTAGCAGATGAGGAAGGGAGGAGAGGAGCAACACCACAGGGGACAGTGGCTAAAGATGAACTCAGAGAAGGAAGGTTAGGATGTTACTCCTCTGCAGCCCGGCATCCAGAGGCCCGGCCTGCACGTCCTTTTGGGGTTGGCCTTCCTGGCAGTCAGGATCCACAGCCCAAGAGCATACGGGGTAGAGGAGGTAGTGAGGGCAATGACAAGAAAAACCACCCACTGAGAAAGAAAGCTAGGCAACATCTACTTGCCACCGTGGAGGAACCGAGGGCAGGGCCATAGTAAATTGAGAACTTGCACTTGAAGCTGGTCAAGGACTAGAGTATTCGAGAACTACATGTCCGTTCTTTCTGTTTGAAAATAAATTACCGAGTTTAGAGGGAGCCAAGTCTTCCTGGTTCTTGCTAACCGTGGTCAGGAAGCCATGTGTGGTCCCTGTCTGGGTAGAAAGCTGGGGCCCTGTTGATCACTAAGTGAAAAGGCAAATTGTTGACTGGTTACCTCATCTGGGTTTTGATTTTGTTTGATTTCAAGTCATGAATCATTTTCTGCAGACAGGTCAAATAAGGAGAGAGATGTTAAGAATTGTTTTAAATCTATAATCAAAACTGTAGTTAGCTGAGGGATGTCCTCAGGTAAACACTGAAGACAAACTGAGACAAACACACATGTCTGCAAATAGACATAGACCTTCTAACTAAAATCCCAACTGCAGTTGTTACTTTTGCTATATCAGCAGCCTTCAAATGTGCTTTTTATCCACCCTCCCAGGCAGCTTCTGGGGCATTAAGAACTATCATAAAGTGCATGATTCGTGCTTGATAATTGCATTGGTAACAAAGAACTAGTTGCCATACTGAGTTTTCTTCCTCTTCATTAACTAACATGACCCTTTCGTAATATGTATGAATGACATTGATTCTCAACCAGTCTACTGTCAAATTTTGGTAAATGTATACAATGTATTCATGCCTTCACAGAGTTATATATACTATTATATGTTATACGGAGCCCGGTCCCTAGTAGCCGCGCAGGTCAGTGGAGAGCAAGGGCCATCTTTCTAGGCATATAAGATGTTTCCTGGTATTTGAGACTTTTGTATAATGAGAACGCAGGGCAGTAATCATATTACTCAAACCCAATCACTTTTCTAAGTGTGGTAACTGTGCATGCTTTTACACTGTAAACCACTGTGATAATTTAGTAGAGATTGTATTGTAATTATTGCTGGCTTGTTGGTGTGCAGCCAGAAATTCATAATACGCAATGATTTCAGAGAGGTAGAGCACCACAGATACAATGGATGGAATTAAAGATAAGGAGCAAGGGGGAGACCTTTACAAGAAAATTTCCAAGAAATTTGCAAATGTGCTTAAAGCAGCAGCCGTGCCACCCATGACATTTGTAAATACTGGCATATGGAATCATTCTTCCTAGATTTGAATTTGCTCTTTTAATAGGAATGAAAGCCATTTCCTGAAGGGGCGGGGTGGGGGAGATCCTTTATAGCTGCAGCTTCTGAGCCTAACAGCACTTCATTCTGTGAAAAACCAGACTGCTGTGCCTGAGTCAGGAGCTAACCCTGCTGTGTGAGACGCATTCTGGATGCCAACATACCCTTCAGTTTAGGCGTTTGGGACCAGGATTGTGGGGAGGGAGCATGGCCCAGACACCTTGCACCCGCCTTTCCTAGAAGGTCAGTATAAACATAAGGTAATCCAGTGGCACCGAAACCCGTAAAAGGGCTCCTTCAGGTGAGGAGAATTACAACAACTGGTAAAAACTTTGGAACCATGGCATTTAGGAGGAAAGAGAATTGGCTTCAGGACCAGGTAAGACTAGGTCGAAATCCTAACTCTGCTGCTCATTTCCTATGGGGTAAAAATGAACTTAGAGGATGACAACCTCTCTGAATGCCATTTCCTCATTGGGAAAATAAAACCAACTATAACCACCTAATGAGGATTTCATAGGACAACACAGGTAAAGCCATAACACGGCAGATCCTGGATGCAGCAGGTGTTTGCTGCATCAGTGAATGAAGCAGAGAACTGGAACCCCATCAAGAACTAGAATTGTCCCTCTGTGGGAATAAAGAATAGACTTACGAACTTTGGCGATTTTCTCTCTCAGGAGGTAGAATAGTGAAGAACTTTAGTTCTGAGGTCTGAATGCTTGGGCTTGACTTCTGCCGCCACATTTTACTACCTGTGTGACGTTGGGCACATTGCTTGATTTCTTAGTCTCAAAACCCTCATTTTTAAAAGGCTGTACTAATAGTGTCTGTTCCATAGGATCTGTGATGGAGATTAAATCGAGGTACTGAATGTAACATAATAAACACTCAATTATATTAGCCATACACGTGTGCCTCTTCACAGTAGGGCCAGAAAAGAATGGTTCAGTACTATTTCGTAGCTAAAGAGCATGATCCGGGGTAGTGTTTAGAATATCTGACCCTAAAAACTTCTTTGGATTGTACTTGAGTATGTCCCAGGAATGCCTTTTTATGAGTTCTAGTTTATCATTGTTTTTATGTTCACATTGTCCTATTGTCCATTCTTTGAAAATTGATTTAGTAAACTAACTTGTGCAAATGAAAGATCTGAAACGGGTTAAGTTGATTGTGTGGTGAATTGTCATCTTTGTCATATGGATAGAAGGGTAGAAATCACTGGGGTGATCACATGTTCACAGTAGGCTCCATGGTGACTCATTTAACACCCCACACAAAGCAAAATGTCGTCAGAAAGGGATAAGGTCAACCCAATGTAAAATGTGTCTTCAAGCTCATGGCTTGTTTTATTACAACTTAAGCAGTATTAACAGGGATAAAAGTTGGGAAAGGGAAGCTAAATTCGAAGCATCAAAAAACAGAATGGGTCTGGACAGTGGCAGTTTTGATTTTTTTTTTTTCACTTTTAGGCAGTGTCAAGTGCTAATAGAAGCTAAAATGAGTGACACTTAGAGAAAGGAAAAACTTCCCCCTTGAATGTCTTTAAAATCTATAATAATAATATAATAATATAAAGTGCATCTGGGCATTGCCTTCTGCTGCAGTTCTCGTCTGGCTCCAATCCAGAACCGTCAAGCTACTCTGAGTGCTGATGATTCATATCCCAGCACCCTTTTATCTGAATGTTGCAGTGTCTTTTCTTTGTACTCTGGCAGTGATGTTACCTTGGTGTTCAGAAATCTTTTAAAAGCAACACAGGCTTTCCTTGCATCTTGACAAATCATCGTCTGCTGGTAATGAAGAAAAAGTAAACCTAGTTCCGTGATCATTGTAAATATAAAGAAATAAATACTTTCAAGGGTTTTTCTTTAAATGTTCATGCATTTTGGGGCACCTGGGTGGCTCAGTCGGTTAAGCATCTGCCTTCTGCTCAGGTCATGATCCCAGGGTCCTAGGATCGAGCCCCACGTTGGGCTCCCTGTTCCACGGGGAGCCTGCTTCCCCCTCTCCCACTCTCCCTGCTTGTGCTCTCTCTCTCTCTCTCTCTCTCTCTCTCTCTCTTCCCCTCTCAAATAAATAAAATCTTTTTAAAAATGTTCGTGCATTTTGAGATCCTCTGAAAAGTGATCTGGTCATCTTTCCTTGTTCTCCTTGTATAAATCAGCATGCTGCTTTTCAAAAGCATTGATCAAATGAAGTTTCTGTGGATGATTTGATAGTTGAAGACAGAATTTAGGATTTTTAAGTGATTTCCCATCTTTAGGGATTTTTAAAAAGGGAAACAGGGATTATTTTTATTGTTGTTGTTTACATTTACTGCTGTTGTTGAAAAGTTAATTTGTTACCAATTTTAATATGCTTTAATGTATCCTCATAATAATAATGCTGTGAATTCACATGGTGCTTTTCTTTTTTTTTTTTTAAGGATTTTATTTATTTATTTGATGGGGGGGGAGAGAGAGAACAAGCAGGGGGGAGTGGCAGGCAGAGGGAGAAGCAGACTCCCCACTGAGCAGGGAGCCCGACATGGGGCTCGATCCCAGGACCCTGGGATCATGACCTGAGCCCAAGGCAGATGCTTAACCTACTGAGCCACCCAGGCGCCCCTCACATGGTGCTTTTCATACATTTCATCATCTCTGACTTGAAGTAGTCATGTGAGGTTAGCAAGGCAGATTCTCATTGTCATTCCAACTTACATTTGAGGAAACTGAGGCTCAGATGGTTTATGACTCTCGCGCTCAACCAATAGCAATCTAGTCCTTAAATCGAGGTCTACTCACTAAAATGAGCAGTTTCCATTTGTTATCATGTCCTATTTCAGAAGGGAATCTCGGCTTCGTCAATGACTATTTAGCATCCAGAGTGAAGGTGGTAGTAGATCTCCTGGCCTGAGCACTGGTCACAACAACGTGTCCGAAGAGGTGGTTTTTGGGTGCTGCATTTTAAGGAGAACACTGGGAAACTAGAGGACATGAGGAGAGTTAAGAATCTAGAATGTGAGGAGCCTGGGAGCAGAAATAACCAAACAAATCAGGATTTTCAAGTATGGAGAAAGGAGGACATAGAGATGTAGTTGACAACTCTAAGTGTTTTATGGACTGCCTGGTGGAAGAGGAGGTAGACTTGTTCTTTGTGGTGTCAGGCAGCCAGAGCAGGATCACTGGAGAGAAGCTGCACAGAAGCAGATTTGTGCTCAATATAAGAAGAAACCTGCTAAAATTTAGAGATGCCCCAAAATGGAATAGACCAGCTCACTGCCCCTGGAAAGTGTTCGCACTGAGACCGTCGGACTCGAAGACTAGATGACTTGATGGGCGTTTGTGTTCTGGCAGTAACACCGTTTTATGATCAACCTTCTAAGGGCTCAGAGACTTTCCTCGTTAGCTGAAAACAGAGGGTTTTGTAGGCTTTTCTGTCCTGGTTTTAGAAAGTTGTATACATAACAATTCCTGTTTCACACATCATTAGTTCCTGAGAAGTCTGTTCAGCTGATGGGGAAAGGTGTTATTAGTTAACACAAATAAGCAAAACTTTTGTAAGGTTAGGAACTGAAGCAGATGGTGTGATGTATACAGTGGTTGTGTGTGTGTGTGTGTGTGTGTGTGTGTGTGTGTGTGTGTGTGTGTGTGTGTGTGTTGTGTATTTTAACTCTTTCAGGTAGGAAGTGGGCCTGGGTTTTGCTGTGTTTGTCTGGCTTGTTACTTGCACTACTCTTTAGTACGGCCCTGGAACACAAAGAAATGGGGGGAGGAGCTCATTTGATTTAGCTGGTTTTAATTTTCTTAATATAGAAAATGATGGGGCCTCAAAAGAGATCAGCTGAAATGCGTTTGTGACATAAGCAGATTCGCTAAGGGAAAAGGCTGACTAGGACCCAAAGTCACTGCTCCAGATCTAGCTCAGTCACTCACTGCTCTATCATTGTGCCATTGTGCCTTTCTCTAATGTGGAAGTGTTCTAGGAATTTTCTTTCCAACCTTTAAATTTTATGATCCTAATTCTCTCAATTTTATGACTCTGCTTCTCTATATTTGCATAGGAAATTGAGAATGGTCTCAATTATAGCGAAAACAATTCAGTCATTCATTTGTTCTTTAAATGACTTATTCATTTATTCAGAAACACTCATTAAATGAAACGCTGTTTCGAAATATCAAAACTTTGCTTCAATAGATGTGATTTTAGGAATGAAAGGAACACAGCAAGGCAGTCTCTTCCCGACTGAAAATGAATGTGAGGAGTTCCATATTTAGGGTGTTTTGAAAACAATGTAAATGAATTCTTCTGTAAAACTCTTGTTGCTGAGATTTGGAAGAGTCACATATCCCACATCCTAATGGGATGCAATAAAAATTTGTCATAATAAATGTTAGCACCAGCGTTATTAAAATTATTCCACCACTGATGACTCCGAGCAGGAAGTCTTTTCTGTATGAATAATCTCATCTTTTTCTTCTTCCCACAGATTCCAGAGAGGGGACTACCACATTGACGTCTGTATCAATGACTACCTGGATGTTTTCTGCCCTCACTATGAGGACTCGGTCCCAGAAGACAAGACTGAGCGTTATGTCCTATACATGGTGAACTTTGATGGGTACAGTGCCTGCGACCATACTTCCAAAGGGTTCAAGAGATGGGAATGTAACCGGCCCCACTCTCCAAACGGACCGCTCAAGTTCTCTGAGAAATTCCAGCTCTTCACACCCTTTTCTCTGGGATTTGAATTCAGGCCCGGCCGGGAATATTTCTACATCTGTGAGTATACAGAGATTTATTGTGTTGTGGGGCAGCTGCAAGCGCCCAGACTAATTTTTTACCCATGTTTCAGAGAATTGCAGAGAGCTGGACTCTGCATTACAGACGTCTCCTTGTAAATGCATACATCAAGATCCCTAGATACATTAGCTGGGAATTGAGAGCACAAATTAGATTAAAGACACAGCTCCTCTCCCCCTATGAAATTGCGTGTCAGCCTGTTCAGTGAACCACTGCTGACTTGTATTTCTTTTAAATGAAAATTGCTAGGACTTCTCCAAAGCTGAGGAAAAGAAAAAGAGATTCCTGAAAAAAAAAAATTAAAGGAAATAATTAAATTTACAATGCTTGGAGTCATTGGATTTCTTATTCAGGTGTCAGCAATATCCTTTCAATCATCCACACTTGCAGTGGAGAAAGCCAAAACTGCAAATGTCAGCATGCTGACAATAAATACTCTCTTTGCATCAAGGAGAAGAGACAATTATTAAGAGCAGCTGTGTCTTTAAACAGGCAAGAGCATGAAGAAGTATCTAGAAAGGGTTCCAAAGGAACTGGTATAAGTGAGTTTCCCATCTGTGACTCTGTTCCGACAGAGCTCTAAAACTTTCTCAGCTGACCTGCGCATTAATCATATTGCTGTAGCCTTGTTTTCCGTCCGTGACGTACACCATCACTGCTTCGGGCATCCTACTAGTCATATAATCTAGGTAAATGCTTCTCAAACTTTACTTTTCATAAGTCACTTGGGGATCTCGTTATAATGCAGATCTGATTCAGATGGTCTGCTGTGGGGCCTGAGGTTCCATGTTTATAAAGCGCCCATGTGACGGCTGATGCTGCTGGTCTATGGACCACTCTTTGAGTTAGGATGGTTACAGGTGACATTTAATCTAGGCCGCTTGCTGTATATCTGGACTTTTCCTTCGCTAGTATCAAATATTTAAACTATCTGGCCTTTTCCAAATATTTTCACTATCAGCTGAAGGAGCTAAACATTTTTTGCTCAGAAGTACATTTTTTGAACGACTTTTCATGGCTCAGAAATGTTGTGGGGTGCAAGATCAAAAGAGATTCCTGTCCTCAGGGAGTGACCATCTGGTGGGGAGGAGAGGCAAATAAATAGGTGGTTGCTGAAAGAAGGTAAATGCAGGGAGCACTGGGTTCAAGGGTACACGTACCTCAACTCCTTGAAAGAATCAGGAAGTGTGGCTGCACGCAGTGGGGAGAGATCCAAGCAATACCACCCAGTGTGCTTGGCATTGACTTTTAACCCCTCCTTGCCAGACAAGCAAGATAAAGAACATTCCTGTTTTTCTGATTCCGTTTCTTCACCCTGAATGTCCCCACAGACTCCTAACCCATTTTTTTTAAGTCTACAAGGATATCTAGCTCCTCTTCTCCAGAAAACAGAATTTTATATTAAGCCAGATTTCACTATCACACGGGCACTCCCACTTATATTGAGATTGAATTTAAAAAAGGAAATTGAACAGTACCAGTTTTATTATCTCAGTACATATTTTAGTCATTAGTCATGAGAAAACACGTAAGAGTCTTGATACTATCTCACATTCAATCCATAAAATAAGAAAAGGAATATTGAGTCCCACGGATGGAGGAAACACTGACCTACATTGACTTCACACGTTCTCAGGCACCAGGCTCCTGCCTTTTCCTGATTTTTTACTCTGTGAAAGAATCTCATTCAGCAAATGGGAAAAAGGAAAGAGGGAGACGTTAGTGGCGGGACGGCGATCATTAATTGCCTAATTCTAAAATATCCCACTGATGTAAGAGGAAATCATTGCCAGTTTCACAATTTACATATTGATTTCTCAGATTAAAACACAACAAAAGCAAAAACCAAAACTGAATTGAGAGCACTGAGATAGGAAACATACCAGCTA
The DNA here is from genome assembly GCF_009762305.2 of Zalophus californianus. Lineage (NCBI taxonomy): Eukaryota > Metazoa > Chordata > Mammalia > Carnivora > Otariidae > Zalophus > Zalophus californianus. Next base: position 83,636,011 of record NC_045599.1, on the reverse strand, counting down.
AGTAGTTGATTGCATGATTATTAGAAATTATAGAATCCATTGAGGTTCATAAGCAAGATGTTATTATTCAAATATACCCATAGTGCTTATGACTGGTTTTTCCTCATTTGTGGTTAAATTCAATATTTCACTAAAAATCATTATGTGTCTTCTATAACATTCATTTAACAGAGTCATTTAACTGTCAAGGGCTCCTGTCAAAGTAATTGTTCCAAAATGCTTCAAAATATCAAGAGCTTTTTGCTGTTCAGCTGAGTTTAACCTGAATTACTTTTTTTAATGAAAGGTAAAATAGCACAAAATTAGCGGCAAAGAGATGTTCATTTATAAGAAGCACAGTGGCCTCATAGTCAGTTAAATTGAATTTTCAACCATGTTTTAGAACCACAAGAGCATCCTTCCCTGTCTTTAGTAGGGAAAGGGTTTTCTCTTTTCCTTTCACTGCTGAGAGCAAGAGTGGCAGAGCTAACATGGATGTCTTACAGACGTTTAATATACTGTGGTCATAATTAAACTAAAGGATTCTTAGGGGAGAATTGGCCCTCAGTTGAATTTTCCTCTCTCCTAATATGCATGGAATGAACAAGATGATTGGGAAATGGCTCTTTTCATACTTATTACCTTACAAGAAGCTCCGTTGCCTATCTCGGGAACAAGCCTGACTAGTCGCCCACCGGTCAATTTTATAAAATGTTCTTAGACCATTTCAGATCCTCGAGGGCTTGAAATCTCTAACAAGTCTTCCAAGAGAAAAAAGAAAGCTGTAGCCCTTTGGTGGACCTGCTTTACAGTGCTGGAGGAAGGGTTGAGTATAGTGGTGAGAACCCAAATTCAAATGCACACTTGGCCTTGGGGAAAGAGAGGAGGATTTCATAGCAGAAAATCCATTCATCACTTACTCAGGGAGGACACAATTTAGAACGTTCTGATCAAGTTCTGCTTTATCCTCAGTAACATTGATTTCCTTCTTAATATGTGTTTGAGTTATACAAAATTAAGAAAACAGAGTAGTTGGAAATATGTGAAATTTCCTGTTTACTTTAGAAATAAAATGTCCTTCACTGTTCTAGATCCTTTATTTGTCCCCAAGACTGACTCTGTGCTATGTCCTCCTTTCCTTGGGAACGGGCAATATATTAAATTGTTACAGTCGCTGGTACTGCTAAGGCAGACCGAGCCCATTCTTGAATATGACAAATAGTGTTTTTAACCTACAGAAGTTATTTTGGTAAGAGATTGGCATACTAAAGTAATTACAGAAAGTTGGTGGTATTTCTATCAGTGATAGATTTGTAGAACTGCCAGTCAATAGATTATGGCAATAGTCATTTATATAGACTTCCTAAGGCAAAGAGTTATTTTAGAAACTTCAGAAGTACTCATTTTAGAAATGATTCTCATAAATATTAACCTAATGAGAACAAGTTTGAAAGAAGTTTTGCTGCTGTTATTTTTAAATCAGAAGAGGCAAAGGGAAATAAATAGGGCACTTTCAGTTATTTTTATAAGTCAGTAAAACACTCATTTTGAAAATCCTCTTTTGTAAAAGAAGGAAAACTGCGACCTGGGCCCTTCTCTTGGTCTCACTAACTGTATGATCTTGGGCAAATCATTTCATCTCTCTGGATTTCTACTTCCACAGCTGTAAAATGACGTAGTTGCAGTAGATGGTTTTTAACGTTTCTTGGGAGCCTTAATATCCTAATCTTACTATATTTTATCTAAAGGTCTGCACACCAGGGTAAGAAATAACATCCATAAAGTGTCTCAGCCCAACACTTTACTTAGAAGGTGGTCAGTAAATGCCAGTTAAAGGGCTATGTTGAGGGCGAACGCAGAGTGGAGAGGCATCTTAATATTATTGAGCTCGGTCTACCCCTGCCAACCTATCTGAGTCCCCGTCATCCATGGTCTTGACTAGTGCAACAGGCTCCTGTTTCTCCCACTCATGTCACTGCCCTGGCAGAGCCCTCCAGTGACTTCCTGTCTGAGTAAGACAAAATCCTGAGTCTCTAACCTGGCCAACAAGGTCCTCTGTGGCGGGACCCTTGTGTTCCCCACCCTTGCCTCTTGGACTTCCTGTCCTCTCCCTCTGCCGTTTTGTCTCCACTCCAGCCCCACCCCCATCAGCCCTTCTTCCTGTTCCTCTTTCCTAGCTCCTGCCCACCCCCAAACTCCACAGGAGGGCCTTGGTGCCTTATCTTATCTCTGCCTGGGGTTCTCCTTGCTCCAGGCATCCACTTCCCTTGCTCTCACTTTCCTCCTGTCTGCTCTAAAGAAACGTCTTTATCGGAGAGGCATTCTGATCTCCCTTTTGTAAAGATAACGTCTCCGTAATTCTCTACATTCTTACCCTGCTTTAGTATCTCTCAAGCGCTCATCACCCTTGACACTGTGTATTTACCGGTGTTTGCTTATGCCCCGCCTGCTCTAGGTCCTGTACTACATTGTTTGGCACATAGTAGATGTTCAGTAAGTGAAGGTCCCCAGTGTTTACATAGCACTCGATTCCAAGCACTGCTCTAAACCCCTACAATTCTCAAAGCAGCAGGAGGAGGCGGTTCTGTCCTGACGTCCCACTGTATAAGGGAAGAAACAGAGGCACAGTTAGGTAACTAGAGAAAAGTTCGCACAGATTAAGAAGTGGCGGATCTGAGAGGAAATTAAGTGAGTAAACAACTAACAGGAATTGAAGAGATAAAGTCCTATGGCTTCTGTGCTTAAAAAGGAAAAACATACCTTATTTTGTATTTTTTTTTTACCAGAAGGTTAAAAACAACGAGCACTACTGTTTAGAGAATATTACTTTATAAACTCTGCCAGAAACCCCAACTCAGATAGTATAGCAAGATAGATTTTAAACACATGTATGCAATTTCAGCTCTCCAAAGAATACTCCTCCATCTCCAAGGGATATTTCAACTGTCTCTTCCCAGATGGGCGACCCTTTTAATATGATAACCTTTCTGACCCAGAATTTGGGGCACAGAAATTCTTAAATCCAGTGAATATTCAGCCTCTAGACTGAATCATGATTGCACACTTGATTTAGGAATGAGAGACCTACAGTCAAGAAGACAAATGTCATTTTCTGAAAATGATGCCAAAAAGGCAGAGAAATCTTCTAAGTTAGAAACATCTAAGTTTCTTCAAAAGAAGGTAGTCAGAGTAAAAGTTTATAGTCCCAGCACCCAGAAGGAATCCAGGAGTTTCTGAGAGATGATTAGGGAACACATTCTTCCTAAGCTCACTGGTGAGTAAAGTTGTGTACACATGTTGTTTTAGTATTAATCCTTCATGTTGATATGGTAACAGAAGTATAGAGCTGAAAAAAAAGTCCATTTCTTTGAAGTTAGAATCCTGCAAACATCAATGAAAAGGTAATCAGGGAGCTGAAGACTTCTGCTCCAGTCTTTTTGAAATACATATTTTTCAAAATTAAAAAGAAAATCATGAGGACAGTCTATGTTACTATGGGCATCATTCTTCAATCCATAGTATATAACTACTCAAATGTATGTGGTTAACTGCTAATTCTCTGCTTTATGTGCTTTAAAGTTTACAGTCTTAAGCTATGAGGCATTTTTCAGATGTACTACACAATTTTTAAAACTGACAAAATAAGTAACCTAACTTCTAAAGAGATACCTTGCTGAAATGATTAAGATCCGCTTCAAAATCATTGATTGTACAATACAGTTATTGACTATCCTTTTAAGAAATATAAAAATATTCAGTAAAGCCAGAGAATACAAACATAAAGAAAGTCCCTCACTTGCCAACTGGTTATGTTCCAAAAGCTTATTTGCAGGTGAGTTGTTTGGAACTGAGAGTATAGTTTCTCACAGAAGTGTTTCTAAAATCAGGCAAGCTCTCCATAATAATGGGAATCTGCTTAACCATAATATTAATTTAGAACGCTATATTTTCATTGAAAAATAATAGAAAATAGCATCTAGAATAGGTGTTCAATAAATATTTGTTGAATAAATAAATGCCATAATAGTAAACCAAGGGCAAAAAAGCAATTAAATTTTTTTCCTTATATGCTGATGTTTAAGAAAAGCAGATAAATTGGAAGCCCTGGGTTTTACTGTACCCACCACTGCAATTCCCTGGTTTCTTATTAATGTTCTTTGATCTTATAATAAGGATACACTACATCAAAAGGGAGAGTGGAATATGGTTTTAAAAGAAAAAAGGCACAGACTCTGGTGAATGCAGCCTCGCCCTCGAATCTCCCTCTACTCTTAATAGCCATGTGACTGTGGGAAACTGAACCTTACTGAGCCTCACTTTCTTCATCCATAAAATGGGGGTATAATAATAGTTTATTATCACAATCTTTCTTATTCCCAAGGCTCAAATAAATATTTTTAAAGGACCAGTTGGACCACCAAAAAGATGACTTCAGCAATTCACGTCCAAAAACTTGGGTGTCCTTTGAGGGGTGCCTGGGTGGTTCAGTCAGTTAAGAGTCAATCTGCCTTTGGCTCAGGTCATGATCTCAGGGTTCTGGATCAAGCCCTGAGTCCCTCCCCCTCTGCCTGCTCGTTCTCTCTCTCTCTCTTTCTCTCTCTCGTGCTCTCTCTCAAGTAAATAAAATCTTAAAAACAATAACAACAACAAAAACTTTTGTGTGTCCTTTGACGTTACGGCATCTTGAATAGCCGTCGTCGATACTTTAGAAAAAATTTCATAAATGCCTAGTAAAGATTCATATTTTAAGTATGTGCCCTATATTCTGAAGGAATGTTATGCTAGGATTACATCTGCCTAAGGAAGTCTTCATTCCTCTTTGGATGTCCAGTTTTTCAGCAGCTTACCTTAGTAATGTACATTAAGAATTATTTTGGTCCTGTCAGTTCACACCAATCCGCCTTTTTTCTGAATTGTTCTTATTGAAATAGAAGAGTGTCAAAACAGCACATTTATCAAAGCAGGAGGTAATCTTTTCCATCTTAATCTTTTACTCTTGTAGGGGAGGTGACCTATGAGTACCATGTTCTTTTGTAAAATGAACAACTCAATATTTGCTCCAGTGTGTGTGTGTGCGTGTGTGCGTGTGTACACACACACACATGCACACATTTTGCTTTTATTATTGAAAAATGTTTTTGATTGCTGGTGTCTTAGTTTACATTAAATGCTCTAGCATATACTTCAGCTGAGATTCAACGGGTTTAGAACTGGAATTTCCAGAAGGACTGTGCTCGAATACTAGTTCATCTCCTACAATTTCTTAAATACGTAGACTCAGAACATAGTATTCATCAAGGCATATATATATTACTAGAGAAAGGAGTGGAAGGGCAGTGTGAAGAAATTGACACATTTTAATCTTTGCTAAAGTGCAGAAGAATGAATATGGCACAAACATCAAAGAGTAATTGCTCAGGTACAGAGTATATTGTAGTCACTCAAACCTATTTAGTTTTTTTTTTTTTTTAAGTTTTGCTTTATTTTGAACATCCAGTGGAACAGTTTTCCTCCACTTGGACACTGGAAGTTTGTCTAGAGTACATCAGATTTCTGTCTGAAAAGTTGTTCTATTTCCTTTGTGTACCTCAGTAGTCTTTAGTGAACCCGCGAGAATGCACCTTTTCATTTAAAGAATGAGTTTAGAGAATTGTGTCTGTTTCACGTTGTCCCTAGCCATCTTTTAGGAAAGCATGAATGAATTTCAAGGGCTCTTAAATGAAGGTTAAATAAAGAACGTAAAAGAGGATATTTTGAGACTTCAGGATATTTTTCTATGTTAATTGTAAGTTTCTCTTATGAAAACGGTTGTTTATTGCCAGGAGCCCTGTTAACCTTCTGATGAAGAATGCTTGGCATCAGCTCAGGCATGCTTGGAGTGTGGATGCTTGACCCGTGTTTCAGATTGTCTGAGCAGAACCAAAGGTGGAGGAAGCAATTAATAGGAACATAGGATATTTTTAAACAATTTATTCTTTTTTAAAAGTTGGCAGTATTATTTGGTCAGGTGGGGAGAATTTTTAAAAAAGAAATGCATGCCCTGGTAAATGACTTGTCTAAAGGATGAGGTCCTGTTAAAAAGAATCATAGAAATGAACGCCAGGTCTGTGAAAAAGGAAATTGGAACAAACATCCCTGCTTAATAGGTTTTGACTTTGCGAGCCGCCTTAAAGTTCGCAAAGGGAGCTTAAAAGCTGTTGAATAATTGGGGCTTGATGGAAATTCATGGTATAAGCCATAAGAAACTAAAGACTCATAAGTACTCTTTGCATTGTTTGAAGTTTTCAAAGCCTGTGACACTCAGATAAGAAGTTCAAAAACAATAATTTTTATTTGGGCTCCTTTTAAGAATTTAAAATGCTATTATAGACTGAGGGAACACGTAGAGCTCTGACCTCCTGAGGGGGAGGAAGGAATTATGCCACCTTTTGCTTCCTTTTACCACACTGAGACTAAATGCCGAAGTGGAACAAATGAAAGGACTGGGTTTTTTGGGGGGTGGGGGGGAGGTTTAATCCCTAAATGTCAAAAGTGGCCACATCTCCCAGAGAAATAACGCACACCTGATTAATTGTGTAATTTCACAGGGAAGCAGTAATTCTCAGCCTTATAAACATGTAATGTACTAATTTGGTTGCAGAGTTAACTGAAAACAGTTTAATGAGCTGCTGCATTGCGTGTATGTGCAGTGTTACATAGAGCAGATGCCAGGAGAAATGGAAATAACACGCCAGTGACACTTGGAATAACAGTGTTTATACTTCATTGACTTCGGGTTGTCAACATGCTATTCTCTGTGTTTCCCTTAGTAACTTATTAAGGCAACTGAACTCCAGTGTGATGCTGTCTAAGTGTCGTTTGTTGTAAATTACACAAGCATGCACACACCAAACGTGCTTAGTCAATCTTTGGGGAAAAAAAAATAATACTTTCTTGTATGGACGACCGAAATGTTATCCAGGGGACACACACACAGAGCGAAAGGTGAGTCTCATTGTGCATGCTGGAGGAGCCAGATTTGGGGCTTTCATCAGAAGACATACTATTTCTACAGATTTTCCCACTCATCTATTCTTGCTCTATTTTAACAGAATGGTCGTGTAACTCTTGGTTTGAAAGTTGTCATACAGCCTCACAGCAGGCTTATATTATCTACAGAGTTCTTTATGAGCAAATATAAATCACCACAAATGAGACTTTTCACAGCCAGAGATATGTAGAAATTTGTGTCAGTGCTTTGCTGGCTTGCTAAAAAATATCTCTAGGCTCCAAAGTGCTCTCACAGCTCATCCCCGCTCCCTACCCTTTTGGGAAGCAATTCTCAGAACCTGAGATTTATGGTTCAGAGAGCTGATAGTGGCTATAAAGTTTTCTATTTTCTCTTTTCTTTAATATTAATGCAGGGAACAAGGCATTATCATTCATTATTTTAGTTCATGAGTATCCTGTGGGCTTGAAATACGGTTTCTGGGGGATATGGCTTACCTCTGTTTAATAGGGGAAATGTGTGGACTTCGGCAACAGGCTTCCTTTACCATTGACTATTTTTAGGCAGTTTGTAGAAAATTCACATTAGGAACAGAACTTTAATGTATGTGCTATATCCAGGTTTGGCTTTAAAATTTAAAGCTTTACGAAATACTAATTCATTCTGAGCCCCAGAAGTGAAATATCACAAATTGGAGAATAGCCAGCCAGTCTGTTATTGTTAGAAATTGAAATGATAATGTCTTTTTGTTTTACTCTTTTCAGAGATGTACAGTATTTCCAGCTAGTTTGATCTACATTAATGTTAGGTGAGTTTTAGTTTATAGTTAGCACTCCCTTTTTTACACCCCAAATCTTTAAAACCAAATAATGTCTCTGAGTCATTAATAGAGAATATATATTGTTTTTAATTTAAACTTGACCAGTTTTTATTAGCTCTACTATCTGGTTTCTAATGTGAATTTGCTTTTTCTAATTTTTTTTTACAAAAATTTGTTCAGGTTAATTTTCTCCTTAACTACATTATCACAGGCTCTGGCTAAATCCGAATCCATGCAATTTCCCTGTATGTTTTGCTTTAACAGTTTCAGTGGGTCCTCAACCTGAAATATCGAACTTCTTGCTTTATTTTAGACCTAATTCTTAAGGAACAAATTTAAACAAGAAGAGTAAAATAAAAACCAAAAATATGAATAGGCAGTTTTTTGTTTTTTGTTTTTTTTACTTTTAAGAGATTGCTTAAAGGTCTTGCGTATACATCAGGAAGTTCAGTCAGTTTTGAGACCATGTAATGAATACTTCAATGATTTAAGTGAAATTTCGTTCAGAGCAGTTATTATTGTAAAAGCAGCCTTTTGCTAAAGGCTTCCTCGTACCTTGACTAATAGGTATGAGTTCTGATAACCCTAATTACAGTGATTTAGCATTTATTGCAATTTTACTATGTGCCAGGCACTATACTTTTCACTGGTTGACTCCTCATCTGTAAGGTCGGTACTATTATCCCCATTGTATAGATGGGAAAACAGGCTGAGGGAGGTTCAGTAACTTGCCTGAGATTATGTCCTTAGTAATGGAGTCAGGATTCAGAGCCACATACTTTGACTCCAAGTCTAAGCTCTTTACTCACTTAATTCATAATAAATATTTTTATTTTATTTATTGTTTAAAGATTTATTTATTTATTTATTGGAGAGAGAAAGCATGAGCAAGGAGGAGAGGGAGAAGTAGACTGCCCGCTGAGGAGGGAGCCTGATGCGGGACTCAATCCCAGGACCCTGGGATCATGACCTGAGCCGAAGGCAGACACGCAACTGACTGAGCCACCCAGGTATCCCCATAATAAATATTTTAAAAGAAGTTAAAATGAGGGGAGCCTAGGTGGCTCAGTTGGTTGGGCTTCTGACTCAGGTCATGATCTCATGGGTCCTGAGACGAACAGAGCCCTGCGTCAGGCTCCATGCTCAGCAGGGAGCTTGCCTGAAGATTCTCCCTCTCTGCCCCTCCCCCTGCTCGCACGCACGCGTGCTCTCTCTGTGTCTCTCAAATGAATAAATCTTAAAAAGTAAATAAATGAAAGAAGTTAAAATAAGACCGATTTCAAGCACTCTTGGCAAGTCTTTATATAAGTCCTACCTGCACCCTGGAACTTAAGGCAAACCCAGTTCTAAAAATGGCTCGTGTACCTATAGAGGGATGTTTCATGTCCTTTAACCCTGAGCTTCACACAGTAGAGCACTATTGAGTGGCTTGTGGGGTCAGAACATGAAAACAGAATAAAATGTGTCATTCACTCTCCCTATTTCAATTGTGATGAAAACATTTAATGATTAGCAGGACTATTGAAAGTGTATGTCTCTTTGGTACCCTGAGTCATTTTTCAGAGCTTTAAATCTGATTAACAGAATCAATAGCCTAGTGGAGGCATTGTTGAATATATTGCAAAGCCTTGTGACCAACTGTCTCCACATCTCAGCCCGTTAATATGAAATGTTCAGGATTGTTCTACCTTGTTTGTAAGCAGCACGGCAGCAAATTAGTGTTTCCATTACTATTCCTAGTTGTAGTGTTGCTATTATTTTTTAAAATCCACCATTTTCACAGACTTGGGGTTTTTAACACATTTTTGCAAATTCGAGGAGAAGGAGTAAAGATTCCACGAGGAGAAGGTTCCCTTGGAGAATTTATAGCATCTCTAGAAGGAAGGTGAGGAACTGCCGCACCACGTGCGGCCACGTGCGGCTGCGGGAGTTTACCCCGGGGGGGGGGGGGGGTTGGCACTGTCTCAGGAGCATGAGCCCCCCAGAGAACCAGCTTCACAGCACTCCCGTGGCTTTCCTCGCTCTGCCGCCTCCCCTCTCCTGATAAGGAAATCAGAACAGCCAGACTCTGGGAATCAATGAAAAGACAGGTCTGACTGGAATGGAAAATTTTTGAAAAATAACAGTGGGTAGGTAGATTGGGCCAGATTAGGGAGGGCTGTTAATTCTGTTCTGAGGAATTTAGCACTTACCTAGAAGGCAATAGGGTGTAGTACGTTTTTGAAGGGGAAACTCATTTGGGCCTTATCCTAGAAATATGTTGAAGTAATTTACCTCAGGGCTAGATGCTGGCTGGTTATAGAATCAGAGCTGGCCGGGGGCGAGCACTTACCCATTCCACACGTTTACGGGTACCGTGTCATCCATACGTTATCACAGCTCTGTGTTAGGCACTATTACTGTTCTCATTGTATCAGTGAGGAAACTGAGGCACAGACAGGTCAAATAGCTTGTCTGAAACCACGCTGCTCACGGGTGGTGGAGACCAGAGTAGAGAAAAGGCGTTCTGACTCCAGTGTTCATGCTTCTAGCTCTTTTTCATGAATGACAAGTATGTTTGGAAGCTTACTGCATAAAAAGGACCAGTATTAAGGAGAAATTATTCTAATCTCAGAGAAATGAATACCCTTTACTTGAATTTCTGTTGTTTCTATATTGCCTTCTGTGTCTATTCAGCCTCTTTGTCATAGGAGCAGTGTTAATTTTTTTTTTTTGCATAGGCTTTAGTGATGTTTTTATTAAGTAGAATTGCTACATCAATAACATTTGCTGGATTATTAATTTAATCAAGTAGAATTTCTGACCTTTTGATAGGATGTGTTTACCATTTTAGAAGATTTATTGCAGCTATTTCTTGAAATATTTATATTCAAAAATGCTATATAAAACCATTTATTAAACTCTACATGGGCTGTTGGTACTTGTACATCATTAATTTGTGACTACAGAAAAATCTACAGTGGCTATAGAAGGATATACTTCAGTATTATATATTGTTTTCTCATTAGTGAACCCATCAGTACCTACTGAGCTATGTTTAGCCGTCAGGGCAAAGCAGCAGACACCTTAAAGTGAGAATAGGAAGTACTCAATGTATTCTTGGTCCTCCAGGAGCTTGCAGTTGAATGTGAGCAAAATATATCCATGAAAATAACAGCAAAAAGAAATAAAGTAAATTATGAGATTGACACCATCCGTAAAAAAGAGAGAGGATTGCTTCAGGGGGAAGACATTAAAGACGTGACATGCTGACTTGAGGGGCAAGGTGAAATTCAGGTCTCAGGGTGTAAGACACCATGCTAATTTTAGTGACAGAGGGGGGTAAAAATGTTGCTTCTTGGAACCCACTTCCAGAAAGTCTGATTCATTAACTTTTATGAGGTTGCAGTAGGGGTCTTCATTTTTAACACGCTCTCCAGCAGTTTCTCTTGCTGGTGATATTCATACCACACTTTGCGAACATTGGCTTAAAGTGGGAGTAAAGGGGTCTAAATTGAAGACCACAAAGAAGTAGATACTGGAAGCTTTGAGCGAATGGAACAACAGCTGAGAAAAGGCAGTCTTGGTCATGTGAGGGTTTTTATGACCCAGGGAACTCTGGTTAGAAAGAGATCAAGCAGTCTAAGAATAAAGACTAAGAGGGAAATCCTGGGAGGCAGCTCATTCACAATGGTCATAATAACAAATCCTTCCTTCTGCCTCAGTACACAAACTGTCTCATTTGCTTCATTCATAAATAAGATTCAATTTTACCCCACTGATGAGAACAAGAACCAGTTGATCCTTTGGGGTTTTTGTATTTCTTATACAATGTTTTAAATTTTTGTTATACAATTTTTGTTATAAAATGAATTCCTTTTGCAAAGTGGCAACCTGTGAAAGTGCAGATAAGAATCAGAAAGCCAAATAAAAATAGGAAACAGGCATGATATCAAGCAGTAAGAAATACTCCTTTTGGACCAACAGTTCAGAAGGAAAATGTGTACTTGGGGAAAAAGGAAAGAATAGCGAGAAGTTCCTGTAATATTCTAATTCCATGACACAGGGTTTTGGAAGGTACATTGAAGAAGTGGGTGCTGCCTATTGTCTGTGACCTTTCGTGCTTGACAATTTGTTTTCTTCCCAGTGTTTAGTTAGAGTCTGATGAAAAAAGGAGTATATCTAAATGGAGCCATGATTGGGTTATGATTAAAGGTCAACAGTGATGTGTATTTAATCACTATTTTGCTACTTACATATTGGGTTAGACAGCAGTCATGTTTTTAACCATATAATATATCCTGGTTCCTAGAAAATAAGACCATTGTTTAATAGGTTCCTTTTTAAATATTAGTAAGTATAAAAAAGAGGGGACAATGGGGTGCCTGGGTGGCTCAGATGGTTAAGCATCTGCCTTCGGCGCAGGTCATGATCCCAGGGTCCTGGGATCGGGTCCCACATCGGGCTCCCTGCTCAGCGGGGAGTCTGCTTCTCCCTCTCCCGCTCGCCCTGCTTGTTCTCTCTCTGTCTCTCTCGCAAATGAATGGATAAAATCTTTTAAAAAAAGGGGGGGGGGGGGACAAGAATGAGGAGAGCTGGATCTTGACTTTATTATTTACTAGGTGTATTAATTCGGGCAGGGGGCTTCCACCCATACCTCACATTTCCCGTTTATAAATGAGTTAGAGTGCTAGTTTAATAAATGGTATTCTTAATATATTGATATTTGAAAGGCAATTAGTTACTCTCCTAGTTTCTGTCAAAATTAATGGTAGCTTCCATGACAAATTTTTATGGGTACTTTGAATTATACATTTGCATGTGTCAAAAATAGTTCCTATCATCAACTAGTTTGAAATACACTGGTGGGCAGAAATAGCTTACTGTCATTTACTCACAAGGGTATTTTTCTCTTTGCAGAATCAAATATGATCAAAATATATTGTCAGTTCACTGTGGTTTATTTAGGATGTTCTACAGTGGTGGAGATACAGAAATACCAGTCTGTCACTTAGAGAACCATTCTGTGGGTCATATCCAAGACTGCAATGGTCAGCCAAATTCCCACAGAATATTTTCCAGGGCTAACTGGAAAATCACATTGCCATTGGCAGGTTTTATGCACCTGTTTTCCTTCCCCATGGAGTCTCATACCTGAGAAACATGGAAAAATGTTCTTTTCCTAAATTGAAAAATGCAGCTATAGTCTAAATGAAATGGGATAAATTATCTTTTTCACAATTATCCATTAAAGGGAGAATTAGAATTAATATTAATCACAGATGTTTCATCAAGTTTTATTATCAACCAGATTGACTGCCAAAGTGCTTTCTGGAAGACATTTTCTCTCCCTCCCCCACCTGCTACTGAGAACAAACTGTTATTATGGGTCCTTAGATAAAGATTAATGGTTTTGGCAATTCATTTGAGGAAATCTATATTTTACTGTACACTCCACTTCAGTTCAAGGCATCTCTAAAAAGTGAGGCTTGTCACTTCCTTGATAGAATTATACAATGAAGACACTAGATGGTATCATTCTTTCCACCTTCAGAAACAGATTAATCAATACACAGCCCTAGATTGGTATCATCAAACCTATATATATATATATATATATATATATATATATATTAATTTTGACACCTTGTTTATGGATAAAATAAGCAAAATGCCTATTTAATTCAGGTATTTTAGCAGCTATATTTTTACCTATCACACTTACAGTACTTTAATATAATTTTTATGTCCTCTCTCTTTCTGGGATAATTCATTACCAATGGTGTGACCCTTATAATAAGTATGACTATTTGGTAATGCCTCATCCATTTGCAAAGTGCACCATAGATGGGTACTACATTCATTAAGGTTCTCCACTTGCAAACAGTATTTATCAGTTCTCGCTAACTTAAACAAAAATAGAGGAACTTTCTCCCTACTAAAGAGATTGATGCATTTAACTGAAGACCACAGGATGAACAGTAACTGAGGCAGTGCTGGGGGTCCAGAACCTAGTAACAAGTGGATAATTAGAATTACCTTGTCAAGACCCAGCCATTCGACTTTCTCAGCTCTAACATTTCTCCCTTCCTTGTGTCCCTATACTCAGGATTCCAGTTCCTGGGAGAAGGAATTTGATTGGCATAGATAGCTATCCTTGGAAAAGAATAAAGAGCTCCTTGATTGACAACCCCACCAAGACTGCATGCAAATAAGGAAAGAGTAGTTCTTCCAAGTTTTTGTGGTGGTGGTTTGATTTTTAGCCTCCAGAAGCTAGGCATGGATGCTGAATAAGCAAAAACCACCACTGGCCAAAACAAGGGTATATTTCATTGTTGAACGGTAGTGAAGAATATGTGGGATTGTTCAAAACAAGTAGAAAATCTACGTGGCAAATCCTTTAAGTGCAACAGGGGCAGAGCATCAAGTTAACATCTATATTTCTGGTTTGTTTTATAGTAAAAATACATCTTTGTCTAGTACTTTTGCACGCTTTACCATGTTCCAACAGATTAAAGAATGTGACTCATCTTTTTCAGTTAGGATTTCCTTCACATTCAATTGCTTTTTTTCCTTTTAATGGAAAAAGCAAAAACTCCAGACAAATAATGGGAAATACCCTTATGTGCTGATTTACAGCTTTCTTTCACTGACATCAGCAGAATATAAGAAATGGGCAGTAGAATGAGTTAAGTCCCATTCCGGCCCTGTCCAACGCTAGTCAGATATGGGATCAGTCAGGTAACTGAGTTTGTCTTCAAATGTAAAATGAAGGAGTTGAGCTGGATTGGAGATCCCAAGGAACAAGAAATTAAAGATGTTACAATTTCTGACATCGAGTTTAAGTTTGTGAAATTCTGGATTAAAGTTATTTCTTTTCCTCTTCTTTGGAAGGGAAGGCAAGGCAAGACATCTTGGGGCCTTAAATGTAATGCCATGCATTGCAACTCTTCAAAGAGAGAGAGAGAGAGAGATGATCTTTTTTCCTCACCAAACTTACAGACTTAGGAAACTCTTTTTCATTGGAGCATCTAGAGGGACCTGGCTTCCGTGGAAGGTGGTTAGATTATTTATAAAATCCCATTCAGCTTTAAAATACACTAAGTATATGCTTCTCCAAATCATGAAAAATGTGAAATCTATTTTATTTTATTAAGATTTTATTTATTTATTTGACAGAGAGAGAGACAGTGAGAGAGGGAACACAAGCAGGGGGAGTGGGAGAGGGAGAAGCAGGCTTCTCGCTGAGCGGGGAGCCCGATGTGGGGCTCCATCCCAGGACCCTGGGATCATGACCTGAGCCAAAGGCAGACATTTAAACACTGAGCCACCCAGGCGCCCCTGTGAAATCTATTTTAGTACCATTCATCATCCAGCCCTTTCTCTGTAGTTAGCACATGAGGCTTTCTGTATAGTTGAACCCATAGCCTTGCATCCAATCCTCTTTTGAGGTGAGCAGCAAACACAGGCTAGTTGTCTCTTCCTTCCAGGATTCATGTGTTTGTAGTGAATTGTGCCGCTTCAGTTCCTCTGGCTGTTCCTGTGAAAGTTGTTTTAAGTTTTTAAAATAACTTTTGTCACTTTCCTGAAGTCTTACTTTAAATGTAGATCCAAAACATGAAGATAGCACTTGATCAGATCTGATAAAGAAGTAGACCAGTATGATGCAAGTTCAGTTTTCAGCTTAGGTGGGTTTTATTTTTCCTAAGGTATACCTGTGCTATAGAGTCTGCTATTCTTCTCTTCTTCATTGATTGTATTGAACTTGATCCCACTTTAGGCACCATTTCACTAGTTGTCTTCAAGAACTAGTTACCCCATTCAAATAATTCCACTTATAAACCTATTCTCAAATCTATCTCAAGTCCCTTGATGAAAAGTAAGTAAGTACCCTGAAAGTGACTAAGATGGGGCAAGAGGAAGGGAGGCACTCCCTAATATGCCTTCACCGTTGGTCCTAAACATTGTTAGTTCTGTTTTTGCAACCCATAATGAAGCAGCTTTGCACTCCCAGTACTATGTCATAATCTCTTCATCCGCCATGTTACTCTTATATAAAAGGCATCATGCCACCTACATGGCTGTTTCGCTACATCATCCCTAGTGCAACCTCCTGAGTCCTGCTCCCCCATAGGCCTGTGTGGAAAATGCCCCCCTCCCCCGTGCTTTGAATCATCAAGTTCTATCTGCTGGGCCCCAAAGGTCCCCAAAGCCTTGATATCTTTGGAAGCTACTCTAGGATGTAGCCATATAGGGGCTTCCTGCACTGATCATCTAAAAACAAGAAGTGAGACATAGTCCCTACCCTAATACATGGAGTTCCTAGGGTAAACGTGGCATAGGTATTCAATAAATGCTTTTTAACTGCTTTGTGTCTGGTACTCTAGGTCAGTAAGTGTATCCAAATGTCAAAAAGCCCTAAGTGAACTTGCCCCTTTGGAGGCTTTTAATGTCTTTATGCCCAAGTTTGATATAGAATTTAGCACATTGGACTAGGTCCTTTACTTCAAAATTGATACAGAGCCTCCAACTTCTGTCTGTCACACTTCCTGCTTCTTCCTTCAAAATGATGATGACAATTTCAAATTTTGGATCTTACTGTCTAAAATGTAAGATCACAAGACAGCTGGCTGGCTCAGGCAGTGGAGCATGCAGCTTGATCTCAGAGTTGTGAGTTCGAGCCCCACGTTGGGTGTAGAGATTACTTAAAATTAAAATCTTAAAAAAAATAAAATAAAATGTAAGGTCCTGCAGGCAGGGACTGTGTATCTCTTTTTTCTTATCGTAAACAAAGTGGCACAAGGAAAAGAAGGGGGATAGATAAAGGATGGACCCATCTACCTCTGTGAGAATCCAGGGGATTCCAGTGGAGACCCCCAAAGTTTTCACAGTGAGGATTCCTGCTTTATGGAATTTTTGATCTACACATATTTAAAGAAAAGGACACGGCAGACAATGCTAAGTATTTTTACAATTCTCTCTATTCTAGAGGAAGTTTTCAACTGAAATGGGGTAGAAAGAAATAATTGGTGTTGATTTTATCCCCTTGAGGAAATCTGAACAGGTCTATGTCATTTTAAACAAGCATGACATACGAAAATTAGGATTTTACAAAAAATAAATTGCAGAGTGATCATTCCATTTACAGAAGTGGAATTCTTTTCAATAGCCCTAGAGCATTTTTTAAATGATTTGATTTCTAAAAATCTAGTTTATGTATACTTTTTAGAACCAAATTTGTTGCAAGGGGCAAAAGTAGTTGGAAATTTTGAAAAGATAGCTGTAGGTGAATGGGAAGAACATTTCCTGGGGAGTGCAATGAAATCTTCAGTGCTTGAGAATTGAGATAAGTTTATACATCTCTTCCTTACTAATTGGCAGCAGGGGGCGGGGGTGTGGGGGTAATTGTGTGTTGTATTGCTGAGGGCATGTTGTGGCAGTAGCTCCGGGCTTGACTGGAGTTGTACACAGTTTTATACTGTGCAGAGAATAGGGACTGGTAGCTACTTATGAGAAATAACAGTTCTATAACTTCATTAGTTTTTCAAATTAGTATCACAGACAGCTCCCACTTTTCACCACTGTGCTTTCTGGAAATAGAATCATAAAGCAGAGAGTTGTAAAGTGTGTCCCATTTTCCTCCAGGAGTAATATCTTAATTGAAACTGTACCTCTGACCATATATTTGAGAAAAAATAAATCATAACTATGACCGACCCGATGTCAGTGGCAAAGATGCAGTAGCCATAATCTTCCATGGTTATTTAAAATAGTAAAATTATACTCTTTTCTATAAAGGATATAAATGTATTATACACATTGATTTTACATGCTCTCTAAAGAATATGTTCAGCAAATAAAAAGTTCAACTAAACTATTTCATGAATTTTAGCAGAACTAGCTATACTATAAATTCATTAAATATTTAATTGTTAATAATTTGGTTCTCTGTATTTAAGAGGAGCTTTGGGGATGATTTCTTTGCCCTAGTTCTGTCCATGGTAGTTTGAGTGAACACTTTTCTTGTGATGAATGTCCCTGGGCCACATCAGCCTGTTCAGTATCCTTCCCGCCCCTCCCCACCCCCCGTAAGATGCACCTTGATGGGTTTTTTGGCGTCTCTGAAATGCTAAAGTTCAGGTTTCTAAACTTGTAAAACGAGGAGACTGAACTAGATTGTTCCCAGGGTTCACGCCCTTGAGTTTTGTGATTCCGTGACGTCAGCTTGCAGGTTGGTTGTAAGGGGGCAAAAGTGCTCAGTGTTTAGCGGGTGATAGATGATGGTGATGAGATTTGTCTCCAGGCTCAGAGTTACTCCCTTAGGCATTTTCAGGCTAATCGGGGCTGCTGCTGCTTAGCATTACTCCAAATAAAGGCCACCAGAAAAAACCTGCCTTCCTTCTTGGACTTAATGCTTTGCTGATATTTTGCTGTCATTTGCCTTTACCCTTCACAGGAATGCCTTGAAAACAACCACCAGGTTATTAGTAGAAGCTTTTTCAAAAGTACTTTAAAATCATTTTGCTTTATACAAATATGTTTTAGTGCATCTTAATTGAATGTGGGGGGAAAAAACCCCCACTCTATCTTGAAAAATAAGCCACTTACTCACATTTATAGCAGGCTTAAGGACCTACTTAACATTGCAGGAAACTCACATGCCTACTCAGTTATTGGCTTTTTTATTTTACTTTTCTCCCCTAAACTTGTGATTTTGTGGGCATTTATACTAGATCAGTAAGCAAACAAGCATTTTCTTGGGATGACCTTGTCTTTCATTCATTTATCCTTTCTTTTCCTTCATTCAACAGATATTATTGAGTGCAAGAGTGCTGGCCAGATGTATTTTGGATTCTGTGCGTACAGTTGAGAAAAAAAGAGCCAAAAGCCTTGCTTTAATAGAACCTACACTCTGCTGGGGAGCCAGGGGGTGAGGATCGGGATAAACTACTAAATAAATAAATTTGAAATATGTCAGGTAGTTGGTAAATGCTATGATGGAAAAATAAAATAGGAGCATAGGGGCTATAAAGGTAGGGGAACTGCTATTTTATATATAAGACTATATAAATATATTAAAGGATTATCCATCTGTATAATTATAATATAGAATGATATAGAGAAGTAGGTAGGAGATATAAAGAGGTAGATCAGGAAGGTCTTTCTAATAGTTAACACTTGAGGAGGGATCTAAGAGAAGTGAGGACACGAGCCATGTGTCTCTTTGGCAAAAGGGCTGTCCAGGTAGAGGGAACGGAAAAACACCGAGGGCCTGAGCAGACTTGGGTGCCTGCATGGCTGGAGCAGGATGAACCCCAAGAGAGCTCTGTAACTGTGTGTAAGTGTGTGTGATGGATTGGGAGGTGGGGTCGTGGCTGATCCCAGATTTCAGTGTGATGGGAGCTGTTGGAGGGTTTTGAGCAGAGAAGGAACATGATCTAACTTAGGTTCTACCACGATCACTCTGAACTCTTGTCTACCTGTCCGGAGTGGAGCAGAATCCCTTGTTTCTCTGGCTGGATGGGATCCTTTGGATTTGGTCCACTAAAGGAAGAGTTTTTGAGAAATAGATGGTGCAGGAAATGTTACATATGCTGTTGAGTAGACATTGGTGGATCAGATACCTACATTGCAAGAGAAAAAGAAAAAGATAGATACAAAGTCACCCTTCATGTATCTTATTAATGAACTCCTATCCTTATTGAATTTAAGGTAAAAATTAGTGAATCTGTTGCATCTGTTTGTTTTTTCTTTTTTTTTCCTGAGGCATCAAAAAGGCCATTGACTCTGTCTATATGTAAATAGGCAGGTGGTTTTGAGTTCAGCAGGCCCCTCCCCCAGATAGAGCCCTCTCAGTTGGGTTTTGGAGAAGAGGAATTTCTGCTTTACATGTTAATTTGGGTTCTTGTGCCACAACGTTGTCACCTAATTTACTTCTCCTCCAGACCAAGACTAAGGCACCATGGTGGGGGGCCAGGGGTGAAGGAGGCAAGAGCCACCCAAACCCCACAAGATGCCAGGAGGTCAGACACAGCAGTGCCAGGCTGAGAAATCTCTCCTGTCACAGGGGAGTGTGTACTAAGAATGCTGCCAATTTTCCCAGTTTTCTTTTTGGAACATTTGGTTACTATGTTTTGTTTCGTGTTTCCTCCTACAGTGGTGCATATGGGTACTTAGGAGTAGTACATCAGTTACAGTAATATAATATTAAAAGGCTTTTTCTTGACAAGCACCTGATTAGGAAATGTGGGTAGGGCATGTCTCTGCAGGCAAAACCGCACTTGGTTTTCTTACTAAAATCTCTTGCAAATGCTTAAGATTACACAAAGTTCTACCAAGTTTTAACCTACTCCCAGACTTTTTTGGAAGGACTTTTAAGAGTTTCTAGGAAATTATGCAACAAGTATTTGAAGTAGGCTAGCCATGATTTAAGAAAAGTATGAGTTATAATATAAACTGAGGTTGTACAGTTCTGGCATCAGAAGGACGTGCATTTGCATATCCATTGTGCCATACACTAGCTATGTGTGTTTCATCGGCTCACTACTGATCCCTGTAAGCCTCAGTTTCCTCATCTCTTAAATGAGGATAATAACACCTGCCTTGCCAGAACTGTTCTGAGGATTAAATTTAATAAACTTGGCACAGTGCCTGCTGGGTAGAAATAGTAGATAAATGGTATATTATTATGCATCGTGAAATGAAGTTCCCTCCCACCAAGCTCCATATCAATTAAGAAATAATTTCATGTTTCTAATTTGTATTTGGTCAAGTTAAATAGAGAAAATGAAACACTATGGAGAAATAATATTCTAGAGTAATTGGTGCCAAAAGAATCCTAAAATAAAAATATAGGTCTTGTTATTAATCCCTTA
This sequence comes from Zalophus californianus, assembly GCF_009762305.2. Taxonomy (NCBI): domain Eukaryota; kingdom Metazoa; phylum Chordata; class Mammalia; order Carnivora; family Otariidae; genus Zalophus; species Zalophus californianus. Next base: position 83,615,370 of record NC_045599.1, on the reverse strand, counting down.
TAACAATCATTTGTAACCATTCTGCGACAGATTTATTGACTACAGCATTCATTTAGAAATGCTAAACTAATGAGAACTTGGCCATTAGTTGTGATAATGGTCTATCATTTTGAGCTTGAACCATGTGTACTTATTTGGCCTCTTTTCAAAACAATAAATTATTTCACACTCATTTCTTCTCTTGAAAATGTCCTTATGATTTAGGTCATGCTTTGGATTATGTGAGTAGTATTCCTATAATCCATCATCCAAAATAAACTATGTTTCCAGGCTATTTTAAGATTGAGAAACTTCAAACATTTTTTTTTCAGAAATTGCATAAAGGGGTAACAGAGGCTCCTCAAGCCTCTAATTTATCTTTTTCTGCCTGTGCTTGATTGTTATTCCATATTAAGGTTATTTTCCTTTTAAAATAGCTCTGCACGAAGAGAATATACTGCTAAATACTATTGCAAGGGAATGTTTACAGATGCAAATGACTTCTATTTAAGGAGCTCATGATTAAAACTTGAAAGAATGTGGCACTAGAAAGCATGTGAATAACCTTTGAAAAATCTCACAATAGAACTAAATATGGGATATTTATAATCTGGGATTACAGCTATAAGGATATGTGTGAATATGCACGTTCAATATGCTGCAGAGGACCTCCAACTGAAACATGTTAATTTTACTTTAATTTAGAGAAATTAACTGTTTCATTATTGGGAACCTGTAATGTAGAATGAACTAGAAGGCCAGTGCAGAATACTAGAAGGAACTAGAATTACATTTGCCTGCAACAAGTACACCAGACGGTTTCCACGATGCCATCTTCCTGATAAGACTAGATGTCTTTTTGATAAGTTCTTCACTGGGCCATTTCAATCTTCTGTAGTTGCTTTGAGGCTTCAAGTGTATTTCATTATTTCCCTTTTTTTTTTTTTTATTGCTCACAGAGCAGGCTGCTAATAAAATCGGGGGGGGGGGGCGGGGAAGCTGTGATCATGGGCAGACCCAGTTTTTCAATCTGTTCCTACCCAGAGAAGATCTGCTCTTTGGTTTCTTGTTGTCAAGACTAACCTTCCGGGGTCATCCAAGAAATCAGTCCAAGCTGCGTGTCTCATTTTGGTGGAAATCATGTCTTTTACCCTCAGGTATACTAGGCAGTCCCGGCTCCTGCCCTGCGTCTGGGTTCTGGAGGATGGTGTGGCACAGACCCTGGCTCTACAGAACTAATGAACATGTCATGCGCATCTTGAGTTTTCCAGTCTCTGGCACAGCTGTGGCACTTTCCCCCCCTGCTGCGAGGCACAGCACGCTGGCCATTTGTTGGCAAGTTCATATTTCACACTGCAGGGAATTGAAATGATTGAACAGACAGAAGAAGAGTTTTATTTGCAGTAGCCTACGTATCCCCAGACTCTGATTTGGCATAAAACATCTGCTTCATGATCTGCTTCAAGGCCAGTTCCTTTCCTCCAACAAAGGTTACGACTTCAGGCAAGCTGTGCTTCCACTGGCAGGAGGAAATTTGCCCGAAGACTTGATTGAGTCAGAATCAAAGCCTCCTGCCACAGAATTTCTTTTTTCAATTATCTTCGAAGAGGCAGCCAGACTTTAAATGTATCAGTATAATAAATGTAATGAAATAAGGCAGACACTCCTTTCCCCCTGTTGCTGTCAAGGGAAGGTGCATATCCAGTTGTGCATCCACACCCAGAAGCCTGTGAGCCTCCCCCACTTACCTGTCAACACACACATACCTTGGCAAAGGCCCATTGGAGGTACGGCCCTTGGATGTGTTTCAGCCCATCAGCACAATAAATAAGCACATGCACTGGATGTACCTTCAGTGTTTACATCTTTCAGATGAGAAAAGCAAATTGGCCCGATACTGAAGGTAATTATTACTATTTTTCATAGTGAGGAAGCCTCATATATAGCCTTTGTTTTGTAGTGTGGTCCTAATTACTAATTATATTTACCCGCATGATTTTGTTGTGCAGAGCCATATTTTTTGCTCAAGACAGTCCTCGCTAGCCTTACAGACATATATACAAAATTAAATCCTGGCATTTTATTATGCTAGAGCAATTAGATGCCATCCTCATAATGAGAAACATGACATCTTCATTGTTCTCCTTTATATTTTCATGTTGTTTTAAAGCAGATATTTACCAGAACTGAATACAGTCTCTCTCTCTCTCTCTCTCTCTCTCTCTCTCACACACACACACACACACACACGCACACGCACACGCACACACACACACACACACACACACACACACACACACACACACCCCTAATTGAATATCTGCATATCTCCAAGGAGTCCTGTGGGTGAAACCATGTATTCATCTTCTTTAGTTCTTAGGCCACTTTGGTTTAAGAGTAAGAACTGTTGCTTTTATGAAGTGCCTTTTTCTATAAAGTCAAAACCTCACAGCAGTGCACAGAAAGCCAATGGTATAAAGGAGCTAAGTAGAGTCTTTAATAGAGAGAGCTGGGTTGTAAGTGTTTTTGTTCCTACGGAGCGGATAGATTTGGCTCCATCTGTTCCATATTCATAACAAAGGAGCGCACTTACAGGAGGGCCAACTTCCCCGGAGCCGCCTGGTAATGATCTTTTCACCGCAATGAAAGCATCTGAACCCAGTGTCTTGGCCCCACGAGAAGCAGCTAGCAGGATTGCCCGTCAGAACCCCGATTTCCTCATAACTCAGGTAGACATAAATTTTCCCAATATATGGAATGAAAAAAAATCAACTGATTTCTCACCTCACTGCAGCACTGTGTCGTTAGGGAGCTCAAAATACATGAATATAACCTCCCCCCTTCCACGACCACAAAAGATTTGTAATTAGAGCGGTTGAGGGGAAGTTTGCACTTGAAGTATCTGAAGATATCACAGGGGAGAGGCTATTCTTCAAACTTTTAAGTTGTTTCTATTCAGATTTTCTAATCTTTTTAAAACTGGGGTTAATGAATAGAAATATGAGTTATACCAAATAAGGAAAAACCCCTGTTGAGTTTTGTAATTAGCAAACTTCAAAGTCAATTTCGACTGAGACCTCTTAGATTAAAAAGATAAGTTGACCCAAGAGTACATACTTTTTCTTCCACTAAGCAGAAGAAAAATAGAATGAATTTTTTGCCCAAAATGCTAAGCTATACAAAAAATCTTCCTATTTATATGACATGTAGAGTCAGCATCAAAATGTAAATGATTCCTTAAAACTTAAATAGCACACTGGTATTAATATCATAGCTAGTGGTTAGAATGCTTGTATTTATATGCTAGCTTCACAGATTTCTTAAGAAACAGGAACATATTTTGAAGTATAGTAATCCTTTTCTCCATTCTGTATACTCCTCAAATACGAGAAGCTCCTAAAAAATACATCACTGATTGATTTCATATACTTCAGGTTAAAGTTATACTTGTAATTTATCAAACCTTTTATTATACATCTTGGTACCATCTATGCATTATCTGCTTGCTAAACTAGGATTTCTGGCAAATCAGATAGTAGACAAATCTCTCAAAAAGTTTACCGCAGCAATAAAGTGGACAAGGTTTTCATCTAGCTTTGGAATTGCTCTGTATTTTAGCAAGAGGAAATATAAAAGTAATACTCACAGAGTGAAAAACATAGCCAATCAATCTGTGAAGATCTCGGGTTTCTACAACACCCTGGTTCTGTTGGTTATTTTTTGTCACGTGTGGACCTGAGTACTTCTGCTGTATTCGGTTTCTACTTGATTTACTTATTCATTCCTTTAAAAATGCTTTTTGTGTGCCTACTTTGTACCAAGCACTATATTAGGTTTTGGAAATACCGTGGTGTATTAAAAAATAGTTATTGCTTCTGGAGCTTACAGTTTAATTGGGAGATAGACGATAAGCCAGGAAACAAACAAATCTCTAATTGCCAGTTACAGGAGGACCTATAAAAGGAGCTAGATGCAGTGACAGAGAAAAATAGAGAAGACCGCTTTCAGTCGGGTGATCATGGAAGACCTCCCTTGGGAGGCAGCATTTGACCCAGGACCCGAAAGGAAGTCTCAAGTGTGAGTTTTTGGTTGCACAGAAGATAGTTTATGTCCACAGGAAAGACTACTTAAAGGGTTAGTTTGGATTTCAAATTTGATATTTGACTTATTAAAATAACAAATTTTAAAAATTCATAAAATTTCAAATGTAGCCTATTCAAATTAGTTTATACATCTTATTATTTTTTATATGTCTAGAAAATTTAAATATTTAGCTCCATTTACAAACTTGGCTCATTAAACTCCTTTAACCACTAAAGATAAAACATATTCTCTTGGCTTTTTATTTATTTTTAATTGAAGTACAATTAACATACAGTGTAATTAGTTTCAGGTGTACAATAGAATGACTCAGCAATTCTATACATTAGGGCTCACCACAATAAGTCTTTCCTTTTTAAGTCCTTAAATTGTTTAACTATAAAACCTTCCCAAGTATTTAAGTAATTCTTATAATAATTTAAAATGAAACATGTTTTAATTCTGGTAAATGTTTTAAAACTGTATGTAAACCTAAGATGTCATTTAGTCAAAAAGTCTAAATCAGTTGCTCCGTCACATATTTTATACTGGAATTCCAGGGCGCCTGGGTGGCTCAGTCGGTTAAGCGACTGCCTTCGGCTCGGGTCACGACCCTGGAGTCCCGGGATCGAATCCCACATCGGGCTCCCTGCTCGGTGGGGAGCCTGCTTCTCCCTCTGACCCTCCCCCCTCTCATGCTCTCTCTCATTCTCTCTATCAAATAAATAAAATCTTTAAAATAAATAAATAAATAAATTGGAATTCCATGTCTGACCAGTTCCTCTGAATGGCCAAAGCTGTCATACACTTTGAAAGTATTAAGGTTCCACATTCTCAGGTGTTTTTTCCAGACAAAAAAAATACTAGGTGTATGGTTTTGATGCTCTTAAAAATGCCTATACTTAGTTTTTAAACTCAGCCATGTGCCTAAGGACAGCTATATCCCTTAATGCAATGTTGAGATTATGTGTCATTTAGTGTTTGAGGTACCTTAACTTGCCAAGCCTTCTTAATGACTAGAGGATTTCAGCGAGGAAGGCTTCAGTCTTCACCTCTGATTACGATGGCCCAGTGTCACTTTTCTGTCCTTAAAGGACCTTGAGGTCACCGGATTCTCGCATTGCTCTGCCTTTATTCTATTTCCTGGTGGGGCCTGCAACTCCTACCCACACTGGAGATTCTGCAGATCTTTGGCTCTAACAATGCCCACATTCCTTTCATTTGCATCTTATCTCTTGGCCCACACACTTGCAGATATAACAATAATACACACTTAACTTTTGTGTGTCCCCAGGTTTGGGCTCTTCGGTCACAGTTTCCAAGATGGTTCCATAAGAAGCAGCCAGCAGAGAGGAGGGAGGAGCCTTCCAGGAAAAAGGATTTTTTTTTTCCTTGACCCTACTTCCCCATTTTCTTTTTTATTCTAATCCTGAGTTTTCATTCACGTTTGGTCAAGGGCTTCACAGATTTTTGTTGCCTCTAGACTCATTCTCCAAAGCTTTATGGGACACATGTTCTGAACAAAGCAGTAGAGTCCGGGGCACTGAGAATCCAGCAGTGCTCCTGCCTGCAAGGGGCTTCTCAATTCCAGTAGCAGAGATGCAGTGTTAACAGCCAGTGTGTGTAAGACACGACACAACAGGATGGGGGGCGTGCTCTTTATTACCTGATTGATAGACACAGGTCCATGTCAGAACCCAAAAGAAGGGTTTTGTGTTGCAGGAACGGGGAAGGAGCTCATGTGGCCCGAGAAAGGGGGGGGTTTTGAGAGGCAAAGGAAAAAGGTCACATGAGAAAAAGGAGATAGGGAGGTTCTGGGAGGGAATGCTGTTGGGACTAGCTATTACTGTGGATTAAAGCAGGGAAGAGTGGGGAGAGTTAAAGAAGGAAATCAAAGTTGGGGCAGATGGTAAAAGACTGGCAGCTGTGCTGGTCTGCCCGGTGCCGCCCTGCAATGCGCAGCCAGTAACTTTTTCCTGGAAAGGGTCCTGTTACCTAGAGACAACTAGAGCAGACCAGAACTTTGTCCCTTCCTATCCATTAGCTTTTGATTTTATTCACTGTCAACATTAAAACCTTCATCAAGGAAAGCATTTTTGGTGTGAAATGAAATGTGCAGTCCTGGTACCTAAAAGACTTCCTCTTTGATAGAATTTAGCTTTCTTTCTTTCTTTCTTTTAAGATTTTATTTATTAGAGCGCTCTCGAGAGAGCACTAGTGGGGGGGGGGACAGAGAGAGGCGAAGAAGCAGGCTCCACCCCTGAGCAGGGAGCCCTACATTAGGGGCTTGATCCCAGGACCCCGGAATCATGACCTGAGCCAAGGCAGATGCTTAACTGACTGAGCCATCCAGGCGCCCCAAATTTAGCTTTCTAAAGAGGGAACATGAATTTCTTCAGGCCTCTAGGGTTCCATGGGGCCTGCTACCCAAATGAATACACCCTGCCCAGATGCTTAATCTTAGCTCCAGAAACAGCAGACATCGGGAGAACATGGCCTACTGGCTAAGAAAGACAAATCATTGACATGTGTAAATAGATATTTACCCAAATATGATGCAAAAGAATATTGAAGACAGGCCCAGGCACCCTTCGCAGCCACACACTACTCCTGGCCTGGTGCGGGCCTGGCCTCTCCTCGGGGCTGCTCTCAGTCAGCGCTAGGCTTCGCCCGCTTCTGTGCCCAGCCTGCTCGCTGTTCAGCAGGGCCTCATCTCCGGTCGGCGGCCCTCTACTGTAATAGCACCGTCACACTCCACGTGGATTGAAAAGAGAACTCACAGAATCTTAGCATGATTTTCTAAAGGAACAGGTCATCCAGTGAGTGCCCTTTCTAATTCTCTGAACTCTCACCCCCGCCAAAGTGCACATCCTCACACAAAACCCCTTCGCCCCCCAGCGTCTGCTGCAGAGCTATGGTAGAATGCAGTTTTCCTCATTTAGGCTACAAATAAAAGGTCACACTTGTCCCCCTGGGTGTCCTTATGATGAAGAACTTGATCACCACTATCCATAACCTGGTTCCTCCCCTTTCTGTAAATGTGTGCTCAGAACTGGGGTCGGCTTGCTAAGGGAAATCCTGGAGCAGAGGGAGCGGGGCGGCACTCATGCTGTCAGTGTGTAGACGAGTGAACTGATCTTCTAGATCTAAGGGGATCTGTCACCTGAGTTTCCAAGTGCAATATGACAGTCTACTGCCCCTCTAAAGTAGGTCAGACTTCATTTTTTTTTTCACAGGGAAAGAGAGGCCCAGGTAGGTTTAGCAGCTGGCTGAAAGGCACCACAGACAGCAGAGTAGGTGAACCAGGGAGAAAATTCAGATCATCATTATGCATGTACTCCAACCACTAAATCTTGTCCCTTCTCAGGCCCCTCACCAGGGAAGGTAAGGATGATAGTGGTTATGAAAGCTTCAGAGAAATAATAGCTTGTATCCAGGAGCTTCCTGTGAATTGTATTAACTTGATTTATTAGTAATTTACTGTCTTGCTACGTTTAGTGCTATAGGATAACAACACTGTTGCTGTTAATACTGTATAAATGAGTAATGGGATTTGTTGCTTTCATTGCTTACCAGTTAACAGAAACCCCAATAACAGACCACAGAGGTGGCACAAGGAGCTTGTGGAGAAGGAATAGTATAAATAGCTCCTCTCTGGGATTCTAAGAATTCTACCTTTTGTCTGAGTTTTGTTTTTTTTTTTATTACCTTTATTATGTGGCTTCTAGCTAAAGAAGAGTTTTGTGAGTGAACCATTCTGCATATCTGCATTATACTTATTATACTGCATCATACTTACCTGGTACAGCAGGCAGAATTCACCAAAATCACCACAAACAAGAGAGAAAGAATGGCCTGACCTCAATGACCTGGGTCAGTCATTTCAATAGTGTGGCCTCAGGCAAGGCCAGCTCTCAGAAAATAGTTTTAACACTGTTTATAACAGGAAGCTTACTTGTCCTAACTGTTCGTGTTTTTTTTGAAATGTAAAATATCCAATAAGGAACTTAACCTTAAACACAAGGAAATATAGTTAACACTTAAAATGCTATCTAAATAGTATCTTGCTTTTCTGTGCCTATGGGGACTGGATTGTTGCAGTCACATCATGGCAGGAGATTAACTTAGGCTGACATAATTTTTTCTTAAAAAGAATTAGAAATGTTTCTCATATAGAGGATGCTTTTAAAAGCATTCTCTGAGGGGCGCCTGGGTGGCTCAGTTGGTTAAGCGACTGCCTTCGGCTCAGGTCATGATCCTGGAGTCCCGGGATCGAGTCCCACTTCGGGCTCCCCACAGCAGGAAGTCTGCTTCTCTCTCTGACCCTCCCCCCCTCTTGGGCTCTCTCACTCTCTCTCAAATAAATAAATAAAATCTTAAAAAAATAAATAAAAGCGTTCTCTGAAACTCAGGTTATTTTTTGGTCATGCCTTAATAGACCTTACGGTCTAAGGGACAAGTCATACCCTCTTGAATAAAGCAGTAGGAACAAGTTTGTTGTCCCTGAGCTTTAAAAGGCAAGTAAGAGTTTGCCCACACTTGAAATAAATGTGTACAAAAGCAGGATAATGTCCTATTTGTTTTCCTAGAAATCAGTGGAAAGAAACTTGTCCTCAGCCATTTATTTGAGGTTGCTAAGAAAACATAATTGATCTACCGAGGCTTAGCTCCTGGAATTTAAATAATACTTAAGTTAGCATTTGCAGTGAGAATTTTGCCTGAGGGGGTGGAGAGCAGGCAGAGGGGGAGCAATGGGTGTGAAGGGTGGTACCTCCTATTTTTCTCTTCTGTCTGAGGCTGCACAGCTGGAACTAATTTTACTTCCCTCTCCCTGAACTTTACTCTAATTATTTGTCCCTGTTACAGTTCCCTGGTGTTGAAACCCAAGTTTTAGCTCATGGAGTACACAAGCTTATTATATAGTGGGAAACACCCCTCTTCCTTTCCTAGGTTTGTTTTTTTTTTTGTTTGTTTGTTTTTTAAGAAAATCCCCGGAGCCCAATCAAAGAATCTAATATTTACATGATATTTTAAGTTTCCTCAAGGCTCCTACCTTTACTGGGTAACCTCTTTTCCAAGTATTGCATCTGCAGCTTTGACCTTAACGTGCCAGTGATTTAAGTGTTGAGACACGGCTGGCTGGGAAAGATGAAGTGTGTGCGCATCTGTACCCAGCTCCTGTAGTTGCTCCTAGGACAGAAGAAACCTGGGCCCAAGAGCAGGTTATTCAGACACGTGAGTTTAAATCTCAGAAGGTAGGACAGCGAAATGTATTCCATCCTAACTAGTCCTTTTGTTCTTGATATGAAAATTAGGTGTTTTGCTGCTCTGCTTTTTAAGAAAGGGCAGATAGCCAGTTGCAAATTGTGGCTGGGATATTCTTTCCTCACAAGAGGCCTGACGTTTAAGACTTTTTTCTGTAGGTCTGGTAACCATTTTCCAAGAAGCCCATATGGCTTGAGTGAATCTCTATGCTATACCTACCACTTCTTCTGTTTCCCGCCCCCCACCCACATATACAAAATGGATTTTGATTATGTTCTAGAAGACATTTTCAGTAGTATTGTTTCTTGAAACGGGCTTTACTTCTTGAGCATTTATTGTGAAAGGAATATTAATGCTTAAATCTGCCGTCGCCTGTCTAATTTGCATATATCTGTGTTGTGTGTTAAACTACATGAAAACCTACAGAGAAAAGACTAGGCTCTGCTAACAACTAATAGCCTATCTTTTCTTTTGACTTGCACAAATTGAGAAATATTGCCTGTGGCAAACATAATGGAAAACTGCATTTTTAATGCTCCCACACACTCATTTCTTTAAAGAGAAGAAAGTGGCCGGCTACTCTTAAAACTTCTCGGGGTACCCAGACTAGACTGGCAGGGGACACTGTAAAGGAGAAGGATTTTGGATTTTGGAATGAAGATTTGGGGATGAATAAGGTTCACAGAGATGTTGAAGTTGACTAACGGGTATGGTATTGGGCTTAAAAATACGAAGGAAAAAAAAATACAAGGGCGTCAACCCCACCTGCTAAGCTTCTAGTTCTTTGTGAAGAAGGACGTTTGCTGCCTTGCCTATTTTTGAGTTGCTTGAAATCTCAAAATATTTGTATTTCATGTAATAGCCTGTGTATAAGATAATTGATTCAAGCTTCTTGACATGGAGAGAAGCTTTAACTTATTACAGTCCTTTTATTTCACGTGTTTTAAAGCTCCCCTTTACATTCTGTTTCTCCTGTTTGAGGAAGGGCATTCTCTGTCTTAGGATCTAAGTTTACATTTTCTATCAAAGCTCATTTAAGTTCACCCAGCAATTTGGAGTTAAAGTGAGACATCGGGATAATTGCACAGAGCCACACAGGTTGGCTGCATTAGCAAAAACAAAGTGGCCTGGGAAGGAAAATGAAAACCCGTTTTTAAGTGCTGGAGTGAAAACAAATAGATACATCCTGTAGTATTTCTTCAACAGCAGTTTATAATTACTTCTCTTCAAGGCCTATTTTAACTGGACTTAGAACAGTAGCTTGAAAAGTAAGCTAGCAAGCTATCCAGTTCTGTAGACATGGGGGCGGAACAAGAAAGGAGTGGCCCGGTGGGAACCAGGGCCTGGCGGTCCTTCTGAGAGTATGCCCCAGTGCCTTAGTCTTTAGGTCTCCCTCAAGTCGGCCATGGGAAGCCTTTGATGGCACAGAGGTGTTTTTTATACAGCATTGTATCATTTAGCTGTTGAATTACAAATTACCCCCAAATGTGGGGCTAAGGCATTTAGCATTCACAGTTTCTGTGGGTCAGGGATCCAGGGGTAGTTCAGCTGAGTCCTCTGGGTCTGGGTCTCCCACGAGGTGACAGTCCTTTAAAGGCTAAGCATTCACTTTCTAGTTCACTCACACCAGATTGTTAGCCAGTTCAGGTCCTTGAGCATTCTTGGCTGGAAGTTTCCCTCAGTTCCTTGCCACCGGCCCTCTGGGTTGAGACTCTCACACTGCAGCACCTTGCTTCATGAGCGAGAGAGAGAGAGAGAGAGAGACAGCAGGAGAGCGAGCACTAGCAAGAAAGAAGTCCCAGTCTTTTGCAACAGAATTCCAGAAATGACATCTTGTCACACTGGCTGTATTCTACTTATTGGAATGCAAAATACTAGGTCCAGCCCACTTTCAAGTGAGGGTAACTGGAGCCAGGTCAGAAGCTACCTATCAAAAGCGTGGTGCCATCATATTCTTGCCACGTCCGACTAATAAGCCTGTAGTGAATGAACTGTGACGTGAATAGTGTGTATATTTACAATGCTGAATACAGCTTATGGAAGTAGTGATTTGGGGAGGCATGGAATGTGGTCCCCTTTATGTAGCAAATTGGCTGAAAAGTGCTGAGCTGAGCTTCCCTGACCCCGGGAGACCAAGGAAAGGGGTTTTCAGGAATGGCTGGAGTCAGGGTGCCTGACTGAGGTCATGGAACGGAGTGAAGATAAGCAGCCTTCATGGCTTTATTAGCATGATACCCTAAACACAGAGACCAGAGGGCCCTCAGATTATATTTCATTATGTGTTGGGAGGTTTTGATTGGTACTTTGTGGATCATTAGGGGGAAGGGACCCTGTGGTTGGATTTATAAAGTTGCTATTAAGATCACGGAATGGGAGGTTGTACTTGTGTTAATGGTCCCGTGCCCCTACTCCCAGCTTCTGGACTCCAAATGTACATTTTCAGCAGTAAACTGTATAAAGGGTTATGGATTTGGATTATGAGACAAATGGTTAAGACAGGAGTTGCATTTCACATTTCAATTTGACAAATTCTGTTAGAAAATCCATGCAGGTTTATGGGAAGAGTTCAAGTCTAGGTTTTCTTCACCTGTTGCAGGTTAATACTTCCTTTTGGTTGCTGAAGCTCCAGTGTGGGAACTTAGGGAGGAAATGTTTGAATTCTTTTGTCCCAGTTCCTATTGATTGGCTTCTGCAGGCTCTGAAGCCTCGATAAAATTCCCTCTGATAGACATGTCTGGGACATCCTCCCCCTCCCGGACCAAGCTAAGTCCATGCAGACCTCAGTTACGGCAGCGATCCCTCATGTGGCTCACATTCATGCTCCCAGCTGGAGTAAGCACAGCCCAAGGACAGGAACCGTGTGTCTGACACACCTTTGTACCCCTGGTAACTAACAGAGAAGCTGAGCATAGTAGGAATTGTAAAGCTCTTGAACAGATGGGTGAAGCGATTAGTAATTATGATCAGTTTTCAAATCTTCCCTGTTAATTTTCTAAGGAAAGTAGCATAACAAGTAATAAAATTTGTTTTAACTAAGATAGTGTGGGTCATTATAAACTGGTGTGGCTCTAGAATTATAGGGATATTACCTATACTCCTGAGACAAGCCAGGCAATTTTCAGTTTTCTACTCCCTTGTGTCCATCTGCAGCTCTTAATTGATCCTGGGAGGATTTTCTTTGTAACCTGTGGGACTGTTATTTTTTCAATTCCTCTGTTATTTGCTGCTCCTAATGCTCGGTCCACTGCTTTTTGTTTACTTGTGACTGGTAAAGCACTTTTAAGATTACCTTAGATCTTCAAATATTACTAATTAATAATCCTAAGTGTTTTGTTCATTGTACAAAGGCATCCTACATTTGTCATCCCGGGGGCCTGGGGTTAAGAAACCTGTAACATAACGTGGAATAAAGCCAGACTCTTAACTTTTTAAAATCTTGCATAAAAACTTTTTATGCTTTGTGGTTTGATTTTTGTTTCTCGGTATGGTAAATGAGGAGCCCAAGTTATACTGCCCTGGCCTGGCCTACCCTCTCAGGTTAGCTGTAGGGGTTAAGAATTGATTTCATGAGCTCAGCCCAGAGGTTGTGGAGTTAACTGATTTAATGTCACCTGCATTGTGTACTCACATTATGTGTTTTTATTCTTTGTTCATGAGTTTTTCTAAGGATTAGTTACAGCTTTTCTGGTGATAGGAGAGGAAGAAGTCATGGAGAAGTGAGATAGGCAAGAGAGGCTTTTATTTAGGTACATTATATTTTTATGTATGTTTATATTTTATGATCTTAATTTACAGAAGACTGTAACTCAGCCTGGAGCTAAGGCTAACTGTCCATCTCTCAGAGCTGGTGAGGGAAATCTCTGAAGTTTTTCCTAAAGAGAGCTTATCATTTGTTGCTGTTCGGTTATTCCAGTGCACCCTACACTGATTTTTATGTCCTGGGCTTACAGGATTTCTGCTACATATAAATCTGAAAGACCCGTACAAATTCCCAAGAAGTACCCCGACTTGATGCGGCCATGAGCCTATTGTATCTTGTGGTGTCTTTGGTACAGTCCGTTCTTGCATGGGGCTAATCAAGTTCACGCTTGAGGCTCAGGCTCCTAGGGAGTTCATCTCAGCTCAAAAATCCACAGACTGGCATGTAAATATCCATGTGTCACTTTTTCACACCACCTCTTGTGAATAAGGAGACAAACTATCTCAAGAGCCGTGGTTTTCCTAATGAATTGGAGTCACCTATGTGTACTGTGTTTGTGACATGCACATTTGCAGTCGGGGTCCACAGGAAGGACACCATTTCCTGGATCCAACCACAGAGTGCAAATATTGTGCCCTAAATAACACACTAGTTACTGTAAATGTCAGTAGAGGGAGTTTTTCCGACTTTGATTTAATGAAAGCCTACAGCAAAGCCAGCTGTTAGCACTTCTTAACTGCTTGTCAGAGGGGCGAGAGGGAGGGGCAAAAACCTCTTTTCTGTGTACTTTAGTCTTAGAATTGAGGTTTCAACAGGTGTTGAATAGCGACACTAGGGGTCCTTTACAGCTTGATATCTTTTAGGTGGTGAATTTATAAATTTCCCAGCACAGGGATCCTGGAGTTACCGGAGGAGATTCGTGTAAAATTAGTTTGGAGTTTGCATCTCGAAGCCCCTCACCTAAGAAATAAGCATTTTCATTGTCTGGGCTCCCATGAGGAATAAGTAAAAGATAAAACTAAAGGAGAGCGAAAGCGTACCAAACTCAGGTCCTATCTTTGTCACTGAAGGTGTCTCTCCAAACTCACTGTAAGCCATGTGAGTTTTTGTTGTCATCTGCATTTTCTGAAGAAACCACTTGAGGCAAACAGGGAGGAAAGTATGCAGCACTCCTTTTATCATTTTTGCCCTCTCTAGAATGCCTTTAGTAAACGGATGAGATCGTTAAGGGTCTTACCGCCCATGGAAATCCCTTTGACATTATGCTATGTGTACTGAGGGGAGATAATCTTTCCAGAGCAGAGAAAGTTTACAGTCTTATTATCTTGAAGAGGAGAAGAAAGTTTCTTCCTCGAATTATACCTTGAAACATGTTATGTTTTGGTAAGCCCACTTTATTACTTCCATCCTTCTCTGTGGCAATTTTTTTTAAAAATAAATGTACCATTGTACCGTAGTGCTTTCTCAATAGCATATTGTACTTGTAATATAGCATGATGGAAGTTGCTGGGCTCAGTCTAGTCCTATAGAATGCAGAGCCAAGTTCTGAGTAAAACCTCTAATTGAATTACCTGCAAAGCACTGACAGACAGGCTTTCAGGACAGACAAAGCTTTGCTTTCCCCAGCAAAAATAGGTCATGTTTAAGTTGGCCTTGTAACTATTTGTTACTGGTTTTTGCCAGCACTTTCACCTTGGGCCCCTTTTCCTGCAGGAGACGGGGAGTGGGTTTCTGACTGCCAGCCGGAGGGCTCAAGCATTATCTTCTTATTTTCGAGAAAATTGATAACAGATCAAGTTAAATGGAAGAGCCTTTGAAATAAAAATCCCAAGTATTTTTCTGTAGATTATACCAACATTCTTGCATGAATCTTTACTGAAAAGAAAAGCCAGGGACAGGAAAGTAGCCCTTTATAGCAGTCTTTATCAATCTGAAAAGTGTTTTTAACTTCTGGGAAAAATTAGAGTATGCTCCTGTTCTTCATGAGAGAATGTCTTGTAGAGCATTTGCATTTGAAAATGAAGAATAATCAGTTGTTGCTCTCTCCTTTCTTTCTCTTTTTGTCTCATCCACAGCCTCTGCAATCCCAGATAATGGCAGAAGGTCCTGTCTAAAGCTCAAAGTCTTTGTGAGACCAACAAGTAAGTTGACTAGAATGAGCTTCAGAGGGTGGCTTCACCGCGCATGCTTCATCGTGTGGTCTGGTTCACCGCGGTACAACTTTTTTTACTGTTAAATCTTGTGTGGTACCTGTTTTGTATATCAGCATCCATGTTTTAGTTTTCATCATATTTTTTCTCATCATTCTTCATGATGCTTTTATTTTGAAGTACACAGCAGTTGCTAACTTGTTGTTTCTTAGACTGTTGTACGTGCACAGCAAATGGGAACAATATTGGCATTTGGATAGATGCCATTGATTGTAAAACAATCTACATAAATTAAAGGAGACAATAGAGAGAAAGAAAAAAAAGAAATGGGAGTTTAAGGGTGTCTTCACTAACATATTTGGCTGTTATCTCTATTTTTGTTATAGATAGCTGTATGAAAACTATAGGTGTTCATGATCGTGTTTTCGATGTTAACGACAAAGTAGAAAATTCATTAGAACCAGCAGGTTAGTATGCTTAGAGACTCCTCTTTTAACAAATGCATCTCTCTCTGGTGCTTCCGTACTTTTTTTCCTTTCTTCTCAGCATGTTTGCATGTTATAGTTGCTCTGCTTTTGCTCATTGCTAGCGATGCTAATATTACTTATATTCTACCTCATTCCTCCAGTATCTTTGTCTAATGCATGTTAGATAAAATATGACCTTTCTTTTTTGGACATGGGTTTGATATAATGCATTATCCTAATATAGAAGCCCCATCAGAATGCTAAAATCTCACTACTTTTTACCATATCCTCTGAGCATGCTGGTGAATCACTGTGAATATTAATGGCTCTGTTTTCATAGAAGACAGAAAAAAAATTCTATTGTATATGTTTTAAAATTTTTTGTATATTATATCCAAATCTATAGATAAAAGTAATTAAGACTATTGCACAAAATAGCAGCTAACTCAACGTATTTTTCTCTGGCAATTCACATGCATCATTGAACTGATCTAAAGACCTTTATTACATCTCAGATATTATTTGTGCTATTGATATCAATAGCAGTTGGTCTGGAGAAGTAGAATCATGTTACCTAACACCACAAATTCACACACTCGTTACTCACACAAATGAATCAGTAGTCTGTCCAACCAAATGTTATCCTTGACTGCTGAGGCAAAATAAGTATTAAGGAGAATTTTTTTTTTTTCTACTGCTACGTTCCACACACCCAAACTTTCCTGTCACTGAAGAAACCTAAAACCCACACAAGCACTCATTGAAACATTTACACTGTAGTGTACTATGGGTGAAGTGGCCCTATACTATCCATTTGGTTAGAATTTCAACTAGACACTAGGATAGGAGCTCTCTATCTACTGTGCACTGAGGACCGTGCCTTGATGCCCCTGTATACCTACCTTCCTGTGGTTTCCTCTCTTTGCCCTACCTGCTTGAGATCTTGACTGGTTTCCTTACCCAACTCCCGCATCCATCTCAAAGTTTAGTGGAATTAAAATGATTTCTTCTTCACAGAAAGATGTGAGCCCCACCCCCCAACACCTTATGTGAACAGATTTTTTTTTTCATCTATTTGTAGCAGCACTTCTCTTTTTTATGGCCCTAGAAATTAAAGGGTTGTGAAGTCCACTTTAACTTTTGAGTATTGTTAACTAGGACACAACCAGGGA
Source organism: Zalophus californianus (assembly GCF_009762305.2). Classification (NCBI taxonomy): domain Eukaryota; kingdom Metazoa; phylum Chordata; class Mammalia; order Carnivora; family Otariidae; genus Zalophus; species Zalophus californianus. The sequence goes on along the minus strand of NC_045599.1, from coordinate 83,598,557 downwards.
GCCTTAGGGAAACTTACCCCGAGTAAATGTGGTGCCTCAGGACATAACAATAGCTTTCACGTTGTAACTGACAGAAAGAGTTAGGTTTTTTTTCCCCAAGCATTCTTGTTTTTCTAAGGCAGGCATCTTACCCCAGCACAAATGGGAGGTGTGTACAATAAAGCTCTGAGAGGCCTTCTTGACTCCCCAGGGATCAGTTAGCTGCTTTAGAAAGTTGCAAGGAATGAGTGCTGAGATGGAGATATTTTGAGTCCTGGAAATCTGGAAGCATTACTGGGGCTTTTCAAAGTACCAGACTCCTTCCAAAGCTTGAAGACTTGGTCCATCTTAGGATCTTTGAGTTAGATGAGCTCTCTTCTAAGGACCACAGAGTCTACACTTGCCCCTTGATAATTGAGACTTGCCCAGGCCTCATCCCTAGTAAGAGACTGATCCAGGTTTAATATTCAAATTTCTTGACTCCCATTCCAACATGAGTAGAAAAGGAGGATTCTCTTACCATTAGTAGACACGTAGATCTTCATAAAGAGAACTTTACTCTATTGGAAATGTTAATAATTCATGTGTAGAATGACGGACAGAGTTAGGCGTGTTGTAAACTATATCCTGAATACCCTGAATTACGATTTTTTGATGCAGGCTGTGGTAGAATGTAGGCGTATCTTTCCAATAATCTTTTTTCCAGGTAAATTCCATTGCCTATCAAGAAAGCAAGAGGCTGTTTAGAAGCAACAGATTGCATGTTTTTCTTGGTCATCAAGAGCTACACTGAGGACTATTCTGACCCTAGGAATAATTTTCCTTTGAATTCAACTAATGATAAAATGCAAGATATTAAGATGCATTCATACGTGAGCATATGTCACTGTCTTTGGGAAATAGGCTCTTTTTCCCTGAGCATTTAAAATCCTTGATGGCTCCCAAACCTATGCCCATAGAACTGATGGAAGTTTGCAGAAGTCTGCTAGAATGTGGTGTGTGGGGGGTGGGGGGGGGAGTGGAAATGCAGGTGCACAGGCAGGAAAAGCTCCTCCAGTCAGTCAAGACTGGATTTAAGGGCTTTCTTGTGAGCATCTTCGCTAAAAAAGTAACACGAGGTTGAGCTACCATCCCTGGCTGTAGGAATGCAATAATAAATTCGAGTACTTTGTCCTATTCCTCACAAAATTCAGTCAGACGTGTGGCTTTACACCCACCGCTGTGGTGGACAGTGGAGTATAGACCTAGACTTTAAAAATCCGGAAAGCCTGAAAGGATTCCACTGCATGTTCTCGGCAATGTGTACTAACTCACCTGTCTTTGGAATGTATTTGTCTTGTTTGCTTGCACACTCTGCCTGCCATTTTCCTATCATCAGGGATACAGGATGATCTCAGGGCAGACATATGCCACAGAATATGCTCCAGATTATTGCTAGTGTTCTCTCAATTAACCATTGAAACCCTCAGACTGTGGAATCCTGGAGGCAGGAGGCAAGACTTGACTTGGTTTCTGAGGAGGAATATTTTCTTCCTTCAAGCCACATTTACCATCATGAGTCTTAGGAACTCTGATGGTTAGATATAATTTCCAGTGGGCGAGATTTTGCTTATGAATTCTTCCTTAGGATTCTGAAATTGCTCAGATTTACCCAAATGACAACTAGTTTCTCATTTTGCTTCTCAGGGGCTGTAGAATCTTCCAACACTGAGGCCCTGTTAGAATCGAAGGATGCTTTGTAGAATCCCGAGCTAGGACCAGCATGTTACAGAGAGCAAGAAGAACTGTGTGGCCCTAGCGGGACAGATTTCCCCCTTTGAGGGTAAAATGACACTTACTGGCTGGTTGCTTAGAAGAGGGTTACTCTCAAAAATCATCCATAATTAGAAGGCTGAAAAGTACACGTAACCTCATGCTTCACTTGTATGAAAAACAAAAGCTTTCCTCCTCTCTGTGTCCCGCAAGGTCATTCACCCTGTCTTGTGCTGCCTGGAGCAATGGTTAGCCCTTGCTGAGCATCCTGGAAGGACAGGGAGGGCATCTCTCCCTCCAGTTCACACTGAGTACCTACTTAGGACCGGAATAACTTTTATCAGTACACATCCAGACTTTACAAGGAAGAGTACTGGGTAATTTGGTAGTAAAAATAAGATGGAGAAGAACCCAAGAGCTGATGTAATTTCAGGTGTATAAATATAAATGATATTTCAAAATGAAATCTGGAAGCCTCAGGGTTTATGGTTTTTACAAATTAAACCCGAAGCACTCTATTATTCTGATTGACAACATATTGATGCTCTTAAGGTGATCTGGATTTTAATTTCAGGGCTATTCAGGACATTTATGTGTAATTCCTGTTACCTCCAGATCGAATACATTTGCCAGGCTGAAGAAGAACAGAGAGAAGCGACCACAAGTAGTTGGCACCATGGGGGGTGGGGGGCTTTATAGTTTTTCCTCTGCATCCCTTTAACTTTGCATTCTTGCTCCCTAACCTTCTCTCTAGTCTGTTAAGCCAGTCGCCACCCCACACAGGTTTGCTCAGGTCCAGGCGACGGGAGCAAATCAGACACAGGAATGCAGCAGCTTCTACAGGAGGACAGGCGAAGAGCATTCCAGGGCAGAAGCCTTAACACAGAGCAGATAGATTGCTCAGCTCATACTGGGGAGGGATGTGATGAACAGAGATAGTCTACCTGCGCATATTCAAAGCAGGGGCCAGCCTGTGTGCCGACAAAGTGGCCACTTTCGGACAAAGGATAGGGGAGTGTGACAATACGTAGTGAAAAAGAAAGCATCCTTATTGTGACGTGTGGTGTGAAGATATAAATGAGTTTGAACTCAACAGTCCTTTAAGGGGTTCTAAGTGGGTCATGCAGGAATACTTAGGGATTATCCTTTGAGGTCTACAAAATTGAGAAACCTCACTAGAGTCTCACTTGTCTCCACTGTCTGATTGACCGGTGAGTGAATATAAGATGACAGTCTCCTGAGTTTTTACAGGAAGGTCCCCTGATGCTGAAATAAAAATCTACCACTGAACCCCACCCTGGGCCCCAAGAACATGTGGTTCAGAGAACATGTAGTCTGAAAGCACAAGTTAAGCCAGGAGGAAGGAAGAAGACAGGCAACACTGGAGCAAAGCATGGCTCATAGGCAAGCCTCCCATCTATCTTTGGGTACTAATTGCTGCAGAGTTCCTGTTTCAAAGTTAAGCCTGTTAATCATGCAGATCAGGAAGGCTATCCAAAGTCAGAGGCAGCCTGGTAGAACACTTTTTAGCTAAATAAAAGAAGCTTACCTCCCTTAATCCATTTTATTTAGAGGAAAATTTGCATCCACGCCGATAATTGATGTGCCAAGCTTCAGCCTGATAAAAATAAAAATAGTCAAGTTCAAGTAATTTAATCCTGGAGATACAGGGTTTGTAATGGAAATAGCACCATCATTGATTCCCAATTGTAGGCAAACTAGTGGGCACCACTTACTGAGGTCTAGTGGGCATTACATATAGTTAATTGAAAATGCCGTTCTGGCAAAAATAAATAAATAAATAAAATGCGGTTTTGGCCTTTAATTTTTCTTAGTTGAAAATTCATGTAGGTAACCAACCACCAAACATTCAGCACTAATCCCATGAAACAGGTGCAAAGAGGAAAAGGGGCAGCCCCATTCTGATCAACCACTAACATGCCAATGTAACTACACACACACAAACACACACACACACCCCCACCAACATGTCACTTGCTTCTCCATGGCATCTTGGGTTGAAAAGGGACCTTCGGACATCTCGGCTTTATGCAAGGTGTGTTTGCTAGCAAATCAAAGTCGTAAACACATACCAAAGGTTACATACAGTCTGTGTACAATTTTTCCCCTCAGTTTTTAAGGAATGTAATAATATTGCTGAAAAGGTCCAATTTTCTCTGCTTCTCCTTTGTTTGCTGTAAATAATGAGTGATTATGCAGACATGAAAGTCAATGGTGGCACAAGGTTCATTACCCTACTTTGCAGAGGGTGGCGAGGTCTGTTAACAGCAGGCTGCTGCGAGAGTTATTAAGGATGTGAAATCTCATTGGAATGTGTGCTTTCTATTTGAACAGATGACACCGTACATGAGTCAGCCGAGCCATCCCGCGGTGAGAACGCGGCACAAACACCAAGGATACCCAGCCGCCTTTTGGCAATCCTACTGTTCCTCCTGGCGATGCTTTTGACGTTATAGCACAGTCTCCTCCCGTCACCTGTCACAGAAAGCATCAGGGTCTTGGAACACCAGAGATCCACCTAACTGCTCATCCTAAGAAGGGACTTGTTACTGGTTTTTTGGCAGATGTCAGATTTTTTGTTTTCTTTCTTTCAGCCTGAATTCTAAGCAACAACTTGGGGCCAAGAGGGGCTAAAGTAGTTGCTGCTCCCCTGCCCTATTCCCCCGCCCCCAGCCCTTGCCCTTGCCTTCTCTCATCCCTTCCAAATTAAATGGACTCCAGATGAAAATGCCCAATTGTCATAGTGACACCAGTGGTCGTCAGCGCCTGTGCATTCTCCTCTAAGAGCCCACCTCCGTTAGCATACTGTGACAGCAGTCTATGGACAAGGAAGAACGGTGGCAGATGCAGCTAGTGATGGCAAGGCCCAGCGGGGTTTTCCTCTCCCATACAATATTTATGCCTTCTCATTCAGGACTGTAAGATGATCGTGTAGGGCATCATGTCACCATGTCAAGTCCAGAGGGGAGGTAGTAAGGATAGATATAATATTACACCCTTTCCTCTAGGAGTACATAAATCAACAGGCTTCCAAAAGGTTGAGACACTGGTTTTTTTTGTTTGTTTTTTGGGGTTTTTTTTGTTTGTTTTTTGGGGTTTTTTTTGTTTTTTTTTTGCTTTTGTTTTTTTGGAGTTATTTTTTACGATGACTGTCTTAAAGCACTCTTGACAGCAAAACTTGTGCTCCATGAAAGAAGCCTTTTTTTCTAGAAAGCAGGTCGGGTGCAGGAATGCTAGCTAGCACAGAGCAAGGCTGAAAACAGAGAAAACTAGGTTTGGTGGGGGTGTGTACGTGTGAGTGCCTCTAATTTTTTTGGTGACTGGGCAATGCACACCAGATTTTTTTTTCCCCTTGGAATACAGATCACCATGGTGCTACAATAATTTTTTTTTTAAAAGAAACTCAAAGAGGCATTTTTATGAATAAAGTGACCTTCCCCAAGGCTGACAAGCCAGGGTTGATGAGTGTATAATGGAATAGCTCTGGATGCTCCTCTGGGGGACAATATGTACCAAGGAAAGGAGGTCAGTGGCCAGAGGAGATGTGATTTGGCTTTGCTGGAGCGCCAGTGTGCTGTGGCCTTTCCCCGACTCCCACCCTAGTACCCACGTTTTGCTCCACACTCCACAACTACAGGGGCTCGGACACACACCCCTGTCACCAGGAGAGTCAGTCAGCACTACTTGGGAGGGCTAAAGGGAAATTTGGAATAAAAATTCCAAAGTTTGGAATAAAAAATTCAAGTGTTGATTTTATATTCTTTCCCTTTCTGACACAGCCTGAAGCGTAGGGGGAACATGTGTTTATCTGTGGGAGATAAACAAGATGGAGTCCCAAAGACTTTAACAAAATATTTTTTTAAAAATCCGCTAGAATAGAAAATACATTATTTAGATATACTTTATGCTGAGAGTGAGTATATATGCTTGTCCTATTTAAACTTGTGAGAAAAAAAGTGGTATCCCTTGATACATTTAGAAATATAGGGGGCTATCTTGTTTCATTGTGGGGGTGGGGCAGAAGGAGAATAAACGCAAGACGACCCTGTTTGAGGAACCTTAGCATGGCCAACAAGGGCCATTTCCAGTTGATTACCAGGAAATACAAGCCTTGGGGGTTACTACTGGGGAGGCTGTCACCTACTTTGAACTCCAAAAGCCTAGACAGGGAAAAGTATCAGACCAATGGAAAAGAAATCTAGCCTTTTTATATTGCACGACGTGTCAGTAGGAACCATGCCTTTCCAGAACAGAGCAAAAAATAAATGCAATGATCATGTAACATGTGGAAAATTGGAAGCATTCCAGCAAAATAAGGCTTTTTAAAAATAGGTATATTTGTTTTTTTAAAATGTCTATATGAAAAAAAGAGAGGGGTCATATTATGGACAGACTTCATGAATGGGAATTTGCTACGAATTGTGAGTAGTTCTGAATTAGAAAAATGTGTGAATGAAAGGCAGCTGTAAAGGCACTTGCACCCTGGAGAGTTGTACACATGTTGGCATGTAATCTGGGCTTACCTGATCCACTTGGAGTGGACGTTACTGCTGGGTCTCTTTGCACTTGGAGCCCCGGGGGTGGGGTTGCCAGCCTCACAGACACAACCAGCGCTGCTTCCGCAGACGTCAGGAACTCCTCTGGAGTGACCAAGTCTTGTCACAGAAGGCAGCCACCATTTCACTGGAACAGAAGTTCACAGCATTGGGTTCTTTTTTCCTTTAACTCTTTATGTGCTCAGTACTCTCAGTAATATCCAGTAATACCTCTTTTTATTAATAGTTACAGGCTTGTTGGCCCAGTGGGATTTGAGTGGGGGTGGGGGGAGGACACCTGCTAAAATGGATCAATAGTCAGAACCAAAATAATACTGCATGTTCTATAACCACGAGGAAATCAAATGATCCTGTAAAGATTCCCGTTAGTCATAACTACATTAGCAGTGCTAATTTCATTTTAGAAATGGTGACTTCTGTGGTTTTGCTAGCATTCGTCTCTAACAAATGATAAAATAATTACTCATGGCCCTCTCTGCCACTGTCTTTCATTTTTCACAGTGAAATTAGACCCCTTTACTTCATTATGCCACTACAAATTAAGTTTGGGGGAAAAAAAAAAAGGCAAGACTATCCACACCAGTAGACAGTGTGCTTCTCTACCGTTAAGTGATGGAATTGTAGGTAATGCTTGCCACGGAGTTTCCAAGACAATGATTGGTATCAGAGAGTTTTCATCTTGTCCAGAAAGTGCTGGTGGCCTTTTATGGTGGTGTTACAACCCTCCAGGGGCTTAGGAGGATGTCGATGCAATTTTGTAGCAGCTTTTAATTAAAAAAAGAAAACTCAAAAGTCTGAAGGGCAGCCTTAGCTGCCTCTCAGCCCCAGTAAGTCAAACCCCAGCGACCTTTGCCCCTGGTTGCCAAGGGCTTTGCAACATGAAGCAGGGAAATAAGGATCTGTCTGTTTAGTGGATACCGTGTATCCTTTAATAGACCAGGTAACAGTTCGTGTTAGTTTAGACTATTGTTTTGTACTGTACTTTCTTGGGTGGCAGAGGAAAGAAAAGTAAAACGTTAAAAAGAAAAAAAAAATGCGTTCTTTAAATTCTGTATTATTAGCGACCTCTGTTGTATATAGTGTTTGATAATAAAGTATTAATTTGATTCTTATGTCTTTTGTAAGTGAGAACAATAGTCTTTCAGGATACAAAACATGCATTGAGGCTTTGAAACATCCACTGTATACGTAGCTGAGAAGAGTCACAAATGGCTAAGACACTGCTTCATACAGGACTCACGTGTGGTCATCGCCCTCCCAGTCTTAAGACTCCACCATCTTGGGACCTGGAACAACATGACTTTTTTGATCCATATTTTATCCTCAATGTTTTCAAGGTCTGATGTTGGAGCCCTGTGGTGTTTTTTCTCCCCCCGGGCATGTTGGTTTAAAAAGGTTTAGGGAATTTGATAACAGAGTTCTGTACTTCGGTTTGGTTTTTCTGTTTGTGGTGGTTTTCATAGACAGTTTCATTTTTTCCTCAGGAAGGGTTGCCAGTATCACACGCGGCCCAAGCATGGGAAAGGTTTCAAGCCAGTCCATTTAGGAAGGTTAAATGGGGGCTGTTTCCCTCTGCCATTGTGAAAGGAAGAGTCGTACAGTACCTGTGGATTTTCAGGGACTTTGTTTTTCTCTGGTGCCTTAGTAACGGCAGCAGCCATTTTTAGTAGTTTACCCAAAATTAATTAAACCATTTAAACTCCCCTCCATTCATTGCTCTCAGAGCTGTGGTCAGTCGTTTTTCTTTTGAAAACCACCTCCACCAACACCCCCGTTTGCCTACCACCACCCCCCTTTGATTTCTTACGTTTATTTTATTTTTTTGTCTTGCCTTCCTCCCACGTTTTATTTTCCTTCAGAACCGTGAATGGGCAGGTCTGTCTCTGGTTTGGCATCACTGAGTTCTTCCCATGCATTTGCCCAAGAGCTGCTCGGATGTGAGACAAATCTCCCTACGATGGGCTTGCTCCCATTGTCTGTACAGTTTAATAGATGCTGGCATGTTGGAGGTTACCCATAAGTCAAAATCCGCTTTCCATGCTTACTCTTGACACCCCATTGAAGCCACTCATTGTGTGTGCGTCTGGGTGTGAAGTCCAGCTCCCTGTGGTCCTGTGCTTGTACTGCCCTGCTTTGCAGTTCCTTTGCACTTACTCATCGAGTGCTGTTTTGAAATGCTGACTTATATAAACGTAAAAAAAAAAAAAATGTAAAAAAAAAAGAACCCACACACAAACCAACCCATACAATCTGTATTTGTATATACACGTGTCCGTACAAGTATACCTAAATAAAAATTAAAGATTTTCATCATTTTAATTGGAGCCCTCCTTCTACTTCTTTGTTCCTTGAATGACGCCTTTATTTCAGGGGCTACTTATACTCTGCTGATTTTTCCAAATCTTTGTGGATAGAGAATACGTTACGTACAAGAGAAGGCCTGAGACAAACTCAAAGAATGCAGGGTTAGAAAATGGCCCAGTATCTAGGCACATTCCAGTTATTCTGATGAGAAAATGGTGAAATTCAAGGCTTGTCTTTGTATTTGAGCCTTAAAATAGGCACTATGGCAAGCCCTGCATCCTAAAACTGCTTAAATTCAAGAGTTACGTTCAAAATTATGTTCTTTCCCTCTGTAGTTTTTCACCCCATCAAGACAAAGACAAAATAAGCATTTTTCCAACAAACATCCCATACTTCAGAGAGAAATAATGACAGTAATAGTAATCACTTCAGTACAACACTGAAGGTTAGTGCTATCAAGGAAAACTTACCAGTGTGTAACCTTGGGCAAGTCACACAGTATCTTTGGGACTCCATTTCCCTATCACTAAATAGTAAGAGTTATGTAAGTGATTTGGTTGTCTGAATATTGCCCTTGCTGGACACCACAAAGCCCATTTGGCATCTCAGTCATGTGAGTTTTTGTCTTTGATGATGACATTACTATAAGCACAATTTGAAAATCTCATTTGTAGAGGGGAAAGCATCAGATATCTGATATAATAGACACCTAATGCATTTCAAGACGTGGCTTTAATTATACCATGTTAACATTAAACTCACTGAAAGCTTTTTATTATACTTAATTATTTGACAGGACACTAAACACTAATTATAACTTACTGTAACCTTTTTTTGCTAATGAAGAATGACAGCTTTACAGAATGAGGAACAACTTATATTAAAAAAAAAGAAAGAAAGAAAAAGGTGTACTGGACTGCCTATGTGATATTTTCAAACCAGAACAGCATTACGTGGTCATTATCATCTTCACCTTCATCATCAAAAGCATTTAAGTGATCATGACATTGTGCTTAGTGCTGTGCAGAATGAAGTTAATGTTTACAATTTGTACTTTCAAAGTTTACAAAAGGCAGACATTATGTGTAAGCATAACATAGTAACTATTCATAGAGGAAATCTAAAGTTCAAACATTTATATTAAGCATAAGTAAGAGGGGATTGGGATTTGAAGATTAAGAAGCTTAGAGCGAAAGTAAATCATCTTTACAAATAGTCAAAATGGGGGTTAGGAGCTGCTTACAAAACAGGAAACTTGGTGAGTTAAAAACTGTGGGCTTTAAGAGAATGGTGACGCACACGGAGTAAGTTTTCATGGTAGCTAAAAGGTGAGTATGGGAATGAGAAGACACAAGACAACATGCTGAGTGTCACTGAAGCAAATTATGAAGATACTAGTACAGGGAAATCACCCTAGTGCCCTAATGGAGGAGGGGAAGTGATGAAAAGATGACAATTTCAGATTCTGCCTTAAACAAAGCTCATGCTGCTCTCCTGAATCTGAGACAGTATCTACACCAGACTGTGAGAGGTCTAGGACCTCAGCATAAGGGTAGGCTACATAACACTCAGATTAGAGGAAAGGGAAAAAGTGTAGAACATTCAACATCGGGGACTAATACAATTTCAAAGTGACGGTGAATCCCTGATGAAGAGGCCACTTCCCAACAGACAATGCTGAACACTCCAGTGGGAAAGCAGGCTGGACCGGAGGTGGGACTATGAGCAGTGCTGCATGAACCACACTTTGATTTGTGTGGCAACAAAGTATTTAGAACACTTGAGTCATCAAAGGTGCTATATAAAAAATCATAGGGTGAATTTGAGTGAATAAAACATACCTGTATTTGGATCTATCTCAGTGATAATGATGAGAATCACCTCTCTTACTATGGGAATGTATGAAATCTAGGTGCCATAAAAATTTTCAAGGTGATTCTGATGGATTATTCACTGATTGTTCTAATAGTTTCTTAGGAATTGTTTGCAAAGTGTTTTCTTAGAGATCGTTTGCAAAGCTTACTTTCATATTCTGCTGATAACAGAAGCATTCTTCAGGTAAGCATTGGCAAAAGTGCTGTGAAAGAATTATGAGTTTTACACAGCCCCTCTGGAAAACAAGTGCTTTAGAAAATGATTATAAATAACTAATTAGGCCAATATCCTCTATCAGTTTTTAGTTTGACACATTCTGCTATATTAAGTCCAATCATTCAGTGGTTGAATATATATGTGTGCCTTTTTTATTTATTTATTTTTTTGAGTAAACTCTACACCCAATGTGGGTCTTGAACTCACAACCCTAAGATCAAGAGTCATATGTTCTACCAAATGAGCTAGCCAGGTGCCCCTCTGTGTGCTTATTAAAATGGAGTTGTAACTGCAGATAGACCCTGTGAGAAAGAAAGAAAAAAAAAGAAAGAAAGAAGGAAAGAAAGAAAGAAAGAAAGAAAGAAAGAAAGAAAGAAAGAAAGAAAGAAAGAAAGAAAGAAAGAAAGAAAGAAAGAAAGAAAAGAAGAAAGAAAGAAAGAAAGAGAGAAAGGAAAAAGAAAGAAAGAAAGAAGGAAAAAGAAAGAGAAAGAAAGAAAAAGAAAAGAAAGAAAGAAAAAGAAAAAGGCAGGGAATCACATTGCCCAAGGAATTGGTTAAGGGCATCACCAAGGATTCCTTCGCTTTGAGGGAAGGGTGGTTAACCAAACTACGCTTTTAAAAAAGGAAAAAAAAATACGTAGCATCTAAGTAAACAAAGGGGGCTTACAAATTCTACTTCTAAGCAAGTCCTCTAATCTGAGCGTTCGATTAGAGGACTTGCTTAGAGATTCCTCTCCTTCCCAAAAGGAACATAGCTTCTAGGCCTTTCTCATATAGAATTTCTGGAGCCACCCCTTAGAAGTAGGCAGAAGAGAAGGGTCTAAAGGCCTCACGTTCAGCCTATCCCAGTGCAACGACTCTTTTGACGATTTCCATCAAAAACTATCACTCTCCTCCCAAGAACCTCAGTACTCTCAGTACATGCTGAGAGTAAAACACAATTTCACTACTTTTTATTGAAAACCATCCCCAGCTCCATTCCAAGTGTTCCATGAGTTCTGCCACCCTCCACCCAGCAATGGTATTAGTTAGAGTCCCCCTTGAGGCAAAGTCAACAGGATAGTCCACCCACCTCCTTTCAGTTCCCCTTCTTGTGGTCTACTTTTTGACTCGGTTGAACTCCTAACTGTGGGGTTTTCTGCAACATCAATTAAAGAAACATTTTAAGCAACACAACCCATATCATAACACCCTGGGGATGAGGAAGCCAACACCAGAGATGGAGTAGGGACAAGGGAGGATTTGAGAGTTTGGGGTCCAAGTACTACCTCACTGATGCTATCAGAGTTAATTCGTAAGAATCCAATCTAGTGGGTGTCTGAGTCAATAACATGTTTTGAAATATCCTGGATTTTAGTCATGATTATTCAAGCAAGAACTTCATGTCACTGGGTAACACATGGATGCTTGTCAGTCTTGACAAGAACACAAAGAGACGGACCAAAACAAACAAAAAAATCTTAAGAGTGATTACAATGGGAAAATAGAACAAAATATTTTTGCATGCTGTTTTGTTCAGAAGTACCAGGTGCTCCCACAAACTGCACAGAACATTTGAGATGGAGATAGCCCACGTCACTTTCTTTCCTTCACAGCCATGAAACAAGACACTAAAATGAGAAAGAACATGTTTCTTCCTACACCCATCTTAGAAAATGCATTTTATCAACACCCTAGTATCCTCTCCTTTTTGTGTTCAAAGCTTGTTCTTTTGGACCAAAAAATAAACAAAAAACCAATTTGTGTAGCACAGAATGTGGAACATGTAACTCTCCTGAAATGTGTGCTTTGCTTTACTAGATCTGGACACATTTTCTGCATTAGACAGAACAAGAAGATCTGTGTCTTTTTTTTTATTTTTTCCTCAAGACAGTGTGCCAGCCAGAAAGCTGACTCCATTTATTTCTCCTGCAGGGAGCCAGCGTGTTCCTTCTCCTGGAAGATGCAGGTACTTAAAATAGTAATAGGCTTTGTGGTTTATCGAGAGTATTTCATCCCAAGATCTCACAGGCATAAAGAAGAAAACATAAACTAATGGCTCTGTCCAGCAGGCTTGGGAAGAATTAAGTGGAAAGGAGGATTGTCTTCATTCTTCCCTGGAGAAACAGAGAAGAAAGAAAGCAACTTAACTCAGGTAACCCAGGGAAAGAACCGAAGGCAAGTCGCTCCGAGATTTGGACAGAGGCCTCCAGTCTGTTCCTCTTCATTCCTAATAACTTGATTGAGAGCTCCAGCTTCAGGAAAACAAATGATGCATTATCCCGGTCTTAAGTTTCCAAATGCAATGTAGTTGGGAGAGGGGCACTGGGCAACTTCCCCAATTTTTGTCTGCGAGTCAGTGGTTTTATTGTAAAATGTAACTTTCATTCTGTAATTTCTCAGGATGCCCCAGTTTCTGGGCATATACAAACTTATCTAAAAATTTAGGTAGAATTTAAGAGACAATTTGTATTGTCAGTTCTCTCAGTTTTTCCCTGCCCCACATACACACACTTACACTCTTACATGTTTTCTAATGTGGTATATTCACAGCATTTTTTTTTTTTTGGCATTGTCTATGCTCAGCAGTATGATACTTGGAAGGACACTGAGGGTCACTTCAGATACATTTAAACATCAGTCTGATTAATATCTAAAGCCATAGGGCAGAAATGTGGTGGTGAAAAGCAATCCAGCTAAGGGATGGCCAGCCAGGCCCTGTGGTGTTCACAGATGTGACTACAGTGTTTAGAATTTCCTAGAGCCCCATCTGTCAACAAAAAACTGTCTACACTGGTGGGCAGCAACACTTGGCATTCTGAATCCTTGGTGTCTCTTCCTCGACTCAGTTGACTTCCCCATCCACAGAGCTCCCCAGGGTTCGAGAACCGGGCAGAACCATCATTACAACAGGGTTTGGGCCCCCACCTTTCCTGATCAGTGCAGACCGCTAAGTGTGAGAGTGCAGACTCTGAGCACTGGAGTGCAAGGATCTGTACTTTCAAAGCGCTGGCCAGTCTGGACAAAAGGATCCACAGAGATGACAAAAATTCGTGTTGGTTTGGGACTTCCTTAAATTCCCTCTGTGGGTTTACCTTAGGCGGGACACTGGTGCAAATTACAAACCCCCAATTTACTTCTACTTCAGACTTTGAGGTTATCACAAATTAGAGTGCCCTGCATTCTGTGTAGTCCCTGCCCTTCTCTAGTCCCTGTCAGGATTCAACAAAGCAAGTTAATCTCCCTGGTAAGTGACAGCTTTGCCCCTTGTAACTGGCATGGAATCAATTTTTTAACTTGATTTGGGAAATGAGAGTATCAAGAATTCAGTACTAGCTAGTGGATTCATTAGCAAGCTGAATCAGTTTTAGCTGGAATCTGTTTGGCCATCCTCATCTCTTAGTTCTGCTTTTGTCCCCTTCCTCTGATCATCGATCCTGCCCACAAGACTTATTATCTACTCTGTCTAGGGAGGACACCAACTTCCTTTACTATGTTGTTCACAGCGGGCTCACATACCACACTGCTCTAGCCCAAACTTTGACCGCTCCATAGAGAGGAGGAAGAAAATGTGGGTGAGCACTACATCCCCAGAGAAATTGACCACAACTGTCCCAAATGCTAGAAGGAAACAAACGAGGCAGTGGATAAAGAAGCAAAGGTAATTGTTATCAGGAGACCCAGTTACTATATGCAACAGGTATGTACAGTCTTTCAGAAGCACCTCCAAGTACTAGAGAGTTCTCCTTTCGAGCAATGTGGAAAGAGCCAAGAACCTACCTCAAAGGAAGCGAGATTCATTTTTTTTTGGTGGGAGATTTGTAAAAGGGACAATTGATTTTCCAATCACTACAATATTTCCTCTGCTTCTAAGGCCATTCTCTGCCCCCATCAGGTTTATGGATACACAGGCAGGAACAACTGAGTGATGACTATGTGATCAGAGGAACACCCAGGCAGGAAGAGGCTCTTGTCCAGCATAATCCCATACTCGGTGCTGCACGTCTGCACTGCCCACTGTGGTTACAGAATCTTGGTGCTACTGTCATTTGGAGACAATCGTACTGGGAAATCTACAGAGGGCCTGGAGTAGTCATGCAGTGTGCCTGCAGTCCCTATGGGAGGGAGAAGCCATATGCCTCCTGTCCTAACCGGGATGCCCAACCTCTGCCATGTCCGCCCATGGCCTTGAGGAACTCACAGTTTAGTGGAAAGAGTTCATATTCTGAGGAGGGATCTCCAGCCTTCTCTCTCAAGAAATAGTCCCAGGCCCACTTGAAACCAGAATACTAACCGGTATTCTTAAAAACAGCTTTCTCCTGTGGAAGCTAGTGGGTTTATTCTGTAGTGCCCTACCGAGGGTGACTCTGGAGGGCTAGACAGAAGAGTTGGAGGTACAGCTAGTTTCTCATCTTAAAAGGCAAATTAGCCTTATTAGGGACTGCATGTTGGTGTCTTTCAAAATTCCTGTGTTGAAACCCTAATCTCCAATGTGATGATATTTAGAGTTAGGGCCTCTGGGATGTGATTAGGTCCTAAGGATGGAGTCCTTGTGATGGGAGGCCAGAAGAGACACCATAGACACCAGCCCTCTGCTCTCTACCACGTGAGGGCACAGCAAGACGATGGCCATGTGTAAAGCAGGAAGAAAACTCTCACCAGAACCTGGTCATCCTGGCACCTGGAGGCTAGGAAGTCTGGGACTAAGATCTGAGAGAAAGAAATTTCTATTGTATAAGCCACCAAGTCTATATTTGTTACAGCCGCTCCAGCTGACTAAGAGAGCCTCATAGAACACTGACTTACTGTCTCTACCACAATGGCTTGATTCTTAGAGATCAAGGAAAAAAAATCTACCAAAGAGAGGGAAAGTAAGATACCCCATGTCTTAAAACGAATATATAACCTTCTAATTCCCTGCTGTTGGCAAGTAGATGGTATCAAATCACATGCAGATTCCACATTACTTCACTTCACCCACAGCAGCAGGAACGAATATAAAGATTCATTTTTTTCTTTTTTTCTTTTTTTTTTAAGATTTTATTTGTCAGAAAGAAAGAGAGAACGAGCACAAGCAGCAGGGAGGGGCAGAGGCAGAGGGAGAAGCAGGCTCCCCACTGAGCAAGAAGCCCAAATGCGGGACTCAATCCCAGGACCCCGGGATCATGACCTGAGCTGAAGGTAGACTCTCAACCAACTGAGCCTCCTGGGCATCCCAAGATTCATTTATTCTTTTAGCTATAAGTTATGGAGCACCCAATGTATGTCAGAACCTGTGCTAAACACTATGGGCATTTTTAATAGGAGACTGGCTTCACCCAGTTAAAGCTACCACTCATTATGGGATTGTACACAGCAGTTCAGAAGCTTGTCACATACACAGTCCCTTTTAAAGACAAGAAAGGAAGCAGCCCCGGCAGCCACGTAATATACCACACCATCACATCCGTGCTCAGAGCTGATCGGACAGGAAGTGGGCACCTGACTCAGGGGCAACCAATCCACAGGCTCATCAGCACCCTGTATGTGTTCCGGCCAGGAAAAGATATCTCTGCTCTTACTTGCTGTTTTGTAATTATCCAGGACAATCAGCATGTCCCTCTTGAGAGGTAATATAAATAGAAAGTCAGAAGAGAGGGGGATAAACAATAAAAGGAACAGATACACAGAAAACCTCTTTGTCATCTATCTTCCAGCAAAGCCCTAAGTTGTACCTGCTCATTTCCACAGAGCTGTCTTTGCTGAAACCCAGAACCACTTTCCAGTTCCAGTCACTATAATGCCTGGTCATTATCTGGCTTCTATTTTAACATTTTCATGAGATTCTGACTCCATTATTGGCATAGGCATCCTTAAAATAATTTGAGTTAGCCTGAGTGAATCAAAGTTCCTTGTAAGCAAAATAGTCTATTAAACAAATATGACAGGGCGCCTGGGTGGCTCAGTCAGTTAAGAGGCTGCCTTCGGCTCAGGTCATAATCCCAGGGTCCTGGGATCGAGCCCCGCATCGGGCTCCCTGCTCAGCGGGAAGCCTGCTTCTCCCTCTCTCTCTGCCTGCCTCTCTGCCTACTTGTTCTCTCTCTGTATCTCTCTGCCAAATAAATAAATAAAATCTTAAAAAAAAATATGACAGGACAAGAGGGTTATGAAGAGAGAGCAGTGGAAGCACAGAGGGAGTAATTAACGCTGCTAGAATTTAAAAACCTGATTTTGAATTTCACTTTGTTACAGTACTGAAGAAATTTGCTGTATTTCAAAGGTCACTACTTCTAAATCGACACAATGAATTATATAAAATGACACACTTGATTTTCTCGAAGATGCAGACTTTTTTTTCCCCTTGACAGCGTCAAATATAAAATAAATGGTGAGTAGAACCCCTCTCCCTGCTGGTCTCCCCTATCAGTTGGCACAGGGAGTAGTTACCAGAGTAAGACTCTAATTAGAGAGTATTCGAGATGGGCCGACCAACAATGAGACGAAGGCCACACACCACAAATGAGCTCAAGGATCAAACAGTGGAAAAACGGGACCCACTCTAATTCCACAGGAGTGGGGACCAAGGCAAACTTCCCTTAATTGGTCCTCTGCTTGGGAACCTGGAGTGCTCTCCCATTAGCATGTGACCTTTCCTAACGAAGTGATGTACCCGAGCAGCTAGTCTAATACTTGGATTGGCGGTAACTTGTTTCTACTTGGCATAAGCTCCTCGGGGAAAGCAGAACTTGCTGAGCAGTCTTGAATGTTACCAGCATTTTCCAGCACCTGTTAGCCGTTATGCCGGGAAGCCGTCTCATTATCAAACACAAATACCGTCAGTAATGGCATGGAGAAATCCTAAACAAGCGCAGGCAAGGGCCACAACACATATTGGTGTAAATATTTTCTCTCTACAAGCTCGTACCGTTTAAAAATTCCTTTTTAGTGGTGACAGTGCTCAAGCTGAAAAGACAGGAAAGCAACGTTTCAAGGCATGAATCTGTGGTACAAAACAAAACAAAAAGAATGCCCCCACTGGTTTAAAGCTGTGCGCTCTGAATGGGCGGGGGTGGCCGTGGGGAAGCACATTGTTGCAATTCCACTTGGCTGCCGGCTGCCGCAGTTTGTGGGGTTCCCTTTCACTCCCGTGAAAAGCTCTCCGTACTGATGGAGAGTGCACGGTTTAGATAAACTGGATTAGAAGGAGAGAGAGAGATGTCTACAATTCGTCCTTCGACACTAAAAACAGGATGGCTGCCTGCCATAGTAAGTCCAAGAAAAGAGCCATGCTTATCTCAACTACAGCCTGACGTCAGTAATTATACAGAACATGAGAAGAGAGGTCCCTGTTAACCAAAGCAGGGGGTTTATCTGGCCTTTGTAGGCTCCTGTATAAACCCATTAGCATTGCAGCCTCCTGATTCCCTCTCTTGTAGTACAGTGTTTACCCTTATCTTTTGCTTGACACAAAAGCACAATCAAGACAAAGCCAAGGAATGTGTGGCTCCTCATTGCAAGGGAACGCCTCCCCTGCTTATCTCCTTTAATTATTATTTATACTCTACATTTGTTTTCAGGTTAAAATCAAATAACATAAAGTAGAAAAGCCACCCTGCATTTCCTGGGCTCTGGTCTCATTAGCCAGTTTTCTTAAAACTCTGGTACTTCAGGGAAGTTCTGCCAAGTGGCTAAATGAAATGCACACAATTGCAAAGTGTTATGAATATTTATGATGGTTTAATGATGGGATTTTTTTTTTTGCATCCATGAATAATAAAGATTCTAACAAGAACAGATAACGAGCTGGGGACAAAACAGTGAAGTGGTTAATACAAGAACTGCTCTTGGAGGGACCCCACTGAGAACAGCAGGAGCCAAGGGTCTCTTCTCCCTCTCTACCAGAACCAAGGGCAAAGCAGGGGCATGAGGGTTAGCCTGTTTTCCTCCCTTCTTTTAACAGATATCATCAGCTAAAATAGGCATTTTATCCCTACTTTGTGCCTAAGCTCATGGCCTCCTCTGGAGGCAAAGGAAGTTCAGAGGGACAGACACCACCATCAAGCGACCTTCCCCTTCTAATGGCAGTATTGATTTCAGCCGTGGGTCACCGGCAGAATCTGCTGCTTTGCCTTTTCTACCCAGTTACTAGTTAAAAAGCAGCTGGTGGAGGCTCAAGTTGTTGGGCTGGCTCTGAAAGTTGCAGACTCTCTCACCAGCTACCAGCTTCAGTTTGAGGAGGGCCTTAAGCAGAGGTTTCTAAGTGGTAAACGTTCAAGTTGTTACCTCTACCAATATTTCATGTATTAAAGGCAAATAAAGCCCTATGTCAGCCGGCCAGGCCCTGGTATGTAGGGACACTGTATGTCCCAGGTCCTGGTCTCCTGCAGCCCACCCTGTGAGCAAACCACCCTTCCCCATGAAAACCCTGGCAGGGCCTCAAAGGACAGCCACTGACATAATGGGGGGTTAGATCAAGGAGTTCTGGGCTAGCTGCCACCTTTGGCTTAGGTGATTTACTCATGTAAGGCAAACTTTCCCTGATCTCCCAAGATGATTCATTCAGTCAGTAAATATTTACTGAGCACCTATTATATGCCACAAAATGTTCTAAGCATGTATGGGGCTTCTCTAAAAAACAAAACAAAACAAAACAATGGCCCTTTCACAAGAATTTGACACGCTTGTAGGTGGAAAGACAACATACAAAACAAGCCAAACAAACACATACATGGTAGATCCTTAAAGTGACCCAGGCGACAAGAAAATAGTACTTCCACACTTTTTTTTTTTTTAAAGATTTTATTTGAGAGAGAGACAAGGGCGCGTGTGCACGCACGAGTGTGGGGAGGGTCAGAGGGAGAGGGACAAGCAGACCCCGCTGAGCACAGAGCCCGAAGTGGGGCTTGATCTCACAACCCTGAGATCATGGCATGAGCCCGAAAACCAACCGACTGAGCCACCCAGGCACCCCTACACTTATCTTGGTAATAGGGTTTACTTGATGTGGTAGATGAACATTCCAGAAAAGTTAAATGAAAATCAAATTTGATTTTTAAAGCACTTCAGCAGTGTTTATATGAATGTAGTTCTTTAAAAGAATTATATGATGAATCCCTTCCTTAAGTGATGAGCATGTCCTGCTTTAGCTCCTTTGGGAATCTGAATTTCTACACACTAAGTATGGTTTACACACACATAAATGTCCATTTTTCATAAAGTATCCTTGGGATTAGAAATCTTTAATACCAAACCATAATACTGCTCGGATTGGTTTACCCCCATATTGGGAAGTACACAACCATGCTCTTAAATCTATTTGATGCAAATTTATGGGAAAACAATTCTTATCTGGAGACTCATTTAAAGAGTAAATTAGGTGCAGAGAAAGAATGTCCGAAAGGCCCCCATGACTGCTTTACTTGCTCTCCATCTCTATTCCTCACCAGTCTTCTCACACAGTCCAACATCCCTGCCTGCCAACTTTATTAAAGCCTGCTGTGCGGGAATTTCCTTTCTCTGCTTTACTAGCTACCAAGACAACCCCATCAACGTGATTTTTCACACATTTTCTCTTCCTGTGTTCTGCATCTCAGTGAAATTTCATCTCCCTGACTCACTGTTAAGTGTTTCTCATCTGAAATCACACTCACTCGTAATCTCAAATAAAGTGCAAAAAGAAGAAGTCACAAAAGGACAAAGACAGACCAAAGTCCTTCTCCCTCCAATTACTCAGACATTAAGCAAAAGCTACATGAGAATTGCCCAGTCAACCAAGACTAACTGAGTACCAACATCTACGGAATAGATTAGTCTTGGCACACAACACATCACATTCCACAGCACTTCTCCCTTAATAGGAGCACACACATCTGTCTAGATATTAAAACCTGCAGAACTGACATAGGTGTTTCACAGAGCAAAAAAATCACAGGAAACTGGATTCCCACAGGGTAGACCCTGTATTGCCTCCCCAGGGAATTTGGAACAGAGCTAGAGCTCAAAAGGAAAAAAGCAGAAGAGAGACAAGAGGAAGGAAATCCTAATAGAAAAGAGACTAAGAAGTAGCCTGTGAAGGAAATCCCTGCCCATGCTACCTTACTAGCAGCAAAAACTCAAGTCTCTTAGTGAAAAATAAGCAGTATTCTATTTTTGATCATACAATACAAAAAGGTTAATGGCAAGCAAAAGCTGAGATCTAGGTAGGTACATTCTAATCACAATGTATCTGATTCTAACAGACAAGGAGCCCCAACAATATACTTGTCCACTTTGTCCAGTAATTGCTGATAGGACAAAAAAAAAAAAAAAAAAATCATCACATGTTAAGACAAAGAGCAGAACCCGAGGCCCAACTTTTGCTTCTGATAAGTGTAGCATGGTTACAATTGGTCAGTTGGAGGTCACTGCATTGTGTCAAGAGCTGTGTGTAATGCTTAGTTGGACGTGAGTTCTACTATCAAAGACTTGATGTCTAAATCCACAGATTAAGGATCCCTGACAGAGACTTGAGGAAACTGGACAATTAAAACAGCTGTTTGTGTGGCTATTTGTGGTCCAAAATTTAGTAGAAGGAAGACTTCCTGCTTT
Source organism: Zalophus californianus (assembly GCF_009762305.2). Classification (NCBI taxonomy): domain Eukaryota; kingdom Metazoa; phylum Chordata; class Mammalia; order Carnivora; family Otariidae; genus Zalophus; species Zalophus californianus. Next base: position 83,577,309 of record NC_045599.1, on the reverse strand, counting down.
CTTGTTCTTTTCATCTCAGTTTTCAAAGGAAGAGTGGGAAGGGATGTGTGGGATGGCGGGGCGGGGTGGGGGGATAGAAAACCCAAGGCAATACTGATCTATAGAGAAATATTAGTGCTTGTCTATGTCAACGATTTCTATCTGACAGGCATTTAATTAAGATAATTCCTAATGGTGGCCTGTCATGGCATAGATGTATTAAGGTCATGGGAATAACAGACATGGACCAACAACCTATGCAGAAAAAATTTATGCAGTTTTAAAAGCAAAGTTAATCAGGGGCACCTGGGTGGCTCAGTCGGTTAAGAGTCTGCCTTCGGCTCAGGTCATGATCCCAGGGTCCTGGGATAGAGCCCCCAGTCGGGCTCCCTGCTCAGCGGGGAGCCTGCTTCTCCCTCTCCTTCTGCCCCTCCCCCTGCTTGTGCTCACGTGCTCTCTCTCTGTCAAATAAATAAATCTTTAAGGAAAAACACAAAACAGAACAAAGTTAATCAAATAAAACATTACCATGTAGTACCACAATGGTAAACTGGTTTCAACCTGATTGTGATTCCCTTGATCTGAAGCATCTGCTTTGAGATCTCAAAAGATGGGCCAAGTCTAAAATACAAGTACCTGGTAGAATCAATAGAAATCACATGAGATAGGCTCAGTGTGACAAAAAATTTGTTCTGATCTCCCAAAAGAGTGTCTTAGTTATGTCCAAACTTGCTGTCTTCCTAAAAATCATGAGTGAGATGCTGGTTTCCGTTAGATTCTTGGTACAACTGCAGAAATCACTAACTTTGGAATCAGAGAAATATAAGTTTTAATCCAGTCTAAGCCATTTACTTACAAGAAAAAATTCCTCTGCCTCTTTATCCATGAAGCGGTGGTAAGGACACCTACTTTAAATGTAGTTATTGGAAGAGTTACAGAAGTTATTTTATGTCAAGTAATAAGCATGGCCATATGCTTATGGTAAATACTCAAGAACTGTCACTCACAAGAACATATGAAATAATACCTCTGAAATATTTGAACTTCCCTCTACTGCCTTTTACTGTGTATCTTCACCTGTTTTCTCTACCTTCCTTTTTTCTCTAACCTGAGATGCAAATGTGTAATTTTCCCAAATTCTACCCTAGTCTCTATCACTTCTCATACTCCCTAAAATGGAGGAAATGATGAAAATGTTCCTGAGACAATCAGGAAGGCTCAACAGATGGTATACCTGAGATGAGAGCTTTATAAAAAGACACCCATCAGAATTTGTCCCTCCAAACTAGAGTCTCTTGCTCCGAAACAGTCCTCTGGAGGCCCTAGCCATACTCTCCATGTTGCTAACTTTGTTTAAAAAAGTTCTAAAAACAGGGGCACCAGGGTGGCTCAGTTGGTTAAGCATCTGCCTTTGGCTCAAGTCGTGATCCCAGGGTCCTGGGACTGAGTCCCACATTGCGCTCCTTGCTCAGTCAGCTAGGAATCTGCTTCTCCGCCCCCCTCTGCTCCTTCCCCCAATAGTTCTCTCTTTCCCAAATAAATAAAATCTTAAAAAAACAAAACAAAACAACTTCTAAAAACATTCTCCTTTTGTAATTGCTTTAAAATGCTTTTCAATGTCCTCAGTGATGATTAATTTTTGTGCTTTGGAGGTGCATTTAATTTTGAGAAAGAGCCAAAAGTCCTCGAAAGCAAAACTAAGTATAGGGGGTGACCCATCAGGGTAGTACTGTTTTTAGGCAAAATGAGATGTAATTTGTAAAGCATCTGTGTAATTTTCTTGCATGGGTTTTAAGAATTCCCGAGAGAAAGTCCAAAGATATTTTGAATAAATTCAATATTTCTGGGATCAATATGGGTTTCAAAAGTTATTCCTTTGAAGGACAACTATTTTGGCTGTTTAACTCCATTTGTGTTTGTTTAATATATATATATACACACACACACATAATCATCAGTCATCACTTTATAGACACCCTGATAAACCCAGAGATGGCAATGTTTCTCACATCTGTAGTATACCAAGTCATGAAAAATGTGTGAAAATTTAGCAATTAAGAATGTTTACTATGGAGTGGATTCGACTTCTTCTTTTCATCAGCTCAAGATGTGCATTTTATATGCTGTGCAAAAGTCCTTGTGACCTAATGGAAACATCTTGGCCTAGAAACTAGTTAGTAATACTTGCAAGGCACAGGGAAGCAGATCACATAGAACATAGCAAACTTCATTCCAGGGCATCTTATTAACCAGAAATCTTTGTTAAACGGTTTATTTGGGCAGTACAATGATAATCTCCTATAATCATGGTCATCCCAAGGTTGTACAGGATAACATACTTTATGACCCATCCTAAATAAATAAATAAATAAATGATGGAGATTCTGGTTCAAGATGGCAACATGGGTGGGTTCTGAAGGACACACTGAATCTACAGGTGTACACTGAACAATTTCCTCTGGAAACAAAATCCAAAAACTAGCTGATTGACTCCTACATGTTGGGCAAATAAGACCCATATCCAAGTGGGTAAGAAAGGCTGAAACACAATCTCACCATAAACCCTGCCCTGGATGCTGAGACCCCAAATCAGAAGGGAACTGGACCTTGAGCTTTTCCCTGAGGCATCAAAGCTCTAAAGCACACATCCGGCTTGCTGACTTTTAGGACCTGCATCTGAGAGAAGGACCCCTGAAACCTCTAGCTTTGAAAGCCAACATGTCCATGAGACCCATAAGGCTCTAGTGAACTGAGAAACAGTGCTGAAAGGGCTCGCATGGGTGGACTCTCCCACCTCAGGACCAAGGCCAAAGGCAGCTGACTGAACAGCATCCAGACATTCTATGAAAGAGGCTTATTTGCTTCTCTTAAAGTGTTAGCTTCAGTGTCAGATAGCTAATGTAACACACAAAGAGGGACCAACTGAAATATTGTCCAGAGATAGAGGCCAGCATGTACCATCTTTGCACTCTCTCTGTCTTGCTCCAGGTTGCCAGTATTTTCTAGAAAGGAACAGTACCCTCATCTGGCACCCTGATTTTTACATTATCACCCAGGGGATACCTCCAGATCACATGGCTTAGGGGGCCAGCAGAGTTTACCTTTGCAGGTCCCACAAGACTGTTAAAAAAATGAATAAAATTCTTATCAGCTACTACCCCCAGGGTGCAGCACAGAGGCAACAACCCAAGGCACCCACTCTTTCTATCAAAAGGGCCTATCAGCTTATCTTCATAGCTGTGTCCTGAGAAACTTCTAGTTTTAACACAAATCTAAAGGCTGACCATAATCCTCTCTAGAGACCACTAGAAGGCAAGTGCTATCTTTGTTTTCTCCCTCTAACATGCTCCAGAGCAGCAGAAATGCCCAGAAAGGAGATTGTACCTGTACCTGGTATCCCCATTTTTATATATGGTACCCACGTTTTTTGTACCACACAAAATCCCCTTGATTACCTGGCCAGTGGGCCTAATGCTCATGGATGTTCAATGGAATGGTAAAAAAGAAATAGTTCTTATCTGGTGATCACCCCATGGAACAGTACAGGGGGAATATACAGAAATGCTCATCTCTCAGTTTTCCCCTTAAAGAGGTATTTTTGCATGCTTTTAAAAGCTGATGCTTCAGGGTCTGGCTTCCAATTGGCCTGAATCTAGGTGCTGACTGAGATCCTTGCCTTTGGGACAGGTCTTGGCTCACTCTCAACTACTGGGAGCCACTAAAAATAAAGTAGGCTGCTTAGACAATCACAAAGGTTTGAGAGACAACCAAGAGCTAGGGCAAGGTTGAAGCTAAATTTCATCTCCTATACAAGGCCACTCCTTCAAGACTGGGAGTGGTGGCTGTTTTATCTAATGCAGGAAAACCAACACAGAGAGTCAAGGAAAATCAAACAACAGGAATGTCCCTTTAAAAAGAACCAGCTAAGATTTCAAAGAACTAAAAACAAAGGTAAGTGATTTACCTGGTATTAGTTCAAAATAACAAACATAAAAATGCTCACCTTTAGCCTGTGAGAATAATGGATGAGAACAGTCAGAATTTTGATTAAGGGATAAAAAACAGAAGAAAGTATCAAACAGAAGTAACAGAGCTGAGGAATAACTAAACTGAAAAACAGATGGGTTCAACAGCAGAATAGCTGAAGCAGAAGAATGGAAAAATGAACTCAAGGACAGGGCAATGAAACTCCCCCAATCAGAGCAGCCAAAGAAAAAAAATGTAAAAGAATGAAGATAGCTTAAGGGGCTTATGGGATGACATCAAAGACCCACACTCACATTTTAAGAGCCCCAGAAACAAAGAGAGAAAGGGGCAGAAAATTTAGTTGGAGAAATTATGGTTGAAAACCTCCCTAAACTTGGGAAGTAAACCTTCATCTACATCTAGGAAGCCCAGAAAGTTCCAAAGAAGAAACTCACACCAAAATGTTCCCAAGATACTCACATTAAGCCACATTATAACTAACATGTTAAAAGTTACAGACAAGGAAAAAACCTTAAAAGCAGCAAGAGAAAAACAACTTGTTATATACAAGGGAATACCTATAAGACTATGGGCACATTTTCCAGCAAAAACTTTGAGGCAAGAAGAGAATGAGAGGATATATTCAAGACTGAAAGGAAAAAAATGCCAACCAAAAATAACCTACCCAGCAAAGTTGTCCTTTATGTGGAAGGAGAGATAAAGAGTTTTTTTGACAAGCAAAAACTAAAGGAGTTCCCTACCACCAGACTGGTCAACCAAGTGAAAATATAAATATCACTGGTAAAGGTAAATATATAGTAAAATTAAAAATAATCCAGTGTTAAAGGTGGTGGGTTAATCACTTATAAAGCTAGTAGGAAGGTTAAAAGACAAAGTAGTAAAAAATATAACTGCAATAATTTGTTAAAGGATACACACAATAAAAATATGTGACATCAAAAAGCATAAAACATGAGGAATTAAAAATGTACAACTTTAGAATGCAATCAAACTTAGGTTGTTATCAACTTAAAATACACTGTTTATAAGTTGTTTTATGTAAACCTCATTGTAACCCAAAATCCATAATACATACACAAAAGAAAAAGAAAGGAACTTAAGTATACCACTACAGAAAATCATCAAACCACAAAGAGAGCAAGAGCAGGAAAACAAAAACAAAAACAAAAACAACAGAGTAATTGCAAAACAACCAGAAAGCAACTAAAAAATGGCAATAATTCCATCCCTATCAGTAATTTTCATGCAAATGGACTAAATTATCCAATCAAAAGAGTGGCTAAATGTATAAAAAACAACACCATTTATATTCTGCCTACAAGAGAGTCACTTTAGATGTAAGGGCATAGAGTGATGCAAAATGATAATTCATGAACACTGAACCAAAAAGAAAGCTGGGGTAGCTATACTTTACATCCCACAAAATAGACTTTTTGACAAAGAATATAGTAAGAAATAAACATGACTACATAATGATAAAGGGGGCAATCCAACAAGACAATATAATATTTGTAAATATGTATGCACCCAACCCAGGAGCACTTAAAAATATAGAGCAAATATTAACAGACTTATAGGGAAAAACAGAGAATGATATAATAATGGTAGATAAAGGACTTCAGTACCCCACTTTCATCAATGGATAAGATGATCGAGATAGAAAATCAGTAAGAAAACACTGACCCTAAAAGATATGCTAGACCACATGGCCTTAGATGTATACACAGAACATTTAATCCAAAAACACATTCTTCTCAAGCCCACAAGGAACAACCTCCAGGATGTAATACATGTTAGACCACAAAATAAGTGTTAATAGTTTCAAGAAGACTGAAATCATATTAAGCATTTTTTTCTGGCAACAATGGTATGAAACCAGAAATCAATTACAAGAAGAAAAATGGAAAATTCACAAATATGTAGAGATTAAACAACATGCTACTGAATAACCAATGGGTCAAAGAAGAAATAAAAAAAATAAAGTATCTTGAAACAAATGAAAATACAGCATACCAAAACGTATGGTATGTAGCAGTTCTAAGAGTTCATAGTGGTAAATGCCTATTTGAAAAACAAAAACAAGACCTCAAATAAATGACTTAACCTTACACTTCAAAGAACTAGAAAAAGAATAAACAATGAAGGCCAAAGATAGTAAAAGGATGGAAATAAAAAAGATCAGAGTAGAAATAAATATGAGACTAAAATACAATAGAAAAGATCAGTGAAACTAATAGCTGGTTTTGGGAAATAAGTAAAATTGACAAACCTTTAGCTAGACTTACCAAGGCAAATAAAAGAGAGGACTCAAAATCAGAAACGAAAGAGGAGACATTAAAACTGATACCACAGAAATACAGGAGGTCTTAAGAGACTATGATAAACAGTTATAAGTGACAAATTGGACAACTTCTAAGGAATGGATAATTCCTAAAAACAGATAACCTACTAAGAATGAATCACGAAGAAATAAAGCAATGGAAGAGACCAACTACTAATAAGATTAAACCAGTAAGAAAAAACTTCCCAACAAACCAAAGTCTAAGACCAGGTGGCTCTCATGGTAAATTCTACCAAACACTTGAGGAATTAATTCCAATCCCTCTCAAACTTTTCAAAAAAAAAAAAAAAAAAAACCACACACACACAAAAAACCCAAAACAACAACAACAGTAGAGGAGGGAACACTTCTAAACTTATTTTATAAGGCCAACATTACCCTGATACCAAGTCAGACAAGACTGCCACAAGAAAAGCAAATTACAGGCCCATATCTTGGCTAAATATAAGGATAATAAAATCTTCAACAAAATACTAGTAAACCAAATTCAGTAATGTATTAAAAGGATCATACAGCATGAGTGGGATTTATTCCAGGGAGGCAAAGATGATTCAACATCCACTATCAATATGATACACCACATTAACAAAGTGAAGGATAGAAATATGATCATCTCAATAGATGCAGAAAAAAAAAACATTTGACAAAATTCAACATTCATTAATGATAAAAACTCGCAACAAAGTGGGTATAGAGGTGAATATAAACAAAAGCCATATATAACAAGCTCATGGGTAACATCACATTCAAAGGTGAAAACATTTCCTCTAAACTCAGGAACAAGACAAGGATGCCCTCCCTCCCTTTCCCTATCCCTGCTTGTGCTCTCACTCATGCATGTGTGCTCTCTCTCTCAAATGAATAAAAAAACAAACAAACGAAAAACTTTAAAACAACAACAAAAAAGACTCCACCCAAACTGTTAGAATAAACAAATTCAGTCAAGTTGCAGGATACAAAATCAATATGCAAAAATCAGTTGCAGTTCTATACACTAATGATGTGCTATCAGAAAAAGCAATTACAAAGACAATTTCACTTACAATTCCATCAAAATAGTATAATACCTAGGAATAAATTTAACCAAGGAGGTGAAACACCTGAACTCTGAAAACTGTAAGACAATGAAATAATTTGAAGATGACACAAACTAATGGAAGGTTATACCATGCTCATGGATTGGATTAATACTGCTAAACTGTCCACACTACCCAAAGCAATCTACAGATTCAATGCAGTCTCTATCAAAATATCAATAGTATGTTTCACAGAGCTACAACAAATAATTTTAAAATTTGTATGTATCCACCAAAGACTGTGAACAGCTAAAGAAATTTTTTTAAAGATTTTATTTATTTATTTGAGAGAGAGAAAGAGAGCATGAGCAGAGAGGTGGTGTTGAGGCAGAGGGAGAGGGAGAAGCACGTTCCCTGCTGAGCATGAAGAGCAGCACGGGGCTTGATCCCAGGACCTTGGGTTCGTGACCTGGGCCAAAGGCAGATTCTTAAACCAACTGAGCTACCCAGATGCCCCCAGCCAAAGAAATCTTAGTAACAAGCTGGAGGCATCACAATTCCAGATTTCAAGCTATGCTACAAAGCTGTAATAATCAAAATAGTATGGTACTCACACAAAAATAAATACAGATCAATGGAACATGATAGAGAGCCCAGAAATAAACCCATGCTTATATGGTCAATTAATATATGACAGAGGAGGCAAGAATATACACTGTGAAAAAGACAGTCTCTTCAGTAAATAATGTTCACAAAATTGGACAACAAAAGAATGATACTAGACCACTCTCTTATACCATACACAAAAATAAACCGAAAATGGATGAAAGACCTAAATGTAAGACCTGAAACCCCAAAACTCCTAAATGACCATATAGACAATACTTTCTTGGACAATGGACCTAGCAACATTTTCCTGTGTCTCCTCAGGCAAGGGAAACAAAAACAGAAATAAACTATCAGGGCTATTTCAAACTAAAAAGCTTTTGCATGGTGAAGGAAAGCATTAACAAAACAAAAAGGCAACCTACTGAATGGGGAAGATATTTGTGCATGATATATCTGATAAAAAGTAATATCCAAAATAAGAACCCCTACAACTCAACACCAAAAAAACAAATAATCCAATAAAAATGGGAAGAGGACCTGAATTCTACTGATGGGTATTTACACAAAGAAAACAAAAACACTAATTCAAAAGATATATGTATCCCTGTGTTTATTGCAGCGTTACTTACAATAGCCAAGATATGGAAGCAACCTAAGTGCCCACTGATAGATAAATGGATAAAGAAGATGTGGCATATATACAATTAAATATCACTCAGACAAAACAAAAAAAAATTTTACCATTTGCAACGTGGATGGACTGAGAGAATCATGCTAAATGAAGTAAGTCAGACTGAGAAAGACCAACAAATACCATATGATTTCATTTATATGTGAGATCTAAAAAGCAAAACCAACCAACCACAAAAAAACCAGGAACAGATTCTTGAATACAAAGAATAAACTGGTAGTTACTAGGGGTGGGGTGATGGGCAAAATAAGTAGAGGACATTAATAAGAACAAACCTCTAGTTATAAATAAATCACTGGGATGAAAAGTGTAGCATAGGGAATATGGTCAATAATACTGTAATAACATGGGCACCTGGGTGGCTCCGTTGTTAAGCGTCTGCCTTCGGCTCAGGTCATGATCCCAGGGTCCTGGGATCAAGCCCCACATTAGGCTCCCCGCTCAGTGAGAAGCCTGCTTCTCCCTCTCCCTCAGCCTGCTGCTCCCCCTGCTTGTGCATTCTCTCTCTCTCTCTATCTCTGTTAAAAAACAACAAAAAAAAAACAACTTAAAAGACTTAAAAAAATACTGTAATAACATTGTACAGTGACAGGTGGTAACTACACTTATCTTGGTGAGTACTGCATAATGTATAGAACTGCTTGCTCACTGTGTTTAAAAAAAAAAAAAAAAAAAGGAAATGGGCAAAGGGCCTGAATAGACCTTTTGCCAAAGACCTTCAGATGGCCAACAGACACATGAAAAGATGCACAACATCACTCATTAGAGAAATGCAAATCAAAACCACAACAAGGACTCCCTGGTGGCTCAGTCAGTTAAGCGTCCGGCTCTTGATTTTGGCTCATGTCATGATCTCAGGGTCGTGGGATCGAGCCCCATGTTGGGCTCTACACCCAACACAGAGTCAGCTTGCCCCTCTCCCTCTGCTCCCCCACCTGCTTGCTCATTCTCTCTCTCTCTCTCTCTCTCTCAAATAAATAAAATCTTTAAAAAACAACATAATGAAATATTACCACACACTTAACAGAATGATTAATATCAAAAAGACAGTAAGTAACACGTGTTGGAAAAGATATGGAGAAAAGGGAACCCTTTTGCATTGTTGATGGAAGATAAATTGGTGTAATCACTATGAAAACCAGATTCTGAAAAATAGACCTACTACATGATCCAGCAATCCCACTTCTGGGTGTTTAGCCAAAGAAAATATACTAATTTGAAAAGATGTATGTACCCTTATGCTCACTGCAGAATTATTTACAATAGTGTGGAAGCAACCTAAATGTTTATCGATAGATGAATAGACAAAGAGGTTTATATATAAATACATATACATAGACACACATACATAAAACATGCAATGGAATATTACTCAGTCATAAAGAAGAATGTAATCTTGACATTTGAGACAACATGAATGGACCTAGAGGGTATTATGCTAAGTGAAATAAGCCAGAGAAAGACAAAGATCTTATGATCTCACTTATATATGGAACCTAAAAAACCAAACCAAGCCAAAACAAACCTACCTTAATTCATAGATACAAAGAACAGATTGGTGGTTGCCAGAGGTGGTGGGATTAGGGGGTGGGTGAAATGGGTAAAGGTGGCCAAAATATACAAACTTCCAGTTATAAAATAAGTAACAAGGATACAACGTACAGCATGGTGATTATAGTTATTAATACTGTATTGTATATTTGAAAGTTTTTAATAGATCTTAAAAGTTTTGTTTTTTAAAGATTTTATTTATTTATTTGAGAGAGAGAGAATGAAAGATAGAGAGCACGAGAGGGAAGAGGGTCAGAGGGAGAAGCAGACTCCCCGCTGAGCAGGGAGCCCGATGTGGGACTCAATCCCGGGACTCCAGGATCATGACCTGAGCCGAAGGCAGTTGCTTAACCAACTGAGCCACCCAGGCACCCTTAAAAGTTTCTTTTTTTTTTTTTTTTTAAGATTTTTTATTTGAGAGAGAGAATGAGAGATAGAGAGCACGAGAGGGAAGAGGGTCAGAGGGAGAAGCAGACTCCCTGATGAGCAGGGAGCCCAATGTGGGACTCGATCCCAAGACTCCAGGATCATGACCTGAGCCGAAGGCAGTCGCTTAACCAACTGAGCCACCCAGGTGCCCTTAAAAGTTTTTTTTTTTTTTTTTTCTTTTTTTTTTTTTTTTTTATTTTTCTTTTTTTTTTTTTTTAATTTTTTATTGTTATGTTAATCACCATATATTACATCATTAGTTTTTGGTGCAGTGTTCCATGATTCATTGTTTGTTCATAACACCCAGTGCTCCATGCAGAACGTGCCCTCCTCAATACCCATCACCAGGCTAACCCATCCCCCCACCCCCCTCCCTCTAGAATGCTCAGTTTGTTTTTCAGAGTCCATCATCTCTCATGGTTCGTCTCCCCCTCTGACATACTCCCCTTTTCTTCCTCTCCTGTTATCTTCTTCTTTTTCTTTTTTCTTAAAATATGTTGCGTTATTTGTTTCAGAAGTACAGATCTGTGATTCAACAGTCTTGCACAATTCACAGCGCTCACCATAGCACATACCCTCCCCAATATCTATCACCCAGCCACCCCATCCCTCCCACCCCCAACCACTCCAGTAACACTCAGTTTCTTTCCTGAGATTAAGAATTCCTCATATCAGTGAGGTCATGTGATACATGTCTTTCTCTGATTGACTTATTTCACTCAGCATAACACCCTCCAGTTCCATCCACGTCGTTGCAAATGGCAAGATCTCATTCCTTTTGATGGCTGCATAATATTCCATTGTGTATATATACCACATCTTCTTTATCCATTCATCTGTTGATGGGCATCTTGGCTCTTTCCACAGTTTGGCTATGGTGGACATTGCTGCTATAAACATTGGGGTACACGTACCCCTTCGGGTCCCTACATTTGTATCTTTGTGGTAAATACCCAGTAGTGCAATTGCTGGATCGAACGGTAGCTCTAATTTCAACTGTTTGAGGAACCTCCATACTGTTTTCCAGAGGGGTTGCACCAGCTTGCATTCCCACCAACAGTGTAGGAGGGTTCCCCTTTCTCCACATCCCCGCCAACATCTGTCGTTCCCTGACTTGTTAATTTTAGCCATTCTGACGGGTGTGAGGTGGTATCTCATTGAGGTTTTGATTTGGATTTCCCTGATGCCAAGCGATGTTGAGCACTTTTTCATGTGCCTGTTGGCCATTTGGATGTCTTCTTTGGAGAAATGTCTGTTCATGTCTTCTGCCCATTTCTTGATTGGATTATTTGTTCTTTGGGTGTTGAGTTTGATAAGTTCTTTATAGATTTTGGATATTAGCCCTTTATCTGATATGTCATTTGCAAATATTTTCTCCCATTCTGTCGGTTGTCTTTTGGTTTTGTGGACTGTTTCTTTTGCTGTGCAGAAGCTTTTTATCTTGATGAAATCCCAATAGTTCATTTTTGCCCTGGCTTCCCGTGCCTTTGGCGATGTTTCTAGGAAGAAGTTGCTGCGGCTAAGGTCGAAAAGGTTGCTACCTGTGTTCTCCTTTAGGATTTGGATGGACTCCTGTCTCACGTTTAGGTCTTTCAACCATTTGGAGTCTATTTTTGTGTGTGGTGTAAGGAAATGGTCCAGTTTCATTCTTCTGCATGTGGCTGTCCAATTTTCCCAACACCATTTGTTGAAGAGACTGTCTTTTTGCCATTGGACATTCTTTCCTGCTTTGTCAAAAATAAGTTGACCATAGAGTTGAGGGTCCATTTCTGGGCTCTCAATTCTGTTCCATTGATCTATGTGTCTGTTTTTGTGCCAGTACCATACTGTCTTGATGATGACAGCTTTGTAATAGAGCTGGAAGTCCGGAATTGTGATGCCGCCAGCTTTGCTTTTCTTTTTCAGTATTCCTCTGGCTATTCTGGGTCTCTTCTGGTTCCATACAAATTTTAGGATTATTTGTTCCATTTCTTTGAAAAAAGTGGATGGTATTTTGATGGGGATTGCATTGAATGTGTAGATTGCTCTAGGTAGCATTGACATCTTCACAATGTTGATTCTCCCAATCCATGAGCATGGAACGTTTTTCCATTTCTTTGTGTCTTCTTCAATTTCTTTCCTGAGTATTTTATAGTTTTCTGTGTACAGATCCTTTGCCTCTTTGGTTAGATTTATTCCTAGGTATCTAATGGTTTTGGGTGCAGTTCTAAATGGGATCGACTCCTTGATTTGTCTCTCTTCTGTCTTGTTGTTGGTGTATAGGAATGCCACTGATTTCTGTGCATTGATTTTATATCCTGCTACTTGACTGAATTCCTGTATGAGTTCTAGCAGTTTTGGGGTGGAGTCTTTTGGGTTTTCCACATACAGTATCATATCATCTGCAAAGAGTGAGAGTTTGACTTCCTCTTTGCCGATTTGGATGCCTTTGATTTCTTTTTGTTGTCTGATTGCTGTGGCTAGGACTTCTAATACTATGTTGAATAGCAGTGGTGAGAGTGGACATCCCTGCCGCGTTCCTGACCTTAGGGGAAAAGCTCTCAGCCTTTCCCCATTGAGAATGATATTCGCTGTAGGTTTTTCATAGATGGCTTTTATGATATTGAGGTATGTACCCTCTATCCCTATACTCTGAAGAGTTTTGATCAAGAAAGGATGTTGTACTTTGTCAAATGCTTTTTCTGCATCTATTGAGAGGATCATATGATTCTTGTTCTTTCTTTTGTTAATATATTGTATCACGTTGATTGATTTGCGGATGTTGAACCAGCCTTGCAGCCCAGGGATAAATCCCACTTGGTCGTGGTGAATAATCCTTTTAATGTACTGTTGGATCCTATTGGCTAGTATTTTGGTGAGAATTTTTGCATCCATGTTCATCAAGGATATTGGTCTGTAATTCTCTTTTTTGATGGGGTCTTTGTCTGGTTTTGGGATCAAGGTAATGCTGGCCTCATAAAATGAGTTTGGAAGTTTCCCTTCCATTTCTATTTTTTGGAACAGTTTCAGGAGAATAGGTATTAATTCTTCTTGAAATGTCTGATAGAATTCCCCTGGGAAGCCATCTGGCCCTGGGCTTTTGTTTCTTGGGAGATTTTTGATGACTGTTTCAATTTCCTTAGTGGTTATAGGTCTGTTCAGGTTTTCTATTTCTTCCTGGTTCAATTTTGGCAGTTGATACATCTCTAGGAATGCACCCATTTCTTCCAGGTTATCTAATTTGCTGGCATAGAGTTGCTCATAATATGTTCTTATAATTGTTTGTATTTCTTTGGTGTTGCTTGTGATCTCTCCTCTTTCATTCATGATTTTGTTGATTTGGGTCATTTCTCTTTTCTTTTTGATCAGTCTGGCCAGGGGTTTATCAATCTTGTTAATTCTTTCAAAGAACCAGCTGCTAGTTTCGTTGATCTGTTCTACTGTTCTTTTGGTTTCTAGTTCATTGATTTCTGCTCTGATCTTTATGATTTCTCTTCTCCTGCTGGGTTTAGGCTTTCTTTGTTGTTCTTTCTCCAGCTCCTTTAGGTGTAGGGTTAGGTTGTGTATTTGAGACCTTTCTTGTTTCTTGAGAAAGGCTTGTATTGCTATATACTTTCCTCTCAGGACTGCCTTTGCTGTATCCCAAAGATTTTGAACAGTTGTGTTTTCATTTTCATTGGTTTCCATGAATTTTTTTAATTCTTCTTTAATTTCTTGGTTGACCCATTCATTCTTTAGTAGGATGCTCTTTAGCCTCCATGTATTTGAGTTCTTTCCGACTTTCCTCTTGTGGTTGAGTTCTAGTTTCAAAGCATTGTGGTCTGAAAATATGCAGGGAATGATCCCAATCTTTTGGTACCGATTGAGACCTGATTTGTGACCTAGGATGTGATCAATTCTGGAGAATGTTCCATGGGCACTAGAGAAGAATGTGTATTCCGTTGCTTTGGGATGGAATGTTCTGAATATGTCTGTGAAGTCCATTTGGTCCAGTGTGTCATTTAAAGTCTTTATTTCCTTGTTGATCTTTTGCTTAGATGATCTGTCCATTTCAGTCAGGGGGGTGTTAAAGTCCCCCAGTATTATTGTATTGTTGTCAATGTGTTTCTTTGCTTTTGTTATTAATTGCCTTATATAATTGGCTGCTCCCATGTTCGGGGCATAGATATTTACAATTGTTAGATCTTCTTGTTGGATAGACCCTTTAAGTAGGATATAGTGTCCTTCCTCATCTCTTATTACAGTCTTTGTTTTAAAATCTAGTTTGTCTGATATAAGGATTGCCACCCCAGCTTTCTTTTGGTGTCCATTAGCATGGTAAATGGTTTTCCACCCCCTCACTTTCAATCTGGGGGTGTCTTTGGGTGTAAAATGAGTCTCTTGCAGACAGCATATTGATGGGTCTTGTTTTTTAATCCAATCTGATAGCCTGTGTCTTTTGATTGGGGCATTTAGCCCATTTACATTCAGGGTAACTATTGAAAGGTATGAATTTAGTGCCATTGTATTACCTGTAAGGTGACTGTTAACTGTCTGTTGTCTGTGTTCGTTTCTGCTCTTTGCTGCTTTTAGGTTCTCTCTTTGCTTAGAGGACCCCTCTCAATATTTCTTGGAGGGCTGGTTTCGTGTTTGCAAATTCCTTTAGTTTTTGTTTGTTCTGGAAGCTTTTTATCTCTCCTTCTATTTTCAATGATAGCCTAGCTGGATATAGTATTCTTGGCTGCATATTTTTCTCGTTTAGTGCTCTGAAGATATCTTGCCAGTCCTTTCTGGCCTGCCAGGTCTCTGTGGATAGGTCTGTTGCCAATCTAATGTTTCTACCATTGTAGGTTACATATCTCTTCTCCCGAGCTGCTTTCAGGATTTTCTCTTTGTCTCTGAGACTCGTAAGTTTTACTATTAGATGTCGGGGTGTTGACCTATTTTTATTGATTTTGAGAGGGGTTCTCTGTGCCTCCTGGATTTTGATGCCTGTTTCCTTCCTCACATTAGGGAAGTTCTCTGCTATAATTTGCTCCAATATACCTTCTGCCCCCCTCTCTCTCTCTTCTTCTTCTGGGATCCCAATTATTCTAATGTTGTTTCGTCTTATCATATCACTTATCTCTCGAATTCTGCCCTCGTGATCCTGTAGTTGTTTCTCTCTCTTTTTCTCAGCCTCTTTATTTTCCATCATTTGGTCTTCTATATCGCTGATTCTCTCTTCTGCCTCATTTATCCTAGCATTTAGTGCCCCCATTTTTGATTGCACCTCATCAATAGCCTTTTTGATTTCGATTTGGTTAGATTTTAGTTCTTTTATTTCTCCAGAAAGGGTTTCTCTAATAACTTCCACGCTTTTTTCAAGCCCAGCTAGTATCTTTAAAGTCATGATTCTGAACTCTAGGTCCGACATCGTACTAATGTCCGTATTGAGTAGGTCCCTGGCTGACGGTACTACCTCTTGTTCTTTTTGCTGAGGTGATTTCTTTCGTCTTGTCATTTTGTCCAGAGGAGAATAGATGAATGAGAGAACAAAAGGCTAACAGGTTTACAACGTCCCCAGCAAATATACTGTATACAAATCAGAAAAGACCTGAAACCAGGGGAAAAGAAAGGGAAAGAAAGAAAAAAGAAAGAGAAAAAGAAAAAAAAAGAAAAAAAAGATAAAAACAAAAACAGAAGAATTCAAAAAGGGCAGAATATGATCAAATATGATCAGGCTAGTGCATAGATCAGTGCCACACACTAGATTTTGGGCGTATTTTGGTCTGTTAGAAAAAGTGCCTCCTAAAATTTTAAAGGAAGAAAGACATATATGTACAAAATAAGGGTTGATACAATGAAGGGATGGAAGATGACTATAAAGATGAAAATTATAAAAGATTTTATAAAAGGACTTGGTAAGATAAGTTGTTTGAAAAAAGAAAGAAGATTTAAGGAAAAAAAAAAAAAAGGAAAAAGGGAGAGAATGTGATCAGGCAGGAGACTAGAACAAAGCCATACACTAGTGGTTTAGGGTATATTTTGATCTGTTAGAAGAAACTGTACCTCAAAATTTTAAAGAGAGAACAACTTATATATATATGCCAAAAACAAGGATAACTACTATGAAGGGATAAAATATGACTCTAAAAATGAAAAAAAAATAAAAAAAAATTTTTTTTTAAAAAAAGGGATTTATAAGATGTTGGTTGAAAAAGGGAAAAAGAAAAATAAAAAAAGTCAACAAAAATTAACTTTGATGAAATAATGAATCATAGTAAAAAAAAAAAAAAAAAAAAAGAAGCCATGAATCTATGTGCAGTATTCCCCTAGCGCTGGAGTTCTCCTATTCTCCTTGATCGATCAACTTGGTCTTGGCTTGCCGGCTGTTTGTGCTGATCTTCTGGGGGAGGGGCCTGTTGCTGTGGTTTCCAAATGTCTTTGCCGGAGGCGGAATTGCCCCGCCCTTGTCGGTCCGGGCTAAGGAAGCTGCTCCAGTTTGCTCTCAGGAGCTTTTGTTCCCTGCAAGCTCTCGGTACAGCTTTGGAGGACCAGGGCGAAAATGGCGGCCTCCCAGTCTCCGCCCGGAGGAGCCGAGAACTCGGGGCCCCACTCCTCAGTGCGCCCCCAGAGAAAAGCAGTCACTCCCGTGTCCCCGGTCTCTGGCCGCACTCCGTGCTCACCCGGCCTGTGATTGAGCGTTGCTATCTCTGGCACCCGACCCCGCTCGGAGTCTCCAAACCCAGCAGATCCCTGCAGTGTGTTCCCGCACCGCTCCTCCCCGGGAAGGAAGGGGAGTCTCCCCGGATCTGCTGCTTGTTGGGTCCCTGCTGGGGGAGCCGTGCCCCGACTGGGCCGCAGATCACAGTTTGTGGCAACCCAGAGCTGAGAGCCCGCGACTCTGCTCCGTCTCTGCAGCCGGCTTCCCCGCCCCGACACCTGGGAGCTCTGCCGCACTCAGGCACCCCCAGTCTCTCTGTGACCCCAAGGGTCCTGAGACCACACTGTCCCGGGAGGATTCCACCCCCCGCTTAGCCACTGCAGCGACGTCCCTCCGCCGAGCCAACTTCTAAAAGGTCCGATTTTGTGCTCTGCGGCTCTAGCACTTGCCAGAAGCGGCCGGCGGAGGCCCCTCCCCCGCCGTCTATCCTCCCGAATATCGCCTCGGATTCACTTCGCATGCCCTACCTTCCAGTAAGTGGTCGCTTCTCTGTTCAGAGAGTTGTTGCTACTCTCCTGTTCGATCTCCTGTTGAGTTCGTAGGTGTTCAGAATGGTTTTTTCCCTATTCAGCTGAATTCCTGAGACCAGACAAAATCTAGGTCTCCTACTCCTCCGCCATCTTGCTCCTAAAAGTTTTTATTGTAAGAAAAAAACTATGTTTGGTGATGGATGTTAATTAGACTTGTGGTGATCATTTCACAGTATATGAATATCAAATCATTATATTGTACCCCCAAAACTGCTATATCAATTATAGCTTAATTTAAAATGATGTTCATTATAGCTATGGCATTAGCTATTTTTTATTTTAACTACATTCTCTCAAAATTGATCATTCATGTTGATGATTCATGTACAGTATGTAGAACAAATTTCAATCATTACATATGTTTGATTGACCATCATGTCCCACCAGGGAACCATAAAAGGCACAAGAACATATGATTTTGTCTTTAAGTCTCCAACTGGTCTCCAGTTCTCCTCTTGCCTCTAGCACCTAACAAACTTTCAAGCCACAACTATGTGCCAAGTCTGTCCCTCATGTTGTCTCTCTCTCTGAGCCGCAGAAAGTTGGGGGTCCTTTGCCCAAAGTCTCCTAAGGAGTAAAGCCAGGACTTGAAGGCACTTGTGTGTGAACACAAATCCAGAATCTACCAAAACGCCCTCGTGACTCAAACTGGGTTGAGCCAAAGTCACTGACTGACCTCTGGAGAGGTCTTAATTGAATAAGGGGAAGATTTGATAATACTCTGTGGCCAATCCAAGAGTTTCACGGCTGTTAATGAAATACTTTGTAGATTCGAGTAAGTCCTCTCATTGCTCCTTCGGATTATCATTACCCACGTTCTTTCTGGCATCTTTGACTCTGGCTTTCTTTGGAATTTATCATTTGGCCCTTCTCTAACCACACTTTGTTATGCTAAACAGGAAAAGGCAAAAGAGAGAAACTCAAAAGATACCACCTTAGTTGTTTATCCCTAGCTGCTACATAATTCACATTAGCACACTAAAATATTAAGACACTTTTCTTTGTAATTTCCTTTAAACACAAATTCCTGTCTTTTTCACTTATAATTTTCACAAACTATTTTTTTCCATGTATGTTTGTCTACCAGCACAGAATTTGAGATTTAGAAAAGTACTTGGTTTCTTCATTTGCTTTCATATGTGTGAAACTCGACTGACAATTTAAATTTTTTTTTTAATTCTGAAAATTACTGTTTAATTTGGGCATTTCTCCAGCTGCCTTTGTTTGTTGTTACCCATGATAATCTAGTGTCCCATTACTGTGAAAAATTAAGGGTTGCCTAATCATGAAAGACTAATGAGCAATAAATATGCTCAACTGGATATTCTCAATAAAACCAAATAAGGAATGAGCCACATTCTTGATTATGGGACCATGTGTTTCATTCCATAGATTAACTACAATTCAGTTCTTTTAAAAAAGAGATGGGGGTCCCTGGGTGGCTCAGTTGGTTAAGTGTCCAACTCTTGATGTCAACTCAGGTCTTGATCTTAGGGTCATGAGTTCAAGCCGTGCACTGGGCTGCAACATTGGGCATGGAGACTACTTAAAAAAAAAAAAGGAAAAGAAAAAAGAGAGAGATGAAAGGGACCAACAAAGAGGACTGGGCTTGGACATAACTAAAGTAGGTAGGTAACTGTCAAGGAGTTTGCATTTAAGTGGGACAGCAAAAACTTCTAGTCACCTATCTAATAATTACACTTTTTCCCCTAATTTCAAAACCCTTGTATTTATTTTTGGCAGAGACATTCCAAAGCTAAAAATTACAGCTGGTAAGATGTAAGTCCAAATTGCCCAGGGGAACTTCTGAAGAAACAGCATAAAAGGGTACAGTCGGCTTGGACTCCTTTCTAGCTCCACACCCTCCCTGCCCTCTTTCCTGCCTGGATGTGGAATCACCACAGAGCCCATCTTAGACCATGAGGTCAACTTCAGGAAGAAAATTATACTTTCAGGATAAAGAGGCAGAAAAGGTCACCTGTTGACTGTGGAGCACCCAAAGCCCTGGTCTGCCTATCACTGGACTTCCTTTCTGGGAGAGAAACTCCCTTACTTAAGCCATTGTTATTTCTAATCTCTATTACTAGCAGTCAAATGCAGTTCCTAATTGAGATCTGAAGTAAAATACTCACTACTGTCTAAATTTAGAAGGCAATGAGTCTTGTTTGTCTTAAGCTTTGATCTCTCTCGAAGAGCAAAGTCCCCCGGGAGAGGAAACATTGTTGAGCTGAAGGTCATTTAGGTACAGCAGGTTTTGCAAAGGAGAGCAAAAGTAGAGATAAAAGTCCTCAGAGTGGAAAAAAAGGGCACTTGTAGATGTCACGGAGAGCACACCAAATAAACAACTAATAAGATAATTAATACATTGGGTCATTTTCATTTAAATGGAGTGATCAAGAGAATTTGAATTAAGATTTCTGGAAGATTCCAAAACAAAAAAATGTGGGTCGCATCAGCAGGACAAATTGTGCTAAGCAAAAGAAAAACAACACAATCCTGTTCATCTGACATGTTTCTCCTTTGAATTTTATAGTCACATTTTTTTCCCTCTAGGGACGCAGAATAACTAGGCAGGAAGGCTCCACCTGGGGGCACCTTCTTATCACCAGATAGAAGACCCCTCCCTCCCTTTCCCATCCATAAAATTTACTATGTTATTCTCTTATCGATCAGCCCCTGCTGATTTTAAGAGTCAGGAATTTTACAAAAATATTATAATACCTTTCAATCTTCTTTCTCTTTGAAGTTCCAGCCATTATAATTCAGCTATTTCTTGGCTCATAAACTTGGCAAGGCTTTCTGGAAAAAAAAAAAAGTCATCTCATTGGCAGAGAGCTTTCTCATATGCTGACAGTTTAGCTTATATGAAATCGCTGAGTAATAAGGAGGATAAAATAAGGCTTGTAAGGGAAACAGGAAGCAGTATACCCTCCACAAATGAATCCCAGACACTGATTTTTGCTTATCTAAGAAGATGAAGGGTCTTTCCTTTGAGGCAGCATTCATTGACCTCTTGCTGAAACTGTTTATTCGATGTGATTTCTCCACTGGATCCAGAGTGGTCTTGCTTTCTTCCCTAAACCTTTCCTTAAGTGCTGTTTCAGATGTAATTCTGTACTGTCACATTGCAGCAGTCTTTTGTAACCCCTTCTGCTAAAGAACACAGCTGGAAGCTTAGGGCCACTTAGGATGCTGCACTCTCAAGTAGCCCTTCATCTCAAAACAAATCTCTTAAAACTATTTCTTGGCGTGAATCTTTGTCAACTGTTCTATCTGACATCTCATGAAGACTGAAAAGAGGAAGCTTGTGCACCTCTGAAGAGAGCCCATCTCCATCTCCGCATGGCAAGTACACAGAGAATACTAATTAGCTAAGTCCTTGAGTACACAATGTAGGAGACATCTGCCCTTGCTTTCTCCATGCTAAATCCCTTTTCCATGCTTACTATTAAAAAAAAAAAAAAATCACAGGAAGTAAAAATCGTTCAAATTAAAAACACACTCTTTCACACAACATCCTGTCCTGCTTAACAGTGCCATAATTCTACTGCACTGTAAACAATTAGATAGAGATATTGTAAAATTAGCTCCAATTTGCATAATAATGCTTGATTGTTAAAATTTAGTGACTGCATTTGCACAAATTTAATAACAATTCAGCTTACATTTTTTTGTTTTAATGTATTTTATACAAATAATGTCAAATTTATAGATTACTAGTTTCCCAAAAGCAAGCCAGATGAGGACATTGCATTTCTGCAAGTTTAATACACCACATGATATGGTAATTCTAGCCTTCTAAAATTAAAGGTCACCTCCTTTCCTGATTCTGTTTTTTCCCCCTGCTTAACAAAAAAATGTTTTTGAGACTCCTAATGATCTGGAACAAAGAAAAATATATCCAGGGCTCAATGACATCTAAATCAGCTCAAAATATTTTAAACCTATTTTTCCCCATTTTACTTTTAGGGAACTGTAGAATTAATTCCTAAAATCTAATTTTAAGGATGTTTTTAGGTTTAAAATCAATCACATTTGAATCCTGGGTTGGCAGAGCAAATTGCATTAAAAGATGTTGTTATTGTATTAATTGTAATAGATGTTAATTCGATGGATCTAACCATTATTGTCTTTTGGACTTATAATATAATTACACCTGATAGAAATTGAATTGCCATATGAGCTCTGCCCTTATCTGAGGCTTTGTGCTCCCCGGCCACTGGGTCAATGACGAAATCATTTCAAGTCCTGAATCACTGCTTTCCTTGAGGAAAATTTCAATGATTATTGCCATAACAGGGCATCCCTTTTTCACAAGAGACCAGCAGTGGTATCTTGTAAAAAAATAAAAAAATTAGGAGGGTTTTTTAGCATATATAAAGAGGTAAGTGACTGTTAAGGTAATTGGTTAACTACTGAAAAAAAATTTTTGATAAAATTTGTTGTTAAACATTCAAACAAGCAGTCAAAAAAGGGCACACAAATACGTATTTCTTTACGGTGGTTTAGAATTCTTTGGTTCTGTTCAGGGCTTCTCCATATAGTTAGTTGTGCACGTTACTGACTAAGGGAGGGACTAAATGAGGGCTGAAATCCAGCTTACACCCCACTTGTCTAGGTGAGTGCTGTGAAACGGAGCTGTGTAAACCCATTGGAAAAAGTGCCATTGTCTGTTTACACAACGGCATTCTAGGCGTTCACGGCAGTCCTTGGTTGGACTCTCCAGGTTGGTATAAATGTGGTTTGGCTTAACAAAACAAACAAAAACAAAAACAAACAAAAAACTACTTCCAAGGGTCTTTTTCACAATTTTGTAATTTTAAATAAGTGATTCCAGTTTATATCCCATGAGGGTTTAAACTCAAAATGCTAATCCCACAATAATTGTTATAAGGAGGTTATGGAAACCACCCGTAGCAACATCCAAGTCAATCCTGGTTCAGTGTAGGTCTTCTTACTCAAGGTTTCATAGGAAGTTGTGTTTATATACGTACTAGAAGAATGATGTCAATACTCGTCCAGTGAATTTGATCACCATCAATAATTGATTACAATAATCAGGCCAAATATCTCATTCACTACTTCATCCTTCATCTTCTTCTAAGTGATGGCAGTTTTTCTGTTACTTTGTCTAGACTCTTAGAAGTACTTCAACTGTTCCCTTTGGTTTTCCAAATAATCCATCTATCCTTTAATCTTGCCATCTCTGAGGTGGTTTATAACACTGACTAAACTGTTTCTTTATTCACGGAGTTGTCTAGATTTACTGATAAAAAAGTTGTTTGGTTCAGGCAGATTTTGCACTTCATAAAAATTTGTTTCTGTAATTATTTGCTATGTGAATAACTATTTGCCATGTATTCTGGTCTATTTAAAGACATCTGGCATATTTAAATGACCAGAAAGAAGACACATAACAAGTAAGAATGTAAATTTCAAACAAGGAGAGAAATAAAAAAAAGTGGTTAAGGTAATAAATAAATACATGTATGGTTTAGCACATAAGTTTGTATTTTGCATGTGTGTTTTGCACACAGTTATTTCATTAGTGGTCTGGAAAAAAAGTATTTGAATTAATCACCTCTCCCTAACATGTTTTTCTATACCAGCTGGTAGCTTGTGAAAATTTCCCTTATTATTTCATATTAGCCTCTGTAGATCTCTGTACATAAACTGTCAGAGTGCAAAGAAGACATAGAAAGAAAAATGATAATATGTATTTAGGTGTATATATTATAAGCACAATCTTATAGATTAAAGAATATGATGGAGGTCCTCATCCAATTAAGCCTAGAGTGCCAGATGCATTCCTATTCTCAACTTTCTCTGATGCACATCAATGAGGTACTATCCTTAATAGATGCAATCCATAAAAGCTCTAACTGAAAACTCTCTAAGACTAATTTGAAAACTTATGTATTTGTAAATGCTAAAAAACCTTATTTTTCTTATTACTCATGTTAAAATTTGAAACAGCCATAGAAAACAAGGAAGACTGCATTCATTTACTTTCTAGGCCAAAGAACAAGGTAGCATAGGCACTCTGCTGAGGTCTACATGATGACTCTCAACTTCAGTCCTGGACTACTTTCAAATTTTTACTTTTAAAATCTATATACCATCTGTATTATTTGCTTATTTTTTCCTTAAATGGCCTAGTTAAAAAATCTGGATATGGAGATTTTATATATATTTTGGGGCATATATTTTTTAAAGGAAAATTTATGTTACTACTATAAAGGGACAAATCACTATCACTTGTCTTGAGATAGTATAAAAGTAAATATAATGAAACTAAACCAATTTTAGTAAATTCTAGCTGGGCAGTTTTGCTGTCAAATGCTCTAAGCCCCAGCTTTACTATTTGTTAAAAGAGTAGGAGGAAGGAAGGGGATAGGAAGGAGGAAGAGAAGGGGAAAAAGAAAAAAGGAGGGGAGAGAGAGAGAGAGAGAGAGAGAGAGAGAAATTGATAAGTTTGGAAGAGACATTATAGTCTCATCTGTTTTTCTAAAAGCCTAAAGACATTTTTAAGGGAAATGCATTTCTTCATATGGCATTCAAAGTTATTTAATGTCAGGTTTATCTACCACTTAGGAACATCTTTAATTATAGTAGGGGTATGGGTCCCAAATTTTTGGTAACACTGTGCAGAGTTTTCTGCCATGCCTGTAATGCCCTTCTACATGCTTCTGACTTAACATTGTTTCCATCCTTTTGCCACTTAATGAAATGGCCCCTAACCATAAAAAGCATTTGGTATCAGCCCGCAAAAATCATAGCATAATCACTCAATCTATTTATTCATTTTTTTCAGTAGACATATAAAAGGTATAAACTAAAGCAAGCAAGCGAACATTGCTACTAGGTGCAAATACAAAGATTCAGTCCCACTTCCATGCTTAATCCAATGGAGATTTATTATCCAAAGTTTTAAAATTATAATTTAAAAAAGAATCAAGAGGGTGCCTGCGTGACTCGGTTGGTTAAACATCCGACTCTTGATTTTGGCTCAGATCATAATCTCAGGGTCATGGGATTGAGCCCCAAGTTGGACTCTGTGCTCAACAGGGAGTCTGCTTGAGATTTTCTCTCCCTCTCTCCCTCTCTCCCTCTGCCCCTCTCCTCCGTGTTCTCTCAAAAAAATAAATCTTTACAAAAAATTAAAAAAGAAAAAAGAATAAAGAGAAATTGTTCCATTCCTGATATTTTTTGTTAAGCACTTCTTCTATCTGCCTCAGAAAAAAAGTGGGGGGAGGAGTTGACTCAAGATGGTGATGTAGGAGAATCCAAAACTTACCTCTCCCAGAAGGAGAAGAAAGAAAGAAAGAGGCAGAAAACACATTTGGAGAAATAATGGTAGAAAATTTGCCTAACCTGGGGAAGAAAACAGACATCCATTTCCAGGAAGCCTAGAGAGTTCCAAATAAGATGAACTCAGCAACTCACATCAGGACACATTATGACTATAGTGTCAAAAGTTAAAGACAAGGAGAGAATCGTAAAAGCATTGAGAAAAACAACTTGTTACATACAACGGGACATACATAAGACTATGTACAGATTTTTCAGCAGAAACTTTGAATATATCATGCCAGCCCTCTGGCCTGAAAAGTACTCCAAGAAAAAAAAATGCCAACCAAGAATACACCACCAGGTAAAGTTGTCCTTTATTTGAAG
Organism: Zalophus californianus; assembly: GCF_009762305.2. Lineage (NCBI taxonomy): Eukaryota > Metazoa > Chordata > Mammalia > Carnivora > Otariidae > Zalophus > Zalophus californianus. The sequence goes on along the minus strand of NC_045599.1, from coordinate 83,551,835 downwards.
AAGACAAAAAGTTTTACAGACAAGCAAAAGATAAAGGAGCTCATCACCACTAGATAGGACTTACAAGAAATGATAAAGGGGCTTCTTAAAGCTAAACAAAAGGGTGCTAATTAATAATAGGAAAATATGTGAAAGTATACATCTCACTGGTAATGGTAAATTTATAGTCAAATTCAGAATAATCTGATGTTTTAAAGTGGTGCGTTAATCTCTTATAAATCTAGTATGATGGTTAAAAGACAAAGTAGTAAAATAACTATAATTATAGTTACATAGTTTTGGTTATATAGTTAGAACTATAGTTTTAGTTGTTAATGAATACATATTAAAAAGCAAAGAATTCAGAATAATCTTCTAAAAAGAAGTTTTATAAACTACAAGAACATAGATAACAAAATGAAATTAGCAAACAATGCATGAAGAATATGAGAAGTTCAACAAAGAACTAGAAACCATCAAAACAAAAAACAACCAAACAAATCTTAGAGCTGAAAAATACAATGACTGAACTGCAGAACTCAGAGAGAGCTTCAAAAAAGATGCAACCATGCAGAAGAAAGAATCAATGACCTAGAAGACAGGACATCCAAGATTATTCAACAAGAAGAGCAAAATGAAAAAGAGTGAAGAAACCTGATGGGAACTATTGGACACAATAGCCAGAAATACTACACATATTATGGAATTCCAAAGGAGAAGAAAGAGAGAAAGACACAGAAAGTATATTTAAAGCAATAATGGCTAAGAATGTCTCAAGCCTGAGGGGAAAAAAATGGTCTTCCAGATCCATGAGGCTTAAAGGACCCCAAATAGGTTGGATCCAAATAGGGCTACACTGAGACACATGACAAACTGTCAAATTCAAAGACAAAGAATTTTGAAAGAAGGAAAAGAGAAATTAAATACAGGGAGCCCCTCTCCCCCCACCTCACATGAAGGTACAGACATGTTTCGCAGCAGAAACTCTTCAGACTAGGAAAGAATGGGAAGACAGATTCAAAATATTGAAAGAAAACAACTGTTAACCAAGAATTTTAAACTCAGCAAAGCCATCATTCAGAAATGAAAGCAAGATGAAGATTACCAAACAAAGAAAAGCTGAGGGAGTTCATCAAGACTAGATCTTCCTTACAAACATTTTCAAAGGAGGTTTGTTGAGAACTAAAAGGATGCTAATTTAGGTCATGAAAATTTAAGAAGGTAGTATAGAACTCACTGGTCATGATAAATATATAGTCAAAGTTAGATTCTGTAATGTAGTAATGGTGGTGTGTAATTGCCCTGCAACTTCAGTTTAAAAGTTAAAAACTAAATGTAGTAAAAAATAGCCATAACTATCACAATCTGTTATGAGACACACAATAAAAAAAAAAAAAAAGTAACCTGTAACATCAGTAACCTAATATATGAAGGGGAGGAGAGGAGAAGTGTAAGGTATAGAATTGTTACCCAAGTTAAGTTTGTTAGTTTAAAATAGGGTGTTATATTTTTAACATATTTTGTGTAAGCTTCATGGTAACCACAAGGAAAAAACCTGTAGAAATTACACACAAAAAAATAATTAAGAAGTCTACATACTGATACCAAAAGACATCAAAATCAAAATACAGACATGCAGGATAAGAAGAAACAATGAATCTAAAACAGAGTCAAAAACAAAAAAAATGACCATAATTACCTTCTATAAATGGATTGTTTTTAAATCAAAAGAAATAGAAAGGCTGAAGTGATTAAAAAACAAAATCCAGAGATATGCTGTCTATGAGATATTCATGTTAGCCTTAAAGAGACTTACAGATTGTGAGTGAAAGACAGAAAAACATATCTCAAGCAAATGTTAAAAAAATAAATAAATAAATAAGCAAGGGTAGTTAGACAAAAAGGATTTTAAACTAGAAATGGCAAAAGAGACAAAGACCATTATATAATAATAAAGGTGTCAATCCATCAAGAATATGTAACATTTGTAAGTATTTATATACACAACATTAGAATACCTAAATGTGTACAGAAAATATAAAAGAGCAATATGGAGAAATTATCAGAAATACAATAATGACTGGGAACTTTAATACCCCTTTCTCAGCTCAACCAGACAGAGAATCAGTAAGATTTGAATAACTCTATAGGCCAAATGGACCTAACAGACATACCCAGAACATTCTATCCTACAACAGCAAAATACACATTCTTCTCAAGTGCACATGAAACATTTTATAGGATAGATCATATGTTGTATTAGTGAATTCAAGAATACTGAAGTCATATCAAGTATCTTCTTCGACCACAGTGGTATGAAACTAGAAATCCATACAAGGAAGAAAACTGGAAAATGCAAAAAGACATGGAAATTAAACAACATTCTCTTGAAAAATCGTTAGATCAATGAAGATATTAAAGGGGAAATAAAGAACTCTCCTGGACAATGAAAATGGAAACAATATACCAAAACATGGGGAGCAGCAAAAGCAGTCCTAACAGGGAAATTAATAGTGTTAAAATGTATACATCAAGAAACAAGAAGGATTTCAAATAAGCAACTTAACTTTACACCACAAGGAGCTAGAGTAAGAAAAAAAAAAAAAAAACAGCCCAAAGATGGAAGGAAGGAAATAACAAAGATCAGAATGGAAATAAAATAGAGACTAAAAAGAAAATAGAAAAGGTAATTTAAACAAGAGCTATTTTTGGGGGCTCCTGGGTGGCTCAGTTGTTAAGCATCTGCCTTCGGCTCAAGTTGTGATCCCAGAGTCCTGGGATCAAGCCCCGCATTGGGCTCCCCGCTCACCTCCCTGCTCAGAGGGAAGCCCGCTTCTCCCTCTCTCACTCCCCTTGCTTGTGTTCCTTCTCTCGCTGTGTCTCTCTGTGTCAAATAAATAAATAAAATCTTAAAAAAAAATAAACAAGAGCTATTTTTTGAAAAGATGAACAAAACTGACAAACCCATAGCTAGATTCACCAAGAGAAAAACACAGTATCAGAAATGAAAGAGATGTTACAACTGATACTACAACAAAAGAGACTACTATGAACAATTATATGCCAACAAATTGGACAATCTAGAAGAAACAGATAAATTTCTAGAAACATGCAACCTATCAAGACTGAATCATGAAGACAGAAAACAACTGAACTGACTAAAACTACAAGGAGATTGAATCAGTAAGAGAAAACCTCTCAAACAAAAGTTCAAGACCAGAGGGCCTACTGGTCAATTCTACCAAACGTTTAAGGTATACCAATCCTTACCAAATTCTTCCAAGAAGACAGAAGAGGCAGTAACACTTTGAAACTCATTTTAGGAGGCCAGCATTACCCTAATACCAAAGTCGGTAAAGGACACTATAAGAAAACTATAGACCAGTAACTCTGATGAATATAGATGTAAAAATTCTGAATAAAATAGTAGCAAACTGAATTGAGCAGCACATTAAAAAGATAATGCTCCAAGTTCAAGTGGGATTTATCCCTGGGAAGCAAGAATATTTCAATATCTGCAAAATCAAAATGAACATATCACATTAATAGGATGAAAGGGAAAAAATCACATTATCTCAATAGATATAGGAAAAACATTAGACAAAATTCAATACTCCTTGATGAAAACACTCTTAAATTAGATACAGAAGGAAGATACCTCAAAATAATAAATGCCATATATGACAAACCCATAGCCAACATCATACGCAATGGTGAAAAGTTGAATACTTTTCCTTTAAATCAGGAATAAGATGAGTGCCCACTATCACTACTCCTATTCAACTGTTCGAAGTCCTAGCCAGAGCAATCAGGCAGGAAAAGGAAATAAAAGGCATCAGAATTGGAAGGGAAGAAGTAAAATTCGCTCTATTTGCTGATGAAATAATATATATAGAAAATTCTAAAGACTATACCAAAAAACTGTTAGATCTAATAAACAAAGTTGTAGGATAGAAAACCGACACAAAAATCAGTAGCAATTCTATCCATTAACATGAATTAGGAGAAAAAGAAGTAAGGATAATGATCCCATTTACAACAGCATCAAAAATAAAAAAATACTTAGGAATATTTGGGGTGCCTGGGTGGCTTAGTCAGTTAAGTGTTGGACTCTTGATTTTTGGCTCCAGTCATGATCTCAGTGTCATGGGATCAAGCCCCGTGTCCAGCTCCATGCTGGGCGTGGAGCCTGATTAAAATTCTCTCTCTCCCTCTCCCTCTGCCCTGCCCCCTGCTCTCTTTCTCTCTCTCAGGGGAGGAAAAAATGAAATATCTTTACAAAGGAAGTGAAGTATCTCTATACTAAAAACCACAAAACATTAATAAAAGAAATTAAAGAAGAAATCCTGAGGAGGAAGAAAAGGTAGAGCTGTCACACTTATGTGTGAGATATCAAGCTATATTATAAAGCTATTGTAAACAGTATTATAAAGCTATTAAAAACAGGAGGGTCTGAGCATAAAAACAGACACATACACCAATGGAACAGAACTGACAACACAGCAATAAACCCATGCAAATAGGATAAGCTAGTATTTGACAAGGGAGGCAAGAATACTGAATGGAGAAGAGATAGTCTCTTAGATAAATGGTGCTGGGAAAATTTGATATTCACATGTGAAAGAATGAAACTACACCTCTCTCTTACATTACTCACAAAAACTGACAAAATGGATTATTAAGATTTAAATTTAAGATTAGAAACCACAAAAGCTCCTAAGAGAAAACATATGAACCAACTCCTTTATATGGGTTTTGGCAATTGTTTTTTGATAGGACATGTAAAGCACAAGAAACAAAATAAAAAAAATAAACAGGTCGAACAATATCAGAGTAAAAAACTTATGCACAGCAAAACAAATGATCAACAAAATGAAAAGACAACCTACAAAATGGTGAAAAATATTTGCAAACCATGTATCTAATTAGGTGTTAATATTCAAAATTAGAAATAACTCACCAATAAAAAGCATACAAATTGGAAAAGTAAAACTGTCATGACATTTGCAGATGACATTATTTATATATAGGAAACCCTACAGACTATATCAAATTGTTAGAATGAATTAATTCTGAAAAGTTATAGGATACAAAAACCAGTATTAAAAAACCTATTGCATTTTTATACTCTTATAACAAACCATCAAAAGAAATTCACAATCCTGTTTATAACTGCATCAAAAAGAATAAAATACCCAGTAATAAATTTAACCAAGGAGGCAGAAGATCTGTACACTGAAAACTTTCAAGACATTGATGGGAAAAAAAAAGACACAAGTAAATGGAAACTTATTTTAACAGATTGGAAGAATATTGTTGGTATATCCATACTATTGAAAACAATCAACAGATTCAGTGTAATCCTTATTAAGATTCCAAAGGCATTTTTCACAGAAACAGAAGAAACAATCCTAAAATTTGTATGGAATCACAGAAGACCACAAAAAGTCAAAGCAATCTTTTTATAAGTAAGTTTACACTTGAACTCATGACCTCAGGATCAAGAGTCACATGCTCGACTGACTGGGCCAGCTAGCCATCCCTCAAAGCAATCTTAAGAACAAAGTTGGAGGCATCATGCTTCCTGATTTCAAACTATATTATAAAGCTATAGTAAGACAGTATAGTACTGGCATGAAAAACAGATACATAGATAGTAGAACAGACAGCCCAGAAATAAACCTACACATATACAGTCAATTAATTTATGACAAGGTAGCTAAGAATATACTATGGGGAAAGGATGGTCTCTTCAATAAATGGTGCTAGGAAAATTAGACAGCCACATGCAAAAGATGAAATGGGACCACTATCTTACACCAGATACAAAAACTAATTCAAAATGGATTAAAGACTTCAGTCCAATGCCTGAAACCATAAAACTCCTAGAAAAACTTACTAGCAATAAACTTCTTTACATCAAATAACAAAACCTGCACAGCAAAGAAAACCATCAGTAACACAGCAAACTACCGAATGGGAAAAATATTTGCAATTCATATCTGATAAGAGGTTAATATTCATAATACATAAAGAATTCTTACAACTAGGCAGCAAAAAAAAAAAAAAAAAACACCCAACAATCTGATTAAAAAACGAGCAGAGAATTTAAATAGATTTTTTTTTCAAAGAAGACATACAAATGTTCAACCATTACATGAAAATGTGCTCATTATCACTAATTGTCAGGAAAATGCAAATTGAAAACACAAGGTAGCACCTGTTAGAATAGCTATTCTCAAAAAGACAAGAGATAACAAGTACTGGCGTAAATGTGGAGTAAAGGAACCCTTGTGCAGTCCTGGTTAGGATGTAAACTGGTACAATCATATGGAAAACAGTATAGAGGTTGCTCAAAAAATGAAAAATATAACTACCATACGATCTAACAATTCCACTTGTATTTTTCTCAAGAAAATAAAAATACCAAGTTGAACAGATACATGCACCCCATGGTCACTGTCACACTATTTATAATGGCCAAGATACAGAAACAATGCGAGTGTCTACCAACAGATGAATGGATAAATTTTGTGGTACACACTTACAATAGAACATTATATAGCTAATAAAAAGGAAACCCTGTCATTTACAACAAACTGGATGGATCTTGAGGGCATTAAGCTAAGTGAAGTAAGTCAGACAGAGAAAGACAAATACTGTAGGATTTCAAATAGTCAATATATTTTTTAAAAAGTAATAAAAAAAGATTGGATATGTGGTTATCAGAGGTGGGGAGTTGGAGAGAGGGAAGTGGATGAAGATGGTAAAAGGTACAAACTTCTAGCTATAAGACAAATAAATACAAAGAAAAGAATGTACATCATGATAGCTACAGTGAATACTGCTATATGGTGTATTTGAAAGTTGTTACGAGAGTATATGCCAGGAGTTCTCATCACAAGGAAAAAAAAAAAAATTTTTTTTTGGTATCATTATAAGATGATGAATGTTAGCTAAACTTATTGTGGTAATTATTTCACAAAATATGGGAGTCCAATCATAATGCTCTACACCTTAAACTTATAGAATGCTGTATTTCAATTATATAGCAATAAAAGTGGGGAAAAAGGAAAAAATTGGACATCAAAAACATGAAACAAGGGTGAAAGGAATAAAAGCGCAGTGCTTTAGAATGTGTTCTTTAAAAAAAAAAAAAGATTTTATTTATTTATTTGAGAGAGAGCACGCAAGGAGCACAAGCAGGCGGAGGGGCTGAGGGAGAGGGAGAAGCAGACTCCCCACTGAGGGGGCAGCCAGACACAGGGCTCCATCCCAGGACCCTGAGATCATGACCTGAACCGAAGTCAGATGCCCATTCCACTGAGACACCTAGGCACCTCTAGAATGTGTTCTAACTTAAGTAGTTATCAACTTAAAAGAGACGGTTTTAAGTTGTTTTATGTAGGCTTCATGGTAACCACAAAATAAAAATCTATAGTACATACACAAAAAAAAAAAAGGAATCTACACACAACACTAAAGAAAATCATCAAATCACAAGAGAGCAATAAAAGGAACAAAGGAGTTAAAAAACAGCCAGAAAACTACAAAATGAGAGTAAGTACATACCTATCAATAATTAATTTAAATGTAAATGGACTAAATCCTCCAATCATATACATAAGTTTGGCTGAGTGGATAAAAATAAGACTGCAACCATATGCTGCCTACAGGAGATCACATCAGATATAAGGACATACACACAGAAAGTAAAGGGATGGAAAAAGACAGTTCAGCAACACTGAATGAAAAGACAGCTTGGATAGATATATTTATATCAGACAAAATAGAGTAAGGCAAAAATTGTAATAAAAGACAAAGGCCATTGCTGGACTGACCTGTTTATCAACATTGTAAATACATATGCACCCAACATATATAGCAGATATTAACAGACTTATAGAGAGAAATAGCCAGCAGTACAATAAGAGCAGGGGACTTTAACAGCCCACTTTCATCAATGGATAGATCATCCAGACAGGAAATCAGTAGGGCAACCCTGGCCTTAAACGTCACTTTAGAGTAGATGAACTTAACAGACATATATAGCATTCTATTTAAAAGCAAAAACATCACATGCTTTTCAATTACATATGGAACATTCTCCAGGATAGATAAGTTAGGGCACAAAACAATCTTTTTTTTTTAAAGAGTTTATTTATTTGAGAGAGACAGAGCACATGAGCAAGCAGAAGGAGGAGCAGAGGGGGAAGGAGAGGGACAAGCAGACTCCATGCCTAGCACAGAGCCTGATGTGGGTCTCGGTCCCAGGACCCTGAGATCATGACCTGAGCTGAAACCAAGAGTTGGGCACTTAACTTAATGAGCCACCCAGGCACCCTGGGCACAAAATGATTTTAATAAATTTATAAATTTATTAAATATTAACAAATTTAAGAGAAGCCCTATCAAACATCTTTTCTAACCACAGTGGTATGAAACTAAAATGCACTACAAGATCAAACTTGAAAATTCACAAATATGTGGAGATTAACAATATGTTACTGAACAACCAATGGGGCAAAACAGTTCTCAAAGTTCTCAAAACAGAAATAAAAAATTTCTGTAGACAAGTGAAAATACAACATACTAAAACTTATGGGATGCAGCAAAGTCAGTTCTAAGAGGAAAGTTCATAGTGATATAAATGCCTTCATTAAAAAACAAGATCTCAAACAATCTATGTTTGCACTTTAAAGAACTAGAAAATGAAATAAAGATCAAAGCAGAAATAGAGACTAAAAGAACAATAGAAAAAGATCAATGAAACGAAGAGGTGGTCTTTTGAAAGCATAAGCAAAATGGACAAACCATATGCTAGACTCATTAAGGGAAAAAGAAAACCTCAAAATTGGAAACAAAAGAGAAGATGTTACAAGTTATATCACAGAAATACAAAAAGATCGTAAGAGATGACTATGAATAATTATATGCCAATAAATTGGACAACCTAGAAGAAAATTCTTAGAAACACACACCTTATCAAGACTGAATCATGAAGAAATAAAACATCTGAATGGACCAATACTGGTGAGGAGATTGAATCAGTAATCAAAAACATTTCAACAAACTTAAGTCCAAGACCAGATGGCTTACTGGTGAATTCTGCCCAATATTTAAGGAACAGTAATCCTTTTCAAACTCTTCCAAAAACAGAAGAGGACAGAATACTTCCAAACTCATTCATGAGGTCAGCATTACTGATACCAAAACCAGGCAAGGATGCCACAAGAAAAGAGAATTACAGGCCAATATCCCTGATAAGCATAGATGCAAAAATCCTCGACAAATATTAGCAAATCAAAATCAGTAATATATTAAAAGGATCACACACCATATTTAAGTAGTATTCAAGAGAAAGGGATGGTTCAACATGTCCAAAATCAATGTAATACACCATATTAACAAAATGAAGGATAAAAATTATATGATCATCTCAATAGACAGAAGAGGCCTTTGACAAAACTTTACATGTATGCAAAGACTCTCAACAAGGTGGGTATAGAGGGAATGTACAACACAATAAAGGCCATATGTGACAAGCCCACAGCAAGCATCACATTCAGTAAAAAGCTGAATGCTTTTTCTCTAAGATCAGGAAAAAGACAAAAATGCCCAATCATGCTGCTTTTATTGAACATAGTTCTAGAAGTCCTGGGCAGAGCAATTAGGAAAGTAAAAGAAATAAAAAGCATCTAAATTGAAAAAGAAGAAGTAAAACTATCCCTATTTTCAGATGCCATTGTATTATATATAAAGACTCTACCAAAAAACTGTTGAAAATAATCATAGTTCAGTAAAGTTGCAGGATACAATATCTATAGACAAAACAGTGTTGTGTCTATACACTAATAATAAACTAGCAAAATCAGAATAAAACAATCCCATTTATAATTGCATCAGAAATAAAATGTCTAGAAAATTTAACCAAGGAGGTGAAAAACCTGTACACTAAAAAACTCTAAGACAATGATTGAAGAAATTGAAAAGGACACAAATAAATGTAAAGATATTCTGTGCTCATGGACTGGAAGAATGCATATTGTTAAAATGTCCAAAGTGTCCAAAACAATCTACAGGTTCAATGCACTTCCTATCCAAAATCCAATGGCAGGCCTCATAGCCAGCACCACCCATCAGTGCACCTGCAGCACCCATGGCCCTGCCACAATAGGAGACCATGCACAGCTTACATGGGGAACATCTCTCAAACACCTGGCTCTGGTGGTCATAGGGGATTACACTTCTGGGCTCCACAGGACATCCCCTATATAAGACCACTCTCTGAACACCTGGAGACATAGTTGAACTACCTAATACATAGAAACAAACACAGACAGCTAGGCAAAGTGAGGAGACAGAGGAATATGTTCCAACCAAAAGAACAAGAGAGAATCTAAAACAAGAAGTAAATGAAATAAATATAAACATTCTGCCTGGTAATGAGTTCAAAGCAATGGTCGTAAAAATGCTGTTGGAAGAAGAATAGATGAATATAGTGAGAACTTCAACCAAGAGATAGAAAATATAAGAAAGTACCAATCAGAGCTGAAGAATACATTAACAAATGAAAAATACAGTAGAAGGAATAAAAATCAGATTAGATGATGCAGAATAGATCAGCAACCCTGAAGACAGTATGTTGGAAATCACTCAAAATGAACAGCAAAAATAGAGAAGAGTTTAAAAATCTGACAATAGGGACAAGATCAAGCATATCAACATTTCCATTAGAGGGGTCCCTGAAAGAGAAGAGAGAGAGAAAGGGGAAGAAGATATTTGAAGAAATAATAGCTGAAAACTTCCCTAGCCTGGTGAAGGAAACAGACATCCAGGTCCAAGAGTAAAGAGTCCCAAACATGATGAACCCAAAGAGATCCAGGTCAAGACAAATTTTAATTAAAATGTCAAAAGCTAAAGACAAGGAGAGAATCTTAAAAGCAGCAAGAGAAAAATCAATTAGTGCTGTATAAGGGAATTCCCATAGGACTATCAACTGATTTTTCAGCAGAAATTTTTCAGGTCAGAATAAAGTGGCATAATATAGCCAGTGCTGAAAAACAAAAACAAAAACAAACCTCCAAACTTCCAACCAAGAATTCCCAGCAAGGTTATTATTCAGAATTGAATGGGAGATAAAGATTTAACCAGACATGTAAAAAAAAAAAAAAAAATCAAAGGAGTTCATCACCACTAATTTGACGTTAGAAGAAATATTAATATTAAAGAAATACTCTTAAGCAGAATAGGTCATAACTAGAAGAAAATATATGAAAGAAAAACATCTCACTGATAAAGGCAAATATATGAGAAAGGTAGTATATCAACCACTTAAAAATCTAATAGTAAGGTTAAAAGAAAAGCAGTAAAATCTAGATCTACAATTATGAGCTAAGGAATACACAAAGAGATGTAAAATAGGACATCAAAAACCTAAAATATATGGGGGAGTAGTCAAAAATCAAGTATTTTTTGAATGTGTGTGAACTTAAGTGACCACCACCTTAAAATAAACTACTTATACGTAGGTTGTTATATATGCACCTCATGGTAACCACAAATCCAAAACCTGTAATAGATACACAAAAAATAAAGGGAAAGATATCCAAAGATAACACTAAAGAAGTTCTTCAAAATACAAGGAAAGAGATCAAGAGAAGAAAGAAATAGAGAAGAACTACAAAAACAATCCGGAACCAATTAAAATGGCAATAAATAGGGTGCCTGGGTGGCTCAGTTGGTTAAGCGACTGCCTTCGGCTCAGGTCATGATCCTGGAGTCCTGGGATCGAGTCCCACATTGGGCTCCCTGCTCAGCAGGGAGTCTGCTTCTCCCTCTGACCCTCCCCGCCTCTCATGTGCTCTCTCTCTCTCTCATTCTCTCTCTCAAATAAATAAATAAAATCTTTAAAAAAAAAATTTAAAATGGCAATAAATACATATCAATAATTACTTTATTACTGAACTAAATGCTCTAATCAAAAGGGGGATCAAAAGATAGGGGAGTCTGGGTGGCTCAGTTAGTTAGGCATCTGCCTTTGGCTCAGGTTATGATCCCAGAACCCTGGGATCGAGCCCCGCATCGGGCTCCCTACTCAGTGGGGAGCCTGCCTCTTCCTCCCCCTCTGCCTGCCACTCCCCCTGCTTGTGCTCTCTCTCTTCTCTCTCCTCTGTCAAATAAATAAATAAAATCTTAAAAAAAACCCCAAAAGATATAAGATAGTTGAATGGATTAAAAAAGAAGACTCTTCTATATGCTGCCTACAAGAGACTTGCCTCAGAACTGAAAACACACACAGACTGAAAGTGAAGGGATGGAAAAAGATATTCCATGAAAATGGAAATCAAAAGATGAGATAGCTATACTTTTATCAGACAAAAGAGAATTTAAAACAAAGGTTGTAACAAGAGATAAAGAAGGACATTACATAATGATAAGGGAACCAATTCAATAAGAAGATGTAACATTTATAGATATTTATGCACCCAACATAGAAACACCTAAACATATAAAGCAAATATTGACAGACACAAAAGGAGAAATTGGAAGTAATACAATAATAGATAACTTTAACACTCCACTAGTAATCAATGGCATAAAATGACATCCATCAGTGGAACAGAATAGAGAACCCAGAAATAAACCCATGCTTATATAGTCAATTAATCTATCACAAAGGAGGCAAGAATATTCAACAGGGAAATGACCGTCTTTGATAAATGATATTAGGAAAACTGGACAGTTATATGCAAAAGAATGAAACGGGACCACTTACGCCATGTACAAAAATAAACTCACATTTAAGTCTTTGATTCACTTTAAGACCTGGAAATATAAAACTTCTAGAAGAAAATACAGGCAGTAAGCTCTATGACATTAGTCTTAGCAATGTTTTTTGCATGAGACATCCTCATGCAAGGACAATGAAAGCAAAAATAAACAAATGGGACTACATCAAACTAAAAAGCTTTGACACAGCTAAGGAAACCAATGAAGCAAAAAGGCAACCTACTAAATTGGAGAAGGTATTTGCAAATGATATATCCAATAAGGAGTTATTATCTAAAACATATGCAGAATACAACTCAGTATCAAAAAACCAAACAATCCAAAGAAGACATGGATGGCCAACAGGAGTATGAAAAGATACTCAACATCACTAACCATTAAGGAAATGTAAATCAAAACCACAATGAGTTTTCACATCACACCTGTCAGAATGGCTAGTATCAAAAAGAGATAACAAGTGTTGTCTAAGATGTGGAGAAAAGGGAATCCATGTGCACTGTTGGTGGGAATGTAAGTTGGTGTAGCCACAATGGAAAACATTATGGAAGGGAGCCTGGGTGGCTCAGGTGGTTAAGCGTCTGCCTTTGGCTCAGGTCATGATCCCAATGTCCTGGGATCGAGCCCGGTATCAGGCTCCCTGCTGAGCAGGGAGCCTGCTTCTCCTTCTTCTGCCATTTCCCCTGCTTGTGTTCTCTGGCTCTCTCTCTGTCAAATAAATAAAATCTTAAGAAAGAGAAAAAGGGAAAACATTATAGAGTTTCCTCAAAAAAATTAAAAATAGAACTATTTTATGATCTAGCAATTCCACTTCTGGGTATTTATCTGAAGGAAATGAATGAAAACACTCATCCAAAAGACATATGCACCCCTATGTTTATCACAGCAATATTTATAATAGCTAAGATATGGAAGCACCTAACTGTTCATCAATAGATGAATGAATCAAGAAGATGTAGCACACACACACACAAACACACTGGGATATTACTCAGCCATAAAAAAGAATGAGATCGGCAGTTGCAGTCATGCTCTCCGAGTTCCGGTCTCTCTCCCCGCACCGCTCGGAATGGCCTTGCAGAACCGCGACCCAGCTGCCGCCAGGGTCGCCGCCGCCTGCAAAGGAACCAAGCCCAGCGGGGGCGCCGCCCGGGGCGCCGTGGGCAACAGGCTACAGCAGGAGCCGATGACCCTCATGATGTCTGGTGACAAAGGCATCTTTGCCTTCCCTGAATCCGATAACCTTTTCAAATGGGTGGGGACCATCCATGGGGCAGCAGGCACAGTTTATGAAGACCTGAGGTATAAGCTCTCGCTGGAGTTCCCCAGTGGCTACCCTTACAACGCGCCCACGGTGAAGTTCCTCACACCCTGCTACCACCCCAACATGGACACCCAGGGAAACATCTGCCTGGACATCCTGAAGGACAAGTGGTCTGCCCTGTATGATGTCAGGACCATCCTGCTGTCCATCCAGGGCCTGCTAGGAGAACCAAACATTGATAGTCCTTTGAACATGTATGCTGCCGAGCTCTGGAAAAACCCCACAGCCTTTAAGAAGTATCTGCAAGAAACCTACTCGAAGCAGGTCTCCAGCCAAGATCCCTGACTGTCCAGCCTCTCTCTTTGTGTTGTCTTTTTATTTTCTCCTTAGACAGTCTTTCTCTTCATTTCTGTCTAGGACTCTGTATCTTAAGCTGTGGTGTCATTTTTGTTTTGTTTCTGTTTTTTAAATTAAGTCTCTGGTTGAGCCCTTGTGATGAATATATTAAATAAATACACTGGGTTTTAAAAAAAAAAAAAGAATGAGATCTTGCCATTTGTGAGAACATGGATAGACCTAGAGGGTATTATCCTAAGTGAAATAAGTCAGACGGAGAAAGACAAATACTGTATATGATTTTACTTCTATGTGGAATCTAAAAAACAAGTCAAATGAACAAATAAAACTGACTCATACATACAGAGAATAAAGTGATGGTTGCCAGAGGGGAGGGGGGTGAAAGGGATGGACAAAATATGTGGAGCAGATTAAGAGTTACTATCTTCCAGTTATAAAATAAGGCCTAGGGATCTAATGTACAATATAGGGAGTATAGTCAATAATATTATTACAACTTTGTATGGTGACAGATGGTAACTAGACTTATTGTGGTGACCATTTTGTAATGCATATAGTGAATCACTAGTACAATATTATATGTCAGTATTGTAAATCAATTATCCTTCAGTAAAATTTTAAAAACTCAAAACAAAAACCAAGAAGCAATAAATGTGGCTGTGGAGAAAAGGGAATCCTTGTGTACTGTTGACAGGAATGTAAGTTGGTGCATCCACTATGGAAAACTGTATGGAGGAAAACAGCATGATTCAGCAATTCCAGTTCTGGGTATTTATACAGATAAAAACATTAATTCAAAAAAGACAGCTGCACTCCCATCTACACTGCAGCATTATTTATAATAGCCAAGATATGAAAACATAGTGTCCATCATCAGATGAGTGCATAAAGTAGTGTGGTATATACATATAGAATTGGAATATATTCTGCCATAAAAAAGGAAATCCTGCCTTTTGTGACAACACGGATGGACCTCTAGGGCATTAAGCTAAGTGAAGTCAGTCACAGAAAGATAAAGATTGTATGATTTCACTTCTACATGGAATCTAAAAAAAAAAAAACGCCAAAACAAAAACCATACATATCCACTTGTGCGTGTGCGCACGCACACACACACACACTCAGATTGCTGGTTGCCAGAGGCAGGGGTTGGGAGTGTGGGGTGGGCTATGGGGCAAAGGTGGTCAAGAGGTACAAACTTCCAGTTATAAAGTTACTATGTCCTGGGTTTGTACAACATGGACTACAGTTAATAATACTGTATCATGTATTTGAAAAAATATAGCATGAAGCAAAAATGAAAATGTGCATTTCAGGTAATCACTCACAATCTTTATTATGGTTATCTCATTCTCATACAGCTATTCAAAACCCTTTCTAATGTGTTAATTGCTAACTTATGGAACTGCCCTCATGTCTGAAGGGGAAAAAAGCTCCCACATAAGCCTACTATACCAAAGCAATAACTTTAACACTTTCATTTTATCATTTTCAGAAAACAACCATCATTATTTTCTCATGAGGTTTAGCTACAACTCAGAATTCCATTCTATAAAGTAAAGAAGTTGAATATCCAAAAGGTTGCTGTTTTGTTTATGGCCTCACAGCTAATAGAGGGGGAATTTTAGTCATTTGGTGAGTTTATTCTCTCACCAAAACACTTTCTCATGATGGACAGTTCTGGTGCATTCCTTCCTCTGTTCCAGGTTTTCAGCTCCATGTCAGTTTATATTTATTGGTCACCAAATTTGTGGCAGGCACTCCGATAGGTAAGGATATAAAAATGAAGGACATACCTCAATACCATCTATTTAACTTGGGCCTTTGGGCCTTATCTGCCACTGTTGAGAGGGAGCATGATCCTTGGGATTAAGAATGAGGGATGGGGGGCAGTGAAACAGGGTAGGAGGGGGAGAAATACAAGGAAGTATTACTGAGTTGGCCAATGTTAAGTGTCACTGATGATGCCCCCTCCTCCAAACCATTCTTTAGGGGCTTTATAACCTTTGTTTCAGCTCATTACATGATGAGGATTGGAAGGTTGTGGAGAAAGGGGGACAAACTCATCTACCAAGATTTGCCACTTGGAACGTTGACTTCTTCACACTTTGGGGTGTCTCAGATGTGAGTGCCGAGGGAGTCTGCCTTATCCCTTCTCTCTGGGTCATCAGGGGGAGCCTCAGGTGGGAGGAAAGGGGCTTATGGTGTGGACTTAAAGTGACATGTTGCTTGGTGGCGTCAGGAGAAGTTGCAAGTTGTCCCCCAGGGGGATGATGGAATGAGAGTCAGGATAGGCCAAGTGGATCAGAAGTGGTGCATGAAATGAGTCTTAACATTAGTCATTGTGAAGATGTTAGCACTCACTGTCGCCATTTCCCGGCCTCACAATGGCTAGCGGCAGTCTTCCTACAGGCCTCTCTCAGCGTTTCCCATCATGTACGGTTCCCAGCTAGAAGCCTTGCCTTCTTCCTCTTCCTCTTCTAGTAACTCTTCTCCAAGACAAAGAGTAACAACAAGATTTATCTTCACAACACTGAGAACTACCATTCTCTGTATTAGGCTTTGTCTTAGTAGGTGCTGGGAGGCAAACACCATTGGCCCTTGCCTTGGAGAAACTGACGACCTGGGCTGCCTTTGGAATTCACCTGGGGAGCTTTAAAAGGACTGCTGGCCCGGGTGCCACTCCTAGAGACTGATTTAATTGGACTGGGGTACAGCTCGGGCATTAGGATTTTTAAAAGCTCCCATGTGATTCTTTTGTGCTGATACAGTGTTGCAGCCTGTGATCCAATGGCAGAGAACAGGCTACAATGTAGCTAGAGGATCAGAAACTTCAGTGCATCAGAATCACCTAGGAAGTGGGATAGGCATGCTGATTCCCAGATCCATAGCCTCCTGGGATTATGACTCACTGAGTCTAGAGTGGAGCAGGGGAATCTGCATAGTTAACAAACGCTCTTAAGAGAATTGTGTGTAGAGTGCTCGGACCTTCCAGTCTCAAGAGGATAATGGCAAGAATGGAAAGATTTCAGAGGAGGGGACAAAGGTTGTCCATAGATTGAAAACAGTATGAGGAAGTATTAAGATTATTTATTCCAATGACAGCGCCAAAGAAGGATTTTTTTCTAAAAACCGAGGCTGGAGACTGTACCTCCTGAGGAGGAAGTGTGCTGTGTGGTGACCAGCTGTTCTTTATCTCCTCCAGGACAGATGAAGAGCAAAGGCCTTTAAACTGTACCACATGGGCTTTAGGTTATATGCAAGAAAGGAATTCCTGGCAGGGAGGGTTGTTAAGCACTGATTTAGGTTATTAAGGAAGGCTGTGAATTTTTTTTTCTCTGGAGGTTTTCAAAACTGGTATATATTCTCATCCATCTGGGCTGGCTAAGGTATTACCCTGCTCAAAGGCAGAAGGAATAGACTAGATAAATTTTTAAGCTCTTGAATGGCTTATGACTCGTGGATTTGTAACTAACAGCAACTGTAGTTAAATGTGAGTATAGGGGAACTTCCAGAATGGCAGAGTGAGGAGACTAGCAGACCATTTGCCCAGGAAAACAACCATTTAACTGATGAAAATTATTTTTAAAAAATCAAAGCTCTGGGAATTATCTGAAGGGCATATAGCAAATGGAGAAACATTTATTCAAGAAAATCTACTAAATCTCAGTAAGAACAGTGGAACTCCATGGCGTTTAAATTATGGCTCCCTCCTCTTCCTCCTCAGCTCCGTGTTTAAAACTTTCCTGGGACTTCTACACTGGGTAGTATGGCCAAGAAGACAAAGGTGTGTAGGAGTGGAGAGGAGGGGGCTCCCTCTTCCCCCAGCTCCCAGTCTTGGGCTACGTTTCCACCCTGTGCGTGGCAGTCTGCAGGTCCCGGTTATTATCTTCCCCATTCCGTGCCCCAGAGAACCCTTAGTTAGGGCAGGTGTGGCTGAAAGGCCTGAGGCTCCCATCTGCTACTGGCCGCTACTCATAGTGCACAAGCTCTACTCTGAGTGTGGCAAGCCGGGAATACTGGGGCCCCATTTGCCCGGGTCCCAGCGGTGTGGCGGTTCCATGCTGTGGGGGTGGGCGGCGAGCTGCCTCATCACCCACTCATAGAGTAGAGGTGTCACTTAGGGAGATGCAGGTCACTGTCTCCTGTGCAGCAGTGTAGAGGTTCTGCTAGGGTCAGAGGCAGCCTGTAAACAGCTCTTTGGGAGGGGACAGACTGGTATCTGAAAGAGAGCTTGCAGAATTCCAGGCCTAAGGGTGTTGTTGAAAACAATGGAGATACTGATGCAGAACAATTACAAGGGTTTGGTAGCTCCACGATACTGGCAACAAGAAGTGAAACCGCAGAACAGCCCGAAGTTTTATAAAGAAAACCATAGGAAGAGCCAAGAATAACCTTCCTGGAATCACAGTCAACCCTGTGGGTCAGAACGGCTGTGCGCCCATAAACTACATACTTACTCAGAAGCAATCAGAGGAGGAGTTGAGGCTTGATTTGAAACCATTCCCCAAGCTGCACACTGATCCATCAACACAGGGTGGAAGCCTTACGGGCACAAGGGGATTAAGCACAACCTCTGACCGAATAATGGCTGAACAATAAGCTGTTCTGGTCCAGGGGCAACTCCTAGGAAGCCAGGCTTAAAATCACATGCATCCCTGGTAGTTTGGAAGACTGTGTGTATGCCCCATACTACACCATCTCAGGAGCAGTTGGAGAGGGACCTTCCAAGCTACTAGTCCCTGGCTGATTGTGGGGCAAAAAAGTAAACCCTGAATTATGATAGCGGCCACATCCAAACCCCACACAGATCCAATGGTAAGGGGTAAAATCTAATTGACCATGGGGATTTAAATAACCTTTGACCAATAAGTAGACTCAGAAGCCACCTGTAGGAAGCTAAGGTAAAGGATAAAAACAAGGGGAAAATAATCTGAGCAGAGACACTGGAGACTGTATATTACAGGGGAAACAGACTTCACAGAGTTATCAACCAAGTCACTGAACAAATAAAAAATGATCAAGCAAACAACCATCACCACCACCTCCTGGGAGATATCAGTATCCAGAGTTGCTACAATATATTACCTAAAATATCCAGTTTTCAATAAAAATCACAAGATGTATGGAGAAACAGTAAAGCATGACACACATACATACAGGGAAAATAGCAAGCAACAGTAACTGCCTTTGAGGGGCCAAGATATTGGACTTAACAGAAATAGACTTCAAAGCATTATTAAAAATATGTTCAAAGAACTCAAGTAAACCATGTCTAAAGAGTTAAGGCAAAGTATGATGGCAATGTCTTATTAAATAGAGACTATCAATGAAGAGATTGACAATTTTAAAAGAATCAAATGGAAATTCTAAAGTGGGAAAGGACCTAAACAAATAATTCACTAGAAGGACTCAAAAGTAGATTTGAGCTGGTGGAAGAAATAATCAGTAAACTTGAATGGGATCAACAGAGAGCATACAATCTGAAGGACCCAGAGCAAAAAGAATGACAAAAACATAAACAGAGCTTCATAGAAATATGAGACATCATTCATATACCAGTGTATGTGTAAAGGGAGCACCAAAGGAGGAGAGAGAGAAATTTCCAGAAAAAAGTATTTGTTGAGCTTCTTGGACATGTAGTATATTTTTCATCAAATTTGGAAGTTTTCAGCCATTATGTTTTCAAAATCCAAGTAGTACAAACACAGAGATAGCCATACCTAAATACATCATAGTCAAAATGTCAAAAGCCAAAGAAAAAGAGAAAATCTTAAAAGCAGTAAAGGAAAAATGACTCATCATGTACAAGAGAACTCCAATAAGATTAATAACTAGCTTTTCGGTAAAACAATGGAGGCCACAGTTGGACACCATATTCAATGTGAGAGTGTGCAATAGGAGACTGGAATTTGTAGACGTTATTCTCCAGTGACTTCACATCATGTTTGTTTTTCTCTCTATATCTTATATGATTTCCTCATTATTAACCACATTGTCATTTCCTGATAGTTTCCGAATCTTTGTGCAGGACATATTTTACTACCTCAATTAGTACAAATTCATGGACACTTTCAAAAATAGTTCTGGACCTTTCATCTCGTTGAGGATTAAATATGTATCTGTGACTCTCATTTCAGGTTGTGAGGACAAAAGTCTCTATCACAGACGTCTGTTGTTATTTGCTCTGCATCTACTCCTTCTTAGGATGGTATACCTGGTGTTCTTTTGGGGAACCATTCTCCTTCCTTCTTAGAGCAAATGGTTTATCTGAGGCTGATCTAAAATTCTGGCTTTATGAGTGGGCATATAACAGAAATCTGCTCAATCAGAGATTTTCTCTAGCCATACTGAACCCTGATAGGTTCAAGGATGGACACACACCAAGCCATGTTACTGAGACTTAATTTCAGGACTTGGGCTAGAACAGTTGAGAAGAAGGAGATGTCATTTCATCAGCATTTCTCAGCTGTTAAGATGTAAGCCTGGAGCTGTCCATGGGCCACCAGGAGAGCAATGCCTTTGGAGATACAGGCTGACCCAGGGAAAAACAGAACTGAGAGATTGGGAGAGAGAAATCTCATCCTTACGGAATTAATTTGAACCATAATGAATCCAGTTGTGCCTTAAGCCACTTCCATCTCTGATTACATGAACAATGTATCCCTTTTTTGTGTATCAAGTTTGAGTTGAGTTTCTATGAGTTGAAACTAGAGGAGTCCTGAGCAATGATGTGCCCTTCTTCTACACTTTTCATGTATCTGTGAATGTGTTCATTTTACCACCGAAAAACATAAACCTGACACAAGAGCCAAAATAGAAATAGGTACACGGAGATTCAGAAGTCTCTTACGATGATCTCTGAGAAAGCAATTCTCTCTTTTTTGGTGAATTTTTTTAAAAAAGCTGGAGTAACTTTAATAATGAACTGAAGACACCAATGCCAATTTGAACTTCTAATAGCTCACGTGTCGGACAAGGCCCAGTAGGTGATGTTGACCTAAGTGTGAACACACCACAAGTGTGCCTATTTCTCGTTAACCCTACAGGCCTGGAGAAGTGGTTGAGGTTAGGGTTGAGGGCAGGGTGGGCAGAGGTGATTAGCAAGGAAGCCCTGAACATTAACTGAGGGCCTTGTTGAGCTTATGTAGGCCATACTAAAAGATCCAAGGAGGCCACATTTAAAAATAGCGTAATGAAATTAGTACACTGCAGTCTGCCCTGAGGAGCAGACATGACCTGACTTGATGAAGCTTCACATACAAAATGGATTTTATTTTTAGGGCATTCTATCTGGGATAACAATGGCTCTGCTGATAGGAAGGTGGTGGGTATCGTTTGTCTTAGTGGCTGGCACTTATGCTTGAAAAGAACAAAATAGCATATTTAAACTGTCAAGCCCTAATTGTTTCATTAGACGGTGGTAGTCTCTGACAAAAGGAGCCAGCTAACTGCTGAAAGCAAGAATGATGAGCAGTAATCCTGGCAGGGCACTGGGGCGCTGCACTAGCTACCTCTCCTCCTTTGTTTCTTCCCAGTTCATCTCTGTTACAAGGGGAAGTCTCATTTTCTAATGTAATGACTGCTATTAAAATCAGTTAAAAGCCTTTCATGAGCTCTGTGGTAGATCTTCTACATATTTTTAGATATGAATGAACCACGGAGGCAAGTTCCAGCGTTTACATTCATCTGTTGGGTCTACGGCATCCAGTTTAATATCAATTATGCTAACGACGGATATTTATATATTTATTTAGGCCTCTGAACCCAGCAGGGTCCTAAAATGATTTACCCATTTCATACCTCATGGATGAGATGTTTTGTTTACCTCTCACTTGCAACCACCTCTCCTTCGATGGTGAACACCACACTGCCACCAACTGCCTCTTCTCTGTGGAGAACGGAGACCCTCTTGTGTGGCAGAAATGAAGGCAGACTTTTTGGTACGCAGAAGGCAAGAACACAGCTTAATATCTTGACCGGGCACTGTAGAGAAAGCCCCAGGCTAGGCATTTATGGTAAATAAAGCAATTTCCACATATTAATTTTATAAAGCATTTATGCTCTTCCCTCTAACGCTGCACATCTGTGAGGTATCAGGGGAGAGACTGAGTGGGGGTGTCAGGAGGGGAGCGTTCTGATTTATTTCTTGCTGCTCAGTGGAATAAAGACCCACAGCATGTTTTCCATTTACACACATTTAAGAATTTAGAGGCTGCTTAGAATGAGAGAGTGGGTATATTTCATCAAGAGACATCATAAAAGCTTTCTCTAGTTTGAAACACAAAAAATCAGATCCCAGAGATTGCTATTTTTTCTCAGGTACAAGGAACCAAATGTGATTAATGCCTTTTACAAGGGCCGGAGCCACCTTGCCGCATCCAGAGAGGGCTCACTGAGGACGCCTCCTGCTGCCTGGGCCTCTGTTCTTGGCAGGGAGGGAGGGAGACTCCTTCCTCCGCTGGGTGGGCTGTGTGGACCTCTGCTTTGGAGGCTGTGCCTCTAAGTTCGGAGAGCTGATTTATCTTTGATTTGGGTTTTTAAATTAGCCTTGTTTAAAGTCTTTTTCTAAGGGCAGCTTTGCTTTTAGTCAAGCTTCACACGGCGCACTGTATATAAATTTCAGCTGAGCTGTTTTCCAGATTCAAGAGTTTAAAATGTTGAAATCCATGTTTATCATCATCCGAGCTGAGTTCCAGCAAGCTTGTCCTTGTCCGACATTGGTTTTGAGCCTGAATGGGCCGTCTACTTTATGGGTTCTTGCTTTATTGGTTCTTGCTCAATATTGAAGAGTAATGATTTTGTTGGAGAGATGCTCACCATTTAAACCCATCTTTCCTAACTTAGATGGGTGTACATAGATTAGGGGTTGCAGTAATTGAAAAGCTCCAAGTGAGAAGAGACCAGTCAGAAAATTGTGGAAAGTGTGTTAAAGAGGAAAGAGACTCCCTGAGCTGACTTAAAAACTCAAGAGGATGGACAATGCTGGTGGCCCTTCTGCCTGTTCTGGTGAGGAAGTAACTGCAAAACATTCCAGAATCCCAGAGAAACTACCAAGGAAGAAACTGCTCTTTGGACATAGTATGCCTTGTAGTTTAGAGAATGAGCAGGCAAAAGCTGACCTTTAGTCAGCAGGGCTAACTACCAGGGTGTGGTAAAACAGTTTTCCAGTGTAGTCTGTCTTACTACCAGCGTGGACAGGAATTCAGCTGCCGCTGTTTTGGGCGTGTGCTGACACAGGGCTTCCCTTACTCTTATGACTCATGGCCGTTTTCACAGACTCAGCTGCTACCCAGCAAGTGCCATGGAGATGTGAAATGTTCAAAGGCTGGAGATGGGTCCCTTGTCATTGAGAACCACTGAGGAGAGGGAAATACAGAATCTCATTTTCAAATGTTTCTTTGGTCTGACACATGTAAGAATACACTTCAAGGGCCTAATTTGGCCATCTGGTTTTCAAGGCAATGAAATGAATAAAAAAAACTTCTAGTGACGATTACCATCCCTGATTTCTATAATTTTCCCTAGAATATATTAGTAGATGCAGGGGAGAAGGGGGTTTATTTAACAATTACGGAACCAGGGCGCCTGGGTGGCTCAGTTGGTTAAGTGATTGCCTTCGGCTCAGGTCATGATCCTGGAGTCCCGGAATCGAGTCCCACATCGGGCTCCCTGCTCAGCGGGGAGTCTGCTTCTCCCTCTGACCCTCTTCCCTCTTGTGCTCTCTATCTCTCATTCTCTCTCTCTCAAATAAATAAATAAAATCTTAAAAAAAAATTACAGAACCAGTGGTTTTGGTCCTGAAAAAAAAAGGAACTTCTAGGAATTGAATAATTGAATATATTCCCAATTTGCTTTTTTTCCTAAATGCCAACAAATAGCCCAGAAACCTGCAAGCTATAGTTAGCAACATGGTTTGGATATTGAAACAAATTGCCTCACTGAAAGTGAAATTAAAATATATGGCAATAAGTTCCTTCTTAGGCCTGCATAGGACTATATATTATTGATCAAAATTGCCATCTGTAGGTTAATAGACACACTTAATTTTTACCAGCATGCACATTGTTTTCATGGATTATTATATACTGCTTATGAATTAATCAAATGTTAAATAATGTTTTGGATAGCAGCTTCTCTAAGTTTCAGGAGTTATCATCGAAGCATTGACAGTAATTCACATGCCCATAAAATTGCCAAATTGTAGTCTTGGCGATAAAGTGAATCAGGAATCTGCCATCATAAACCCTTTGACAGGTTCATGAAACAGTCTGAGAATATGCATGGAATTATAGAATGTGGGTGCTAGATATGAACTTAAGAGCACCTAGCTCGGGCGCCTGGGTGGCTCAGTTGTTTGGGCAACTGCCTTCGGCTCAGGTCATGATCCTGGAGTCCCGGGATAGAGTCCTGCATCGGGCTCCCTGCTCAGCGGGGAGTCTGCTTCTCCCTCTGACCCTCCCCCCTCTCATGTGTGCTCTCTCTCTCTCACTCTCTCTCTCAAATAAATAAAATCTTAAAAAAAAAAAAAGAGCACCTAGCTCAACGGAGGGGAGAAAGACCTAGAGAGGCTGAGCAGGTAGCTAGCTAGAGACAGAGCTGCCCTGCATTTATCCATTTGTAGCCAGAGTTCCTTCCAAGGCCTTCTAGGAGTGTCAGCTATGAAAGGGAACAAGGATCTTACTGATTCTGTTCCAATTTTTGTGACCTCTTTCTTTTTAAAAACCCTTTTGAGTTTCATTAGGGAAAAGAGTGGTAACCAGGACCTTGTAGTGATTTTTGAATGTTATCTTTTCCAAATACTCCAATACAAAGCCTAACTTTATGTCCCAAAAGTGGGAGCAAAACAGCACAGGAAAGATATTCCACTGAGAGAATCCCTGTGCAATTGCCCCAGACCGAATCCTTCCTAAGAAATGTGAGCACTGGAGGATCTCTAACGTACCCTTCAGCCCAGGAGCCCAAGATTCCATGATAAAGCATGTGGGGAAATGTTATTTGCCAAAATGCTTTACTTATGGTCTGCTCATAATGACATTCTTCTCCCCAATCCTTGCCCACATTCACTAAATCCCCTAGTTTGCTTTTACCCACCCAGGGCATCCATCTCTGATTCTTCTGAGTATCTAATAGAAGTTCAAGTAAATTGGCCAGGATTGGAAAATACAATATAGTTTTAAATAATTCTCTGTATATTTGGGGGTTACACATTCTAGATTTTAATAATAGGGATGTTATTATTTTTTTTTAAGATTTTATTTATTTATTTGACAGAGAGGCAGCAAGAGAGGGAACATAAGTAGGGGGAGTGGGAGAGGGAGAAGCAGGCTTCCCGCTGAGCAGAGAGCCCGATGTGAGGCTCGACCCCAGCATCCTGGGATCATGACCTGAGCTGAAGGCAGATGCTTAACGACTGAGCCACCAGGTGCCCTAGTAATAGGGATGTTATAAAATGGCTTCAGCATAACTGCTAAGACTCAAAAAATATGAATAAGAAATACTAAAAACATGGAAATTTTCTTGTGCTTTAATATATTTACATGAAATAATAGTGTATGTAAAATATCAATGCTTCAGAATCACACTAGATGAGCTGATAGTAACATGCCTGACATCATAGAAAACATAAAATCTGGCATATCTAATGCATGATATTGAAAAACTCCATGGGTACTGGGCGAGAGGGATATTTGGAAAAATATGGCTTGATTGGCCATAATCTGCTAGTTAAAAACTCTGGATATAGACAAAATGTAAATAATTTCAGAGTGGTAGGATGCATCTCATTTAAAAAAAAGTTACTCTAATATTGTTCAGGGCATGGGGGAAGATACTGGAAACTATTGAGTAAGCTGCATATACAGAGTTTTTTATTATACTTTTCGTCTTATGACTCCCAGGTCTCTCTCCCAAAGTCTTCTCAGTATCGCTTCCCTTTGTGTGCCAGACACTAACAATGAGACATCTTAATTGTCATCTCAGCTGTAATATTTTTATTTATTTATTTTAAAGATTTATTTATTTTAGAGAGAGAGAGAGCACACACAAGTGGGAGGGGCAGAGGAAGAGAGAAACTCAAGCAGACTCTGCACTGAGCACGGAGCCTGATGGCAGGCTTGATCCCATGACCCTGAGATCACGACCGGAGCCTAAACCAGGAGCCTGATGCTCAACGAACTGCACCCCTCAAATGTAGTATCTTTTAAATGAAACTTCTCTTGCCTTTGAGCTCTGTTTTCTAACTCCGTTCATAAAGGTCTTCTCCAGGTTACCCACATTTGAAATCGTGGAGTTACTCCCGACTTAGGCTTTTGTTTAATCAAGGAAACCAGAGGATTTTTCTAAGAATTGACTCTATTCTTTACTCATCTTTTGAAAATGTTATTGTTATTTAGACTGATCTCTTAAATAACCCTATTGGCATCTCATGTCAAGAGACATTCATTGTTCACCTTTCCTCTGAATCCGTTAGTTCAGTTCAAGACATTTCTCCATGTAATTTTGCTGAATTTTACCAAACTTATGTCCTTGCTCTTCTTCTCCTCTAAACCTTGACAATAATTTATACCAGAAAAAACTCCACTAAATTATCGCCTATCTTACGATGTTTGATGCTGTTTGTACGTAGTATAATCTTCCCGTGGAAATGTAAGCTCCTGGGGTGCAGAGATTGCCTCTCATTGTTATTCTAAATTTCCTGCAGAACCTAGATGGTGCTGGGGTAGTAAAAGGTACGCTAAAACAGTACGTATTGATTTCATATTTACTGAGTTATCAAAAACAGCATTTAGAATTTCCATGAAAATGGTCTTCATATCTAGTTTGAGAAAATTCAGGGTGCACTACACATTGAAAAAAATGTATGTTTGAACTTTGACTATTTTTGCTATTTTCTTGTATTCTTTGCTGAGAGCTGAAGATAACACCTAAGGAGGCAAATGTGAGGGACTAATGCAAGTTTGGTGAAAAAAATAAAAGTTTCGAATTTCTGTGATATTTGAGAACCCTCAGACAGTTACATAAATACATTTTTGTTTTTATCTTGAAATCTTTGGCATTTTGGCCACTTCAAGCACGGATATTATTGAGGTCATGTCAGATTACATATTGAGGGACCGAGAACTGATATATGTCAACAAGATTCCTGATAGATGAAAATTGAAAAACATAGTGATAATGCAAATGTTTTCAAATTCTCTCATGTCCCATGCTGCGTTGAGGTTGTCTCCTATAACTGATTATGTACATTAACACAAACAGCTTTATCAACATTTTAAAAACTCAGTTCAGTGGTATAGACATCCAGAAAGAGAAGATGAGCAATGATGCATCCAATTCACAATAAATCTGTGTGAGACTTTGAATTTTAGGCAATAACTATATTTATTTTTATTGTATTTTTTATGAGGAGCTTTTGGAAAAGCTTATGTTCCACGATCTGATGTTTATGGTCAGTTCAATCTTCTTTGAGGATGAGCTACACCCATAAAGTAAGCCATGACTCATCCGGATGCTTATGACTACATGATGCTCATTTGTAAGGTTCAGATCTTTACAACCTTATGGACACACCTTTTCTTGACAAGCCTGAGATGGCTGGGCTCAGTAGAGATGTGAGGATATGTCACTACAGGCTCAGGAATGAGCACGCTCTTCCATTATCCAGGCTGACCTCAGTGTCTCTGGCTATATAAACTAGTCTGTCTGCTGTGAATATTAATCACGTGGGCTTTAAACTTGGGAGTCTTTTAAAAGAGAAGCTTCCCACTCCTCAACAATAACAAACAATTTAACATTGTGTTTAGTAACTTGTCAGCTACTCCATCTCTGTCAAAGGCATCTCTTTGGTGATTATATCTCAATTATGGCTGGGCCAGTTTGCAGTGTGCATTGTATAGAAGTGAGGTGTCCATAAAACAATTTAATAGCACTTCTTAATTGAAGAAAAAATGAAGAGAGGGAGAGAAAGGGAGGGAGGGAGAGAAACAGAGACAGAGACAGAGAAAGGAAAAAATAAAAAGATTATAGTCAGCAACCCTTGGGCACAACCTTTTTGCCAGGAGCTTCTAAGAGCTTCAGGTGGATTGACTCATTCAATCTTTACAGCAACCCTATGAGACAGCTACAATTATTATCTTCATTTTTTTTTCTGATGAGGAAATTGAGGCATGACATGTAAGTACAGATTTAGAATTGGAGCCCAGGCAGTCTGACACTAGAGCCCAACTTTGCAACCTCTATGGCATATTTCCTCTCTACATAAAAATTGCCGATTGCTCTTTTAAAAATAGTCGTAGCACAAATAAATAAGGGTTTGAATTTTCTGTCTGTTTAGGCATAGTTCCACAAAATGCTTAGACAATCTATTGAACGTTGAAATATTTCCCCAATCATTTGATCATGAGTCCACGAAATGGAGTTATTTCGTTGGTGGCAGGTGGAATGAACTGACAGTTTTCACACAATGGGGAGACAGTGAGTGTCATCTGAAATTTCATAATAGTTAAGAAATGCAGGGGCGCCTGGGTGGCTCAGTCGGTTAAGCGACTACTTTCGGCTCAGGTCATGATCCCGGGGTCCTGGGATCGAGCCCCGCATCGGGCTCCTTGCTCTGCAGGGAGCCTGCTTCTCTCTCTCCTCCCCACTTGTGCTGTCTCTCACTATCTCTGTCTCTCTGTCTCTCTCAAATAAATAAATAAAATCTAAAAAGAAAAAATTTAAAAAAGAAATGCAACTATTTTGTGGGTTCAATTGGCTTCTTTTCATCAAGATCTTATTCTTGATCACTTTCCTAATTTTATTTTAGAGTTTCATGCAGATGTGCCCAGTCTTTGTAAATGTCAAAGCATTAGCCAGCAAATATTAATTGATTAAATGTTCACTTCCCCTCCTGATGCACATGTCTAGAGAGTAGGTCATGTGGGTGTTTTACTGAGGGTTGATCGGTGGAATTAGTTATTCAGCCAAAAGTAAAGGCTAAAGCATGAATATGAAGTGTACAATGTTTTATCTACAGCTCATTGAAAAAATGGTTTGGTTTTGATAGTTAATATCTGTTCATGTAAGCTTAGAAGAGCAAAATCAGAAGATTAAAGATTTCATTGTCTTGTATGAAATTATTTCCAGGCATCCAACAAAAATGAGTACAAAGTCAACTATGGTGAAAATCTGTTGTTTTGCTGCTTAGCATCCAGGTTATACATTGGTAGAACTTCCTCTCACTCGATTTTAGCTCATGGGAACCTGGTAGAGTTGACTGCATTCTCAATTCTAGCAGTAGAGTATGTGACCCAAACCTAAGCTAATCAACATATCACATTCCTTTAACACTTACATTCAAATGCAACCTATATCAGTCCATCAGGATTTTGAGGAATACGTGGAACACTTATGAGTCTGTAGCCATGGGACCTTCTGGCAGGCAGCTTGATGTCATGAGAATGGAGCCAACATAGAGAACATCGAGTTGAGAAATGATGAAAAACAAAAACGAAAACAAAGCTACTAACAAAGCAATCATGGGTAAAACCATCCCAGCTCTGCAGCATTCCTTGCTTAAATCCAGAATACCTCTGTCTAATGCAATTACGTGAGCCGGGAGATTTCATTTTTTTGCATAAGCAAATTTGAATTGGGGCTTCGATAATTTGCAATGGAAAGGATCCTAAAGACGAAAATAAGTGGAAAAGGAAACAAAGCAATACATTTCTTAAAAGATATTTAACTTCCCTATTGTGACATCAAGGCATCAAAGTTCGGTGGGACTATTTGAAGTCATCTTCCTTGATGTTTTATTGTTGCTGTTGATTTAGCAGACACTACTTGGGCCCAGCAGGAGCTCTACTTTTAAATTGCCACGAATCTCCCTGATGACACCTGCCAAAGACGTGGACATAGAAGGCTATATTGGTTCCAAGTAATACTGAGCTCCTGGCACCTCTTCTGGGGACCTGAGAAAGGCTGAGTCAATCCAGAGGCTAAGCTGAGCCAAATGTTTTATCTCACTTGAGTATTTACACTACAGGATAGAATTATAACAAGAGAACAATGAGCACTTGAACTGCAGGTGGTGTTGAGTCTGGAGATAATTTTCAGCTATGTTCAAAGTGACTAATACACAGAAAAAGCAAGTTTGCAGAAGGAACATCAAGAAAAAAAAGGAGAAAGAGAGAGGAAGCAGCAGCCCCAGAAGGAAGAAGACAGTGACGACCACCACTTGGGGCTCTGCAACAGATGAAAGAAACCATCTCAGTTTCTGACTTCCCAGTTTCACTGCTTCGGTAACTTGACTGAGTGTCCTGCTTGTCTCTTCACCCATTCGTTCACTTGTTCATTTGTCCATTTAACAAATAATCATTGAGCAACCTCTTTGGGGGCTCTGTGTTGTTCTGTTCTAGGTTCTACAGATACAGTGGTAAACAGACAAAGTTCATACATTTGTCATGCAGCTCAAAGAGAGAGAGAAGCAGAACTGCTTTGAAGAAAAATGTAGAATGGTCAAAGGCCAATGACCCGGAAATATATGTGCGGGCGATGGTGTTTTTATTGGCTACTGAGGTTTGAGTTTCTTTGGTGACATTCGACAGTTGAAGGCAGTGAGAAAGTAGGCTACCGTGATAGCTAGAGAAAGGGAGTTCCAAGGAGAAAGCCCAGAAAACGCCAGGACAGGAACAAAGGCGAAGAGCAAGAAAGTCAGCATGATTGGAGCAGACTAAGCCAGGAGACTGGTAGAATTTGAGATCAGTGAGGTATGTAGGTGGGAGAGTACGCCTGGCTTCGAAGACCATGCTAAGGACATTACGGACAGGCAAATTGAAATTGCTTGGGTTTTCCAATAATAATGGTCCAGTAATTGTTTCTATTTACCTAGAACTAGCTTGGGTAGGTTTCTGCTTCTTGAACATCAACAACCCCGGACTAGAGTAGTTATAAAACATTTTTCATAAAAGAATCATCTCTTTCTAACTCATTATCATGTAAAACCCCTTACATACATAAGAGGTGAGAGCAGTGCTACTGTTGAAAAATTATAGTAAAAGTTCATTTTTGTAACATTTGCTTACTATAAAGCCAAATTAAGAGAAAAATGATGCTGTTTTAATGATCACAGAAATGTGAACTCTGGGTTATAGATGATAGATGCAGTCTCAGTCTTCAGTTTTATTTTTGTATTTTGCTTTGTTTGTACAATATTAAAAAGAAAATCTTGACTCACACCAATAAATAGGTGCAAAGGGTAATCAATTTTAACAGCTCACCTTGAAATCTCAGGATTTTCCTCAATAAACTGACCTAGAAACTTGAAAGTGGGGCAACGGTTAATTATCTTTACAAATTTGGATTCTTATCAATATCTAACATACTTGCATTCTTTATGATGAATATAAAAGGAAGGCAATAAACAAAGAAAATGTGAAGATTACTTACGTTACAGTATGACATGATGTGTGTTACACTTCTTCATCATTTCCTAGCTGACACATGCTGTGGCTGGAATGTACATCCCAGGTACCCCAAACGGATCTGGCTGAGTCTGGGCTGCCATGGACCGAGAACAGACAGCCTGTGCTACACTAGGTATTTCCTCAAATCATTTTTCACAAAGTGCATGTAGGAAGGAACAAATTTATTGAGAGGCCAGGTCAGAGCTACAACCTACTTTATCAATAATCCAATTTCAAGAAGTTCAAATGTATGCACAGAGATCATTATGAGGCCTGTACAAACATTTGTTAACCTGTATGCATAAATTATCATGTTGGTAGGTCATTTCCAAAGGGCTAAAATTTGGCATAAGACATTATTTGACTGTATTATTTGCTTTACCGTATCTTTTTTTTTTTTTAAAGATTTTATTTATTTATTTGAGAGAGAGAGAATGAGAGATAGAGAGCACGAGAGGGAAGAGGGTCAGAGGGAGAAGCAGACTCCCTGCTGAGCAGGGAGCCTGATGCGGGGCTCGATCCTGGGACTCCAGGATCATGACCTGAGCCGAAGGCAGTTGCTTAACTAACTGAGCCACCCAGGCGCCCATGCTTTACTGTATCTTAAAAAGAGTTTCAAAGTTATTTGAAAAATTAAGTTTTTAAATAAAAAAACTTGCACAACGCAAAGCTTCTCTGAGGAATATCTGAATAATTCTTTGAAAATGATGAATCAAATTAACCCTCAGTATCACAGATGATGAAATTATAAGCCCAGTGAGGGAATTTGGGAAGACAGAAGAGGTCTAAGCTGAGAACACAGGTCTTCCTGTCTCATGGCTTGTGATTCTTTCCACTTGAAACACTGCTAATTTTTTTTCTTGGCACCAGATAATGAAAGCATGTCAAAATTTTTGACCTTTTAAGATTATTTTTCAAGATTTCCAATATAGTTTATGAAACATATTGTAACATCTTTACATTTATTTCTATGGTGCCTATAAAAGGATGCTGAAGTCCAGAATGAACTTCTAGTTACTAGAAGTAGCTTACATTAAAATACTTATGTAGTAGGAAAAAAGCCAAAACCCCCAAATCTCTTTACACCAAATCAGACACCTGTTTCTGAGATGAAACATACTGGTCGGTGTCACCCACTAGTATGTAATCTCCACAGGGTAAGAACACTTTCTGCCTTGTTTATTTTTGAATCAGCAGCTTATAGAACAGTGTGTGGCACATAATAGGTACTCAAGTTTTGTTGTCTTTCGGCAATGAAACCAGAGAAAGCAGCTCAGGACTTAATGTCCAGTGGCCTTAGCATGAATGAGTTCATAAATTAAAAACTATAAGGTCCAGCTTTGTTGAACGTTGCGGGGGTCAGCCTAAGTTCTTACAATATTATCAGTTAATGTGTAGATTCAGATCTTAAAGATTTTTCCTATCCAATTTTAAACTGTTGAGAGACCACTCTTACCTTTAAGACCTTTAAAGTTTCTCAGGTTTTCTAATTTAGGTGTGATGAAACTGCATTGTTAATAAACAATTCTGATTTTAATAGTACCCCATTTCACTTAAGAGTGTTGTTCTGAAACTTCCACTATTAATGGCTAGACATCTTTAATATTAAGGAGCAGTAGACCGATTTGTCTTAGCTGATTGTGGTTGGTGTGGATGTGTAGGTGTATTAAGGCTGGCCCATTTTTTTTTTTAAGTTTTTATTTTAATTCCAGTTAGTTAACATACAGTGTTCTGTTAATTTCAGGTGTACACTATAGTGATTCAACACTTCCATACATCACTCGGTGCTCCTTGGTGCTCATCGCAAGTGTCCTCCTTAATCCCCATCACCTGTTTCACCCAACCCTCCACCCTCCTCCCCTCTGGTAACCATCAGTTTGTTTGTAATCAAGAGTCTGTTTCTTGGTTTGTCTCTCTCTCTTTCTTTTTTATTTTTTTCCCTTTGCTTGTTTGTTTTCTTAAATTCCACACGAGTGAAATCATATGGTATTTGTCTTTCTCTGACTGACTCATTTCACTCAGCATGGTACTCTCTAGCTATGCTGGCCCATCTTCAATGGATGCCATGGATAACCCGAGTTTCATTTATTCAATGACTAATTTATTAATTAGTTTCTTTGCATTATTTGGAAGCCGGGTATATGTATAGTAAAAATTAAAGATGGGAAAAATTACAGAATCAAAACTATATTTACATGTTAATCATATCCAGTTGTTACCCCAGGCTGTCAGCTTATTCAAAACCTATCTCTCTTTCTTGCTTAAAAAACAAGAACATGTCTTTTAAGCCTCCCTTTGTTTGGTATTATGGATATCACTGATTTAGTGTGCAGTTTACTTTGCCTCTGAGATTGGCTCTTCCCTTTCTTCCTTATTCCTCGGCTGCCACTCCTCATCCTAACAATGGTCCTTCATGCCTCTGTGTCAACAATGCCTTACTGTTGTGCTCATGGGTTGGATTAGTGCCACGGGTGAAACTCGGAAAACTTTATGGAAGTGCTGACACCCGTAAAGCTCCAAATGGAAGAACATAATAAGAATATGGTCTTACATTTCTAGGGGCTGTTCAATCTCATAATGACAGTGCTAGTTTTCCTCCTTGAGTGAAGTGGCCACTGCTTCTCTGGTGAATGATCCCATCTGAACTGTGGGAAGGCTGAACTTGGGAAGAATGATAGCCAACGCTTAAATATGGTTGCTTTTTGGGAAAAGCCCATTGTTGTGAGTTGAACTGTGTCCCCTCCATCCCCAAAAGATGTGTTGAAGTCCTAACCCTGGATACCTGTGAATACGAACTTACAGGCCGATAAGGTCTTTGAAGATGTAATTAAGTTAAGATGAGGTCACGCTCAATTAGCGTGGGCCCTGATCCAATGACTCTCAACACCAAAAGATAAGAAAAAGGCCTGAAACAGATTCTCCTCTATAGCCTTCCTTAGACAGAGCTGGCCTGGCTGGCCTCTTGATTTCAGACGTCTGGTCTCCAGAACTCTGAGAGAATACAACCCACCCAGTTTGTGGTAATTTGTTATGACAGCCCAAAGAAACGAATACATTCATGAAGATAAAAATGTGGATGACCTGAAGATAATGAATTTTAATGTTTTTAATCATTATATTCTGATCTCTTTCCCAGTAAAACTTTAGAATGAGTTTCACAAACTGTATATGTTTTCCATGTATTTTTCCTTTCTTCCTCTATTATCCTGCGGTCAGGAGCAAAACCCTCCTCTCCCCACACCCACCTAGCTGACTTACGTGGCACCCTTCTGGTGGCCCTTTTTGGAGTTGTCCTCTAGACCCTGATGGTCCTCTCCCTTAGCGATGCCCAAGCTCAGTACTGCATGTGCTGGCTGGCTCCCATTACTCCCCTGCTTCCTTCTCCTCTCCCCTCCCTATCAAACAGACCTGCCTGGCGTCACATTCCCTCAGAACCTGGAGCTCTGCCAGGAAACATGTTATCTGGTCTGTTAAGCAAACGTTGGGTCACTGTATAAATGACCATTACTGAGTTAAGATTTAATACCTCACAAGTAATGCCTTTGGTTGAATAAAGTCCATCTTCAGACATGACTTTGGCAGAAAAAGTAAGGCAAGTAGTAGAAATTTCATGATGGGGAGAGTGTGGGTGACAGGGAGGGCAGATATCTTGGTACAAACATACCTGTCATATCTTTCAGGTTATATCACGCAGCTAACCGCCTACTGTCCCCTGTTTTTGAACTCTGCTGGTGGGAGTTCAAGTATTGTCCCAAGGGCAGGCTTACAGGAAGAAGTACCCAGGAGCCTAAATAGAACACACTCTGATAATTGCCTCCTGAACAGTAAGAGCTTAAATTGAGTTCGCTGTCCTTGTGCTGTTTTTATTTTACTTTCTCCATAACTGGACACTTTTTTTTTTTTTTACAAAATTTCTTCTCTGTGGGGTGCTTCTCTCTACCACCAAATGATATGAATGAAAGCACCCACCCATGTAACGATAACATATGAAACCCCCTGTAGAAATGATATTCTAAGTTTCTTTAATTTCTCAAACACCCAAATAGTTACAAAGTCGTGTGAATAAACATATATACACATCTATCTATCTATATCTATCTATCTATTTATCATCTATCTTATTATGCTTACATGCCACGAGTCTATAATTTTATACTTTGAATTTTTTGATTTGAATGAGCAAACTAACAGATTTTTTTTCTGCCATTGTATAGACAGACCAATTCAAGGGATAGATGTCCAAAGCTAATTGCTTATCTATTGTGACCTAGTCTTACACAACTTTGCATTTTTCACTTCTGTTTTCTGGGGTCCAGGTGATTGAATATCTGTCTTTCCTCATTGAACACCCACTCAGGAAATAGCTCCATGAGTGTAGTGCCTCAGCAACAAGATTTAAATAATGACAACTCCTACTGATTTTCTGCCAGAGTAAATAGCTGTAAGTAATTTTTGAAATAATAGTGCGGGACTAAGTGATCACCCTCGGTTAATCAATGTGAAAACATCCTAGAACTTACTCAGGTCTAAAAATCCAGAAGGTATCAATCTTGAAAGGAAGGTTTTTTTTTTTTTCAGGTAAAATGCTAATTTCCTTCTATTTTTGTTATAGCCGACAGCAATCCTAGGGCTACTACAAAAGAGCGGATAAAACTAGAGTCTTCCATAAAGGCAAATGTGTAACAGCACGGACTCTGGAGCTAGAATGTTTGAGTTCAAATCCCAGTTTCACTATTACAGGCACTGTGTCCTTGGGCAAATGACTGAACTTCTTTTTCCTTGCTGTCCTCATTCGTGAGATGGAGATAATAATACTGCTTACCCCACAGGGTTTTTGTAATGATTAAATGAGTTGATATACAGGAAGCTCTTAGTATAGTATCTGGCACATAGTAGCACTCAGTAAGTGGGAGCTGTTGTTTTTATTAACATCCTGAGTTTTTCTTGATTCAAAAGGGAAAACCCGACAGACTCCTGGGTAAAGCTGGAACTGGGAGCTGAAAGACGATGGTCAAGTGCATTCTTGCTGCTAAAAATGAAGGCTGCTTCTCGCAAAGGAAGGTTTATGGTAAGATGTCCTGAGGGCCTTGAACAGTATGGCAGAGACCCAAACGGACCAGAGCAGAGCAGCTGATGAGGACCCTGCAGCTGCAGCCAAGGAGTGGTTTCTCTTCTAGTGGTAGTGGCCTGAGCTGATCTCCGAGATGGCTCCGAGCCCCGGGGCTACGCCTGATGTGCATACAGCACCATCGACACCTCTGCTTTAGACAAGATCTTGCCATTCTGTAGGAAAAGACTGGCTTAGAAAACACTGGACAAAGTTTAAGTCTTTGCCGGTATATTGTTTTACACAATGCCCAAACCAGGCTATCAAACAAAAGGACTGTCCAAAAAGTGATGTTTGTTTCTGAGTTGGAGATGGGCCCAGGATCAGGACAGAAGATGAACCAGCAAAGAGATAACAAGGTCAGAGTGCAGGGAGGCGGAGGCAGGAGGCAGGTCAGGTGCAGAAAGGAGATTACTGTGGAATTGTATTTTACTAGGGCATTAGATTCAAAACCCCACACTTGTAAAAATTACAGTCAAAATTGCCCTTAAAAAGCCCTTCTATCCCTCATGAAGTATAATATAGATGGTTTTGTGCATGCAACCCTACATAGTATATTTATGATATATGGAAAATAAATAGTATATAAAAATAGCACAAATGCAAAATGTAATTTTACAGCATTTTCTAGTATTTAAAACTGATTCTTCAGTGTGGATACTTGAATTCACTTAGGTCAAATGCACCTATTATGTGATTCTTAAAACCATGGCTAGACCTGGGCTTATTTCTATTCTTTGGGCCGCATGTTCTATCATTTTTTCTTAGCCTGCAAACCTTTTCATGCAGGATGACACCAAAAGACCAATGTGTTTTTTCAGAAGAAAGGGAAGAGGGAAAAGGTGATGTAACATGTGGCTACTTTGCTTTCCAACGTTTTTAATACTATAGCCAGTTGAGTAGCAGTTTTAACAAAGGTACCTCTAAGAAAGTAAACACAGATATTCTCATACCTGTATCTGTTTTTAAGGGAGACTGGCAGTGTTTCCACATTTTAGGAGATTAACAGAAAAAAAAAAAAAACAAACAACATATGCCATTACTTTAAGAGAGGTCACCCAAATAAGTGAGCGTCTGTGCCCAGTTCTTGATTATTTACTTCCCATGAGACTAGAGATAGTTTATAAAGGAATAGACTTAAATATTGAATGAGAAACCAAATGACTGTGGGGTGATTGAGAGGATGTCAGGAAATCCCTTATCCCCCAAATCTGGTCTATAATCAATATGGAGTTTTTTGGATAAGATAGTAATTTCTTTATTTTTAAGGTTAGTCCTGCCCTGTTGTACTCGACTGTAGCCAGATGAACCCCCATTTCTCCTTTCTGGGTAATGTAAACCCGCATTTCCAACCTTCCTGGCAGTTAGGTGTGGACCAAAGAAATGTCAGTAGAAGGGATGCTTACCACTTCCAGGCCTGGACCTAAAATACCCTGCTCAGTCTTCCAAGATCTCTTTCCTATCTTGGTGATTGAGAAGGTTATGTTGAAGATGGTGCCATTACAAAATGGAAGCAGCCACAATCCCTGAGAGCTCACCCTAGGAAGCTTCCCACTCACATCAGACTGTGTGCAGATGACAAATATATGTTTCACTGTGAAGCCTTGGGGATTATGAGGTTGCTTATTATAGCAGCTACGTTTGTTTTC
The DNA here is from genome assembly GCF_009762305.2 of Zalophus californianus. Classification (NCBI taxonomy): domain Eukaryota; kingdom Metazoa; phylum Chordata; class Mammalia; order Carnivora; family Otariidae; genus Zalophus; species Zalophus californianus. The sequence goes on along the minus strand of NC_045599.1, from coordinate 83,513,246 downwards.
CTAATAGAGACATTTATATCAGAAGTTAAGTACTGCCATTAAAAAGCTAAACTAGGCATTGACTTAACTATGGATAGGTAAGTAGTGAAAGAAGTCTGTCCAGTGACACAGGGGCAAAATATTTATACAACTGTCAATAAGCTGGAGGTCAGAACGAGACCCTACTCAGCCTGCAACTCCACGGGTGATAGCTGAAATGAATCAGAGCATTAGTGTGGGCTGGCTAGATTAGGCTGTATTTTCCAAGTCACTACAAAAAGAGATGGGCTCAGGAAAGAACGGTCTGGTGTACCAGCATAAATGAAAGGGATTAGATGGAGTCCAGAAATGTTTGGTTGGAAAAGCTGCTTCTAAATCCTAAACAGGAAAAATTGCGTTTAAAAAATTGTTAGCTGAATTAAGTAATTTAGGGCCACAGATCAGATTAAGAAGAGTGTGTGCCTCCCTTAGCTATCAACTAACTGTGGCTGGTGGTTTACTGATAAGGAAGATGACCTCATCCTCCAGGTGGCAGATAGCCTCAAGATAGCCTTCATTCATTTGGAGGAGAGAGGTACAGGGTGAGAAAGCCAAGCAACAAAGCCTATTGAGGAACTGTATTTCAGAAAGAAAGTTACAAATTTACCCATTCATGGCAAGTGTATGGGAAGCCTATTAAGTCGCTGAGGGAATTGTATTGCCAAAGAAACAATGAATCTACACTAAAAGATCCCTTTGCTGAATTTTAAGTAACTCTTGGGACCTGTAGCAAGCAGATGCTGTCATTGCACCAAGCTTATTTCCTTGGCCTATCCCGGGACACAGCAGACACATCCTGTGACTATTATCTCTCTACTCTGGGGGACTTCTTTGCCTGCAGGACTTTTTGCAATTAATGCCCCAGGAACCACCTTAAATCAATGACAGGCAGGAGTTTCTGCACCTCTCATGGAAATCATGTTCCACAGTTCCTTGGAGGGTCCCCAGAGGTCTTGAGCTCCAGTTTCTCTACAAAAATCTCTCCAGTGGCCACCTACTCCTAAATGCTCCCTTTACTAACTTTCCTTCCTTCCATGTCTTCCTATTCCACTAGTCTATTGTGCTTCTCGAGATCACCTCTCAGATAAGGTACTTGCAACTAAATCCTTGAGCAAGGGTCTGATTTTTAGGGAACACATATTAAGACAGATTTCCACCTTCCACGAATAGCAGGCAAGGCTTCAAATGTTCTACAGCCTCCAAAGAGGCCATGCTCTGGAACATCTCATCAGATGTCTTCAAGGAGGACAAGGGGGAGAAAAGGTTTCCCAGAGGACGGAGTCAGGGGCCTTGGAGATCAAGCAACAAAGAAGTTCGCCCAGTGAACAGAATCCAAGCCAAATTAAGGAATTGCCCCATCTGTTTAGCAGAACTTTGGGACTGGAAAGGACCACTGAGGACTACTCTCTGATTCCTGTTCTCCCTCTTTCTAAAGGGAGTGTTTATTGCAGTGATCCTGCCCCTGTTCCATCACTGTTTAGGGAATGTGCCTATCAGGAACAGATAACTTGTCTTCTCAGTTCATATGTGGCAGCAACTAGATCAGTCATATCCAGCCTTGGGGAGAGGACTGTGCTTGCCCAGAGATGCAGCATTCTGCACTTGATGCAGTAACCAGAAGATACTGTGGGAGGAATACTGAAATGGTTATTTGATTACACAGAAGAGGAATCTGTGTAACAGACTGATTAGATGTTCATCAATCCTGTTTTGTTCTCCTAAGCACAAAAGAAAAATACATTTTTAGTCTCCCCCGAGTCTCCCTTGAGGTTATTTAGGGGCCATAAAATGTGGGCAAATATGATGTGTGCAACTTCCAGCCCTGGCCATAAAATCTCCTGTATTATTGTCCGTGTTCTCTCTTTCCTTGGTGAAAATGGAAGATGGTAGCATAACAAAGATGGAAGGAACTTTGATCCCAGAGCCACTACTCAGGGGAGACCTGCCTAGGGAAGTTCCCCAACTTTTTTGGACTGTGATGTGAACAACCAATAAACTTTTATTTTGTTAAGCCACTGTGATTTGGGGATTTTTTTTTTTTATAGCAGCTAGTATAACTCCTGAAGACTCAGAGACATCTATATTAATGTATCTATTCTTCTCTTGTTCTAAGACGTGTTTAGAACATGCTTTGATGGAGAAGGAGGCAGCTAGATCGTGATGGGATCAGCGAACACTTAGCAAGGGAGGCATTGCTTATGAAAGAGACCAGAAAGTGCTAAAAATAGACCATACATTCCTGCCTGGAAGTGACTTTGGTTCTCCACTGGGTTCTAGAGCACTCTATGTGGTATTTGAGTGTGTGTATGTGTGTGTGCCCACAGTAGAGGACCCAGACGGAGCCAGCTACAGGTAGTGGAGTAGAGCAGGCCACTTCCTTTCTACCTCTCCTGGTAGTGACCCCTTCATCTTTTTCTTTGCCCACTACTAAGCCTTCTTATTTCACTTTCAAAACTGCGCTGTTTATGACATCCGTAGTCCTAAGTATAGCTATCCAGGGTTGCTCTGATGAATCAGGCTGGCTGGGCAAGCTCTGCAAGAAGTGAAGAATTCAAAGATAGGGAAGGATCATTCTGGGTCAAGGATTCCTCTCATTCCCAGCTCACTATCAGCTAATTCTTGCAAACATGTGCCTTTTTTCCCCAGAGCATTTACATTTCAAGTGGAACTTCCAGAGGACTTCCACAGTTTCAAGAACATCTTTTTTTTTAATTGAAAAAATGTTATTTTTAACAGGTAATATATGGTAATACATTCACATGGTTCAAAATAAAAATAATACACACCAAGAAGAATTTGTATATATTCTATACCACCTCCTACACCTCCTACAAGTAAACACTTTTATAAAATCAACCTTTAATGACAAAATTCCAGGTGCCAGTAGCTGCTGGGGAAATATTTTAAGACAGAGAATGCTCCCTTCAAATTATACACTTTCACAGTTTTGTGGCCATTGATTCCAACTATTACAAAATGGTCTTGAAATTGAGAAACAAACATTGAGAAGTTGTCTCAACCCTGCACCCCACAAAAGACCAACCACTTGATTTCCAGATCAAAGTAGTTTAATTTAAGCTCTTTGTTGCTGAGCTAAACATCCAAACATTAACTCATAGCAAATTTTAACTGAGTAATTTTAATCTTTGTAACAAAGGTTTACATATTTATCTTATCCCTTCTCTTCAGACATATTTCCTATCCTTCTGCTGGTATCCAGGAACAAATATGCTATAGCGATCATATAGGTAATAATATCACAGCCCTGCTGTGTTTCCCCAGTGTGAATGCAATCAGCTGCACCAGACCTTCCTAAATTTCTTTCCTATAGATTTTTCCTATTACTTTTCTCCAAGGCAACAGCTTCAGAAATTTAACCCCTCTTTTATATAGAAAAACTAATTTGATTTGAATATAAAACCCTGAATAAATTTAGTCTTAAAGACATATTTGATATTATCTTTTCTTTGAATTTTATTTCATGTGATAGTTTCATTCCAAATTATAAGTAGTAAAAACGAAAATGAAGTTCTGGATGCTAAATACTAACCATGTGTTTGGGATGGTTGGAGGGGAAGTCAGGATCTTGGGGCTTTTGGATCTGTACGACAACAGATGTAAAGATCAAAAAGGGAAAATTAGGAGTACGAATGTAGGGAAAATACTTTGAAGTGTAAGTGTTTTTTACCAGAGGAAGCCAATTTTCCCAATTTACTCACATAACGCTGGGGTGAAAAAACCCGCCGCGTACATGAGCCGACGCTGAAACACTGGTAAACAGACCAACAGATGGGAGCGTGTGCTGGGCGTTTTCTGCCTCCTCATTCTCTTTTACTATACGAGGAGCATACAAAACAACAAAACAAAACAATAAACAAACAAAAACAAAAACAGAAACAGGGTTTGGGAAGATTAATCGGGACTATTTAGAATTCGGAGTCAAAGGACAAATGGGGCCTTCTGAATAACTCTGTAGGCAAACGATCGATTCATCAGTATCTCTAAATCTCTAAGCTTCTTCACGGCTTCAGCATATTACGCAAGTACACTTATGACATATGACCGTTTCCGTCTGAATAAAGACATTTAAATTCATTTATGGGTTAGCTCTTATGACTATTGCCCAAAATTTTTAGCAGTTTTGTTAATGCCTTTATTTAATGAGTAATAATAACTCTTTGGAGATCTTCAGAGGTTGCCTGACCTAAGAAACTCTAGGGAGTTTTAGGGCAAGAGTATCATGTGGTTTTCAGAGCCCTTTGCTTTTCATTTTTTATTTTTTTAAGAGGTTTCGGGATCAATCTGTTTCCGCTGGCTTTTCGTGAACGGCTGCACAACTTTGCCTCTTCCTTTGGTATATGTGTTCTGATGATCTCAGCGAACAACATGTTGGACTCTGTGAATTTGCTTCCATATGGAACAAGTTAGCAGCTATTTAATTTCTAAAAATGTTTATGAAGTCCACAGCCCATTGTTATTTTTAGAGAGGCTTGTTCAGATCTTTGCCAGACAGTTATTTCAAGACTCCAGAGATTCTTTATGAAACTTCCCCAGAAAACACACCACATTAAAGCTACACGAGTTATTGTAAAAATTAAAATAAAGGTATTGATTTCTTGTCTCATTCACATTAATTCTCTTCTAATAGGAGTTATTTTGTATTTAGCCACATGACAAAGAGAATTTTTTTAAGTGAGATTTGTCTATAAGCTTATGTGGTTTTATAATCAATGAGTGAACTGTATTCATAATTGACCAAAAAATGTATATGATGGTTTTAGGAATCTTGCAAGTCTGTAGATAAACTTAAAAAAACAAAGTTGATTTCAATGCATCTGTTCTTAGCATGTAAACTGAGCCTTAGAGACAATATTTCACTTATGCTGTTTCCAGGTTTCCAATATCATGGTCCTTAGGTGATTTAATTTTTCTTCTTGGCCTATTAGCTCAGAGTTGCCCATTTATTCAAGGATTTGGCACTCTTTAGTATTCAGCCTTCAACACTCTTTCTGAACACTTCTTGTGGTTGAATGTCAAACACTCACAAAAGCTGAGAGGTATTTAAATGTGAAAATGAATTCTTTTAATTAGATTTACTCTTTAATCAAGGATGCAAAATACTGTTTCTTGTTCTCAATGAAATTTAGGGGATTAAGTTGAGAACATGTAAAAGTAAATGCATCTGTTTCTGACTGTTGGAAAATCTGCATCTCTCTTCAATTGTTCTTATTTGATATTGTTCTTCTTCTTACATGATGACTTAGTAGTTGCTGTAAAGGAGTATGTGAGTTACAAAACTGCCAGGCTGGCGGCATTAGAGAATTGTACATGACGCTTATCTCTGGGTGGCAACTTAGGGTAAGACAATTGTGGAAAAAGGAAAAGCCCTGAGAAAGGAAGTGGGAAAGGAAAATGATTCATGTAAGGAAGTATAATGTGGCTCCTGATAATTTTGGAGTTTTAGGGACTTTAATAATTTTTTACACACAGTGCCTGTGGTGGAAGATATCATAGGCAAAATAGTAAATTGTAAGCTCTTTTTTTTTTTCTTTTTAAAGCTAGTAGGGATTCAATGAAGATTTTTTTCTTAAAACATTAATTTTAAAATAAAATGAATTTGTCAGTCTCAGGAACCAGTCTCTCTAAGATGAAAAATAATTTTGTTTTGATTTATGCTTTTAATATTTCACACTGGAAATGTAAAACTACAGCAGTTATTTTATAGTGACTGAGATCAGGAAATATGGAGGTAATTCATTATATTTATTATTTTTCTTTATAAAACTATAAATCAATGTTATTGAAAATTAAATGTATGGTCTACTGTGAGGGCATTTTTGAGGTATAACAGTACTTTCCATAAAGCTTTCTAGGATCTGACAGAAACTTGAATTATTCATAAAAGCCTTGGATTTTCCTTCAACCTAATCAAATTAATAAAACAATTTCAATTCCAAAAGCTATTAATGCTCTATGGAAGAGAGCAAAAAGCATGAATTTATCTTCAGTTTCTTTTTGAATTTTGTATACTTCTGGGAATTACCAAGACCAAAAAATAGATTAAAAAAAAAAAAAGGGCATGGTACTGAGTATTATCATTGCTACTTGGCTGTATAATACAGTAGTGGGATAATTTTTGTTCTTCCATTATCACTGTACTTTCAGGGAAGACTATTACTTGTAGTCCCCCGGAGGATCTTCTGAACTCCTTTTTTAAGGAAATAAAAAATAGAGAGAGAGGCATTCTAGTTTTTGAGATTGATTACCATCCTATATGCAAAATATTTTGAAGACCTTTGTAAAATAGAATCATAACATGTGATAAGACAAATATGGACAGCTATATAAAACAAACACAGAAAGGAACAGAGGTGCTACATCACTGGGCATAGGTAGATAAACAAATTCTTTAGTTGGTCACTGAACTGAATTGATTTGAAATTTTTTGGTATCTAAGGCAAGAGGGAAATAAGTTCATCACCTAACTTTCATTGCCTAATCCACAAGCAAGCATGCACATGGAGAAAAAACTTAGGATGTAAATTCAAAGAGAATTTTTTATGTGGATCCTTGTATGGGGACTTTAATAATAAAGTAAACAATGTCTTCAACTCTAGCTTCATCTAGAAACATTGTTCAAATTGACCCTTCTGGATTCAGTCCTCTTTGAAAGCTGAGGATATAATATTAAGCCATTACTCAACGAAGGCATTCCTTAAGGGGGCTCAGATAATAAAGTGTAAGTATTCTACTTGTTGAAGATCTGGCTTAATACAGGCATAGAGCTGAGGGAATCTAGAAAAGGAAGTGCTTTCAAATCCCCTGGGCAGTCTCTATCAAATTTCAGATGCTTTAAGCAGGCCATTCCTAAGTGCTGGATCACAGTCAATTTCAGGATACAATTCTGAACCAGAAACCCATAGACGGGAGTGAGACGCAATTGTTCTGTTATGAGAGTCTAGCTTACATTCTCATCCAGTCAGAAAGCACGGTGTGCTTTAGCAAAGTCATGGGCAGCTATAGTGCTTGAAGATAGGGCCAATATATTTTCCAAATCTTGCTATTTGCCTAGCTAATGTAACCGCAGAGCATGATGGATTTGAATTAGCCAGAAAATGTTTATTCTACCTGTGGAAAGTCCAGTTTCTAAGCAGAACTACATTTTGATAACCTTGCCAGCAAGAGTGAGCTGCAAAATACACATAACATACCTAAATCTGTTGAATGGTATTATTTGAAAATGTCTTTAAAACATTAGAGGATGCCTACCAGATGTTACCAATTTTGATGTAAATGAGACCAAGCAACCCTTTTTGATTTTTATGAACTGATGAGTCCAATGCTTAAGGCCTTTATTTGTTTTATCGACAGAGAAAATTCAACTGTTTGGCTAACATAAAGAAGGATGTTTGGCATCTTGCTTGCTATAGCAGGAGGGAATGCAGTGTATTCATCGAATAGCTCTCCCATATTGTGTAGGTAAAAAAAATAAAAGCAGTGAGGCCAGGATGTAGCATTCTTGAAGACCAATTTCAAATTAGACAACTGCTTGTTATGATGCCCATATGTCTCTCGTACACTCAGAGTCTAATGATCATATCAAGTTTGGGCTGTTTGTCCCACAGGCTGAAGAAAGATGGGTGAGCAAAGAGGGGCAGGAGTCAAGATACTGGAAGCTGAATAATGGTGTTAGAAATCAGTCAGGCTTTGAGCTTAAAGGGCATTGTTCATTCTTGTTCATCAAGAATGCAAAGAGTGTCTATTTGTAAAAGTTGGCTATTCTGGGGTGCCTGGTTGGCACAGCTGGTTAAGTGCCTGACTCTTGGTTTCGGCTCAGATCATGATCTCAGGGTCCTGAGATCAAGCCCCACATCCAGCTTAGCACTCAGCCCAGAGTCTGCTTCGGAATTTCTCTCCCTCTCTGTCTGCCCCTCCTGCTCATACTCTCTTTCTCTCTCTCTCTCTAAAATAAGTAAATAAATCCTAAAAAAAAAATGTTGGCTATTCTGAAGGAATCTAATTTTACAGGGAAAAAAAAACCCACAGCAGGAATAAAGTAGAAATAGTTCTCGGGAAAAGAGTGGGGTCTTTCAAAGTTATTAAAGTAATTTTATCTAGGACTTTGTCTTGAATACTGTCATTGGCTTCCACCAACTAAATAAAATATGCAGTTATGTGAATTTACTTATTTTTAATTTTTAAAAAAAATTAAAAAAAATATTTTTATTTATTTCTTTGACAGAGAGAGAGAGAGAGAACCAGAGAGCACAAGCAGGGGAATGGCAGTGGGAGATGGAGAAGCAGGCTCCCCACTGAGCAGGGATTCCCAATGCAGGGCTCAATCCCAGGCCCCTGGGATCATGACCTGAGCCAAAGGCAGACGCTTAACTGACTGAGCCACTTAGGTGCCCCCGTTGTGTGAATTTAAATGGAGATTTATGTTTCTTTTTTTTAAATTAAAGGTTTTTATTTATTTATTTGACAGAGAGAGACACAGTGAGAGAGGGAACACAAGCAGGGGGAGTGGGAGAGGGAGAAGCAGGCTTCCCACAGAGCAGGGAGCCCGACACAGGGCTCGATCCCAGGACCCTGGGATCATCACCTGAACCGAAGGCAGATGTTTAAAGACTGAGCCACCCAGGTGCCCTGAGATTTATGCTTCCATTAATTCCTTGTCAAAAGTGAAATTATAAATAACCATTTCTCCAAATTTTCATTGTTTTTCTCTATGCCTGAATCCAAAGCTGCTTCTTGAAATCTTACACTCTATGTTTTATGAAATACTTATGAATATTTTTAACGTTATATAATACATCTTATGTATTTATTATATATATATTTATATACTCTGAAAATATTTTGAATATGGAAATAAAAGGAGGAATGTGAAGACAAAAAAAGTGTGATAGGTTCCCAGGGCTGTCATAATGAAGTACCACAAAGTGGGGGCTTTAAACAATAGAAATTTGTTCTTTCACAGTTCTGGAAGCTAAAGTCCAAAATCAAGGTGATGGTAGGCCTATGCTCTCTACAGTCTCCAGGGGAAGATCCTACCTTGCTTCTGCTTACTCTTTGGAGGCCCAGGTGTTCCTTTGCTTGTGGCCACATCACTCCAATCTCTGCTTTGGTCTTCACATGGTCATCTTCCTTCTTTCTGTCCTCCTTCTCTTCTTATAAGGATAGCAGTGGTATTGGATTAAGGGCCCACCCTACTCCAGCATGACCTCACCTTAACCTGACTAATTACATCTGCGACCATTCTACTTCCAGGTAGGTCATATTCTGAGGTCCTGGGGGTTGTTAGGGCTTCCACATATCTCTCTGGGGGACATAATTCAACCCATATCAAGGGGTATTTTGTTCCGCTTGTTTGGTGAGGGTGTGAATCTTTATAGAATCAAGAGTCGTGTAAAGCCAGACCTTTGTTTTCCAGTTTAAAAAAAAAAAAAAAAAAAAAGCCAAGCCTGGGTTTATCTCTCTATTACCTGTGATTTGAAAAAGAAAAGATAGAGGTGAGTTAAAGAATTGGTGAAATCTTCTATCTTTACTTCACTGTGCTGTAATCTCGTATTCTCACCTACCCAGTTATGGAGTCCGACTCAGCAGTAATGATTTTGAAAATCAAAGTGTGTTTAAGGAAGGACACAATTTTAGCAGAGGCCAGAGTACCAATTTGAAGAATAAAAATAAAATAAATAATGATATTAATTGATCATTAATGCTGATGTCCCTCAGATAGCCCAGAGGATGCCATTTATGGTATAAATTTACAGAGAATCAGTTTCACCAGCTATTTTCATCGAAGTTTCAAACATTTATCTCCACAGAGTGAGCCCATGGGAAAACGATTTTCTGATCTAAATTTTCTTTGCATGGAAGGAGATGTGGATTCACCACTCATTAGTTTAATGACCTTGGTAAATAAGCCCATTAATCTTTGAATTTTTTCTGCATTTGTAAAACAAGAGTAATAGTAACTTAACCATTAATTTAATAGGGCATTTTAATATAAAAGCCATTTATACACTGTAATGTTATATATACAAATGTAAGAATTTATTTTTGGACAGTGTCTTCATGGAGCCTTTAAGAGGCACTATGACATAGCAGTTATAGCACAGGACCAGAGTGAGGCTGATTTGGATAGAATTTCAGCTCTATGATCTACTAAGGTGTGATCCGGATCTCTCAGTGCCTCTGTTTACTTGTCTGTAAAATGAGGATGATAGTATTTACTTCCCAGGTTGTTAAGAAAATTATACAAATTAATAAGATAAATGTGAGGCAACTAGGATAGTGCTTGTTATGTAGTAAACATTCAATAAATGTAAACTAAGGATGATGATTACCATAAACTCTGGCATTCAAGTCTCCCCAGCAAATGCTTGGAACATATACTATTTAGAAGACAATGAAATTGGTTCCAGAAGAACAGGATGTTAGTTAATATATGTAACATAGCATACCTACGTGCACATGCGCACACACACACACACACACACACACACACACACAATGGTCTGTATAGGTAGCTATGCAGTTTGGAGGTATATAGGTGGTGGGGAGTGGAGAATGGAACCTGAAAAAGTTCACATAGGACTGGACAAAGATGAGGGTGTAGTGGTGACCTGAAGAGAGTAAAAAAAATTGTTGAAAATAGTCACTGTGGTGAGTGATTAAGAAATAATAATGAAAGACTGCTTTAAAAAATTACAGCAATATTGTGGGTCTAGTTTACGCTGAGCTTATGGTACCCCAGATATGGCAGCACCAATCATTTTTGTGGGTTTCAGCACTGCTGTCTGGCTTAGCTGAACGGGAAGAGTGCGATGGGAGAAGAAATAACCTTCAAATGTTGATTGTGAGCCTAAGGCTGTCAGCTTTAGAAACAATGGATTTTTTATTGAAACTGTCAAAAAAATTTTTTTTTTACTCTTGAATCTCACACTTAACTTGTGAATCTTGTTGAGCTTAAGGGTTAATAATCATTTGATTAGTCAGTAATGTGAAATGGTTTAAACAGATATGTGTCAGGTAGGTCATCTTCTATCGTAAGTGGGACATAATCCAATTGAAACCAGCTTAAGCAAGGCGAAATGACTGAATTTAGTGCCCAAATAATGTCAGTGGTTTCTTTCCCTCTCTTAGGATTGCCTCTTCTCTGCTGCCTTCTTTCTCAGTTCTGTCTGTGTCCAAAGAGCTTCATGGATTTCAGAGTCTTCGTCAATTCAAGATAAACCCAGCAGAAAAAGAACTTTATCAGGCAACTCCCACACCAGATCTAAGTTGCACCGATAGAGCAGTTTTGGTCACATTCTATCCTTCAACCTATCACTGTGACCAGGAATGGATGAGGTGCTGAGTGACTTACAGTGGTTTAGAGACTGAGATAGAAGGAAGGGTGGAAGCCCAAATGAAGTTTAGGGTTGTTGAAGAAGGGAGGCTGGATGTTGGTGAAGCAAGTACTGGATACCCATTGAAGGCCAACACATCTTAAACAGTTGCCTAAAACGCCCTTGCTATAACTAGGACTTGAACTAATTATAAGAAGATTGTATAGAATGGAAGCACAGAGGGATCCCTGGGTGGCTCAGTCAGTTAAGCATCTGCCTTCATCTCAGGTCATGATTGCAGGGTCCTGGGATCGAGCCCCACATCCAGCTCCCTGCTCAGCGGGGAGCCTGCTTCTCCCTCTGCCTGCTGCTCCCTCTGCTTGTGCTTGTGCTCTCTCTCTCTCTCTGACAAATAAATTAAATCTTAAAAAAAAAAATAGGATGGAAGCACAGATTTTATTCTGGGTAAGTACAAGGAGATGATGTACCTTGAGTTATTGTAAATAAAACTCCATTAAGGCAGCTAAGCTAGTGCTTTCGGTTGTTTAGATGAAGTAATGAGTAGGTCTATAACCACCTTTACTTTTATTCTTTTTTATTGAAAAATTGGATTCAAGCTAGGCACAGAACTGAAAGGCTAATTTAGATGACTGCTTCTTGTCTAAGAAGCAACTAAAATTTGTTGTTCTTTTCATTTTAATATGATAAATAGGAATGTTTAAAATCCATTTTTCAAGTGGTTTAAGCATTAAAATTGGCTTTGATCTTTTAACATGTTTTCATCCTTAAATTTGTGTTATAGTGTTATGTAATAGGAAGGAGATACTTAAATTGAATTAAAAACTGGGCTTGACAGCTAAAAAGGAATAACTATGATTTAAATACAAACAAAAGCTGTAGACATGTATTTTTGTGACTACAATCTTAGAAACTCACTTTGGTGACTAAAGACTTTATAAACTATAATTTAAAAAATGTCTACAATTACATTTACATAAAATATAATGAATACAAGGAAAGGGTATATAGTGCCAAATTTCCCACACTATTCTAAAAACAAAGGGGTTTTACGATTATTACTTTTCTTTTGAGAAAAAGAAGCCTTAATGTAAAAATATTAGATAGCTGGAAAAATGTTACAAAAACCTTAAAATTAGGCTTTTGTAACTGGCTTTCCTAGTTCTTCCCTGAAAGGGAGAAACACTAGCAACATATTGAAATATATTTGAAGACATCACAAAGCTAGATATTGCATTGATCTATGAGGCACTTCCAGCAAAAATATGTCCAAAAACACCATGAGAATCATCTTTTAATGCAATAGTTTACTTTGTGTTCTACAAATCTAAATGTTCCACTGTATTTTGATATGATTATTTATATGAATTATAATCACTTAAGGACACTTGAAAAGTTATATGGTTTAAGGATTTTAAAGATGGAGAGATGTCTTTGACTTTTACCAGAAATTTTGTTACTGATTATTTCAAACTGGGGTGTAGGTATTTATAAAACTCCTTGAGAGAAAGAAATGTTCTTCTCACATGACATCCAAGGTAGATGTGTGTTGCTTAGTCTTCAAGAATAATAACTGTGAGGATGCCAGATAAAATGCCTTTATTACTTAATTGTTGCCAACCAACTAACATTCACTGGCAAACTATCGTCTATTGTACTATATGACTTGGTGTCTGCATAAGGACAACAGTTTGGTTCAAGGCTGACCAGACTGAGGTGGGTGGTGTTTTCCTAACAGAGCTGGTTTGGCCCAGCTAGCTACTCCAGCAAAAATGTATTGTGGGAATCAGTTTGTTCTCCCACAGTGAGGGGAATTTTCCAGCCAATACATTCGATTGTTCTTGCGTGAATAGCGCAAGTATTAGAAGGGGAGAACTGACATAACTTTATGTGAAACCAGCTCCTGCCTGTTTCTGCTGGACACACCCAGTTCAGAGTGCTGTTAATGTTAACCCAGGGCTTGGGAGAGAGGGCAATGCAGACAGTAATAGCAGTATGGCCATAGAAGTTGTTAAAATACTGACTTACTTCTGTTGGTAAGTAGCCACTGTCCTGAGTAGCCTTCCTCAGCAACAACCCCAGGCCATCTTCCCCTAGACCCAGGACCCCTACCTAGACCTCTCCATGATATAGCAAGTCAAGGCAATTACTGGCAGAGCAGAGGGCCTCTCCAGGGCTGTGGGCAGTACCTGTTCTGATTGGCTGGTGTCTGTGTGCTTCCAGTTCTTGACTCTACCGAGTATCACCTGACAAAGAGCTAGTGAAATGTCATTTCAGCACATCAGTTGAAGAACAGAAACTTAAAACCTCAGGACAACGACAGTGATCACAAGAGAGGAAAGGGCCCCTGGAAGGAAATCAGGTGGGCCTTCAGATCCTCATGCTTCTTTAAGGACTGCCTTGCTATTAAATGTGATGTAGTTTTGTCCTTCCTCATTCTTTCTGCCTCCACTTTTGGAACTGGTTCTGTTTATAATTCTTCCTAGGACTTACAGCAATTGCTCTCAAGTTCCATGGTGGAGCATTTCTGCTAATGAGCATATGCCGGAAATGTGTGGGTAGGATGATAACAACCCACCCACTTTTAAGCTTATTTTAGAAGATGCAATCATTAGAAAATGAAACTTAATTAATGAGCAAATTAAGACAAATGCCAAATATGGATTAGAGATTTCTATATTTCCTTTTTTATTTTACCTAGAATCTTTAAGAAACCTAAATGATCTTGTAACTCTGTTGGTTTAAACCCTCTAATGGCTTCTCATTGCTCTGAGAATAAAATCCTCACCCTTATTATGACCCACAAGGCTCTCTATAATTTGGCCATGGCCCTTCTCTCTGATCTGATCTCATTTGGTTCTTCCCCATTCTCACTCTGCATTTGGCACACTGGCCTTACAAAGATATCCTAAGCTGATCCCTTCCGATCCCTTGCCTCAGGACCTTTGCACTTGTTGCTCCCTCTGGTGCAAATATCTTCCGTGGGATACTATCATTCCATTCTTAGCTCCTTAGAGAGCTGTTTCTTGATTGTACTATATGATATTGCCCTCCTTTTTGGCACTCTGGCTTATCCATAGCTCTAGTCACTATCAGAAATAATTTCATTATTTGTTTATGGTCTGTCTCCCTCCTCCAGAATGTGACTTCGGGCTTCTTCACCACTGTAGCCTGGTAGCTAAAAGAATGAGAAGCAGTGTAGTGTAGAAGAGGCAATATAGACTAGTGGTTAATATGCAGGCTCTGGAGCTAGAAAACTTGTGTTAGAAACTCAGTTCTACTCCCTATGCCTGCCACTCCCTTGCTTGTGTTTCTCTCTGTGTGTCAAATAAATAAAAATCTTAAAAAAAAAATAAAGAAAAAGAAAATGGCAAGATTTCATTCTCTGGAATGCCTGGGTGGCTCAATTGGTTAAGCATCTGCCTTTGGCTCAGGTCATGATCCCAGGGTCCTGGGATAAAGTCCCACACTGGGCTCCCTGCTCACCGGGGAGCCTGCTTCTCCCTCTGCCTGCCGCTTCCCCTGCTTGTGCTCTCTCCCTCTCTCTCTGACAAGTAAATAAAATTAAAAAAAAACAAACAAACACAGTTCTACCATCTAATTGCTGAATGATTTTAGGAATCAGTAGCATCCATGGTGTAGTGTTCTTGTGAAAATTAAATGAGCTAATAAGTTAAAAAATTCACTTAGAACAGAGTCTGGTATATAATGAACACTATATAAATATTTGATAGCTTTATTTCTTATTTTTTCATTAGAATATAAGCTCCATAAGGGCTGGATTTTACTGTTTTGTTTACTGACCAATCCTTAGCACCTAAAACAATATGTGGCTCATTATTGGCACTCAAAAACTAATGTTGAGAAAATTGTTAAAAGTATCCTTTTTTTGAATTATGTTAACCATAGGAATTAGAGAGTAAGCTTTTCTAATTTTATCATTTCCTCCACATCTGTAATCACATAACACCATGGTTAAATATTGGGTTTACTTATGTGTGGGAATTTCCCAGTTCTGGTGACTATAGTCTCTGTAAATAGTTACAATTTGTTAATTAATGATAGGACTCCTTCTTCCTCAGCCTGGCTGGGCCTTAGACATTCCTCTCGAGCCAGTGTTTCAGGATGATGATGCCAATCAAGAGTAAGCATGCAAGGCAAAACCCAGTTACTATCTTAACGTATAGGGAATGTATGTGTTGTAAGAGTGATACATAATGGAGTTTATTTCTATTCTACATTCACCTGAAAGACCTACCTGTTCCTGTCTCTCCTGGTCACTCAGAATGATGGGGATAGAGAAATAAAGAATGCTATTTCTCATTTCTTCCCAGGACACCAAGGTACTTTGATTTATTTTTTAGGGGTTGAAGTGTACTCAGATCACAGGTAAGAGGACCATAAGAAATTATTAAATCTCACTGCTTAAATAAATGTTCTTCACCTGACTAATAGCAGCAGAAGAGGTCTACACTTTTTAGGTGTTAACATTGTCTAAATATGAAAATTAAGTACCACTGGTTTCTCTAAGTTAAAGAAAAATAAAACAAAATACATGACGTATATATGGAAAATCTCAGAGATATTGATAAGGTTATGGCAAGCATTCACAGAAGAAAGCAACTACTATTTGAAAGTCTTAATTTTCTTCACAATTTAGTGAGATTCTATTTGTAATATTGAAGCTGCCTTCACATTTGTTTCTCGCTTTCTGACCCAGCTATCATTTATATTGGTTGCTTGGAGCTTGGCGTTAATGAGTTCATAGTCAGAGGGTTCAGTTCCCTGTCTTCCTGTCAGAATTAGTTAGATCAACACAAGAGAAGGCTGTTCTGTGATCACTGACTTTACCATGATTCTGGTTATTTGTCCCAGGTGTGTGGCCAGTTGTTTATAAAGTAGGGGCTTCGTTCTTGCATTCAAGTCAACAATATTTACTGAACTCTTATTATTATTCCCTCAATTCCAAGATATGAATGATGAAAAGGTACACCATTACTGTAATATCGGGAGTAAAATAAACCTTATTTCATTAGGCAAACCCATGGATTATAATACGTATAGAAACTTAAAATAGGAGAAAATATATTTGTCTTAGAATTTGGAAAATATGGTTTGGAGCATAACCCCTTGCCATTATAAGAAAAGAACACAGAAGTATATATTTTGTACTTTTGATGGCTACGTCTTTAATTTAATGCATATTTTATTAGCTCTAGAGCTCATGCTCTCTATGAGATTAAACTGCTTGCCCTATATACTGAGATACATATAAGCCTATGTATGTTATTTTAAAAATATAATGTATTACATCTCTATATAACTATTTATAAAATACATATTATAAATATATAACACCTATAATATAGATACATAATAATAATATAATATAGTATAATAATATATTAAATACATTTATGTATAGCTACTTATAAAATACATATAACTATATATTATAAATGTTAGATACATAATTATTTTATATACAACTAAAATACAGTTATACAGAAATATATATTCATACATATGTGCATAAATATGCTAAGATATAAAATATATATTATTATTTATTCCTACCATTTGTACATCATTCAGCAAATATCTATGGAGCACCAAGTACTGTCTAAGTTTGGTAAAAATATGCAAAAAATCAGAAAAGGTCCCTGTTTCTATGAAATAGTAAGGGAGAAACATATAAATATAAAATTAAAAGATAGCGATAAGGCCACAAACTCTAAAACAGGATAATCTGTTAAGAGTCTGGGAAGAGAAGCAGTCTACTTTGGTCGAGGAAACCCCTGGGAAGATTATGGTTGAGCTAAGATCCTGAAGATGAGATGCAGCAAGCAAAATGTAACCATGGGGTAGAGCGTTTCATGAAGAGAACAGAGCAGAAATTCCAAGGTGGAAAGGAAATTGGTAAATTTGAACAACAGCTACAATGACAACTAAAGCCAACGAGTCTGGAGCTAGAGACTGAGACGGAAATGATATGATATGAGCTCAGGATAGTAGGAAGGGTAGTGATGGTAGAGTGGCTTGTAGGCTATGGTAAAGAGTTTTTATTTTATTCTATGAACAGTGGGGAACATTGGGGGAATAAACACAATCACAGTGTGTTTTGCTTTACATTAAAAAACATTTTTGGGGGGTGCCTGGGTAGCTCAGTCAGTTAAGTGTCTGCCTTTGGCTCAGGTCATGATCCCGGAGTCCTGGGATCCAGTCCCACGTTGGGCTCCCTGCTCAGCGGGAAGTCTGCCTCTCCCTCTCCATTTGCCTCTCCCCCTGCTCATGCTCTCATTCTGTCTCAAATAAATAAATAAAATCTTTACAAAAATAAAATAGAAAACATTTTTTGATAGTAATGTCTGTCCTAAAGGGGTCAGGAATGGAGGTGGGGAGACCAGCTTAGAGGTTATTGGATGATAGAGATGATGGTAGTTTGACAAGGGCGAGAGCAGTGATGATAGGGAGTACTGGACAGATTCAGGATGTTTTGGAGATAGAAGTGTCAGAACTTGCTTATGGACTGTGTTTCTGGAGTGGAGAAAAAAGAATCAAATACAATTTGATTTAATCAACAATGTGGGTTGATGCTACTTTCTGAGATTGGGAAAGAATAACTTTTTGGCAGCAGAGAGAAGTCAAGTCTTCTGTTTTGACCATGATAGTCTTGAGAAAAGCCCATGACAGCTCTAAATAGAGATTCTATTAGTCACAGAAACAACATAAAGCAAACTGATAACATAAAAATGTTAGTTTAATATCACTTTTGGAAATGTGGTATATTTAAAATGAAGAAACTAAGGTTATTGAGACTCAGAATTATCTAACAAGTTGATCCTGGAAAACCATCATGTCTGATCTCTGAATTCTTATCTTTAATAATAGTTCAAAGAAAAATATGGTTCTCTATTGATGGGGCATTATATGGTAAGACACATTTTAAATGTATATTTTAAGAAATGTTTATAACATAGTAGTAGGAAATTATAAAAGACAAGATTTTTTTCTGTAATAATGGTATTTGAGCTATTGTCTGCACACCAAAGGGTATTCCAAGCACTGAATCCAAGATAACTAAAGAAAGATGGACAAAAATACAACAGATTCTATTCTGGCAAATATTCACAAGAGTACACGATACACGATAAGTTCTTTCTAAAACATGTTAGATTGTGATCCAGACAGAATATACCATACTCTTTGGAGTTCTCGCAGGTGTATTATAATTTGTTACTGTATAAATAGATTTAGACTTATTTAGAATAATGAACCAAAAGGCTCAGTAACCTGGTCTTGTTTACAATACCAAAAGTACAAGGTATTCAAACTTATGTAACTGGGGATACCAGAGCTTTCATTTATATAGTGCTGTAAATGTACAGAAGACTTTATAATAGGTTGAACTGTGCCCCAAACCAAAAAATTAGCCAATTATTATAATTCGAGCTCAATGGGAAGCTGGTTCTGCAATGGAGATTTGTGTGCAGCTGGTTTATTGGGAGTGGTCTTGGGAATGACACTTTTAATGGCAAGAGTGAAGCTGGATTGTGTAGTGGGAGAAGTTGAATTGCAATGCAGTTGTAACAGAACTATCAGCTAAACTCACGTGGAGATCTCAAGCTAAGATGATGACTCTTTTGAGATGTCTTGGACTGAGGAAAGGGGTCCTGGCTTTTTGTACCTGCTCATTGATTAGTGGGTTAGTGTGGGTGTGACCTTGGATGAAGCAGCTTCCTGCAGCTGGGGGCCATCCCTGAGGAGAGACTCAAGCTGTCATTAGACAATACAAGCAGCAGCTGGGAAATGAGTGCCTCAGTTGTGAAAGGGAATGCTAGAGTCCACCACTTGTGCTACTCAGATCCATTAGCCTCCCATAATAGGTACACCCTATCTGGCAATGACTCCTCTAGGATTCCAGTTGATCTCTTTTCCTGGGGAAACTTACTACAGTAAGATGTGTAAGAGAAACTATAGCCAGCACCACAGCCTTAGGGTTGCAACTGATACCATCTCCCTTTTCTACTTTCCCTTCTAGACTTTTCTTAGCTTCAGCAGGCACCTCTGCTACTCTAGGTGGTTTACGTGGTGGGTTGACTCAGACCTTAACTCTAGAGTGGTCATCATGCCCTTCTTGGGTCATAGGTGATACACTTGTCCATTTATTTTCAAATAAATGACTCTTCGAGGAAAACGGTTCCTTTCCTGACTTGCTGGTCACTTGCCTCAAGTAGCCTAAAGTGACTGGGCAGTGGCTTAAAATATGGTAGGAATCTTGCTATCTCTACTCATGGAAGCATTCTACTTCAATCAGTTCCAGGCAAGATGAATTGCTGCCACCAATGAGACCAACACTGAACTCGATATGGCACAGTCCCTTGAGGAAATGAAACATTTTTTTGGTGGCAAGGCCATTACATTGGACCTCTTTCATCCTGGAATTAACTGTATTATACTGTAAATCAATGTAATGGACTGGCCACCATGTGATGTTTTATTTCTCTAAGGGAGGATGCCATAGTGGGGGCTTAGTTTTGTTCTTTATTAGTGGCAGATTGTCCATTTGGGCAGAGTAATTAGATAAAACTTAGTGAGTGGGGAGTCCATGCTGTTTGGACCATCATACCCTCCATTCTTGCCAATGTGGTAACTCTACAAATACTCATGCAAATATTGTTCCAGTGTTGGGGTGGCTGATAACATAGGCTTTGTAATATCCGCTACTCAAGTCATCTTATCTACTTTGTTGATTAGTGCCTCTTCTGGGATGGGTCATCTCTGGTGGGCATTAGCACATGATACAAAGATCTTTAGACTATGTGCCCACTCCTATATCCACGTATCTCTTTGCCTCATTGTCCCTATCTTTCAGTCTTTTCCCTTCCAGGCTCCTGCCCAACCAGCCAAGCCATGTGCTACTTTGGGTAATATACTTGCCTCAGGCCACTTCTTTTTTCAACACAGAGTGGATGACTAGCTCCATTGGGAGAATTTCCTCAATGATGTCTTTCAGGGCCCCTCTGAAAGTGAAGTGGTGGATCATTTTTGGTTTGCATCTACATACTAAGCTAAACCATCCATGATATTCTCCTCCATCTTCTCCTAAGCAGACACCCTACTTCCCAAGCAGTCATAAGTGTGAGATAAAGGAGAGACATTGTTGCAATAGTGCTGGATGCCTTCTAAGGAGATATGGAAAATAGGGTTGGGCAACAGGAGAAGTTGAACTTATGACTCAGTTGCAAGAGAGCCTTTAGCAGACTCCATAGGGAGCTGGAAAGCTAGTACAACTTGTTAGATACATATTGAATCTCAAATTGAAGCCAGAGGCTGGACCTTTGTACTCTTGTGTGGACCAGTCCTTGGATGTGGACTGCCTCTAAGGAGAGAATGTAAAGCTTGGGTAAGGCAGTACCCTTCAGTTTATTGCAATTCCTGGTGTTGGGCTAAGCTGTGACTTCTTCAAGCAACACTCCACATAGCTGGAGGAGTAAGCACCTAAGTCTTAAAGTGGGGATCTTGGTATATACCAAAAATCAATGATATCAACCCCAAACGAAGCACATTTCCCCAGGATAGTTTATAGCATCTGAAGGAACAAGATAAAAAAAAAAAATACTGGACTGGTTGAAGCCAAAATAATATAAAAGTAGCACTTTGAATTTGGGGGACTATTGGGCATTTCAATCATCTCAATAATTGGGCCTCATACAGGTAAGTGAGGAAAGTTAAAAGGCAGAAATGAAGGATCAGAGTATTGGGGTCAAAATGGAATGTGTCATCTATGTCCATTTGAAGTCTGATCCACCTCCCCTCATTTTCAAACTCAGCAAAAAAGCACTTTAAGAGGCAACCCCATATATGCAGAGACAAAAACCTGGCTACCATCTTTGACTCTATTTGCTTCCACATTAGTTTCAATCACCATTCCCTGTGGATAGGCACACTGTGATTTCTCTTGAACTTGCCACTCCTCTTTATATATATTGCTTTAGTTCAGGTTATAATCAATTTTACCTGGCTCATAAAAACAGTTTATTTCCTTGCCTTCAACCTCACACCTTCCCTGGGCATTACACACACACACACACACACACACACACACACACACACACACACACACACATTGTACTACTTCAACTAGAATGATTTTTCTAGAAGGCAAATCTGATGATGTTTTATGTCCCTGTTTAAAATTCACAAATGACTACTTACTGTGGTCCTCATAAACTCCAGTTCCTTAAATGGAATACAAAGCTTTTTCTAACCTAGTCTTTGTCTGTCCCATTGAATGCTCTCTCTTTACTCCTGCCTTGATCCCTTTTGTTTTAGCCTTATAAGCTTGGGGTTTCGCTCACACTCACTGTTATCTGTACCCTCTAGGCTTTTCTTTGGCTGTTGCCTTTGCCTGGAACCCTCCCTTGGAAGGCAGGACAATAGTTCCCCAAAGACATCCTCATCCTGGTTCCTGCAACCTGTGAGTATGTTCCCTTAAATGGCAAAAGGGACTTTGCCGATGTGATTAAGTCAAGGATTTTGAGATGCAAAGAGTAGCCTGGATTACCCAGATGGGACCAATGTAATCACAAGGTTCCTTATAGGAAGGTGGGTCAGAGTCAGGGAGGATAAGGTGATAAAAGAAGCAGAGGTCAGAGTGAGGTCATTGACAAGAAGCTTGTGGAAGGAGGAATGCTGTAGCCTCTAGAAGTAAGAAACAGATTTCCTCTTAGAGCCCCCAGAAGCAAAACAGCTCTGCTGATGTCTTCATTTTGGCCTAGGGAGACCCATTTCAGATTTCTGCCCCCCCCCGATTGTAAAATAATAAATTTTTGTTATTTTAACCCACTAAATTTGCTGTCATTTTATATACCACCAATAGGAAACTCATACACCTCCCCTGTGATTAAATTCCATTAAGTGTTTAAGACTCAGCTGAAGCAGCAATTCTGGTAGAGGAGATTCTCCTCCATGTTCCAACAGCTAACACAGCATTCCTTCTGCTCTCTGTAGTTATCTAGTTATTGTCATCCCCCACTTCCCCTGTTCCCCTTTTCCACCTCTTACACCTACTTGAGAGCCATAACTGCATCTAAATGACTGTGAGCCATGGCAGACCAGAAGTTCCTGTTTTGTTCTGTGGGGCCAGGAGTCTGCAATGTGGTGTGCTCATCTTTCTTCTCCCCCACAAAGGTCTCAAACAGCTTAGATGGGAGGCTGAATGCGATGACTGGACCTAATTTTTGCTATTCAACCATTTTTCTTGATCTTCCTGTCTGACTCCATACATTCCAGACTGTTCAATGGATTTGTAATAAACTTCCAAGATGAAGTGTCCAGTGCACGGGTGCAGTGAGTTTGTAATGTGTCTCCTGCCACTGCCATCTTGTTCTTAGGTCTCCCTCTACGCTTTGAAGCCATCACTGCTGTCCGGCTATAGGCCACTTTGTTTTCTGTGTTGAGAGCTTATGCTTGTTTGGAATTTGTGCAAAAAGAGAGGAGGGTAGTTCATGCGAGTCAGCTCAGATGAGCTTGGGAAGAGGCAGAGTGATGGGTTCTTTTGCAGAGTGTTCATGGAGATCCTCAGGCAACTGCTGAACAGAGGTCCTTACTTCACCACGGCACAAAGAATACTCCATATATGAATCTCCCTCCCACCTTTTGTGCTGGGTTCCTAGAATCCTGAGAGGTGGTCTTTAGGCTTCCATGAGGCCCCTGGCACTGGCCAAGCAGCTCTCTACAGTCTACGGGGACCTCTTCCTTTCTGGGGTCTTCAGGCTTTTCCTGCCTCAACCTCCATCTTGCACATTTCTCCATTCCTCTATTCTTTTACCTGTTCTATTTTTATGGCTTGAACTTACTCACTTCCCTCAGGCCCTCTCTTCTGAGCCTCTGGAGACTGTTTTAGAAATTAAAAACAAATATCCAAAATAGACTTTTCCTCAAGGCTATGTGCTTGACTCTGGCTGACTAGGGGTAAAGTCACAGGAGTTGAGAAGAAAAACACAAATATTCCAAAAAAATTAACTTGCTACATTCCAGTCTCTTTATAAATAAATATTCGTGAAATGAATGAGTAGAGAGAGGGAATGTAAGAGAATATCAAGGTTTTGGTTGGGGAAGTAGTGTTCAACTCTAGACTTCCTTCTGGGTTCCACCTGGTGGTCCTTATATCACTGGTTGATAACCACTGTTTCAGGAAGCTTTCAGGTTGAGCATTTTGGCTAGAAACTGAATAAGTTGGAAGGTGCTGTCAAATGTTACAGCGAAGAAAACTCTGATTTTTAGGTAACCAGGTAAGAGAAGATAGAGTGTACATAATCCAAGTATGTACCTCTCTTCCATTCTCTTTCATGGGTCACATTTTTCCATGAAATAGGAAAGAGAATGATTTTTGTCTTAGGCTTCTCTGTCCTCCTCAGCACCAAAAGGTCCTCTCTCTGTCACTCCCTTTTCCTCTATGGGCCAAAACTTCCTTTGCTGTGGTTACCCTCTTGAACTCCTAGAATCAGGCCCCATGGCGACCTAAATGACATCTTACTCTTTGCCAAGAGTCAGGCTATGGAAAGGCCACACCTCCCTTCCCTGTCCCAAACCTTCATATTCCACACCAGTGCTGTACTAGGAGTAGAGGTGACTGATGTTAAGATGGATTGAGTTAACTAAAGGCAGCAACAACTAAGTAGCGGAAAATTTGAAGCTGCTGTATAATAGTTCCCATAGTCCCTCAAGGAGGGACTATCGTTTGTTTGTAATCTCGTTTTCTTCAGGTCTCTTGGTAAAACCAAGTCCTTTATATGTCCATATGTCCATCCTGAGTCACTCAACCAGTTTTCAGGGAATCCTACCCTGTATTCATAAGGTTTGGTGTGATCTCAGATTCCATCTTCCTCCTTCTAACCCCTTCCCTTCTGTAATGCAAAGATCCCTTCCCATGACTTTGAAATGACAGCCTGTCAAGTCTTCATTACATTCTTAATCTGGGGCTCCCAGTGTCCCAGTCTGTCTCTGGGGAAACAAGGGGAAAAATTCAGTCCTCTAGCTACATCTGTCTCATTTGTAGATGGCAGAAAGTCCATGGTCATTGCCAAACCTCTATTAATGGTTTTTAGTGGGTGATAGTTGAAGTTTGCAAAGGATTTCTCATCATTACACTGGAGGGAAGAGGGTGAAAAGTAGAACATAAAACCGTGTTTTACTCTGGTGAAATCTTTATCCTGAGGTGGGGGGAGGGGTCTTTACTTGCCATAGCTCAGGAAGGGCAGTTTTATTCTGATGGCTGTCTAGCTTTGTTCCCACAGTGAATTTCTTGTACTCTCTTTCAAGATGATGGGATTAGATATTGAGTGACCCTCTCACCACCTTCCCTTTCCCTTCCCCTTCTGCCCGGAAGCCTGGTTTGTAAAAGAAGCTCAGGTATTTCACCCAGGGAGGTGTCCCTGGTGAGGAAAAGTCACAGTTTTATTGATTAAAATCTTAGTATAACATCCATAATTGGCATTTTCCTGTAATTTGGTGCCAGGTGGCCTCACCATTTTCTCTAGGGACTATATATCAAATGCTATTTTTCATGCTCCTGTTTGCTGATAAGGGCTTGATAAAACCACTAGTTTAACCCGATGTTAGATTTCCGGAGATGAAAGAGCTGGTACAGAGTGCCAAATGTTCTCAAATACACTGACAAGCCATTCCAGGACTTTAAAATGACTCAGGAAAAAAAAAAAATCTTTAGGTTTGGGTGTGTGTTTATGTTTTCATTCCCTACCTTCGGCATGTATTTTTGTCCATTGCAAACAATTTCCAATCAATAATTAAAATTGGTAAACAGATCTACAGGGGAAAAAATCCTTCAGTTTGAGTTTAATAGATTGCCTCTCAAAGTCACTCCCTGACACAGCAAGTTGCTGAGGGAGTTTGTGCCAGTAAGTAGGAAAGAATGGGGTTGATTAAAAAGTGAGACAACACAAAACCTGACATCCTGTTGTGAGTTTAAAAATAAAGCAAAATAACTATTAGCAACCCATGTTGATTTCTGTCAAACTATCTTTATCTGTGCAGTAAGACAAAGGAATAACACAGGGCTTCTTGTCAGAGTAACTTTGGGCTTTATGGGAATTAGTGATTTTTTTTTTACCCTCCAACTTCTGTCTTTTTTGTCTTCTTCGGATGTTTCTTCTCCTGGGGAGACTCATGAGACACCTATTAGTAGTCTGGAGCCTACAGGTAGTGTCTGAGTTGCTGCAGGAGGAGAAATGGGATGTCTTTTGGCTTTCTTTTTGTGTAGATTTGTTGCATGTTTACCATTTCTTTTTGTGTAGATTTGTTGCATGTTTACCAAGGTGAAAGGATTAGTGCCCTGGAGATCATTTGCTTTCATAAGCTTTAAACTAGAGCAGCAAAAGTTTCATGCCTTGATTCTCTTCCAACAGCTCTTTCTCTCAGCAAGGCATAGAGGAGCAAGCTGAGACCTACAGATTGCCAGCAGACTTTTCCAACAAAATTGCCCTGTCTCAATCGGTTAAACTGGGTGGGAAGGGAGAGCCTCTGCCAGTTTTCGCCCATCTCTTCCACCTTGTGGAGAGACACCCGAAGCATTCCACAGGGCTTTATAATCAAGATGAAATACTCCAGATTTCTAAGTGTCGGTGATACCCAAGCCCCAGTCCATATGTATGGATAATTCACGTACTTTCTAACCTTTGCGTTTTGCATATAACCTCCCTGTCAAAACACTGGTTTTCTAGAGATTCATATAGACTGAAAAGTTAAGTAGAAAACTGAAGCTAAGCATGATTTCCATTTAATGTAAAAAAAAATAGTAGTTGGTATAGAAACTAAAAATTTTGTTCTCCAGAAATTTACAGCAGGTGCTTTCCCATATGACTGGCATCTAAAAGATAATGGTTTAAAATGTTGGTTTTGAAATGGAATATAATAGATGCTAGAATGACAGCTGCAAAACAAACAATAACCCCAAAGCCGGATTGAAACAAATTCAAAACCAGGTAAATGTAAGCAGCCCCTGTTCCCAAATTACCTTACTTAAGAAAATATAGTAAGAAAAGAAAAGCAAAAGAAAGAAATTAATTTATACTCTTCATATTGACCCTCCCCCCGCCAAAGTAGGATGTGGCAGCAGGAGTGACTATGCCCTTTTACAGACAAATATATATGGTAATGGACATCACACTCTTTTCTAGGAGGCAGTGGTCTAATTCCCAAATGAACTGATTAAACGACCTTCTCCATTTTGAGCACTGGAAACAGAGAAACTGTAGAAAAAAGTAAAATAAATTTCCTCTGTGAATTCTTCTAAGTGCTAACTAACTTCCCATTGGAGTCTGATTAAAGGTAACTTATATACACATATAAATCACACTACTTATTCTGAGGAATTTTAAAATATGTTTGTACCTAGTTGTCTAATAGTTGTCTCTTCTCCCTATTTCTCAGCTCCTTCACCACTCATAGCTCAATCCACTTCTGGCTGGCTTTTATCTCCATGTCCAGTGAGCTGGTTTTCTCTAAGGTCATTAATAACCTTACTGTCAAAAAATCCAGTGGATATATTTCACTCCTCATTTCACTTAACTTCTGGTTGCATTTAGCACTGTTGGTCACTTCCACTTTCTAAATACCATACTCTATAGGTTTCTTTCTTGCCCCACTAAGCCATCTTAGCTTCCTTCGCTGGCTCCCCAGGCAAAGAAGATGGAAAATGAACAGAATGGTTCATTTCTCCTGGA
Organism: Zalophus californianus; assembly: GCF_009762305.2. Taxonomy (NCBI): domain Eukaryota; kingdom Metazoa; phylum Chordata; class Mammalia; order Carnivora; family Otariidae; genus Zalophus; species Zalophus californianus. Next base: position 83,486,131 of record NC_045599.1, on the reverse strand, counting down.
CAACTTCCTCGGTTCACCTCATAATTATTATCTATTGCTCCCACCAGAAGATGATAAAATAACACAGAGCCAAGCTCTAAAGTGTTCTAAAATCCGAGGTTAACTAGATGTCTAGGAACCAAGAAAGGAGTCTAAGAAGGACTGGTGAAGGAGATATGAAGAAAACCACTACGGAGTGGAGAGCAGGGAGCATGTTTCAGGAACAGAGAAATAGACAACCAGATTAAATGCTGAGAACTCAATTAAGATGAAGTCAGAAAAGTGTTCATAGAATTAACAATGTGGAGCTTGTTGCTGGTGGTTGTGATAACAATATCTGTGCAGTGATGGGGACAGAAAACAAACGTCTGGGGGCAATAAATGGGAGATAAGAATGTGAGATTTTCTCTTGAAAAAAACTGTACCCTGGAGCAAAGAAATGGAGTGACAGGTAGAGGGGAAATGGGGTCATTGGAGAATTTTTTTTAAACATAAGCAAAACTGGAGCACGTTTGTATGCTAATGAGAAAGAGCCAACAGAAAGGAAGATACTGAGGACATAGTAAAAGGAGTGTTAAATCCTAGAGAGGATGAAGGGGGCGGGGGTTTTTACAACACTAGTAGAGGGATTGGCTCCTGATAGCAACAGAGCAGTCCTTCAAATGCAGTAAGAGTGAAGAGAGAAAATGGTTAACTTGGTAATTTTAGAAGTGGGATGAATATGGGTCTAGTCATTTTTAAAACTACTGGGATCTTCAAATAGCTAGAAGGAGGAAGTTTTGCCTTCTGTCAAAATTAGGTCTAGTTAACTCGTCAGAATGCTGGAGGTGGGTTGCTACAAGTGCTCCTGGAGAAAGACTTTCCTTATAATATAGAAAACTATGATAAAGAATATCAGGTGTGTGTGTGTGTGTACATGCGTGTGTGTGCACATGAGCATGCATAAACACACAGGATGTGAGATGTTGTAGATTCTGGACTTTGATATGACTGGCTTAAGATATGCACGTTCCCATTATTAAAACCTTACGTTTTACTGTATGATTGGAAAGGAAACTGTTCCAGTGGAAGATAATAGTAACAAAGATGATAGTAGCAAATCACTTTTGAGTCAATAAAGTCACTCCTTTAACTGCGAGGTCAAAATGATAGCAATGGTGATACCATGTTGATTGACTGACAGCCTCCTGTCCACATACGAACAACCCTGGCAGCTAAGTGTGGGTTGGTTTTATAAGAGGAGTGTGCCTTGCTCTGTCTGTGAGAACTTCAATTCAAAAAGATGAAGTACAGTGTTTTGCAAGTTTATAAACAAGTGGTTTTGCTATGAAGTTTACTGCTGTCATCACATAGGACTCTCTTGGGGCAATGCTTTTTGAGGAGAAATTAAAAACACGGTCACTGGCCCCTCCACTGGCTAAACAGTCTCAGGCAGCCTCTTGCTCTCAACTTTTTCTTCATTTTCCCTTTAAATAGAAACAACTCTTGAATTTTGCAAAAACATGAGGTTTTTACTACCATTTGGGGGAAAGAGAGCCAGTGTTTAGATTGTCACGCATGAACTTCCACTAAAGTATTTTCCCTCAAAGGTAACTAGATAGTCATGTTACTACTGCTTTTCCTTAGAAACGGAAGTCTCTCAATCATAATTACAGGCTTAGAGCAAAGGAAACAGTAGAAAAGAAACCCAGGGCTCTGTAAACGTTACTGAAGGACCATGCCAAATATATGTGTAAGTTCAGGTATGGGGAAAACTCTGGGTTTAGCATTCTTACAATGATATTTGAAGAGTATTTCAGAAAATGAAGTTTTAGAAGGGCTTTTAAAATTTTGTTTGTTTTTAAAGGAAGTTTTAGCCTGTCTGGTTGCGCAGATAATCTTCCCTCCCTAAATCAGTGCCTGGCTGTTTTGTTAAGTCCATGGCCCAGCAGACGGAAACAAAAGGTGTGAAGTTCTTCTCATCCATCTTAATGGGGTGTTAATGACTGTAGAGGATGACTGTGACCATTTAAATGTGAGCGCTATTAATCACCTAGAAAAAACACAAACACCCAGCTGAAGCCACTGAAATGTAACTGCGAGGGACAGTAGGGTCCAATTTTGCTTTTTGAATGAAGACCTGTATTGAGAAAAAATGGGGGGGGGGCATGCCAGCTTGTCAGACTTAAAGCTAAGCCAACAGGCAAAGGCCTTCTAACCTCTCATTGAGATTGAAAGAGCTGGTTTCTCCCCCGAACTCGCAGTTTAGCTGTTCTGCATCCAGTGAGTAACTTTTGCCAGTAGTGTAAAAGCAGTGTTTCTTCCTGGCAGTCCCTTGCCAATTTATATCACTTTAAGAGAACTTTTCCGGTATCTTTGGATTTGGAAGTGTGTGTGTGTGTGTGTGCGTGTGTGTGTGTGTGTGTGTGTGTTGTAAATGCTTCAAGGATATTTAATTCAAAGTTTTAAACAATTTTATTTCTACAACTTGCTCACTGACTCTTCCTGCAGGGTGCTTGTCATATTTTGAACTGTTATTTTTCTGTTCTTTTTTTTTTGAAGAGGGGACAATGATGGCTTTATCACTGGCAATGTTGACAATATTTGTGCAGAAATCTAAATTAAAAATCCGGAAGAGAATGTCCTTCATTGTTGATGTTTTGCAGGGTGGGCTAATGGAAGAGTGAGCATATTCTACTGTCTAGAAAATCAGAGGCACCTATGTTAGTACTTCTGTTAATATGTTAAATCAACGCAATACAAGTTGTATGCCGAGAACTGTGCAGGTCAGTGTACTCCGGCCATCCCATTTGTATGCTGCCTGAACTTTGAGATTAGTCACCAAGGGGTGATTTATTTCTATTTGTGTTTCTACAGATAGCCTGAAGACTGTAGCCTTCAGACTCTGCCCAAGTGCAACATCTGGCTTTGGGGAAGCAGGAGAGGGGAGGCAAGGGGCCCCATCTGGTCCCATGTGACATGATGCCTCCCTAGCAATAAACTACCATTGGGAGTCACGGCCCGGCCGGGCCTAATCTGACCCTGCTTGGAGGGTCTTTATCTCCACGGCTAGACATAGTGTTGATTTTTATTTTTTGACAGGAGCAGCCAAGCCACTTTTTGTTTCACCACTTCTTAAATTCGCCCCTTGCTTGTTGCCTAGGGCAAAAGGCACTTGGAAAGTTCACGAAGGAAATAAAATACTTCTTTTGCCTCTAAAGTTAAATAAAATACTCATCCAGGGGTTAGATGAGAGAGGCAGAAAAGCTGTGGATTTTAATAAGGCTAACATTCTAGGTTTGGAAAAGGTCAAGTGACCACGAATGCCTGATAAAGTATTTGCTTTTTTTCAGTATAATATTTGAATTTTAAAATATGATATTTAAAGCAGTTCTTCTTCGGAAGTTCACTAACTTCAAATGAGTTGGTTCTAAGGGGCTAAAAATGCTCCGCGCTCTCCAAGTGTTGTCACTGATGCTGCCACTGGGACCTCAGGGAGGATCTGAAATATAATACATTTAAAATATTGCTAGCCCCTTCCCCAATACTTGGTGGGTGGGGAGAGAAGGCAATCTGAGTCGGGACCAAATAACATCAATGTATACGTCAAATACAAGTTAGGTATTGTTGTTTGTCTCTTTCAGTTCTCCATTCTGAAAGCTGGGTGCATCTTTGGAAAAACCACGAATGCTACCAGCATTCTCTTCTTCTCTTCCTGTCCTATTGTGACTTATTCCTTAGACTTTCTCGAGTCTCTCCAACCTAGGGTATTTGGAAGACTTAACATGATTCTACTACCTCTTCAGTTGATTTTTAAAACTCCTGAAGTTCCTTCGCTAAGGTTATCTGTGTGTGACGACAGCTCTGTAGGAGGGAGAGTGAGGGAAATGGACTGATTCAGTTTTTCCACCAGGAGCCCTGGATTCAAGTGTTAGTTGGCTTCACGGCTCTGCAACTGTCTTACTGTGTGGTCTTGGCAAGATATTTTTGTCCCGATTTCCCTACCTGTATAAAAGGGAATAATTACACTAGCTTACTCAGTACGTTGTAGCCTTGAACAACAAATGAATGATTGCAAAGTACTTATCACTACAAGAGAAAGTAGAAATTCTAAGTGTTAGCCTTATTCTCTTATAAAGGGTGATAAAGTAGAAGTGAGGTTTAATTAGTTACTATAAGCAAATTGAAATTCCCAGATGAAAGGGGCTGGAGAAGTTCTAAGTCATTTTATTATTATTAATAATAGGTGTTGTACCTCTCTTTTTCACCTCCCTCATCTAACCAGCATACATCCTTGGTTTAAAGGGAGTGTTCTCTCTCCAAATGACTTTTATCTACAGTGTTGAGACATTCCTTATCCTGTCTTATGGATATGGAGTTTTAAATGACTATAAACAACTCCCTTTTTCATAAGCTCTTCTTCTTCTTCTTTTTTTTTTTTTGTAAAGAAGAGGAGGCAAATTGGCATTTGGTTCATCTTTGTAAGCGTGTGAAAATGTTTATAGGAGTCTCTTTTACGGATTCTGTTTCTCTTTGTGATACCAAAATCTCCTTGCTTGCAGGTCCATGTTGTTCACCTCATAATCATTCTTAGGCAAGTTTTCCTCTGTCTATGTGGAGAAGCTTTTGTTTATATATTTTTTTATTTATATATATAATATATATAGTCTCAAATTTTAACACAAAACCTCTAGGTCAGAATAATAAGTAGGGGGGCATATATACCTAAAATACCTGCAAGAGTAGAGAATAAAAAGTCAAAATTTCTCAGGTGAAAGGAACTTGGCATATCTCTGACAAATGTGAGCCTCCCCTGGCTGAGGGGATGTGATGATATGGAACCAGCATTGGGTTTAGTCAGAGTAAGAATTGGCAAATATAAATGCTTGGCTTCAGGGGCGCCTGGGTGGCTCATTCATTAAGCGTCTGCCTTCGGCTCAGGTCATGATCCCGGGGTCCTGGGATCGAGCCCCGCATCGGGCTCCCTGCTCAGCAGGAAGCCTGCTTCTCCCTCTCCCACTCTCCCTGCTTGTGTTCCCTCTCTCGCTGTGTCTCTCTCTGTCAGATAAATAAACAAAATCTTTGAAAAAAAAAATAAATGCTTGGCTTCCAACCACTGTAGTTCTGGGTCTTTCACCGGCCTAGTGAAAACCCTATTGAATAAGTATGCACCATTTTATTCGCCCAAAAGGGTAAATGGTGCCTTATCAAATAGTATCTTGTAGAAGTTCATTGGCTCTTCTATTCAAAACATCAATAAGGATCTTTTTTATCACACAGAATGATGCTGGGATTATGAAGAACAGAAGTTTATTTAAAATCTAATGATTACAACCTGTCTAATGACTCTAAAAGATACAGTGAGCATTTAGATGACTAGAGTTAAGTAAGGACATTAGTGTTCCAAAGCAGATGATTACACGTCTCAGGAGAGTGGCAGCCAGTGAACACTGTGGGCTGACCTAGAACACTGTAGGTATTCAAGAAATCCTTTAGAATGAGTTCACAGGAAGGAAATGTCACTGAGGGTAGGATGGCTACGAAGTCTTCATGGCAGATGTAATAGCTGAGCTGACTCAGGCTTAGAAACTGAGGTGGAGAGGATTTTAAAAAGGCTTTCTAAACTTTCGTTTAGAAGATGAATAAATTCTGGAGATCTAATGTACAGCCTGGTGGCTATGGTTAATAACACTGTATGGGATATGTGAAACTTGCTAGGAGAGTAGGTCATAAAGCATTCTCATCGCATGTGTGTGTGCCCATGCACACACACAGGAATGGTAACTGTGTGAGGGGATGAATACGTTGATGGTGGTCAACATTTCACAATGTATACACACATCAAATCATCATACTGTACACGTTAAATACATACAATTTTATTTGTCAATTAGTTTTCAATAAAGCTGGGGGGAGGGAAGGCATTCCAAATTGGAGGATGGGTGGGGAGAGTTACAAGGAGGGGTGGTTACTGTGTGTTCATGAAAAATGAGAAAATCTGGGACTGGAGCAAAGGCACTGCGACTCTTTAATAAAGAAACACTGCAATGTGTACATTATCCATGTACACTTGTATACTTTCTAAGTACTTTATAATTTCCCATTAGTTGCTGAAGGTGAAAAACCTACACAATGGGCCAGAATGATTGTCTTTTGGGAAGCTGAAGCTGTATGGCTGGTACTTAGCTGGGAGATGGAGTCTGGGGACTCCTCTTCAGAGAAGTAATAGCTAATAATATGCAAGTGTTGGTACTTAAACAGGATTTGAAGCCTTAAGCTAAATACATTCCTCTTCTAAGGCAGATTTTTAAGCAATTATAAGTGCAAACAAGCGAGCAGAGCAAAGTTGTGGTAGAAGAGGCAAGAACTTGGGAGTCTTTAACTTTGCTGTGACTAAAATCATACCAGAGTCAACCTCCTACAGTTTTAAGGATCTAGAACCTTGCCTCAGGGCCCCTGTATGAATGAAGAGCTATTGGGGAAATAGCTGTTAAATGGAATCTGAAACCAGAATGAGGAATGGCTTTTCAGTGACCAGCTCAGTATGCCTGTGCTGAGTTGATTTTTACTAACTGAAGTTTTATAATCTCATTAATGATTTGTTAAAAACAGTGACCTGAAAAACACTGCCTTGTTTCCTTTCATGGTTCTGTGTAAATGTAGCTGCCATTTAATGCCTGTTACCTACCAGGCTTTGTGTCTATGCTTTCAGATGTTATCTCTGATCCTTCCAGACATCTCCAAAGGAGTGCTGCGATTCTCCTTTTACAGCAGGAAAACTAGGAAAACCGAGCCTCAGAGAGGTCAAACAACTGCCTTATGGTTACCCAGCCAGGATTCAAAACTATGTATAAGTCCAAGTCTGTACTCTTTCCACTGGCCACACTGATTCTTCTCTGCATAAAAATTAACTTAAGAACGTATTATTACTCCTCTAAAATCCGAAAGTAATACTGCCTAAAGTACTGTAAGGTTTTATTATTATTTTTGATTCCTGTTATTTAATTCTCCTTTACGTACGTCTGAGGCATTTTCACACAGAGAGGCTAAATGCACTTAGAGCCTGCACATTATATTTATGCAATCTGCAGTTGCTCTATAGGTGGAGATTAGAGCCATTCACAAAGACCCCCTTGCCCATCTCCGTGGTGACTCTGCTTCCCCCAGCCTGTTGCACTGAACAGAGGCTGCCAGAACCCGTGTGTCCAATGCAGATGTCAGTCTTTAATGCAGAAGTTGGCAACGCCTGAAGAATGGAAACGGCTGCAGATGTGGAGGGCTGGGGAGTTCAAAAGCAGCCTTGCTATGTGGAATCCCACATTGGAGCCTCTTTCTTTTGGTTGGGAAACTAATAACCCTCCAGTTTTGAGTTAAAACATTGTGCTTCTTTCAGCAGAAATATAAAAGAGCACTTGCCTTCTCTGTCGAGGCTGAGGCAGCCCTTACCCTTTGTGGCTCATGAACCGGTGCTTCAGCCTTGGCCCCAAGTTCACACCTCCTCCTTGTGACTGGCACTGGTTGAAAGGAAGGATTATGGCCAAGATGTGATCTGGCTGAACAGAGAAGGTTGTGGTGCCAGCATGGAGCCCCTCTCTCATCTCCAGTCCCTGTCACTTCATCAGACATAAGCTATTTCTTTGGTTTCCAATTCTTCCATTATTATTTTTTTTTTAGACTTGGTATTTTTAAACTCAACAGCATCCTCATTACCTATTAAGTACTATTCCTTAAATATGAAAACATCAATAGATTGCCTATTCTCCACCTTGTTCCTTTTTCCCTCTACCACCACTCCCTCATCCCTCAGGAAGAATTCATGATCCAAAATCAATTGAACAAAACTTGATCCTGTTATACTTTCCAGCACACCCACACGTTCTCCTGAAAATTCTTTCTCTTAATTAGGTATTGGCCAGGTATATGTACTGTCTTTGTGGAACCTCATACCCTGTGCCTATACCCTGGTCAATGAGATCAATCTCTCATCCGTGTGTCGATACATTAACCACACCACCCACTCATCCATTTTTCTTTTGAGTTTTAGTCTTTCATTTCTCAATTTCTCACTTATGTTCAACTGCTCATATGACCCAATGAATAATTCCTTTTGTCTCTCTTCTCAATCACCTTTTGTCCCAGGAATAAGATTGGAGGCTGTGACTTGGCCCTTGCACAAGCTTCAGGGCCATGTGGTAGAATTAGATGAGAACTATGGAATGAGAGTCTGGATGCAAGAGTACTTCTGGTTCAGCAACTTGGGATTTTAAACAAGTTTGTTTGCCTTTCTGAGCCTCAGTTTTCTCTTCTGAAAGGGGGCTGGATGAGTGATCTCTAATGTCCATTAATTCATTCAAGGAGTGGCTAGTAAGTGTCTATGTTATGCCTGCCCCATGCTAGGTGATGTGGATACAACAGTGAGAAAAAAGACGTAGTTTCTGCTCTCATGGAGCTTATAGTATAGGGGGGTGTTGGCTGTCAATGAATAAGTCCACAAATAAACATGGATTTGTCAACCATTATAATGCTATGAAGGAAAAGCATAGCATGCCACAGGAACACTTAATAAGAGTTCCTGACATAGGAACAGTAGGGGAGAGGGCTATGTCAGGAGAGGGCTATGTCAGGAGAGGAATATGGGGAGCTCTGAGGAGTATGGTGCAAGAGTTAACTAAGCAAGGAAGAAGAGAGAGAAGATTCCAGGCAGAGGAAATGGTAAATGTAAATACCCTAAAGCAGAGGGGAGTAAGGTATATGGGAAGAAATGAATAAAGACCAGCAAGGCTGACAGAGACCACACTGGGAACAGGGCTTTAAAATGAGGCTGCAGAGGTAGAGAGAGGCCAGATTGGGGAAGCCTTGTAAGCCAAGTTAAGAACCTTGAACTGTATGCTAAGTACAGTCAGAGAGTTTGAAAACAGCGGAGTGGCATGAGACTTGTATTTTAAAAGGTCACCCTATCCGCCTGAGAAGAGTATTGATAGGAGGCACTGGGAACAAAACTAGGGCATCTTTAGGATTCCCAGGCGAGAGAAGAGTATAGCTTAGAAGGGAGTGCTGGCAGAGAACAGAAACAGACCATCATTCCAAGCTCGACTCTGATGCCTTTCCTTGTGATCTCACCCTTCCAGTCACCCTGGGAGTGATCTTGACTCTTCCCGCACTAGGTCTTTATTTCAACCTCACATATGGCACATGTTTATTCTACTTTGTCTTGGTTATTCGTTGTTTTATTTCCCCAACTGGATTGGAAGCCATATAGTACTTATGTCTTACTTATCTTTATTTTTTGGGGGGGGGGCTCTCCAACCACAGATGCCCACAAATTCTACCACAGCACAGCAAATGTGTGCTCAATGGATCTGACCCTTCCAGACTCACGGAGAGGAGACCCTGTTATCTCTCCTTGGACCTATGCCTTGCTTATCTTTTTATCCTTAAAAAAACCTAGCCTTACATATAATGGGTAGAGAATGGGTATTCAGGTGGGGTCTATGCTTTTCTTCATGGGCAACTTTGTGAGCTGGTATGACACCTACTCCAGAGGGAAAGCCAAGGGATTCTTTGGCAGGCCTGAATGGTCTTTAGCCTATATATATCAGTGAAATTTTCTCTGCCTTCCCTGAGGAAACAGAGAAAGGGGAGGGGCTGTGGTAGGGGGAGGAGGAGGAAAGAGAAGTTCTCTTTCAAGATCCTATTTCAGAGTCATCTTCCCAGTTTCATGTTCCCCTGTGGTACACTGCCCACAAAATTCTCACACACACAGTTGCATGGTTGTTTCAAGTGTTACACGACACAGGGTGAAAATTCTGGACTGTCAGGATCATAGGCTGAGGCAGATAAAGCTCCCTCACTTGGTGCTGGTTTATGGTTTAGTTCCTCCCAGGAGGTGCTGCCCCTCATGGTCAGGAGTCCTGTTAGAAATCTGTTCACATTGCTCCTATCCTCTCCTCTAAGGCCGAGGTACCTTTGTCATCTCCTTTGCGGCCTTTGGCAGAGCACAGTCCTTTCTTATTTGGATCCCAGATCTAGCCCTTTGGTGTCTGGTTGAAGCTCTTATTCGAGCTGCCAGTTTCTTCAGCTCTCTGCTGGATTCTCTTTCCGTGATTTCTATTTGTTCTAAGTTTCTTCTCTTTTGTATTCCTTGCGGCTTATATTAGCCATTCCCCTAAATTCTGGGACTTCAGAGCAGCCCATCGTAATTTTTTCCTTTCCTTCATCTGCTTTGTTAAAAAAAGAAAAAGGAGAAGAAACCTTAGCTTTCCTCAGCACCCTTCCTTTTTCCTCAGAGCCCACTTCTGATGCCATCTACTACAATCTTTTTATAGGACTCTGTAACAGATAATAATGTGCTAAAAGCAATCTCTGTAAGGCTCTGGGAAGTCCTTATAGTCTTCAATTAGACTCTTTGTAATTCTTGAGACATCCTGCCCCCCCCCCACAGCACGTTTAAACTTAGAAAGCTAAGACCTTGTCTGAGATTACCCTTTATTCCATATTTATTTTCTGATGAGAGTGATATTTTTCTCTGACTGATAGTTTTTCAATCTTGAATTAGAAAAGACTAGCATTAGAAGTAACCTTAGAGACCATCTAAATTCTTATCCATACTCTCATTCTATTGTTGAGAAACCCAAAGGCCTGGTGAGTCAAGCAGTTTGCCCCAAGCCATTTCATTATTTAGTACTAATGACTAGAATCTTTGTCTTCAAAGGCCTAATTCTCTGTGCTTTATAATTCTCTTCTCTACAGAAAATCATCTAGCACAACAAAGACAATGTGTGTTCATAGGGCATTGCATCATTTATGCCCTCAATCATTCACCAGGTACTTATTGAACACCTATATTAGCTAGTCACTGTGCTGGTACATAACCATTTCACATAAACAGGCTGATTTAAATGTAAACCACATACAATTAATTTCCGTTAACCACTTATACGTTTTAAGTTCTTTTCCTAAAAACTGAAGAAGTTAAAAACAAGAAAAAAATTGTAGTTCTATTAGATACAGAGTGTCATTTTAGGAAGGATAAGGAGAATCCCATCCGTTTATTGTACTGAATTATAGATTTCTTGTGTTTTATGTAAAAGTTTTTGTACAATAGGAGACAGGTTAAGTTTTAGTGTTTATAAAAAAAAAAAACGGTGGGAATTAAGGCCATTCTCAGAATAGCTACGAGGTGAAGAAGAGGTTGGGAAAATTGAGATTTAGAAGGAAATTGCCAAAATGTTAATTCTCCCTGAGAACTCGGATCAGATTGTTTAGTTATTTTACAGGTAGCTTAGTATCATAGCTTGGAAGGACTGTCTGGAACTGCTCTTGACTTCACTGGAGGGAATATGGAAAGACGGAGGTCTTTTCTCAGCAGTCTGCTTATTAACTGCTCCCTTAGGATTTAGCTGTGTGTGGTCATTTTAAATAGCAAGCCCTGGAGACAATAACCAAGTTTGACAGTAATTGCAAAGATGGAAGCGACTGTGCCCAAACCACAACCCAGGGTCAAAAGGATCTTCATCCATTTGAAGATAAGAATCCTGATGTGATGTTGAACGAGCACCAGTGCGAAGTCAGAAGAAGGAAGGGTGCTGTCCCTCGCTCTAGCTCTCCATTGCCATGTGACATGGGCAGGCCACCTAACCTCGTGGGAACTCTCCTGACCTCTCAAGTGTGGATGAAAACTCCCATCGTTCCATGACATGGTGTTGTTCTGAGGATCATATAAGATCACTAATATAAAAGTGCTTTGGAAACTCAGAGACCTTTAGAAATACACGGCAGTTTTATTCCAAAACTCCAGAATTTTGGCCAGTTACTGAAGTTATTTACCTTGAAAAAAATTAATGTTGCCTTCTTTTGTATGTGTTGGGAGTCTGCATGCATATTTTACTCTGCTGAGGGACTTCTGTTACCCCTCCTTTGAAGCTGGCAGTGCTGGTGGAAAGGGCAGGAAAAACCGAGACGAAGACTGATGTTTATTAGAGAGCCTCCGTCAGATGGGCACAATGGCGCGGCAGCCACGGACCATCACCCGTCGCCTCCCATTCTCACAGGCATGAGAACACTTCGCAGACAACGGATGTGAGGTTCTGAGTTGTGCCTGCAGTGTTTCCAGGTGGGGGATGGTACCAAAGATTTTTTTTGCCAGTGCTGTGGAGTCTGTTGTATCATAGAAGAAAGGACTAAAAATCCCTTTGTAATGTTGAATTGCAAAGAATGTGCTTTTTCACATTCCATTGGTTCATTCAGTGAAAATTCGTTGACTGGGCACCATGCTGGGTGCTAGAGATACAGGCCAGTGTGGTTGGGAAATTGCCATGGAATAATTACATCATATGGTGATACAGTTCTGGCCCAAGGTGGTTAAGTTGGAATCCATCCTCCATATCGGTGTCCCCTTACTTGGCAATTTTAGAGGGTATGTATCCCAGAGAGTACAAGATGGAGGAGATTCTGCTAGCTTGACCTCTGTAGAACACATTTTCCACCCCCACTCCACCCTGCTTCTGGCCAGCATTCAGCATAGTGAAGATAACGGAAGTGAGAAATACACTCGAGCGTTGTCTGAGGTGTCAGCAAGTAGTTATTTACTTCAATACATTTATATGACAAATATATAATGAATAAGCAAGATCTTTGTCCTCAATCAGCTTAAATTCTAGCTAGAGACACAATGGTCATACAATGTAGAAACTCCTAACCTGGGGCAGAAATTTTATCATAAAGGCCCTGCAATAATATACCAAATACAGCCTGAACAAATGATATCCTTTTACATATATATGCTACTATTCTATAAATGCATGTAGGAGCTGTTGTGATTAATGAAATACAATTCATATAAAAGTTACTAAATTCATTCTCTCTTTATCATTTTGAATTTTACTTCTGCCTGTGTGATTATTTTATTACATGTCTTTCCCCACCAGAATGTAGGCCCCATGATTCTGTTTTTATACTCCATCAAGTCCCTGGGTACTCAAAGAACGTTTGTTAAATGTTGATTAAGTGTATTTTCTCAACCAACAGGTTGCGGAATTACAAATATCATGGGCTGCCCCTTGAAACTTTATAATGTTAAAAAGGTGCCCTCCTTTGGGTTGAGGTTGAGACTCTGAGTGTGGGTCAATAAATGAAAGATAAATTAGATACAGAAAAAAGACCCAGATTAGAAGGGGCAGGGGACAAATACTTAAAACTGATAGGTTAGAGATAATTAGCTATGGGATGTTACCTCTGCCTTCATCTTTCATTGTCTTGTACTACTCCATACTTTTTACATTTCCAAAAATTCTGACAAATTGCCTCATATATGAGCTTTACATTAACATACCAGGTGAGAAGGGGGGCAGAATGGCTGCAGCCTGGTTCTTTTCTCTTAAGGCTTTACAAAGATGCTTATGCTTTGAAGGACAGAGCTGGAAAGGACTGAAGAGATCACGTCCTACCAGAGTCATTTTACACTGAGGACACAGAATTCCCCCAAAGCTAAGTTTCCTGTCCAAGGTCATACAGCTAGATGGTGGCAGAGGCAGGACTAGAATCTAGACTGACTCAGACTCTTTACAATACACTTCGCTGTCTCTTTGTTGGGGTCAGGCTCGTCATCACTCAAATGTTTGATTTGGAAGGAGAATGTGATAAAACTTATAAACGAAGGAAGTATGGATTCGAATTTATAGTTTATGTCATCGGCCTTCTGTTTTCACTCAATCTTTCAAAATATATGCTGCACCAAGCTAGCTGCTGAAGAGGCAGCCAAAAATACAACTTTGATTGTAAATTTAATGTTAACATTTATCTAATTCTATGGAAGATCATAATCTTTAAGCTAGCATGTGTTTATTCTAATTCATTATGAATATGCTACTCACCTTAATATGAGTGAGTAAACATGTTCTCTCTTCATCATTTGGGTATTTTTTCCATACAAGAATTCCCTTCTGAAGCCAATATCATTGCTAATTCTGTATTAAGAAAGATAAAGACATAAAACACAATGTTACAATAAATATCTGGCTAGCCACAGAGATACTATTTTAAAGGAAATTGTCTCAAGACACTTTAATGCTTTCTATTGCTACGGTTGCAGAATTACTTGAAGGGACATTGCTAAGGGGACCTCCATTACATTTATTAATGAGATTTATAAGACTCCACTATTGACTCCATCAATAGTGATGCAAATTAATGCAATTCTTACTATTCAACTTGGGGTTATAAATATTTAGGCAAGTTGTCTATTATAATAAATACAGACCTCTGCCTTTCTAAATGTGTGTGCAAAAGAACATGTTGTATATGTGGGCAACATGACAAAAAGCACACTATCAAAAAGCACACAGAGTGAATATGCTTATCTCAGTTAAACATACCACCTCTAGTGACACATGTGCTCTTATTGTTGGAGAAGTGTATACTACCAATGAGAGATTTAAGGACAGGCAATTCAAATATTTTCTAACAACTTTCAATGCCATTGACTCATAGTCTTTGTCATCAGGCCGAGTAGTACTTGGAAGACCACCTGCTGAGTTCAGAGGAACATCAGTCATTTGGTGAAGAGTGAGGAGATTAAAAAATGGTACTGGAGAACATCTCAGGCATGGAGAAACTGGAAAAATGTATCATGGCAGCATGATTAATTAACATTCAGAGACGTCTGGAAGGAGAAAGAAGTCTGTGTAAGTGGAAGTAAATGTGAGTCCATGCTATTAAAGTATGTGATCACAGCACCGAATATCTTAGTGAACTTTGCCATCAAATGCTTTAAGAAATCTGTCATTTCAAAAATTTTTTTTTATGAATGCCCTACTTTATAGCTCTCCTTGAAGGTTCTGCTTGATCAACAAGATTGCTTCATTATTGAGTCTCTGTCATCCTCAAATATGAAAATTCGTTTAGGTGAAGATGAACACAAACCTGATTTTTAATTCCATTGTCACATTCAGGTTTTGAGGTGCTTATTTTAAAGATTTTATTTATTTATTGAGAGAGAGAGCGTGTGAACGCACACAAACCAGGGGGAGGGGCAGAGGAGGAAGAGAGGAATGTCAAACAGACTCCACTCTGAGCTCGATCCCATGACCCTGAGATCATGACCTGAGCCAAAATCAAGAGTCAGACATTCGACCAACTGAGCCACCCAGGCACCCTTGAGGTGTTTATTTTATTTTATTTTTATTTTATTTTATTTTATTTTTTTATTCATGAGAGACAGAGAGAGAGAGAGAGAGAGGCAGAGGGAGAGGCAGGCTCCCAAGGAGCAGGGAGCCCGACGCGGGACTCGATCCCAGGACTCCAGGATCATGACCTGAGCGGAAGGCAGACGCTTAACCATCTGAGCCACCCAGGCGCCCTCGAGGTGTTTATTTTAAATACATGTTCTGTTGCTCTCTGTGGCCTCAAAGAATTAATACTTTTTTTCCAAGTCAGAATAATTAGGAGAATATACTCTATTTTCCAGGTTTATTAAAGAACCAAATTCATTCATTATCTGCTTTTAAGAATTTTAAAATTATTGAATAGTTTATTTTTCTTTCTCTATGGATTATTTTAAATAATTTAAAAATCCTAGTTTATGTTATTAATAAGATGTGATTCGTACTTATTTAATGCTTTGGTCTGTGTTTTGCCTCCAATAGCCCAAACTCAGATGGAGTTTTGGTTTCAAAGGTAGCCATTGGTCTTGATGCTGTAATGAGCACACTCAAGAAAAGCCATGTTGGACTTGTAAATAAACACCCTTAATTAATCACTTGATCTGTGATCATTTTAATGTGTGTTTGTATGGTTTTTATATGTAACCATTACTTTCTTTTTATTTTATATATTATCATCTCCCTCCTATTTCTTCTGAAAATGTCTTGTTTTATCTAATGTTCCATCAAGGGCATCTTGCTTTAGAGATGCAATCTAGCTAATATTATATGTACATAATATTATATGTACTTCTGCTTCAGAGGGCTTCCAACCCAGGAAAGGAATCTTTCTCTACTCATGACAATATTGCTTGTAATTCTAATCCATAAATATCTGCAAATCAGATATTTATGAATTTAGCCAAACTACCTAAATGTTAGGAAGAGACATAAGAAAATGAGGGAGAGCCAACTAGTTAAATCTTTTCTTACCCTTAGATTTTCCACACCTAATAATCACCACTGTCAGTTTAAATAAATTTGACTGCAGAATGGATTATAAAGAAGTAACTTTTATGTCTTTCTCCAGAGTTCTTTCAAAGTATGTCTTTTTAGTTTTAAAAATATATACATTGTGCAGAAACAGCAGCAGCAGTTCCAAACCAGAAAAAATTATGGAAAAGGAATAATGAGATATAGTGAAACAATCCCAAATCAATACCAGACGCTGAACAATTATGTTCAACTGCTAACAGGTGTGTGGAAGAGCCCATGTACAATGTTACCCTCTGTCAATGTGCCTTCCAAATGTGCCTTCCAAAAGGACTCATGGTTGTTAAATTCCCAGTGTGTGTGTGTGTGTGTGTGTGTGTGTGTGTGTGTATGTGTGTGATTACCCACCTAAGATAAAGCTTATATTCTTTATAGATCTCTTTTTACATTGAATAGAAATGAAATATCCATATCATATAGGTCATGGAACTGTGGGGTGGAGGATAGAAGGGAGTGTTGGTATTTACAACCTGTGGTCCTTGGTTCTGTAGGTTTGCATGGAGGGCTTCTGGGATGATAAATCCTTCAAAATGCACGCAAAAAATCTTTTTTGTTAATTCTTGGATGAGGTTTCAAAGTTTTCATTGACTTTCAAAAGAGTCTGTGACTCCCCTCCTCCAGTTTAGACTGGTGTGGTCAAAAATGTAAGAACTTTTAAGTTAGTCAGCCCTGTGTCAGAATCTGTGCATATTACTTGACCCTTCCGAACATGTTTTTTTCATTTATAAAATGGGGATAGTGCCACTGACCTCTTTCACTTATTTGGCTATTTAAAACAGTGTTCTTCAAATGTGGGTGTGCATGTTAACCACTTGGGGGCTTGTTAAAATGAACAGTGTTTCAGTAGGCCTGGGGTGCCACATGAAATTCTGCTTGTCCAGGAAGCTCCCAGATGATGTTGATGCTGTTGGTCTGCATACCACACTTTCAGTGAAGATTTCAAGCA
The DNA here is from genome assembly GCF_009762305.2 of Zalophus californianus. Taxonomy (NCBI): domain Eukaryota; kingdom Metazoa; phylum Chordata; class Mammalia; order Carnivora; family Otariidae; genus Zalophus; species Zalophus californianus. Next base: position 83,469,037 of record NC_045599.1, on the reverse strand, counting down.
CTGGTTCTTGAATTTGAAAGCACATTTTAATTACCTGGGAAGTTGAGAAAACAAACAATGATATCTGGCCTCTACCCCCAAAGTTTCTTTTTAATTGGCATGGGGTGTGGCTTGAGCATCAGGACTTTTTAAAGCTTCCCAGATGCTTGGAATGTGCAGCGAAGTTTGAGAATCACTGATTGAAAACACAGTGCCTGACTCATGTTACACGCTCTACAATCATTAGTTTCCTTAAGAGGAACCTAAATTATTGGGGTAGGGTAATGAAAAATAAAACACTGACGTATTCTTTTCAGTGGTATAAGAATGGAAAGATTGCTAGCGACGAGGGAAATTGAGTTCCATTCTGCAATAGATTTGCTCTGAGACTAGGGGTGTGGTTTCTTATTGTTTCTGTGTTTCTTATATTTAAACAATTGGGAGGAAAGGGATAATTATACTCGAACCTCACATATTTGTTAGGAAAATTAATGTTTATAAAATACTTTGAGACTCATGGATGAAAGAGTATTCAAGACATTTAAAATATACAAAGGGCAAGGATGGATACTCCTTAAAATGTTCAGTAATTTGCTCAAAACAAGGGCAGAAAGTGTTGGAATGATAAGGAGGAAGGATAGTGGTGAAGGGAGTCTTGACATTGGCATGTTTTCTTCAGATATTTGGAGAAGGGACCCAAAAAATTTTATATTGGTTCATTTTACTGGCCCTGATAATTTTTAAAGGTTTCTTTCCTAATGAGAGCCTAAATTTTAACTCAAAATCTAGGTTTCTGAAGTCTTCTTATCCAGACACAGGCTGTGGGGAGCCACCTTTGACTAAGCTGTTATTATTACCAATCCTTGCCAGAAAGAACTCCCAGCCTCTCCTAAGAGACCCTTTGGGAGTACTTTCAGCAAATGCTTTGAAATTTGTAAGTGTTGATCTCATTTATGAGTGTCCAAATTCATTGAAAGTGAAGTTCTTTGCCATTACTATAAAACATCAAATATCTGGAAAGGCCATTTATTGGGGCGGGGTCCAACATGGTGTATGTAAAAGGGAGTGTGCTCCTTTCTGCATTGGACTCAAGTTGATGGAGTGCAGAGATCAGATGCCCGGCCAGACATCTTCTATTCCGCTCCAGATCAAGTCCCGACTCTGCTTCACCCTGCTCTTAGAGTTGGAGGCTGACCTACATGGGTTCCATGAGTGGTTCCCTTGTCTTCCGGCCTCAGGTTGGATTGGTCAATGGGGTGTCCCAAAAGAGGAAACACAGGGAGGAAGGAGAGAAAGTGGGAGTTTTTATTCCTCTGGTTCTCTTCCTGATTATCCCCTTGGGCTGCCTGTACTCCTTGACTACAAGTCACAGCTTTTGTCAAATTGGCCCTCTCTATAGGGCACTCTCCTTCTTGGTTCTAGTGTCTTTCTCTTTACCTACTCTTTGAAGATCTAATAATAGCTGTATATTACTGGACCCGGAAAACTGCACTATTCCTTCTAGCTTCCCTTTATTCTGCCCATGGTTTTGTAACTAGCCCTCTATTAAACCTTCCTTAGATCATTCTTATTTGGCACAAATAGAAATACTGTGAGACCAGGGACCTCATCTCTCTCATTTGCTGTTGTATATTCATTTGTGTTTCCTGAAGGAAAAAATAAATAAAATGTTTGAGCCTCTTCTTCATTGCCTGCCTTTGTACACTTGACTTAAGGGTATTGATTACTTATCAAGGGAGCAGCTCTGTGAGCAATGGTAGTCTACCTGTGGTTAAATTTATCTAAGAATTAAGACCCATATATAGGACTTCTCCATGTTCCTTTTGCTTAAATTTATTTTTAAATTCTAAAAGTTATGTGGAGTTTTGAAAATATGCTGTAGGAATTACACTAAAACAAATATAAACAAATATGTGTTTTTAACATTCCTCTCACACACTTAATGCAGTGGGTTACCCTCAGACACAAAGCAGAACCTGCAGCAGAAATCTGCTAAGCAGCATCATTCAGTAGGCAGTGAGGCCACATCTCTTAAACCCCATTCTTCTTAGTTACCCCTTCAGCTTCTCCACCTCTTACTTTTTTTCTCCTTTAGCAATAAAAGTTTTATTCACATTCTGAGATGATGATTGGTATGCTTCGTTTACCCATCTTGAGATAAAAACAAGTCACATTTTCTTTGGTGTTCCAATTGAGTCTCCATTTGTTCAAGTTAACCAGAAATTCTCAAATCCAGTAACTTTCTTCCCAAATTTTTCTAAGGAGCAGCGTAAGCAAGTTTGTAAGTCAGGGCTCCTCCAAAGGAGCTTTGGTGCACTCAAGGGGTCAGGTCTCTGTGGCTGCTGGATTTTGGACAGCCCCCTCTCTGTTGCTGTTTGCCTCTTCTAGCACTTCTTTGCTGTTGTCACCACAAAAATTTCTGTTGTCCATTGCTGGAACCTCGTCTTGGGTGATGCTGACATTTGAAGATAAACCCAGTTCATAACACTATATTGTGTGTGCCCAAATTCATATGCTGAAGGCCTAAACCTCAGTACCTCAGAATGTAATTATATTTGGAGAAAGGACAATTGAAGTGGTAAATAAGGTAAAATGAGGTTGTATGGGTGGACCCTAAACCAATGACTGGTGTCCTTATATAAGAAGAGGAGATTGGGACACAGACGTACACAAAGACCATGTGAAGACAAAGAGAGAAGATAGCCATCTATAAGACAAGGAGAGAGGCCCCAGAAGAACCCCAACCCTGCTAACACCTTCATCTTGGATTTCTAGCCACACCAGAACTGTGAGGAAATAAATTTATGTTGTTTAAGCTACCCAGTGTTTGGCACTTGGTTATGGCCGCCCTAGAAAACTAATGCACCCAGTATCTTTAGGCCTCTATGATCATGAATGCCAATCTTGGCCAACTCACTAAGACTCAGATGGCACCTTCAGGAAAAAAGATGTGTACCATGTTACCCTTAGGCAGAAAACACTAGAACACAACCACTATGGGCCAGCCACTTTAGTTCAAGTAGGTGAATTTTATAAGGCACTCATAAGAGCTTCTAGTGTTAGACACCTGCTGTGCCTACTCTTGACATGGCCTTTGTTCTTGGGGTGAGAACACAGATCCATTAATGTTCAAGATACTAATGGGGCTAGAACTTAGATATTACCCCCTTGAAGGTGGAACCTTGATTCACAAAGCAGTTTTTTGCTGCTGCCATCCCTAATATTGTGAAGCCTCTATTTCTTGGAATCTGAATCCCAAACAGGAGTAAGTCCTTCCTCCCCCAGCCCTGAGGCCTGCCGTATTTTCTGCCCTAGGGTTTACCATTACACATGGTGACAGACAGGGTGAATATATCCATGTTCTTCAGGGGAAACTCCTACTTACCAAGGTATCACTGTTTGATACTAGTGTAGTTCCTAAGGTGTAGAACTTTTTATAGACTTTTAACTTCCACATTTAAAGGTCTTTAAGGTCCACAGTGAAAAAGCATGAAATCTTCCATTTTGTCCTTGGAAAGAAAATCCAATAATTCCTACTTTTAAAACTGATGCTTTTAATGGATTCCAGATTGATTCAACTAAGAAAAATTCTTAGTTATTCTATCTTTGCATTCTACTTCTCCACCACATTCTCTCTTCTCATCCTATGAAATTTCTATCAGACGATGTTTAGATTCTCAATTTATGCTCCACAGAAATTAACTGCTCTTTTTCTTGCTTTGCTACATTCTGGATGAATTCCTCAATAATGTCTTGTAATTTATTATTTTTTTTGAAACTTTCTAGTCGAGAGCATAACAAGTCCACTGAATTTCTTACTCTAATAACTATAATTTTCATTTCTAGGAAATTCTGCTTTTTATATCCATTTGTGCATTTTCATAATTTTTTTTTATTAAGGAGAGTGTTCCTTATCTCTTTAAGGTTTCTAAGATATTCCTAATTTAAAATTATTTTCAGATTGCTCTATTATTTTAATTTGGGATTGAGTAAATCCATCTTCCAATTGGTGATTTGGTTGGTTTCATTTTTTGTATTATTTTTTGTTATGTGTTTTGCAAATTTAGTGTGCAGGCTCATCTTGAATGGGATTCTCATCCCCCACCCCCACCCTCTTTTCTCTGGACATCCCTATCCTGCCTAGTGATTTTGTGGTTGTATCCAACCAGCTTCCTAGGAACGGTTTCCTCAAGCTAAGAACCCAGGTCCATACAATGTTAGGGCTAGTACACATTCAGTAGCTGACTAATGGACAGCTTGACTTGGAGCCTGACTGTGAGGCTGCTTTTGTGTCATTCTGCTTCTGTAGACATTGTATTAGTTTGCTAGGGCTGCCGTAAAAGGGAACTGCAAATTGTGTTGTTTAAACAACAGAAATATATTTCTTCACAGTTCTGGAGGCTAGAATTCCAAAATCAAGTTGTCAGCAGGGTTGATTTCTTCAGAAGGCCTCTCCTCTTGGCTTGTAGATGGCCAAATATTTTTACATGGTCTTCCCTCTGTGACTGTGTATCTGTCCTAATCGCCTCTTCTTATAAACACGATAGTCATGTTGGATTACGATCTCATTTAAACTTAATTACCTTTTTAAAGACCCTATCTCCAAACATAGTATAAGGTACAGGGGATTAAGCCTTCAACATATGAATTTTGGGAGAATGCTCAGCCCAGAGCAGGCACGATATTTTATATCAGCTTTAACCTCAGAAAATATTAAATTTCAGCTCTTTTCAACTTCCTTTCATGGGCACGGAAACCTATATTGGCCCTGTTTTCAAGCAAAGAGACAGGCCTCAACCCTCACATCCAAATGGATTTAGTTCCATTGTTCTGTGGGTACCATAGTCCTGGTTGTCGCTGCCTGTTTCTAGACAGAATCTACCATGACTGCCATTTCTACCCCATCGACTTCTTTGTGCCTCTAGTCCAGAAAAATGATTGCCTTATTTTGAGCTTAGCTATAATTTTTTTTATCTTTCTCTTATTACATTTTATATATCATTTTTGTAATTTTGGATTGTGGCAGAGAGATGTCAATGTATGACTTAATAGTACTATTACAATGAAGTTCCCAAAATTATTTTTTAAAGAGAAAAATGAAAATGTTTTGATACCAAACATTCACTGCAAATGCAAATGTAACCATTGGATCTGGTTTGTGGTTAGAAGCATATTTAGGTATCTTACCAAACCAACATGATTACCAATAAACATAGAAGATTAACTTGAATCCAATAGTGTTCTTCCAAATACATATACAATTATTGAAATACAGAGTAGTGCAATTTAAAAATTTCAAGCATAGGCCAATTTTAAAACATTGCATAATGTAGTCAGTTATTGTACAATTTGAACAACTGGGGCACAAATCATTTTGGAAAGTTTGAATTATTTATGCTAATGGGGGGATCACTGACAAGGGTAATGCGAGAATGGTAAATTGCAAATAATTTATATTTTGTTTTGCTCTGTATTTCTGTACTCTATTTAATCCAGGTGTTTGATGTGTTGGGAGTTTATACCATTTTTCATTCACATGATGAAAACACATTCTGAATATCTGATTTGAAAAATTCCCCAGCTTCCCATCCTGTTTTATCACTTGCCAAACTCTTTCCTGTTAGTGATTCCATGCTCAAGAGAGATGCTAGATTTGTTCTGACTGATTCACAACATCTGGAGCTCACCTTATCTCTTTCTAAGCTCATCCATGGTCTGACTCACATCTTCCTTAAGGAGCATATTGGAAGGTAATGATGTGTTTTGCCTTCCATGTTGTATGCAATGTCTGACCCTAAAAGAAAGAGAGAGAAATGTTCTAAAATCCTGCAGAGGTTATATGTAGACTAAGTCAGGAGAACATAAAGCTTATTATATCCTCTGTGAATAATCCACAAAGGGGCTAGTTCATCTATGGATATGACTGCTAAATTGCTGAGAGTTTATTGTGATGCTTTTGACAAAGACTTCAAACTGTTGTCAACCTGCTCCAGTTCATCTGAACAATGAAAGGAAAAAGATAAGTGAATAAAACCATACTTGGAATTACTGTGATGCCTGCAAACATTACATAACATCTTGACATGATTTACCACCTTATATTCAAAAACCACTGACAAGCATCTTCTTGCACATAGAAGAATGGATCTACTTGACTCTCTCAAACAGTGCACAGTCTTTGACCTGGATCTACAAAAATTTACCAATATACTGTACACTCTTACAAATATATACTAAGCTCTTACTACTTGTGAGAACTATTCTAGGCACTGAGATACAGCAGTGAATAAAATCAGATTCCAGTCTGGGAGGTGCTCAGAGCTTGATATTTATGTTTTCCAAATGAAGTATGACCAAACATTTGGAACCATTAATAAAAGAGCAACCTATACAATGCTTTTCCATAAAAATGCTTCTTAAGTGCTTTAAGATCTGAATTTTTGAATTCCAGCTGAACTACTTTCATGCATATATAGATGAGTTGTGGTCAATTTTTCTGACAGAACTTTATGATGCTGATATTATTTTTCTGTCACACACAGGTCCAGTCAATGATAAATATAATGTTTTTTTATATTTAGGTTATGTAAACTGGAGAATCAAAGAAATTACCCAGACAAGTTAGAAGAAAAAGATGTTAAGGAAAATCAGATTTTCTTACTCAGACTCAAGGGTCCATTACTCAGATTCATAGGATAATTACATAAATTTACATTTTGCTTTATGCAAATGGACAAAGCCACTGAGAAAAGGTTGAAAAGGCAGAGGATAATGTTTTACTTTTTCTAATATAAATAACTACTTTTTTCATAACCTCAGTTTTATTACTCAACACTATGCCAATAGTTTACTGTAGTAAATTTGTGCTATAAAAACAGTCGACGTGGACATTGGTTTCTTAAGTTAAAAATGCACAAACAAGTTTAAGAATAGGCTGACCAAAGTTTGCATGGAAATTTTATGTGGTTCTGAAATTGTGTATGTGGATTTAAAATTTGATTTGCAATTAGTAATCTTTTAGGATATTATGTATGCAAAAAATTCCTGAAAAATATCGTATAGTTTTTTTTAAATTTTTTATTGTTATGTTAATCACCATACATTACACATCATTAGTTTTGGATGTAGTGTTCCATGATTCATTGTTTGTGCATAACACCCAGTGCTCCACGTACAATGTGCCCTCTTTAATACCCATCACCAGGCTAACCCATCCCCCCACCCTCCTCCCCTCTAGAACCCTCAGTTTGTTTTTCAGAGTCCATCGTCTCTCATGGTTGGTCTCCCCCTCCGATTTCCCCCCTTCCTTCTTCCCCTCCTGCTATCTTCTTTTTTTTTTTCTTAACATATATTGCATTATTTGTTTCAGAGGTACAGGTCTATGATTCAACAGTCTTACACAATTCACAACACTCGCTATAGCACATACCCTCCCCAATGTCTATCACCCAGCCACCCCATACCTCCCACCCCCCCACCACTTCAGCAACCCTCAGTTTGTTTCCTGAGATTAAGAATTCCTCATATCAGTGAGGTCATATGATACATGTCTTTCTCTGGTTGACTTATTTCACTCAGCATAACACCCTCCAGTTCCAACCACGTCGTTGCAAATGGCAAGATCTCATTCCTTTTGATGGCTGCATAATATTCCATTGTGTATATATACCACATCTTCTTTATCCATTCGTCTGTCGATGGACATCTTGGCTCTTTCCACAGTTTGGTTATTGTGGACATTGCTGCAATAAACATTGGGGTGCACATACCCTTTCGGATCCCTACATTTGTATCTTTGGGGTAAATACCCAGTAGTGCAATTGCTGGATCATATGGTAGCTCTATTTTCAATTGTTTGAGGAACCTCCATACTGTTTTCCAGAGTGGTTGCACCAACTTGCATTCCCACCAACAGTGTAGGAGGGTTCCCCTTTCTCCACATCCCTGCCAACATCTGTCGTTTCCTGACTTTGTATAGTTTTATATACCATAAAGTTTCTCCAGTTATTTGGAATTAAACCTTAACTCAGTGTTTCACAAACTGTGATTTCCGACTATTCTGCTTCAGAATCACTTGGCCAGATGACTGGGTTCCACATCAGACCTTCTGAATCAGAATCTTCACAGCTGTACTGAATTCTGGAATCTGTATTTGCAATAAGCTATCCAGATGATTCTAACATATACTAAAGTTTAGAACCCTTGTCTTAACCTCATCATTTCATAAGACACTTAATTTTTTAAATTGTCTTCTGGCTTATATATCATTTACATTGTTTTATTAATTAAAAACTGTTAACTTCCATTTAGGCAATTGAAAAGCATCAAAAACTATGCATTATTGAAGGTTTTTTACATATTAAAGAATAGTTCACATGTGAAAAAAGGCTGCTTAACTTCATCCATGTTTTACCAAGGTTAACTAATTCTAATAACTTAATTTGTAAAAAATGGTTTTCTTTCTTTTTTAAACATTTTTAAAAAAAATATTTACTTATTTATTTATTTGAGCAAGAGAGTGAGAGCATGAGCGGGGGGAGGGACAGAAGAAGAAGCAGACTCCCTGGTGAGCTGGGAGCCCGATGCAGGGCTTGATCCCAGCATCCTTAGATCATGTCCTGAGCTGAAAGCAGATGTTTAACCGACTGAGCCACCCAGGAACCCCATAAAATGGTTTCTAAACTAATATTAGAATTAACCTCTTAAAGCATGAGACTACTTTCCTTTGACTTGTGTAACAAAAGGGAAAGCACTTTAATATATACATTTGATTAGAGTATTTAAGCTTATAACTCATCTGTTTTTTAGTCAATTACATTCCTTTCTAACCCGAATAAATCTTGGAGCCTCATTTGGCACAATTTCCATACAGAATATATTCAAAATAAAGTCAACAAATACAATTAAAAATAAATTCCAATGTCTACCTACTTCATAGTACATCAAAGAGAATTCCTTAATTATGTTTCTAAAAAGTCTTTCCTGAATTCTCCAGTTCTGTTGCTACCCTGAAGTTGTTACTGAACATCCTACTCACATATTTGAAACTCATTTTCCATCACCATGAAACATGATTATCTTTTCTTCTCTTTCTTCCTGATTCTTTCTATTATTTAGATAGATATAGTCTCTGTGAATATCCTCCTTTTTTTCCTTACTTGTATCTCATGATTATTGTAAGTCAGAAGATCTGAGAGCCTAATTGATAGATGATCTCTATTACTTACTTCTAATGTGAATAATTAGGAACTGACTGAAAATATGATTATACACCTGAAAGGTTTGATGGTGGTTTGAGATTTAAAAATTCCATTTCCATCAGTATGTTCTTAACATTACTGTTGCCAAATGAAACTAGCTGTGTGAGTTCTCTGAAATAAAAAAATATTTTCATTTTGTAATTTTGGCACCTAATAGGTGATATAAAATTTTGTGGTCTATAATTTCAAAATCTACTATGATATATGATGTTTAATTAAATGCAGAATGCTACACAGTACATATTCATTGTTGATTCCAGACCAGAGCAAAAATATTTTCATATTAATGTTGGTACTTTCACAGTTAAATGTGATCTAAGCACCATGGAACCATACATGGACCTCAGGTTTTTTGCCACAGGGAAATTTTTATTACATGCTTTGCCTTTGATATACTTTAATAACAATAATAATACATTGCATTATGTAGCACCTTTTATCCAATGATCCCAAAGCAGAATATAAACATTAATTCTTAAAACTCTCTAGAAGATCAGTATTTTTAAACTCATTAAAATTTTTAATAAAAATATAAATGCATGCTATAGTTGAGGCTAACATATTAAATGACTTAGTTTGCTAGAGAATAGAAGCAGTACAGTTTTAGCTCCTGGATTTTGAAATTCGGTGTTTATTAAAAATAAAAGTTTTTTTTTCTTATTGCACAATAATATATATTCATTGCCGAAAAATCTGGAAAGTACTTAAAGATATGAGGAAGAAAATAAAAATTATCCACAATCTTACAACATAGGGGTAAGCACTTTTAATATTGTGTATATTTTCTACAAATCCTCTTTACATGGACATATACAAATATACTTTTTACAGCATATTATTATTAAGTGCATGAGTGTATTTTTTTCACCTAATATTTAAAGCATTTTCTAATGTTTTACAGTATTTTTGAATTTATGATTTTTCAATGACTACATAATAAACATTAGGTGAATACATAATAATTTATTTAACCATTCACATACTTTTGGATTTTAGGTTATTCCAGGATTCCAAAATTATGAGTAATCTGGTAAGGGCCATTCCTATGCAAAGCATCTTTATCTTCCCCTCTATTTAATAATTTCCTTAGGGTACATTTTAGAAGGGGAATTACTGTGTCAAATGGCATTAAAGTAACTTAGGCTATTTGTATGTGTTAAGAATTTAGTTTCCAAAAATATTTTTCTGTTTTACGTAACTATTTGTCAAGTCTTTTACTCACAAAGTTAAAACTGGGCTTAAAACTCATGATATAATCTGAAGCTAAAGAAAAATAAAATAATATCACAATGATTAAGAGAGTTGGCTTCAGAGTCAGTCATTCTGAGATTTGAATTCAACCTGTCTGGCTTCAGGCAAAATAATTAATTTCTGAGTCTCAATTCCACATCTGTAAATTGGAGATTATAATGCTTATTTTATAGAGTTGCTGTAAGCTTTAAATGAAATGAGATATATGAAGCAATTAGAATAATTCTGGAAATTTCTTGCTGGTTAAATGTCTCATCCACTCCCATCGCTTTAAAATTTACTTACATGCTGACAAATCACGAGTATGGAATATAACCCCAGCTCAGACCTGTTTTCTGAGTTCCTGACTTGCATATCCAGTTCCCTATTTGACATCTTCAGTTGACTGTCTCACAGGCACCCCAGTCATAAAACTTCCAAAACTCTGATTCTTGGTATATTTTTTACAAGTCTTGTTTACCTGCACATATGCAAATATATTTTGTTTTACAAGAGTACATCATTACGAACTGTATTTTTCAGGGTTCTCCAGAGAAGCAGAGAAATCTTTGTCTGTGTCTATCTATAGAGTAAGAGAGAGAGAGAGATTTTTTTAAAAATCGGTCCATGTGATTGTAGGGTTGGCTAACCCAATATCTACAAGGCAGTTTAGCAGCCTGGAGACTCAGGGAAGATCAATGTTGCAAGTTGAGTCTGAGGCATAATTTCCTCTTCCTCAGAGCTCTCAGTCTTTTTCTCTTAAGGTCTTTGGCTGATTAGATGAGGTCCATTAACATTACAGAGGATAATCTCTTTTGTTCAAAGTCTACTGATGTAAATGTTAATCTTATCTAAAAAATGCCTACATGGAGATGGTTGAATAGGAGGACCCTAAGCTACAACTACGTAACACCCACATCAGTGTAAATAACCAAGACAACCTGAAGACTGGCAGAAAAGACTCTCCACAGGCAAATGTAGAGAAGAGGTCACAAGGAAGAGGGTAGGAAAGGTGGAGTCCTGACCCACCAGGCTGTCCACTGGAGGGTGAAACACCGGGGCCCTGGAGAGGGGAAAGGCATGGACCCTCATGCCAAGCACCCCTAGCACAGGGAGCCCACATGGGGGAAGATAAGTCCCTGTGGCATTTGGCTTTGAAAACCAGAAGGGCATAATTTTGCAAGTTCTTATAATCAGTGGGGCTTAACAACTGGAACTTTAAAAATCAGCAGGCTTAGCTCTGGGAGGGCCAGGAGGGTGAAAGGAAACCGAGTCTCTGCCCTTACAGAGACAACACAACAAACAGTCCTGAAGAGATAGAGCATAGAAGCAGCAGCTTGAAAATTGCCTGGGGTATATGGGAGGGAGATTTGTTTACTAATCTCAGTGCTAGAGATCTTTGGGAGACTTCTCCAAGAACAAAAGAGCTGACTGGTGTCATTTCCCCTCCCTGCCCCCCACTTTAGAAGCATAGACACCTGAGGGAACCAGTGCAGTGCCAACACTATCTGACTCGCTAACAGTGAGCCCTGCTCGTGTATTCTCCTACAGACATGCCCCCTCCTATATACCCTGGACCAGAGTCCAACCAAATGGTGCTGCAGCCTAGCAATGTGCAAGCAGTCTGACAGGAGCCAGCACCACTCCAAAGTGACTACTGCCCCAGGGAAGGGGGGAGATAACTACACATAATCTGACTGCAGCCCCAGCAGTGGACTGGGGGCAGACATCTGGTTTAACTGCAGGCCCTACCTACCAATAAAAGCCTCTTAGGGGACAACATAGGGAAAGCACCCTCCAGTATGGTGCTATTGCATCTCTGGCAAATGCCTGGTCTGATTCAACTCAAACTCAAGGCAGCCCCAGACTGGCATACTAACAACATAGGGACCAAACCCTGCCCCTAATAGTCAAAGAGAGCCATGCAGACAACTGGACTGAAGGCAAAAGCAGCTCAGCCACAACAGCAAGGCATATGCAACACACGTAGGAGATACACCTGAAACACCAGATTCTGGTGAACAGGGGGCATTGCATTGCAGGGCACTACAGCATCTCTTCTTCATAAGGTCACTACTTTCCAAAGCAGGAGATATAACTGACTTTCCTAACACATAGAAACACAGAGAGTTAGACAAAATGAGGAGACAGAAGAATATGTCCCAAATGAAAGAACAGGACAAATCACAGCAAGGGAGCTAAATAAAATGGAGATAAGTAATATGCCTGATAGAAAATTCAAAGTAGTCATAAAGATACTCATTGGACTTGAGAAAAGAGTGGAGGACCTCAGTGAGACTCTTACCAAAGAGACAGAAAACATAAAAAAGAATCAATCAGACATGAAAAACTCAATATATGAAATTAAAAATAAACTAAATGGAATAAATAGTAGACTAGAGGAAGCAGAAGAATGGATCAATGACCTGGAGGACAGAGTAATGGAAAGCAATCAAGTTGAACATGAGAAAAATAAAATGAAAATTGACTTAGGGAACTCATTGACACCATCAAGCATAATGACTTTTGAATTATAGAGATGCCAGAAGGAAAAAAGAGAAAAGGAGGCAGAAAATTTATTTGAAGAATTAATAGCTGAAAACTTCCTGAATCTGGGGAGGAAACATATACCCAGATCCAGGATGCACAGAGAGCCCTCAACAAAATTGACCCAAGGAGGTACATACCAAGACACATAGTAATTAAGATGGCAAAAAGTAGTGATAAAGAGAGAATTTTAAAAGCAGCAAGAGCAAAGAAAACCGTTACATACAAAAGAAACACCAGCTAACAGATGATTTTTCAGCAGATACTTTGCAGGCCAGAGGCAGTGGCACGATACATTCAAAGTGCTGAAGGAAAAAACTTGCAACCAAGAATACTCTATCCAGCAAGACTATCATTCAGAATAGAAGGAGAGATAAAGAGTTTCCCAGACAAACAGAAGTTAAAGGAATTCATGACCACTAAATGATCTCTATGAGAAATGTTAAAAGGGACTCTTGGAATGGAAAGGAAAGACCATAAGCAGGAGTGAGAAAAGTAGGAGGCACAAAAGAGGTAAAAATTAAGTATATCTATAAAAATCAGTCAAGAGATTCACAAATTAAAAGGATGTGAAGTATGACACCATATATCTAAAACATGGAGGAGGAGAGGAATAAAGAATGTGTTCAAACTTAAGTAACCATCAACTTAATATGGACCTCTTATGCATATCTTATGCATAACTATCACAACCTACCACGAATTAAGAACCAGTAATAGATATGGAAAAAATAAAGAGAAAGGAATACAAGTATATCACTAAAGAAACCCAGTAAACCATGAGAGAAGAGAGCAAGAGAAGGAATAGAGAAGAACTACAAAAACAACTATAAAACAAGTAACAAAGTGGCAGTAAGCACATATCTATCAACACTTACTTTGAATGTAAATGGACTAAGTGCTCCAATCAAAAGACATAGGATGGCAGAATGGATGAAAAAGCAAGACCCATCTATATGCTTCCTACAAGAGATTCATTTCAGACAAAGGACACATGCAAATTGAAAGTGAAGGGGTGGAAAAGCATTTATCATGTGAATGGAAGTGAAAAGAAAGCCAGGCTAGCAATACTTATATTGGACAAAATAGACTTTAAAATAAAGACTATAATAAGAGACAAAGAAAGACGCTATTAACCATAAAGGATTGAAGATACAACAATTGTAAATATTTATGCATCCAAAATGGGAGCACTGAAATATATAAAACAACTTATAACAAACTTAAAGGAGGTAATCAATAGTAATACAATAAAGTAGAGAACTTTAACACCCCACTTACATCAATGGATAGATCATCCAAAGAGAAAATGAACAAACAAACAATGGCTTTGAATGATACATTGGACCAAATGGATCTAACAGAAATATTCAGAATATCCCATCCTGAATTAGCAGAGTACACATTCTTTTCAAGTGCATATGAAACATTCTCCAGAACAGATCACACTTTAGGCCACAAAACAAATCTCAACAAATTAAAAATCACCAAAGTCATACCATGCATCTTTTCCAACCGCAACTCTGGCAAACTAGAAATTAACCACAAGAAAAAAATCTGGAAAGAACGCAAATACATGGAGGCTAAATAACATGCTACTAAACAATGAATGGGTCAACCAAGAAATCAAAGAGGAAATCCAAACATACATGGAGACAAATGAAAATGAAAACACAATGGTCCAAAATCTTTGGGATATAGCAAAAGCTATTCTAAGAGGGAAGGTTAGAGCAATATAGGCCTACTTCAAGAAGCAAGAAAAATCTCAAATAAACAACCTGAACTTACACCTAAAAGAGCTAGAAAAAGAGGAACAAACAGAACCCAAACTAGTGGAAGGAAGGAAATAATAAAGATTAGAGCAGAAAGAAATGAATTAGAAACTAAAAAAATAGAACAGATCAATGAAACCAGAAGCCAGTTCTTTGAAAAGATCAACAAAATTTATCAATAAACCTTTAGCCAGACTCATAAAGAAAAGAGGGAGAGAAGGAGAGAGAGAGCGAGCGAGAGAGAGAGGACTCAAATAAACAAATCAGAAACAAAACAGGAGAAATAACAATTGACACCACAGAAATACAAAGGATTACAAGAGAATGTTACGAAAAATTATATGCCAAGAAATTGGACAATGTAGAAGAAATGGATAAACTGAGAAACCTATAATCTCCCAAAATTGTATCAGGAAGAAATAGAAATCTGAACAGACCAATTACCAGCAATGAAATTAAATCAGTAATCAGAGAAATCCCAATAAACAAAAGTCTAGGACCAGATGGCTTCACAAGTGAATTCTACAAAACATCTAAAGAAGAGTTAATACCCATTCTTCCCAAATTATTCTAAGAAATAGGAGAGGAAGGAAAGTTTCCAAATTCATTCTATGAGGCTAGCATTATCCTGATATGAAAACCAGATTTAGACACCAAAAAAAAAAAAAAAAAGAGAGAGTGAGAGAGCGAAATACAGCCAATTACCTCTGATGAAAATAGCTATAAAAATCCTCAACAAAATATTAGCCAAAAAAAAAAAACCCAACAATACATTAAAATCATTCACCACAGTCAAGTGGGATTTATTCCTGGGATGCAAGGGTGGTTCAATATTCACAAATCAATCAACATGATACATCACATCAACAAGAGAAAGGATAAAAATCATATGATCATTTCAATGGATGTAGAAAAATCACTTCACAAAATACAATATCCATTCATGATAAAAACCCTCAACAAAGAAGGACCATACCTCAATATAATAGAGGCCATATATGAAAACCCACAGCTAACAGCACACTCAATGTTGAAAAACTCAAGAGTTTTCCCCCTAAGATCAGGAACAAGAAAAGGATATCCATTTTCACCACTTTTATTCAACATAGCATTGAAATTCCTAGCCACAGCACTCAGACAAGAAAAAGAAATAACAGGCATCCAAATTTGTAAGGAAGAATTGAAAGTTTCACTATTTGCAGATGATGATACTATATATAAAAAACCCTAAAGACTCCACCAAAAACTACTAAAACTGATAAATGAATGTAGTAAGGTTACAGTATACAAAATAATATGCAGAAATGTGTTACATTTCTATACACTAATAATGAAGTAGCAAAAAGATAAATTAAAAAAAATAATCCTATTATAATTGCATCTGAAATAATAAAATACTTAGGGATAAACTTAACCAAGGATTTGAAAGACCTGTACTCTGAAAACTATAAAGCACTGATGAAAGAAACTGAAGATGATGCAAACAAATGAAAAGATAACCCATGCTCTTGGATTGGAAGAAAAAATATTGTTAAAATGTCCATACTATACAAAGCAATCTACAGATTTAATGTAATCCCTATCAAAACACCAACAGTATTTTTCACAGAACTAGAACAATCTTAAAATTTATATGGAACCACAAAAGACCTGAATAGCCAAAGCAATTCTGAAAATGAAAAACAAAACTGGAGTTATCACAATTCTAGACTTCCAGGTTACTTCAAATCTGTAATAATTAAAATAGTATGACACCAGCATAAAAATAGACACATAGATCAATGGAACAGAATAGAGAGCCCAGAAATGAACCCAAGATTATATGGTCAATTAATCTTTGACCAAAGGAAGAATATGCAATGGGGGAAAAAAAACCAATCTTTTTAACAAATGGTGTTGGGAAAACTGGTCAGCCACATGCAAAAGCAAGAAACTAGACCACTTTCTTACACCACACACAAAAATAAACACAAAATGGACTAAGGACCTAAGTGTGAAATCTGAAACTTTAAAATTCCTAGAAAAGAGCACAGGCAGTAATTTCTCTGATATTAGCAGTACCAACATTTTTCTAGATGTCTCCTGAGGCAAGGATAAATAAAAGCAAAAATAAAGTATTGGGATTACATCAAAATAAAAAGCTTCTTCTCAATAAAGGAAACAATCAACAAAACTAAAAGGCAATCTACTGAATGGGAGAAGATATTTGCAAATGGCATATCCAATAAAGGTTTAGTATCCAAAATATATAAAGAACTGATACAACTCAACCCCCCCAAACCAAATAAGCCAATTAAAAAATGGGCAGACGATATGAACAGATTATTTCTCCCAAGAAGACATACAGAGAGATGGTCAATGGACGCATGAAAAAAAATGCTCAACACCACTCATCATCAGGAAAATGCAAATCAAAACTATAATGCAATATCACCTCACACCTATCAGAATGCCAAAATAAAAAAATCAAGAAGCAACTACTGTTGAGCATGTGGAAAAAAGGTACCCTTGTGTACTGTTGGTGGGAATGCAAACTGGTGCAGCCACAGTATGGAAGTTTCTCAAAAAATAAAATAGAACTACCATATGATCCAGTAATTCTACTATTGGGTATTTACCCAAACAATACAAAAACACTAATTTGAAAAATACATGCTCCTCCATGTTTATTTATATAAACTCTTTTTAAAAAAACATTTTATTTATTTATTTATTTGAGAGAGAGGGAGAGAGAGAGAGAGCACAGAGGGAGAGTGAGTGGGAAAATCAGACTCCTCACTGAGCAGAGAGCTGGATTCAGGGCTCGATCCCAGGACCCTGAGATCATGACCCCAGCCAAAGGCAGGTGCTTAAACAACTGAGTCACCCAGGTGCCCTTCTTCTATGTTTATTGCAGCATTATTTAAAATAGCCAAATTATGGAAGGAGCCCAAGTGTCCATAGCTGAATGAATAAAGAAGAATGGTATGTGTGTGTGTGTGTGTGTGTGTGTGTGTGTGTGTGTGTGTGTACATACATATATATATATGTATATATATATATCATGGAATATTACTCAGCCATAAAAAAGAATGAAATCTTGACTTTTGCAGCAACATGGATAGATCTAGAGTATAATGCTAAGTGAAATAAGTCAGTCAGAGAAAGACAAATACCCTATGACTTCACTCATATGTGGAATTTAAGAAACAAAACAAATGAGCAAAGGAAGAAAGAGAGAGAGAGAGACAAACCAAGAACCAGACTATCAACTATAGAGAACAAACTGATGGTTACCAGAGGGGAGGTGGGTGGGGGATAGGTAAAACAGGTAGAGGGGATTAAGAATACACTTATTGTGGGGCACCCGGGTGGCACAGTTAGTTGTATCCAACTCTTGATTTCAGTTCAGGTCATGATCTCAGGGTCATGAGATCGATCCCCATGTCAGGGAGAGATTCTCTCTCCTCTCCCTCTACCCCTCCTGCTTTTGCTTTCCCCTCTCTCCAAAATAAATAAATAAATCTTTTTTTTTTAAAGAGTACACTTATTGTGATGAACACTGTAATATATAGAACTGTTGAATCACTATATTGTACACCTGAAACTAATATGACACTGTATGTTAACTATACTGGAATTAAATAAATAAATAACGAATAAAATAAAAAAGAAAAGGAATACCCTAATAGATAAATTATTCAATGACCAACAGGCAAATCACCAAAGAAATAAAAAAGGATAATAAATGTATTAAATGCATTAAAATATTCAATCTCATTAATCATAATCTCATAAATAAATGTTAATATTTCATTCCCCCCCACCAAATACCTTCATAGCAACATCTAGACTGGTGGTGACCAAATATCTGGGCACTATAACCTAGCCAAACTGACACATAAAATTATTCATCACACTAAATGCATGTATACAAATACTAAATAAATGACTCCTTACTCCCTAATCTTATGCTTTTTGCAGCTTTCTCCATCTCACTACATGCTCTTAGCATTTATCCACTTGTATAAGCCAGGTACCCAGAGTTGATAGTCTTCTCCCTTATTACCATATCAACTCCTTCACCAGGTTCTATGTATTTCACTTTCTAAGTGTTGCTCCAATCTACTTCCTCTTCTCATCCAGGGCTACTGCCCTTAAGCCCCCACTGCCTCTAGTCTGGACTACTGCACTCTTGTCCTGTCCAATTTTCAACCTAGCAAACCAAGTCATCTTTAAAAATCCAAGTTTCTACTTAAGAAATCTTCAAAAGTTTCTTATTTATCTAAGAATAAAAATTGATTCCTTACTAACCTACAATGCTATGCAGGCTCTGGCCCCTGTCCACTCCTCTGAACACATCTCTTGCTTTCTTCCTAAACTCACTCACTCACTCTCCAACACTGCTGTCTGTTTTAGTTCCTGGAAACTGCCTCACTCCTTATTGCCTGAAGGCCTTTTTATAAATTGTATCTTCTGCAAGTTACCTTGCTCCCTAATTCTTTGCATACTTCAGTCTTTCAAATTCCAAAGTCTTAGTTTAAATCTTCCACTAAGATCAGCCTTCCCTGGATACTCCACCGACAACTACCTTTGTATAGTACTTTATTCTTTTTCTCATTTAAGTGGCCACAATATGTTCTGTGTAAATTTGTTTATTGAATGTCTTTCATACTAGTCTGTAACTCCCAGGAAGGCAGCATGGACCATGGCTGCTTGATTCATTGCAGTACATCCACTGCCTAAAACACTGTATTGAAGAAGGCATTTGTTCAGTATTAAATAGATGAAATAATGAACACAGACTTACTTAATAGGTAAAAGCTGCTAGTTTTCATAATTTATTATTATTAAAATTACAAGATTATAATATAATTTGTTATTGGTTATAATGAGGTGACTGGTGCCCCTAAAGAGAAACGTCCATGTCCTGATTTCCAGAACTTGTGAAAGTGGCCTTACTTGGAAAAAGGATTTTTGCAATGTAATTGAGATTCTTAAGATGAGATCATGCTGGGTTCACTAAGTGGATCCTAAATCCAATGACAAGTGTCCTTGTAAGAGAAGAGGAGAAGACACAGACACAGAGAGGAAAAGTCCCCCATGTGAAAATGGAGACAGAGATTGGAGTGATGCAGTCACAGGAATGCCGACAACCACCAGAAACTGGGAGAGGCCGGGAAGGATTCTCCCCTAGAACCTCCACAGGGAGTGTGGCCCTGCTGACACACTGACTTTGGACTTCTGGACTCCAGAACTGTTAGAGAATAAATGTCTGTTGTTTTAAGCCATCTGGTTTATACTAATTTGTTTGGTTTATAGTAATTTGTTATGGCAGCCCTAGGAAACTAATACAGTGGTGAAGAATCTAAAAGAAGAAACTACAAGTTTCTACATTCTGGAAGACTGGCATTTTGAAATTTTCAGCAACCTTTTAGTATGAGAATGTTCACAGCATTCAAGCCATTAGAAGTGTTATATGTGTAAAATCCTGACATTATTAATTCAGAATATAAACCACTGTGTTGTAATACTCATTACCATCACCACACACAAAAAATTACTACTTATTTGCTGAGATGAAGGCATGTTTGCATTTTTCTTTATCTTTTTATATCAGTGATTCCTACTTTTATAGATTTTTCTTCCCTACAATAAATGCATCAAATATAATTATGAAATGGGTTCCATTTTTCATTGTGCATAGAGGGAAGTTTAAATAGATTTAGCCATAAGTTGTAATGAAACAATGATTATTGCTACTTAATACAAGAATCTAAGGTTAGTATTTTTGCTAATTATACGAGAAAGCAGAGGCTCACAGATTTAAGTAAACTGTAAAATCCACAGCACTACGTCAGTAGAGAGTGGCACTTGGATATGGGCCTATCTAATTATTCTGTGTTCCAAGACACCATAATCCATGTGGGGGATGCTGCTATGTCTCTTCCATAACACATAAGAAGGGACTTGAAAAACCCATTCATTTTAATTGGTTAGAAATTTAATGTAATAGTTCCTCTAAGGAGACATTTTGATTTGAAAGAATACCTGAGCACTAATAGCAGAACTTTTAATAGGGGAGGATACTTTTAGGACATTTCTCTTGAATTAAAGCCAGTCTAGGATATGAAATTGCTTACTGTGCACACATAGAAGGATGACCCTGAATCTGTAGGATGTGACTCACTTGAAACAGATGGAAAATTGAAACCTGATTCAGTGATCTGGGCTGATTGTACAGTTTTATTCAACTGATTAGCTTTATATATATTTGTATGGAACATCATCTGTTCTATTCAGGGGGAGGAGCTTAGAGATATTGTGCCTATATTATAATGTGGGCTGCCAAAGACCCTTATGTGACCTGTGGCTGCACTGATCAATGTTGCATAGCTCAAAGATGAGAGTCTAAGAGCCTTCTACCTTTCCAACCATTGAGGATCTCTTACTTAGTACATTTTTCTATTGGCTGAAGCAACAAATAACCTCACCTTGCCAATCCAAAATCTCATTTGGAAAAAAATTTTTGATTAGTGTTCAAATTCTCACTTTGTTACTTACTAGCAGTGTGACATGAGCGGGTGAATTAACTTTGTGGAATTTTGGTTCCCTCATCTTCAGCGTACTGATGAAAAAATATCCTGGTGTTGTTGAAAAAAAAAAAAGGCCCAAACACATAGTGCATTGCCTAACATGTATTATGTACTTAATTCACATTAACTTCAATCTTTGAACCATTCAACAAATGTTTTTTGAAAACCTGCTATGTGCCAGTCAGAAAGAAAGGATCATTAATCGACTTTATGTGGTTGATGTGAAAATCTAATCAAACCTTTTAGAGGTAACTGTCCTTTCTTTTGCTATCTCTAACAACCCAGCTCTGGGGAAGTTGGAGGAAATAAACTGGAATTCAATGGCTTCAGTGGAAGACTAGCCCAGTAGGCTGCCATCAGAGGCCCCAGAGTCCTCTCTCTGCCAAGCCATCAGTGGGCACTGCTCTAGAGACCAACTAATGAGAGTGTTTGACATCATTTTGTCAGTAATGCCTTTTGACAGCTGTCAATTCTTAGAGAAGCCTAAATGGACAGGAAACTGTCTGTGTAGGCCAAATTATGTGGGATCAGAGACAGAGTTGTAAATGACACCTCAAATCACCTAACCATGTCAGTGGAATGGAATTGGAAACGGTACTAAAAGACGTTGGCTGGCTTTATGTTACGATAGCATTTTTTGCTTTAATGTTCTTCTTTGGTCAATGTGTTGGCTAGCTATAATTCCAACCCTCTATTTTGACTAAATCATATGATTATATCTTCTTCAGTTACATACATAACTTGGCCAAAACAAAAATATTTACATAAATTACTAGAATTGCTCTGTGATAATAGGAAGCTCAAAATTTACAAAACCCAAATAGGTATATATTACTAGCAGGTATAGAGTTGGCTTATCAAGAATATCAACTGAATGAGTAGGGCATATATTTAATGAAAGAAGGAACAAGAAGCCTGTCCTCTGGGAGCTTGCAACATAACACTGGCATCAAGAGAGTCCCATAAACATATATGTAGCCAATGATAACTTTTTCAAGGGTAATGAGTGTTATTAGAAGGATAGGATAAAGGCAATGTGAATCTGGGAAGGCTTCATGGAAAATGTGAGTTTTGAATTAGGGTTTGAATGTTTTGAAAGGATAAGCCTTGGCTTATCCTTCTATAGCCAATCTATTAAAGATTGTTTTGGGCAACACAAGCAATGACAATGTCGTAGGCAACCTCTTCTCATTTTACACCCTTTCGACATCTCTAGGCTATATCATGATTTCAAGTACTTATATATCGAATATCCCCAAATTTGCATATACAACCCAGTAGATCCAACTGCCTACTGACATATTTACTTGGCTTCTCCAGAAGACTCCTAAATGCAATCTATTTAAAATGAAACTCATCAGTATTCCCCCTCCCTGCTCCTCTTCCATACTGCCTCTCTCAGTGAGGGGCATTACTAGCCATCTATTGGCTCGAGGAATAAATCTATGACTCATTCTTGACACACCTACTCCCTCACTTCTCTAATCAGTGGGTAAAGTCTATCAATTTTAACGCAGAAATACTTCTATTAACTATCTTTCTTTCTCCATGCTCATAGCCACGTTTCTAGTCCAAGCCACCTGCAAGAACCTCCAAATATGTCTTTATGTAATTACTCTGTCCCCTCCAGTTCATTTTTTACCTTTTACCCAGAGTAATCTATAAATGCAAGTCTGATCATATTATTCCTCTGCTTAAGACCCTTCTCTGACTTTCCATTATTAGTAGGTTAATATCCAAACTTCTTACCATGGACTTACAAGGTTGCTCCACAATATGGCTTCACACACCTCTTCACCCTCATTTAGTGCCATGCTACTTCTCACTCTCTTATCTCAGTTACACTGGATTCTTTCCAGTGTCACAAATGGGCCATCATCTTTCTCTCCTCTGATCTTTTGCAAAAGCTCTTCTCTTTACTTGGAAACACAATTGGGAGTATTCATTCATTCAGAACTAAGTACTTACAAACCACATTAATGGCAATGAAAGAAAAGTACAGAGTGTGATAAGGGAGCCTAATGCGGGCTGGTGGAAGCTGAGTAAGTATTGGCTAGTGTGGGATAAAGAACATTCCAGAAAAAGTGACAGAATGTTCAAAGGCTCTGAGGTAGAAAGAACTTTCAAGTTAGGGGATCTGAAAGGAAGAAAAAGGATAGTGAATCAGAGGGTAAGTGGGATGAGAGTTGAGCCTGAAACAGATAAAAAAGGGTCAGATAATAAAGGGTCTCCTGATCATGTTGAAGATTTTAGGTATGCAGAAATATCAGCTGTTCCTGTGTGATGGGTAGTTGGGATCAGGAGAATCTGGAAATAAAGACATTTGTTTGTAGGGTCCCAGTATTAATGCTGGTGGTTGTCATTTAGCTAGGGAAACAGAGGCAGAGGTGTGAACATATGAACTCCAAATTAGGAAGGATGAATTGGTTGAATTGGTGCTGGACCTTGGGAGCAGGTGAGAGAGGAGGGACTGAAGAGGGCTTCACAGTTCTGTTGCTGGTGCCCAGGTGGATAAGGGTGCTCCTTGACCATAGCAGACAAGTTGAAATGAGGCAAGGGTTTGAGGGAAAGGATGCTGGTTCAATTTTGTCATAATTAGTTTTAGATCTTGGCAGATCACCAAGGAGAGTTATTTTGTTGACAGCACAAAATACGTCATGAGAAAGACGATGAGGGGTCAAGACCTGAGGTATTGATCTGAGAGCCGTCTGTGGTCAGGGAGGAGTAGTTATGTTGCTTTGCAGTAAGCAAGACAGTGTGACAAGATAGAATTTATTAGACCAGGTCAGCTGGGTTCCTGGATTTTCATTAACAGTGCTTAGTTGCATCAGCATGGGGCAGCAGTGCTTATAAGGGAAAGGCAAAGCTGAAGGAAGGGAAAGTTAAAAAGAATGAGAAACACACACAAACCTAGTATTCACTGCCAGGGGTCAGTTTTGGGGAACAACTAAAGAGAAAATTGGGTTCACATCAACATTTAGGAAAGCCTTGAAGAGTAACAGAAAGAATGGCAAGATCAGAATAGGACAGCACATGGGCTGAAAAGTGTATGCAGGTGGGAAGAATGGGCTGGTAATCAGACTTTGAGTCCTGATAATGTGTTGATTTTATAGGAGGGCTATATGTGTGTGTGTCTGAAGCATTATGGGCAAGTGCCTCTTCCTTCTTAGGTTTTTTTTCTTTGTTTTTGTTTTTGTTTTGAGTGAGAATCTTGCAAAGACATCTGTTGGCTTGGTGATCTTGGGCAAGTCACTTAACCTTTTTGTATGTAAGCTCCATCCACTTTCCTTATTTTAAAAAATATTTATTTGTTTATTTTAGAGAGATAGCATGTGCTCAAGCATGGATGGGACAGGGGTGGGGGGGAGGTGCAGAGGGAGAAAAGAAAGAGGCAGAGAAGCAGACTCCCTGCTGAGTGTGAAGCCCATCGCAGGGCTCTGGATCCCAGGATCCTCAGATCATGACCTGAGCCCAAACCAAGAGTCGGAGGCTTAACCGACTGAGCCACCCAGCTGCCCCACATCCATTTTAAATTAAAGAAAAGAATGCTATCCTCTTAGGTGGCTACAGGCTCTAAGTGAGCTAATGTATGAGAAAGTGACAAGCAGGGTGTCTGCCCCATTCTATGTCTGCCTCCAAGTTCCAGCAGATCACCAGGGGAGTAAGATCATTGCTTCTAGTTTCTACTCCTGCTGCTTGCTGCTGTTGGAGCCCTTACCCTATTTTACAAGGCTTCTTCATTTAGGAGGAAATCAGATGCCATCTGCTTGACAACTTCTTAGATCTATTTCCATGAAAGAGATTATTGCCACAATTTTTGAATTCATGAGAATTTCATCGATGCAGCAATGAGCATCAGTGTCCTTGATAACTCTTTCATCTCTAGGTTACACAGAGTAAGACGGCACCTGTAAACTCATTGTAATTTGCAGAGCTGTATATACCTTTGAAAAATGATTTGTAATTCTCATGGCTAGCTAGCTCTCAAAGTATTTTTTAAATGACTGTGAGCTGAACAAGGACAAGCCAACCATGTAAGGCTTTAAAGAGGCAGCTGACAGACACAGATATCACACATCTGTTTTGATAGTCACTGGAACACTAGGAAGAGTTCTAATTCCACTGATCACAAATATATTTCACAAGGACTTATACTTGGATTTTTTTTCATGTCCCTCATGCATTCTATAAAAATGTGTTACTTTTAGTATTTTGCTTTCCTTAACTTAGGGGAAAAATAAATTAAAAAACAATCTTAGCTCTTTTTTTTTTAAAGACGCATGGATTCCAAAAGCACTTATAAGCATAATAACAATGTAAATAGGGATAATGTTATAAGGCTTGCTATGAATGGTTGCTCACTTATTTCTGACTACAGCCAAAAGATGCCAACTATTAATCCCCAAATGGCCTAGCCACAAAAGTTTATTTTTTTTCTGGGAACATGTAGAGTTTCTACATTAGGATGCTGCAAATACATTTTATTTTTTTGAATTTGAGATCAGGACAAAACCATATGCAAATTACAAAACCTACATCCTAGAATGATCAGGACACATGTAATATGTGAGTGGGAGTTACTGGAGAACTTGTTCTTCTAGAGGGTGAGAAATGGAATGTTTGATGGCCATATTTTGCCAAGGCCAGGGGCTGTACCTGACCTTGTTAGGTCGGGCTGGGGTAGGGAGTGGGGGACAAAGGCAGTCTTAAACCTCACCTACCTACAAATAATTACCCTGTAATTGGCCCACGGCAAAACTGGTTGTGCACTTCTTCAGAGAAGCCTCAGGCAGCAGATATAGGCTTTGTTTATATTTCTATTTGAGGTGGTCTCTCATCAGTGTTGCACTCTGGGTTCTCTTATGTTAAAATGTTGGAAGGATGATGAGAATTAGCAACAATTAACTGTCAATTTTAAAACAAATGGGATTTTTACCTTGAATATTATATTCATTCTCAGCAATAAATTGTAACACTTTGACTTGAAAAATATGGATTGATCACTATTGTCTCACTCTCAAAGTGGTAACTTTGGACTTACTTATAATTAGTACCAACAGCCATAGTACAAAATCATAAGAAACACAAGAGGGTCACCCACATAAAAACTTCTTTATTTTTAGCTTATAAGTTTTAACCAATTAAAAGTCATTTTGTTACTAAAGATTCTTTGACCAGCTCTATTTTTTCATCGTCTTCCTTTGTAATCTGTTTTCTTGTTGCTAGCTAAGTAATTTATTTAAAATTCAGTATTACTTAAAGCATATGATATTAGCATGATTTGCTCTGAGGGTGTTAACCTAATTTTAAAAAATTTTAAATTCAGTTCTAATATCTCAGTGGTATTATGCTTTGTTAAAATCGCATTTCTGGAAAACCCCACTCATCTGTAACAGTTTAAACATGAACCCTTTACCTATATACTATATTAGCTGAGTAAAAAATGAATTTCCTTTTTACTGTTTTTCTTTTCAATACATCTTGTGAAATCATAAGAGAATTCTGCAATTTATATAGGGAAATTTGGCTGCCATTTGCTTGGACTGTGACATATGACTATAATTTGTAACTTTCCTTCCAACACTTGGTTATTTGTTATCTGAATATCTGAGTTTCAGAAGTATGAATTAGTGTATGAACAATGGAAAAAGAAAAAAAGGTATTCTATAATTCTCAGCGGTATGGTGTGCTACCGTACTTAGAAATATGAGCTGAGAAACACATTTAGGTACAGAATTTGTATTCTGCTTATCTTAGTGATTTACATGACTTTGTGTGACTTGCATCTTCATTTGATTTTTACATCTTTTTATTGGTACGTTACTCATTCTGTTTTGTGTTTGGGGTTGTGCATGTCTTTGGCTGTTTCCAAGTGTCTTTGAAACTATCAAAATCACAAATTTATTTTCTGGGTGCCTTTGAAAGAAAAATATATTAAAGGCATAGGGTATTTATTCCTTTAACAAACATTTATCAAGTTGCTGCTATGTGTCAATTGCTGTACTGGGCACTGGGAACACATATTTAAACAAGGCAGACATGGTCCTGTCTCGGAGACAAGGGCTTAGAGGATGTTGCAGAGGAGCAAACAAGTGATTACAAACATGATGTGCTGAGGGGATAGGTGGCAGCACTGAGGCACATGGGAGGGGTACCTGTCCCAGAACTGGTAAGTAAGGGAGGGCTTCCTGGAGGAAGTAGCTCCAACTTGATACTTGAAGGATGAGGAGGAATTGGCCAGACAAAGGGAGTGTAGGGTTTGGACAGGGCTAATGGGTGGGAGGATAGTGCTCTAGTCAGAGGGAACAGCTTTGTTATACAAGACTAGAGGCAACCAAGAGCATCATGATGCCTCTGAAATATTAAAATTAGTTCACTCTGGTAGTGGCAGTGGAGCACTAAGGATGCAATTATGAGATATTTGAGAAGTAATATTCAAGAGAAATTGTAATTATTGATTGGATATAGGCCTGGCAAAGGTAAAAATTAAGGGTGACACCCTAGTTTATTCAAGCAACTGGATGATTGAAGAAGAGTAAGCTAATTGGGAACAAGGCAGGCAAAACGCGTTTGGACATGATAGATTTTAGCAACACTAAAAAAACATAAAACCACTGGGACATTTAGATGGAGATGGGTTAGATAGACATGGAATTCAGGAGAGAGATCAGGCTGGACTTACAGGGCTGGGATTCCTTAGCCTATATATAAGATGGTATTTGAAGTGGTGGGAATGGGCTTTATAAAGAGTTTTGGGGGTCAATATAATTCAATGGCATTTAAGCCTAGATTATAATGTATAAAAGAGCTGGTTCAGAATCTTCCAAAACAACTGAGGTCCATGCTTTAAGGGACCATGCCTTATGGAGTTAGAGTAAGTTGTCATCAAAGAGCATGTAAAAAAACCAAAAACCAAAAAAACTCACAAAACCATGGGTGCCTGGGTGGGTCAGTCAGTTGAGCGTCCAACTTTGGTTTTGGCTCAGGTCATGATCTCAGGGGTCATGGGATTGAACCCTGAGTCGGGCTCCACACTCTGCATAGTCTGCTTGAGATCCTCTCCCTCTCCTCCTTCCCCTCCCCCCACCTCGTGCTCTCACTCTCTCTCTAAAATAAATAAATAAAATCTTAAAAAAAGAAATCACAAAAACCAAAGAGCATGTAAGAAGCACAGAGGTCCTCTGATGGCTCCTGCTTAAAGGTCCACATGAACAGGAATTTTATAGCAGTATAGTCTTAGCTTTGGTTTACGTTACAAAGGGAAACTGTCCTTAAAGATGGAGACACAAGCATGATTTGAATTGAAGTTTAGAGATCCTATTGGACAGGTCCATCAGAGTATCTGCCATACCAATAGCTTCCTTCTAAGGGAAAGTGACTTACCCACAAGTGGGCTGTGGGAGCTGTCTTGGGTGGTCATAAGTCCCCTTCTTAAAGATCCATCTGACTGGACCAGGGTGGTCCTACCCCTAACCAATGTCTAGGCTGGCCAGTGTCCTATGAGATGGTTTGGCATGAAAAACTGCCCAAATAGGCAAAATGGTGATTAGTTGGGTCAGATGTTCCAGCTCAGGAATTTGAACTAGGGCATCTGAGGAGGGAGTCAATTAGTTGGTTTGGGGAGGGAGTATAAGCTAAAAAGAACCACAAAAAGAGGACTGTGGTAGCAAGAAAGATGAGTAAACTGATGGTATAAGTAAACAGAATTTATGAGTAAGCAAAAACTGAAACAGAAATGACAGAGAGTAGAGGCTAAGGTGGCTAACTGATACCAGTGGGAGGAACAGATGCAGTCAGAAAGGAGCTGAGTCACCACTAAAAAGATGAGAGATCCACAAAATCCTGCTTTGAAAGGGCCAATAAGGTAGCCACTGGAACCACGTTGGATTTTTCTTATTACCGAATATTCTCATCCCTAAGGGTGTTCCACTGACACTTGTTGTGCCCTTGAATATACTTGGTTCTTACAAATGAAGGTAACCAGGGTGAGTATTTATTGGAAACAAGTTGCTTTACAAACAGAATCCTTTAACCCCAGAATTTCTTGCAGACCTGCCTGACATACAACATGATGAAATACACCATTAGGAACGCATTCCTTCGGGCTAAAAAATTGGGGTCTCAAGATTCTTCAGCAAAATGTAAATGTTACTGAATGGTATAACATAGAGAGCCATTTTTCAACATAAAGAGCAATTATTGAACCTCTATGATGTATTGAGTATTTGTGTGTGTGTGTGTGTGTGTATGTGCTTGTGTTGTGATGGAGGTGGGGATGAGGCTCATAGAGGTAGAAAGAATTGAAGAGTATTAAGTATGCATAAGACAAAATCCTTTCCTTTAGAAGTTTAGAGTTCAGTTGGGGATATACTCAGGACTGGGAACAACTTTAAAGATAATCTAGATTAGGGATTGTAAACTCCAATGTCCACAGGTATCAGGTTAGTAGAGAGTTTAATGAAGTGGGCAGAGGAGTCCTGGTGAACTGCAGAATGGGCTAGTTACACAAGGGTTTCTGGGCAGAAGACCTACCCTGTGTTTACAACAAAATTTTCAAAAGAGGCTCAGTTTTTACATAAAATACCCTAAAATTTAAATTTTGGTATTTACTTCAAGTTAAAGCAAACAAAACAAAATCTCTGGAGCCAAACAAAAAAACTCTGCAGGCAGGATTTGGACCATGGGTCAGTAGTTTACGATCTCTGTTTCAGTGGGTTTCAAAATGTTTAAAGATTCAGGACCTTTCTGCAAAATAAATTTTATGGCTAAATCTAACATAAAAAGAGGGATGCAGAAGTATTGGGATTGAAATTGGGTGAGGAGATCGAGCTTTGCTACCCTCATCTTTCACTTCCATCCTAATCAGGCCCAAAGGGAGTTTGACTAAATTTTGAAAACCCACTAAGGTAGTTCAGTCCCTTAGTTTTACGGGTGAGGGACAAGGAGGATCCAAGAGTCACTGGCCTAATAACAATATTTTGAGGATAATGCAGATAATGTCCGTTTTTACACTATGGAATGTGAGCTCCTGTAAAGAAGTTAAGTGCTACGGTTCTAAAGTACATTGCTTGGATTTGAACCCCCTTCTTAGGAGCAAATTTAAGAAAGTGGCATTCAATTGTTCTGCCTAACTTTCCATATCTGTTAGATAGGAATGATAAATACTACTCACCTCATTAAGCTGTTGAAAAGATTAAATAAAATAACATATGCACAGCATGTAGTGTAGTCCCTGGCATACAGTAAGTGTTCAATAAATGTTAGCTATTTTTACTGTAGAGTATCTTTGCTAGTCATTAACATCATAGCAAGATTTATTGCATGTGACAATTAGCTGTCACCTGCAAAATAGTCTTGGAGGAAGGACATAAGTTTTGATGAGGGCACCTTACATTTGGAGCATGGGTTTTTTTTTTTTTTTTTTTTTTGAGAGAGTGTTAGTAAGTGTGTGCACAAGCTGGGGTGGGGAGGGGCAGAAGGAGGGGGAGAGAGGGAATCTTAAGCAGGCTCCACGCCCAGCAAGGAGCCCAATGCAGGGCTCGATCTCACAACCCTGAGATCATGACCTGAGCGGAAATCAAGAGTCAGACACTTAACCAACTGAGCCACCCAGGCACCCGAGAGCATGGGGATTTTATAAGAGATAACAGACAGTGGTGGTGGCTTTAGCCCAGGAGATTTCTGTTTTGTTTTTCCCCTGTAGCTCTGGTCCTTGCAACTCCTTAGACTTGCAGACTTTACAGGTTACTGGTAGGCTTCTGATGTTCATATAAACACACAACTCACCATTATGATCTAAAGGGCTGCAATGGTATGCAGAATGAGATACTCAGAATAAACTGAGTAAGTTTAAATATTTGGGGATTAAGTCTTTATAATGCAAACAGTGTGTAGTTTAACCTAATTTGTGGGTCCACCTCCCTTTTCCACCTACAGTGGCACGTAAGGTCCATTATACCCCTTGTCAAGCACCTGTGGGAGAGAACTATAATTGTCTAGGAGACCAGTTTAGAAGCCTTTCTCAGTAGAGGTTGTCTCTATTGTCAGCCTCCTTGGGATAATAACCAGTCTGGACATTCAACAAGTAATTCCTGAACACCTGCCATGTGCCCAACTTTAGGGTTCAACTGTTTTCCAGGCAAGATGGCTTTGTCAGCCCCTAGAGCTGGTCTGGATGGTGATTCCGAGGCCCAGTAGGCACCACCCTGCGCCAGCCCCCTTCTGCAGCGCATAGTCCTTTTCACAGCAGGCACTTTAGGGGCATCTGGTCAAAGAAGAGATTGGAGTTTCTTGGCAGAAGGAAGCCTAACAAACAACCATAAAAGGATTTTCTAAATATGTCCACATCCAATATAACCCTCGGTAATTTGATTTGTAGGAAATGGAGAGCAGAACATTACACACAGAGTGCTTATCTATAATTCATAATAATCACTGTAATGGGGAATCTATCGTATAGATAGATGTAGGAACACAAATTACACCCCCAGAAGACTGCACTTCTGGCTGACATAGCCCTTCACGCCCTCCTAATCTGCCTCCCTTTAGTGCATATCACTTAGTTGTCCAGATTTAAAGCTTTGGGGGACACCTGTTGAAAGCTGAAGAGTTTCTCCTTTTGGTTAGAGAAATCACTGACCCATTTTGGAGGAGGAACTCAAACACTTCCTGAGCCTAGTTGTTCTCTAGTATTTTGAGTTTTGAGCAATCACAACATAACGTTTGAGAATTTATTTATTTCTATGGGATATTTGCGATCTCGTGTTATGACAGGAATAGTTTCCCTTCAGTGGAAATGATAGGGGCTCTTCAGTTGCTTGTGCCACCGAAGGTTCAAATTCAACTGGGCTGAAGGCTGGTATGCTATTAGGGGACGTGGCCCCTTGAAAAGGGTCTGCAGGGAGAAATATATTTGTGACGAACAATAAAAAAAAATGGAGAGGTAAGTAACCTTTATTTTGAATGCAGACTTCAGAACTTCATCTTCTTTTACTATACAACTCCACTTTGTTGAATTGTGAGCTATCTGTACATATCTATAAACAAATATATATTTTCTGAGAGTAAGGGTAGAGTATGCCATGTATTTCACATGAAAATATTTGTGGTATCTTTTTTCTTTTACTTTACACATTATTTTCATAACTGACATCTCTCTTTCCAGATGCCCCTTCTGACCCTCGCATTCCACCCCAAAGAGCTTTCTGTAGCTGCTACTTCAAACACTGATAATAGTCTCTTTTAGTTTTTCTTTTTACAGTTTACAATTGTCCATCATCATTTGCTTTTGGTCTGTCTGGGAGACATTCAAAATCTGGCCACTACTTTATTTTTAGTGGCAGAGCGTGTCTACTCCTCAGCTGTTGGGAATGCTGGTCCTGGCTGCGAATCTTGTTTGCTTTAAGTTGCAATGCTTTCTGCCCCATGTGTTTTAGTTTTTGGAAGCAGCTGTATTGGTAAAGCTTCTGGCTGAATTACCGGACAAAGCCCACATTATAAAAATCCTCAACTTGTTTGCTCTTCACTTCAAAAAGACTGCGGGCTGCCAGCTTGTCACACTCATATTACCCACATGCCTGTTTAAGTCTTCACCAGCAGGCATGAATCTCCTGGTCTCTGCTTCTTTTTTTTGTTTTTGTTTTTTTGCAATTGGTTGGCCTATAGTGATTTGGTTTGATATTGATCTGTCAAAGACAAACCATGAAGGGGCTGGCACAAGAGAGCTGGTAATGGATGGCTCGCCCATTAGCAAGGAGAGGGTTTTGGAGGGAAGATTTTACTTTTTCCTCTGGTCATCATCTTCAGACTAGAGCTGAACCTTGCATAGAAGACTTCTGTTGGCTTTTGCAAAGCTGACTGCTCAGTCCTTAAATGTGTGTGGGGTGAGGGTGTGTCTGCATTTGTCAGCATCAGGGGCCCTCTGGCAATAAAGCAGGCTCTGGTAGGAAACAGTCCTATGTGCCTAGACATCAAGAGGAGGAGGAAGTTTCAGTTGGTTGGTGGCCCATAAAAGCACTGGGAATTCCATGCTATGTAGTTGTTCAATTGCTTGAATTGCCACCATATCACTGCTTTCATTACCCCTAAACTAATCCTTCTGTTTCTCTAAATGTCATCATGCCTCCTGGGCCTTCACTGCCTTTTCTGATTTTTATTATCATCACAACCTGTCTTTCATCTTTCCTCATGATTGTTTTGTGTCTTGGAGGACTTCTGGATAGCTGGAGAGTTCAGTGGATGGAAGTTGAATTGATCTGCAGTTGGTTATTGGTATTTATATTGCTTATCAATGGATTCCATCCTCCAGTGTTCAAGATAAATGATAGGTGACAAGAAAATTAACTTCCTTTAGGTCTTTACAGAGTCAGGTCCTGACAAGGGATGTCAGTGCAGACTTAAATAGCAGAACTCAACTCTAGATTTAGCCTTTGGAAGTGTTCTCAGCATCAAAACCTTAGTTCAAATAGTAGTAAATCTTGTGCTTGAATTAAAAGCAGAAAAAAATTATCTGAGCATTGCCAAGACTAGAGGTGCAAACTCTCAGCCTTTGGAGCTGATCTGGTTTGCAGATGAGATTTTGTTTAGCCTGAACATTTATACTTCACCAAATGACTGTTTGTTTGTTTGGTTGTTTTTCTTTCAGTTGAGTTCACTGTCATCACTTAAAAACTTAAAGATTGGGAGAATTCACATAAAAATCTTAATTTCCAGCTTCTTGGGAACCTAAGTTCTGGCAGTACTGGGCTTATATTCTTGCCTGCAAAACAACTGATGGAACTTAACAGCTGTTGTCCCTTTTAAAATCAGCAAGTTCAGCAAAGGCTGCATGAATCCCTGCGAATTCTCTGTTACTGAGGCCAGTGTTAACTGCCACTCATCTATTTGCAATTTTGCTTTTAGAAAGATAGTATTAGGAATCTTTAACACTGTGCCCATGTCACCTTGCTTTCCTCTCCCATTGTACTTACCTTCTCAGCTCCTACAAATATTTGCCTTTGTGGTGTCTGCCTTCACCTTTCTATGAGACACAGGAAATACAGAGGGGAAAATGACAAATCCTCTTATCAAGACACTCATGCAATAGGGTCTGTTGAATTTATTTTGTGTGATTTGTTTTTCTAAAACTCTCGTGTCTGAATACTTTCGGTGTCAGGAATAATGTCTAAGCCAGATGCAAAAGAGACTTTGTTATCTCTGTTAGATATAAGTGATTCAGGATGGTAGTAATACACTGGGTGAGGAAGGAGTCTGAGAGGTCACAGGACTGTGGAAAGCTTAAGTATAATGAACTGTGAATCCTTTGAAGAAAAACAAGCCCTTCATATCCTTCTCTATGCTGGAGATTACAAAAGAAAACCCAGGCTTGAACCCTACCTCCTTTCCAGACTGCATCAAATAAGGAAATGTGAGAGTCATTGTGTATTGTGTTGAGGCTCGCTGCAGTACAGACTTCCCAGCTGAGTTCTCTGTGTGCGTGTAGGGAGAAGGCCGTGGACGGAAGAACCTCCTAAGAATTCATTCACTATACTATGTGCCCCTTGGATTTGGGGCATTCAATGCCCATTCAGCATTTGTGGGAAGAGGCACATCAAGGAGAAATCACATAAAATATTCTCTGGCTGCTTGATATATATTTCCAAAGGAATGTGTAGCACGATGTTTGTTTGTTTGTTTTTAACAAGGAAATCAGGACAAAAAGTGATCAGCTCCCGGGTTTTTAAAGATCGGCTCCTTAGGAAGACACTGCCATTTGAAATTACTTAACATTTTTACCCCAATATAAATGCTTAAGGCAAGAACTAGATTTTATACCTAGCAAATAGCAATGTAAATGTCAAAGAACATATTCCAGAGCATTACACTTACAGCTCTTAAAATGGCATCTTAGAATGGTATTAATCACTGTCAGTTTTGTGTACAACGTTTCATCAATTAAATAGCAAGAAGACCTGTCCTTTCATGGAAAGCAAATAACACATATGGATTTCCTCTTAGCAATTAGCTGAACATTTTGCATTTCCTTCTTGCTTGCAAAAAGGGTTTGGACTGAAACCATCAACATGTTTGTGTTCTTCATTGGTAAAGCAAAGCAGATGTGTAACAGCTTCAGTAGAATCCGGATTCATTTATAAAGTATCTTGTGAAACATCTTGATGTGGAAGCATTTCTGTATCGTTAGATCTTTTAGAGTTGGATAGAGGGTGACACCCTATAAAAGTTGTGAAGTGCTTTAAACTTTGTCGTGCCTAGAGCTGAGGTTTTCAAGATTGTGTCACTCTGCGTATGTAGAGGGGAGTTTAAAACTTTTAAGCTTAATGTGAAAAATTTGTTTCCAGCAGGGACTAGTTTCAACTAGGTCTATGGATTTATAAAATGATGAGGCAATTTTATGCAGCAGAGACTGATGATAGAAATGCAGTTTACATAAATGGCAATGGATTAGCACTCAAACCACTCTCCACGTATGTTTAAACAATCTTCCACGACCCTCAAAAATCTCCTTTTATAAACTTCATCATTTATCTGGGATTAAAAGGGCAATGTTTTGACAACATTGTTGATTTACATGTAACTCATCATTTGTTTATCATTTATCTGCAATGATTAGTGCCTGAACTTCATATGCCTGGAATGTGTATTACGCTTGTTTACATTTTTGGTAGCTGATGCCCTTTTTAATGTACTTTTTAGGGCTCAGGACAGCTTGGTGACTTTGATGATCCTTCTAGTAATCAGTCCCATCTAAGCCTGAGGGAAGTTGAAGATTTATAACATTTCAGCACAGTTGAGTTTTAGTGATAATCCATCAAAGTTTTTAGTATTCTTCTCAGACCCTCGTCTCAAATCTAGTCCGACAAGATGCATTGGTCTCTGAAAATTGGCCCTCAGGGCCATGAAATCCTGTAGAGAGTCAGGAATACAGCACCAGGCATAAGTATCCTCAAATGTGTAGATGTAAGTGAACAAATAGAAATGTGGCTATCAATACAGCAAGAGAAACTCTATACTGGTAAAGCACACAAACATAAATATACACAAAAACACACATATTTTAAGCAGGATGTAATTATCATACTTCAATACTGTCTGCTCATCTAAAAGAGCTTTTGCATTCATGTGCACTTCCAATGATAGACTATGCCTGTTGCCAACTATTTGTTATTATTTTCCCCCCTTCTAGGTCCATCTTAAATTGATTTTATAGCTTAAAATAAGAAGACAACATTCAGAGGAGGTGATTGAAAATAATTTCTATTTGTAGAATAATTTCATTGGTTGGGCCAGTGATTGTACACTTCATAAATTTCA
Source organism: Zalophus californianus (assembly GCF_009762305.2). Classification (NCBI taxonomy): domain Eukaryota; kingdom Metazoa; phylum Chordata; class Mammalia; order Carnivora; family Otariidae; genus Zalophus; species Zalophus californianus. The sequence continues at coordinate 83,432,365 of NC_045599.1, read as the reverse complement.
AGTTTAACAAGGTGGCAAATTTGTTTTTTTATTCAACATAATCCCCGTGATCGCTGTTTGTTATAAGAAAATGCATTCTGAGCAGAAGACAAACTCTGTTCCATGGGTACTGCGGAAGTATGGGGATTCACATGTTGGGAGCTCTAGATGTTTTACCTATGCTGGGAAAAGTAGGAAGGAGAAGAACATGGCAGGAGGTGAGCATAGAAAGAGAACAAGAGGCAACTTCCATGAGAGCAGTGAAAGATGTCCACAAACAATTTTTGGGAAGAATTCCTGAGACATTTGCCTAAATTCTCCACATTACTCATTAAAGGCAATTCACAATCAAGATCTACATAATACTTCAGGCCTTCTGTGGCCAGAGTGCTCTTTCATTGAATATGATGCTATTCAGAGACTGGTCCAAGTGGGAGTCAGCCATATCTGGGGTACAAATGGGGTTTTGGATACAAATCATTACCCTAGAACTAGGTTAAAAGTGCGTCTTCACTATGATCATCTATGTTTTGGAATTAAATGTAAGTGAATATTCTGAAATTTGGACTGTATAGTTATCTCAAGTGAAGAAATTGCATAATGTGGCATTATGCAATTTTACAAAATATGGACATATAGGAACATTCCTTCTATTGTGTTATATATCTGCCTATAGAACATATCTGCACTAGGGATAGCTAGATGCAGAGGTTTGGGAGACATTTGGGGGTAAGCCATATAGTTCTAGAACTAGATCAAAAACAAGAAGAATTGATCTGTACCAATATATACAATGTCCAGGTAGAATTTAGAGCCAATGGTATCTTCTTAGATGATGTATTAGCAAAATTATCAAGAGAAGAGCTGACTGAAAGGATTCAGTCTCTTTATCTTATAGAAGATAAAACCTCTGGATGAGAAGGTCATGAGACATCAATAAGAAAACAGTAAAGTAAGAAGACTATTCAATAGCTAGAACTTAAGGTCATGGGGATAGAGTAGTAAATTGCTGGAGGAGAAGTGAGGTGAGAAAGGGCAGAGAACAATTTCCTTCTCTTATTATGTATAAGCCAGATCATTCACTGTGTCATTGGTTCTTGGCCAGATTCTAAGTGGCTAAGGATTGCTCTTAAAGATAAAGCTCTTAGATGAGATAAAGTTAAGGCAGTCCATGTAATGGCTATGGCTTCTCAAGAGGGAAGATGGCTGCTGCATCTGGCTCCTTGGCAACAGTTCTCTGCTGGGGGTGGATCTGGTGCTATTAGTCTGTGTTCTACAGCATCATGTTGGTTGGTTTGAGATTAATGGCTGAGGATCAACAGAGGAAGTCTTAAAAATTCCCTTGTGAACAAACAAGCTAAAAATTGATTTTTAACTTAGACTCAGTGGACACCCATTTACTGAGAAAATTGGAGTTGCTCTTGGGAAGGAAGAAGAGGTCAGTGACAGCCATGCCTGAACTTGTTCAGTGCTTTTGAGTTACCTCAGTGGACATGAACAAATCCCTGGGGGCTTGGCTGCAACTGTGGGACTGGAATTAAGCAGCTTTGAGCCCCTGGGTAAAGACCAGCTCTCTTAGAAACTTGAGAAATTAGTAAGGAGGTGCTATGCCAGGGACTGGAATAAAGGTCTCTAAATGTAGTTAGAAATGCCACTGAAATGGAAAAAAGATAAATAGCTCCAGAGCAGAGAAGCGTCACCAACTAAGTGAGAGTGTATGGGCTTTCGGGTCATCCAGAGATTCAGATTTACCAGGAACTGCCCTGGAGAAGAGCTGAGATTTACACTCTGAATTGACAGCTATGAATCAGTGAGACCTCGGTGTTCAGCCTGAAGCAACTGGAACTGTGGGCAATCCACCAGGGGGCAGTAAATTGAAGCATGGTCAACCTGACTCTTGAAGCAGATTTGCTATTCATAGGCAACTTTTTGGATTTTATTACCAAACCAAGGAGCCATCACGATTCTTTCTGGAGGAAAAAGAGGCAACTCTAGCAAACCTCCAGGAACACAAAGGCCTGACATGCTGGCATGATTTGGGCAGCTGGAATGATATAGTTATGCTTTAGGTTCATGGAGCCCCATTCTCCTGCAAATAAGGTTGACTCAGGCTGGGACAAGCAGATTGCAAACCCTGAAGAGGCTGGTTATGATCAGGTTGGAGGCTTGCCTTCTTGTTTTTTTCAGGAGAGGCAGGGTGATCATACGAGAAGTTGCTTTGGTTCTCTAGCTACCCACTCCTCCGGGTTTTGCAGACCTCAGGGCACAAAGATTGCTCAGAAATTTGGGCAGGGGGAGGGCAAGAGATGATCCTATCTTTGCTTTTGTTGTTTTAGAAAGGGCTTCTAGTGGCTGTCAGCTCCCTGAGGGAAAGAATGAAGTGAATATACCTTTTTTCTTATATTACCAGCAACACAGACTCTGCAGGAGGCTTGGACTGCCTCAGAAAGCTGACAAGTTTTGCTCCTTGGACATGCTAAGAGAAACTTCAAAGGGTGACAGTGCCTGAGAGGAATCATGGCCAGCTCAGTAAAGGAAGGTGAAACCAGAAACGGAGTATGAGATTTCATAATGTGAATAGGAAGAGGCCCAGAGTAGCACATACAAAGATTAGGATAGTCTTTGTGGAATACTACCATGATATAACCAGAGAGATGCTGTAACAATACATACCAGCTAACATTTATGTTGAATCTGCGTTTGTGTTATGCACTATTCTAAATGCTTATGAATAATAATTTATTTAATCCACACAATAACCCTAGAGTGAGATACTATCATGATTGTATTTTGTAGGTGAAGAAACTGAGGCACTGAGAAGTAAGATCCCAAAGCCGGACTCAGTGACTATGTTGTTCTGCTTCACAAATGGGGCAGACAATTTGCTCATCAGAGTTTCAGGGGGCAGAGTGCCAGAGTTGTTTATTATTAGAAAGGCAGTTGTAAATTTGGGGTAGAGGGAAACTCATCAAGCAGGATATTTAGAAAGCATTTGATGTTGAATGCTATGTATTCCCTGTCTCTCACAACCGTATACTTCAGTTTTAAGAAATTATGACTAAAAAATCTGTATTATTCTTCAAGATTTCTGGAATTGAACTTCTCTTTGAATGCAGCACTGTATTTGAAAAATGGTGCATGATTCAGGTTACAGTGGTTGGTCTAATTTTGAAGAAATTGTGTCACTAGTTTTGCAGTTGCTATTTTCCTTCTTTTACATAAGGTCTTTTCTCAAAGTTATGAAAGCTCTTTGAAATTTGGAAATTCAGAATCCTAAAGACTGAGGCATGAGGCGGCATCACTCGGGCATAGCGGCTGTAAGCAGTGTGGTGTCTTATCCTGTTTTGTGTCTCAGTTCCTCTTCTTAATAGTTGTGTGACCCCAGGAAAATCACAAGAACTCCCTGAGCCTTAGGATACCTTCTGTAAAAGGTGGGAAAAAATCTTTACTTAATAGGGTTTTTGAGAGTATTAAATGAGATTGTGATTGTAAAATGGTAAAATGCCTGGGATATAGTAAGAATATAATGTAATATATCACTCTTATTATTAGCACATCTCTTTTTTCATTGCTAATATCATCTCTAGTCCAAACTGTAGAACGCATCAAGTTAGTCTGGATACCAGGTGATCTGATTGTAGTAACCTATTGCTATGGCTAGTCATTAATAGCTATTGACAGTACAAGCCATATTGATAATCCTCCATTTCCGAAATAAGTTTTTCACCTGGCTTCTGATGTCCCTCCTACCACACTGGCCACTTCTCTCATTTCATTCCTAATTCCTGTTCATCTTCCCATCTTCCTAACATTGAAGTATGCCAAGGCCTCGTCCTTGGAACTCTCCTTTATCTGTACTCACTCTCTTCATCTGTCTCTTGTTTTTTAATTTGAATACCTTTTAAAAAATTAATTAATTAGATTCCAGTATGATGAACATACAGCGTTATATTAGTTTCAGGTTCACAATATGGTGATTCAACAATTCTATACATTACTCAGTGCTCATCATGTTAAGTGTACCCTTAATCCCTTTCACCTATTTCCCACCCACCACCTCTCTTGTAACCATCAGTTTGTTCTCTATAGTTAAGAGTTGGGTTTTTGTCTCTTTTTTACTTTGTTAGTTTGCTTTGTTTCTTAAATTCCACATATGAGTGAAATAATATATATGGTATTTATCTTTCTCTAACTTATTTCACTTGGCATTATACCCTCTAGGTTCATGCATGGTTGCAAATGTCAAGACTTCATTCTTTTTTGTGGCCGAGTAATATTTCATTATATATACATATATAGATATAAACTGTGGTATATATATATATATATATATATATATATATATATATATACCACACAACATCTCCACTCAGATATCTAATACACACATCAAACTAATCATGCAGAACCCTTGACTTTCCTCTAAAACTTACTCTCTCTCTCTCTCTCTCTCTATATATATATATATATATATACACACCACATCTTCTTTATCCATTCATCTGTTGATGAGCATTTGGGTTGCCTCCATATCTTGGCTATTGTAAATAATGCTGCAATAAACATAGGGGTGTACATATCTTTCCAAATTACTGTTTTTGTCCTTTGGGTAAATACCCAGTAGTGGAATTACTGGATCACATGATAATTCTATTTTTAACTTCTTAAAAAGATGTTATTTATTCATTTGAGAAAGAAAGCGAGAGAGAACAAGTAGGGGGAGGGAGAAGGACAAGCAGACTCCATGCTGAGCACAGAACCTGAGGCGGAGCTTGATCCCACAACCCTGAGATCATGATCTGAGCCAAAACCAAGAGTCAGACGCTCAACTGACTGAGCCACCAGGCATCCCTATTTTTAATTTTTTGAGGAATCTCTGTACTGTTTTCCATAGTGGCTGCACCAGTTTGTATTCTCACCAACAGTGTACGAGGGTTCCTTTTTCCACATTCTTGCCAACAGTTGTTGTTTCTTGTGTTTTGACTTTAGCCATTCTAACAGGTACAAGGTGATATCTCATGGTTTTGATTTGCATTTCCCTGATGATAAGTGAGGCTGAGGTTTTCACGTCTGCTGACCATCCGTATGTCTTCTTTGGAGAAAGGTCTGTTCTGCTGACCATCCGTATGTCTTCTTTGGAAAAAGGTTTGTTCATGTCGTCTACCCATTTTTTACTGGATTTTTTTTTTTTTTTTTGGTGTTGAGTTGTGTAAGTAATTTGAGTATCTTTTTAACGTCACATTCACATTGACTACTCCCAACTATATCTCCCAACTAAAACTCAATTTAGACTCATATATTCAATTGCTTATTAATATCTCCACTCAGATGTCTAATACACATATCAAACTAATCATGCAGAACCCTTGACTTTCCTCTAAAACTTACTCTATCCACACTTGTCCCTACTTCCAGTTTCTAAAAAAAAAGAAAAATCAAAAACAAAAAAAAAAACCCACCAGAAAACCTGAAAATATTCTTGTTTCCCCTTTTCCCTCATGTACTACATCCATTCTATCCCATCAGAAAACCCTGTTGGCTCCATCTTCAAAATAGTTCCAGAACCTTATCACTTCTCACTCAGTACCTCCTTTGATACCATCTAGGTCCAATTTACCATCATCTCTTGTCTTCATTTTTGCAAATGCCTCCTAACTAAATGGCTTTACTGTTCCCACCCCTGCCTCCTTCAGTCTGTTCTCAACACAGTATTCAAAGTAATCCACTTAAAACTTAACTAAGATCCTGTCATACTTCTGTTCACATCCAGTGTCACTCAAACTGAAGCCAAATTAAAAAAAAAATAATTGAGGTCACTTCCCCCTCTACCTCTCTGATATTTTTCCATTGCACACTTTCTCTAACCCCAGTGGCTTCCTTGCTTTTCCTTGAGTATGTCAGACTCACTTCTTTCTCAGGGCACTGACTTTTCTCTCTACCTTAAATACTTTGCTCTCAAACACTGGTAAAACTTACCTCACCTTGACCACTCTATTTATAATAGTAATCCCTCATTATCTCTATCTCCCTGTACAAAGTTAAACTGGACTAAGACACTTGACTGCATTCTTTTTCTGCAGAGCCATCAACACCTATTAATATACTCTATATTTTATTACTGATTTTGTGTCTCTTGTCTGATTCCTCAACTTGAATATTTCAGTTCCATCAGGCCAGCAAATTTTGCTCTTATGGCCATTGCTATATTCCTAGTGCTAAGAACAGCAGCTAGTTTTGGTAAATCGTAAAAATAGGCCTGGGTGACATGATAGACATTCAATAAGCACTTGTTGAATAAATGAACAATTTGTTTATTCATCATGAATTAGACAGTGGTTTGGTACCTTATTGTACCAATTACTGCAGTCAACAGCTATGGCTGTATGCTATATGTAAATTTCAGTTCTTTTACAAAGCTGATTTCCAAATTTTGGCATGTAAATGTGTATACATATATTGATCTTGGCCTCTGCCATCTTAAATGTTTACAGTAACATCTCCTTCTGGGGTGTGTAGTTAGGGAAATCATCTTGGTTCTCATTCCCCACTCTCCACCAAAAATAATGGAAAATGCCTCAGGTGAGGGAAAAAAATGGAGATGTATTTGCTTTTCTTCTCATTAGTGTTTATAATTCTTTTCTTTTCATTCTCATTTGTGACACCACTGGTATTGCAAACCACAGAACCCAATACTAAAATTTTCCTGCTGTTCAGAATTCAGGCAATAGATGCCTTCACCCCTGCTCTTTTCTTGCCAACAGCTGGAGGGGCTATTACATTACATGCATGGACTGTCCAATGAGCAGAAGGCCAGGTGTCACTTTGAGTGACAACCTTCCAGGTTGCTAAAACTGTAATTCTGTTCATTCAGTTGAGTGATTGTGTGCCTGTATGTCACTTTGCCCTCAGAATATCTCCTCTTAACCTCCACTGTTTTGACTGAATTCTGGAGTCGATGCTGTAAGGAGATGGTGGTATAATGCAGAGAGCACTGACAGTTTGAAGCATGTGCAAGCTGCAGCGTATCTCTTGCTGCAATGTTTATATCTTTGGCTAATAGTGATATAATTCCTCTCTTTTTCTTAAGTGACAGGTAGTTGGGATTTGTGCTTTTGTTCTTCTATAAAAGGAAAAGCAGGTTCATGTGGTCTGTTAGATAGGATTCATCTAGTTTTAAGATTTGGGTCTAATTCTTCAACAACATTCCTATATTAACTTAGTTTAATGGAAATAATAAAACTATAGTTGTGCTTAACTGATTTTGTCATCTTACTCAGAATGGAGATCATTGTGTGGCTGATTTAACTGCAGTTGTTCTCAATTGATATTACTGAGTGTCAAGACCACCACAACGATGGGCTTGGAAACGAAGCGATCTGGTTAACTGGCCACAGGTGATAGCCAATGGAACGGTGTTTTTCTTAGCAGCATTTAGCTGCCAAAAAAACAGCAGGGCTGTTTTTTTCTCAATATCAATCCCTGTGATATTAAGTAAAAACATCTATATTGCCACTGACCCAGATAGCCGTATGGTTGCTTTGGTTAGCTCAACAATTTCATAAAAATTGGGAAGACTTACCATTCTTCAGAGTCAGATCTTGAGTGGGTAGAAAAGGCACCTCTCTTTGTGATATAACTGGATTAGGGCTCAGGCAATCTCTTCTTTATCCAAACAACAACGGCATCATATTATGAAGGTCTGGACACCTAGGATGGGGAGTTCATTCTTTTGGAGAAGACTCTTCTCTGGCTCTGAGTCCTAGTTTAGAAAGATACATGAATGTGTCAGAGATTGCTATGCATTGCCAAAATTCACTTTTTGCTCTTCCTGGAGACACAGCTAGACTTAATTCCCAGTCTTTCTTTGGTTATGTGAAGCTATATGATAGAGTTTTGGCCAATGAAATTTGAGTGGAAGTGATGTGTGTCACTTCTTTGTCAGAGCGGTTAAGAAGTAGTTCTTTCTGCCTAGATGTCCATCAATGAATGAATGGATAAAGAAGATGTGGTATATATATACAATGGAATATTATGCAGCCATCAAAAAATGAAATCTTGCCATTTGCAATGACGTGGATGGAACTAGAGGGTATTATGCTAAGCGAAATAAGTCAGAGAAAGACAATTATCCTATGATCTCACTGATATGTGGAATTTGAAAAACAAGGCAGAGGATCATAGGGGAAGGGAGGGAAAAATAAAACAAGACAAAACCAGAGGGGGAGACAAACCATAAGAGACTCTTAATCTCAGGAAACAAACTGAGGGTTGCTGGAGTGGAGGGGGGTCGGAGGGATGGGGTGGCTGGGTGACAGACACTGGGGAGGGGATGTGCTATGGTGAGCGCTGTGAACTGTGTAAGACTGATGAATCACAGATCTGTACCCTTGAAACAAATAATATATGTTAAAAAAAAAAAGTAGTTCTTTCCTATCTGCTGGCTAAATGGAGGCACTTCAAGGACCTACATATGGGTGGGGTCATGAGACAGAAAGATCCTGAATTCCCGAATTGAGATTGCTTGACTAGAAACACCTGTGTTGGAGTGTAACAAGAGTATGTATGGGTGTTTTCAGCCACTGAGATTTTAGGATTTACTTGCAAACAACAGCTAGCATTATTGCCCTCATTAGCCTGTCAGCGACAGAGAGAATGAATAGGGAAGGGAAGATTCTGGAGTAAATAGGATCAGTTGGACTGCTCTTGCAGAGATAAAGTAATATCAGCTGATTCTAGAGTCAAAGAAATAAAGAATAAGAATTTTGAATAAATAAAATGTTAGATGTAAAGGACAAATTAGAGACAAGATAACCTCAATATTTTAAGCTGAGATATTAGAATAGTAGTTACCTCACATAACCTCAATATTTTAAGCTGAGGTATTAGAATAGTAGTTACCTCAAAGAGTGATAATTGGGAAGAACACCTGAAGTAGGTGCAGTGAATGTTGTTTGGCTTATGAATAATATGAGGAGTTGGAAAAACAGAATGGGAGACTAGGTGAGAGGTCAGGGTGCAGCTTTAAATTTATGAGTCATTAATGTCCGCAAAGATAATGAGAGGAATGGTAGATGAGAAGTGTAATGGTAGCAAAGATGAGGATCCTACTGTTAAAAGAGAAATAGGAATCAGTAAAGAAGGCAGAAAAATAATCACTAGACAAATGAAAGAGCAATATAATAGCAGAGAAGAGAGTTTGCTAAATAACTTTTTTTTTTTTTGAAATTTGAACATTTATTAGACAATATTAAGGAATTGTTAACCATTTTTTAGGTGGGAAAAGTTTTGTGATTATGTTTTAAAGAGTCCTGATCTTCTTGGAGAGATTTCTTATTTAATACAGAAGAAATAACCCAATGCCTGAGATTTGCTCCCAAATAACACAGGAGGGGGCGGGGGGTTGTGGGTAGTTGGTGGTCAGAGCTGTGTACTGAGTACCCAGGGTTCATTGTGGACTATTGCCATATGTTCGAAATTCTTCCTAATTCAATAGCGTAGAAAAGGACTAGGCAAGGTCTGACTTCCTACTCCCACTCTCAGTCCAACCCCAGACGTTCCCCCCAGGGGCCGACTCCACAATTTGAGGAGCGCTCATGTCTGAGTTGTCCTGGCTCCCCATAAAAACGACGGCAGGAGAGGTCCCAGGGCAGAGAAATGCTCTAATGGGGGTCCTGCCGGCAGCTTCGCGCTCCTTAATGGCTCAGCGACTTGCGGCCTTTGTGCATGCGGCGAAGGATGACCTGGACGCCGGACGGTGTGCTCAGGCGCCGGATCCAGCCGTGTTTGTGCTTGCGTTTGATGTTGCTCGGCTGATACTCGTTTCCACGCGCCTTTCCCCGGTTCTGCTGTGTGGCAGGAAGTCCCCAGGCGTCGGGGAGCCCCAGCCAGGCGCGGGGCTGGAGCCACCTGACGCGACCCAACTGGTGACCTACGGCTCCGATCAAGAAAGCCATGTCCAGCCGCCGGTCGCGACGTCCCCACGCCCGCTAATTCCAAAGCGATTCGCTAAATAACTTTTAAAAATTATAGACAAATGATTCGAGTACTCAGAAACAACAAGGAATGAGACAGAGCCATTTGTTTTGAGTTTTTAAGGCTCCTTCTTGGGCACATAGCTTTAGATGACTATGATAGATCTATATACCTATATATTGCTACTTTGTAATTTTGAAGGGATGGCCCCTGGGCTGGCCTACTGTAAGGCTGGGACAAAGGAAGCTTGGAAAGACATGAGACACATTTTGGATGTAGTATGTTTTAATATCTGTCAGATATTTGTTGAGCATCTTTTATATACTAAGCATTAAATAAAATGGATAGAATGGGAAATGGTCAGACTACCAGCCATAATACAGTCTTAGGTGCCCTGATGTGCTTTGGGGACACAAGGCTAGGTTTGATGAAGTTTTTAGAGAATGTGATATCAAAGCAAAGTAAATTTCAAACAGAGAGTACAGAATGAGCAAAGGCAAGCAAGCACATGGATGGGAAAGAATCGAGGAATGGGGAGAGGTCATGTGTGGCTCCTGGGTGATAAGGCAGGAAAGGAAGGGCCTTTGGGACTTGTTCTGGAGCACTGTAGTTCTACTGAGGGTTTTAAAAAGAGGAGGGACACAGATCTGTGCTTTGAAAACACGGTTCTGGCAGCTTTGAGGAGGCAGGATCAGATAGATACGGGAGAAACAGGAAACATGGAAGCCCATTAAAAGATTATAACAATTGTCAGGCAGGAAATACTGAGGGTCAGAAAGTAGAGCAGGAGGCACGGGAAAGAAGGAGGGAACAGATATGAGTATGTTACAGAACTGGAAATGGTAGAATTCTCTGACAGACTGGATGTAGAAATGAGTGGAAAGCTTAAAATTCAACAATGCTGCCTAAATTTGAGGAAGCCATTGCAGGTATAGGGGGTGGGGAATTGGTATTATATATTTAGATTATTATCCACTACATCTAATCTGGGGGGAGAAATTGCCTTCAGCCTCAAGGAATATCCAGAATCCAACTGCTTCTCATCACTTCTTCCTCTACTACTCTAGACCAAGCTGCTGTCCTCTTTTGCCTGGATTACTACAGTGCCTTCTAGTTTTCCTGCTTCTACCCTTGGCTTTTGATAGTCTATTCTCAGTGCAGCAGTCAAAATTATCCTGCTAAAATAAAAGGACAAGCCTCTCCTCTTCTCATTATCTTTCACTAGCTTTCTATCTCTCTCAGAGCAAAACCAAAACTCTCATATGATCTACAAAGAATTGTCCAATCTATCATCCTTTCTGCCCTGCCCCCTGCATCCATACATCCACACCTACACACCTATTATCTGCCATCTGACTCCCTTAGCTCCAGTTTCATTGGCTTCCTTGTGATTCCTATAATAGAACAGGTATACATTTGCCTCAGGCCCTTTGCACTTGCTTTGTCTGTTGGGAATGCTCTCTCTTGGAAACCTGCTGCATGGTTTTACTGTCTCACTTTTTCAGGTCTTTACTTGAATGTCATTATTTGCAGAGAGGCCTTCCCTGGTTATTCTTTAAATGTAAGCATGCCCCTCTTCTTCCCCTTCTCTGCTTAATTTTGATTCTTAGCACTTTTCATTGTTCAACATTCTTGATTTTTACTTAATTACCTTGTTTACTGTGTCTTCCTCACTAGAATGTAAGGTTCATGAGGGTGGGATTAAAAACAAAGAGTGCTTGGGGGCACCTGGGTGGCTCAGTAGGTCAAGCTTTGAACTCTTGATTTCAGCTCAGGTAATGAGCAAGTTAATGATCTCAGGATCAAGGGGATCAAGCCCTATGTTGGGCTCTGTCCTGGGTGTGGAGCCTGCTTGAGAGTCTCTCCTCCCTCTGCCTTCCCCCTTACCCTCGCTGGTGAACTCTCTCTTTCTCTAAAAAAAAAAAAAAAAAAGAGTAAGTATAAAAACAAAGAGTGCTTGGCACATAGCCATTGTTCAGTATTTGCAGAATGAATAAAAGTTCCAGGGAAATGCAAATAGAAATGAAAAGGCTAACATTGGGGAAATTATTTTCTTAAGAATAAAGATCATTGAGAGATATTCCCAGATCTCCATCAGGCAACAATGTTATTCATCAATATTTCTTCAAAATGCTTTAAATAATATTCAAGATATATTACCTAAATAATAAAGTAATAAAATTATTATTGCTTTTAAATGTTGAAACTGGGATTACAGAAAGAGTTTTGCAGACATGTATAGTAAAAGGTATGGTCTAGAAATGTGTCTTTTAAATGAGATGAGGACTGGAGTCTGAGGATCAGCCATGCCATCTCTGTGAATTCCACATCTACATTGGGAGGCTTGATGCATATGATTGGTGAGAGGTTGCAAGTCACTGAAGGGCTCAAAGATCTCCTTATATTTATACATCTTTGAGACAGTAAAAAGGAATTAATTCTTGCCTGTTCTCCATTCTAAACCATGACACTGAAAATCATAAGACAATATACATCATCATTCTTCTAACTTCTACAAACAATTCACTAATAATGTAACCATAAACTGTCAGCTTTAGATAAATGTGTTTTAGACAATAAAGGCAGTGTAAAAGGAGAACATTATAAATGTATAACACCTGAACTAAAGAAGTAAAGGAAGTGAAGGTAATAAACACTTGGCCATGGAGGTACCATGATCGCCTCCCAGCGTAAGGCTCATCCACTGCACTCAGGTTGTGTTGACCTCTGCAATTTCCCCAAATGTGGGAAACTCGACTGCATAATATGTTAGTAGGAGTTATTGGGGTGCTTGGCTGGCTCAGTCGGTAGAGCATGTGATGCTTCATCTCAGGGTCATGAGTTCAAGCCCTATGTTGGGTGTGGAGCCTACTTAAAAAAAAATGTGAAGATAATAAAGCCAGTCTTAATTTTTGAATTGCACGATTGATTCATCTGTTTGTCAACACTGAATTTGTCCTTTGTGCTAAGCACTGTTTGGGAGACAGGGATGCAAGATTAACAAAAAACAATGCTCACTGCAGATAAAGTTCGCACTGTAACTGGGAACACAGGCAGGAAAATGAATAATTATTTTACTGTATAAAATATTATGATAGAGTTATACAAAAGATGCTATGGGAGGCAATGAGAAGAAAATGTCCAATCACAAAGCCTTTTGTTTGCAGAAATCCAGGATGTGATTGTGAGGAGAAAAAGCAATATACACGGTTTGGTGCATATATATTTATAGTAATATTAAATATAAAAATAAATACATGGAAGTACAAGTTTAAACTATTTTTAATTAATCAAATTGATAGCTGAATTTATGGATGATGCAGCATCCTCATAGATGATTATGTGTATGGCAGTTGACAATTTGAATCTGAAGCTCAGGATAGAAGTTGGGGCTAGAAAGCAGCATTTTGATGTTGTTGAAGTAAATAAGATTACTCAGAGAGTAGAGCAAGATGGTTCAATTATCTATCTATCTATCTATCTATCTGATGGGTGGGGGAAAAGAAGCCTGTGACAGAAATGGTGGAAAAATATCAAGGGAGTTGGAGTCAATACAGGAGACCCATTTTAAATATCAAGGAGGAAAAATACGGAGAAAGAAATTCTCTATCCTGTCAAATGCTTTGTAACATCAAGTGAAATAAAATATTATTAAAAGAAAATACTGCAGATAGCTTCTTTAACTGATGGGTAGACTCAAAGTTTTAAACTGGTTTTATTACTCTTTAGAATATTAGGTACCTTCATACCTACAAAAAGTAACTCAGGAACTAGAGAAAAAAAAATCATTAAAGTTTTCAATGTGGTCTTTCCATTGTATCAGCAAACACATTACCTGGTTTTTATTAGTCCAATAAAAGCTATGGCTTTTTCAAAAATTCAGGTTTGGATAAAATCCACATGATTTCTGGATTTTCAAAATCTACTCTATAAGGCCATAAGGAGGATATCGCATGGATCCAATTTTACGGTATCTCTATATTTTTTCCAGGTCATTTGTTTCTTGCCCTCTTCTTTCCCAGTATTTCCTATAGAGTTTCTCTGTGGTTTTCAAAATCCCACTAGCATATTTTTGTCATACCCGACATTCATCTTGTTGTGGGCTTAGATATTTCTGGAAGATCAAATCATAGAGCCTAATAAAACACAGATAATGGCATTTTTGACTATGTGGTACATCCACTTCTTAATGAGTTTAGGGGCACGCTATTTGGTAAATGGAAGAGTGGGCACTAAGGCAGTTTGGGTCACTGGCGGGCATCAATGTGATTACTGGCTGGCAGAAATGTGGATGAGTTGGTCTATGTCTAATCCTTTTGTGGCTTCCTGTGTGACACACTGTAATGAAAACATCACCGCAAATTACAAGAGTTGTCAAAATGGGCTACTAGAAGATTTTTTTTGCTTTAGAGTTTGCTAACCAAAAATATACAGTGCATTGTGTCATATCTATAGGCTGCTCATGCTCAGTGGATGTACACAGGAGCTGAGCAATTAATGCGTGATAAGAAAGTTAAACCCTCTTTGAAGTCAATGGACTGGGGTCTAGAGGATAACTGTTTCATCAGTTGGAATATAGAAGTAGGTTGAAAGTCAAGTTTCACTCTGGGCTAAACTCATATTTGCTTTTGAATACTAGGTATTTAGTTTGAGTATTAAAGAGAGTTACACTGTTTCTATACTTACTATTTAAGATTTGGGGTGTATGATGTAACCGTTAAAAACACACAGACAGGGGCACTTGGGTGGCGCAGTTGGTTAAGCTAGTGACTTGGTTTTGGCTCAGGTCCTGATTGAGCCCCACACTGGGCTCCTGCTCAGTGTGGAGTTTGCTTGAGACTCTCCTTCTTCCTCTGCCTCTCCCTGCTGCTCTCTCTTTCCCTCTAAAATAAATAAATCTTAAAAAAAATCCCAGACTTTCTTCTATAAAACTAGTTAATCAAAAAATAAATAAATAAAACTGTTTAATCATTTAGGTCCTCCCAGGAAATTTATATATTAGTATATTAATTGTTTGCTTGGGCCATGCAATATAGATTAAGATTCTTGGGAAAATTAAAAGATCTTAACCAATTCACTACTGAAACCACATAACTAGAGTAATAATAGATATAGTGCGAAGTGCTTTTCAATGATTTTCTCACTTCTTCCAAGAGCTTTAGAGATCTGTACTATTACCATCCCATTTTACAGATGAAGTATCAGAGACAGGCATACATATGGAGCAAGGGCGACGTCATGTTTCAAACTCAGGGAGTTTGACTCCAGACTGCATGCTCCTGGCCACTTGCCTAGTCTTTGCCTACCTTTGCGTAGTTTGTGTTGCCACATACTTTATATCATTTGAGTTTCTCAGTACTAGGAGGCAGGCACAGGAGGACAACTATTCCTATTTTGAAGATGAGGTTCAAGACAATTACATGATTTATACGGGGTCTCATAAAAAAAAAAAAAAGAAATCTGTGACAGAGTAGACTAAATTCCAGCTTTCTTAACTCTATTTTAGTCACTTGTTATCTGTTAATCAACTCACTTCTTTTAGGGAAACTAGAATTTCTCCTATAAAAAAATAAAATATTCTAATGGAGTATATGTGTACTTTAAAACATGTCATTAACATTTCTCTCAAAGATAAATATGAAAGTAGACTAACTTTTCTTTGACGCATTAATTCAACAGGTAGTTGTAAGGCAGTTTTGAAGGGTCAGAAATAAAACTGTGGAAGTATTTGGTTCAGAGGTAGCAGCTGAAGTCATCAGAGAAGAATGGGCCCCCCAGGGGGAAGGATTATGAAAGTATCATGTTATGGCCAGCAAGGAATGGAACCCTCAAAAAGATTTTGATGTATATAATTAAGTTTAAAGTAGTTCAAGACTATTACTCTATTATAAATGGCTCCTCCGTCCAAACCTAAAAGACCAAATCAGTTAAGCCCACACTTAATGCATGTTTAATACGTCCAGAACAGTAGGCAGAGGAAGTCAACGATAACTGAGGCTGAGCCCCAGCTTTCAGGGAAGGCCTTGTAAATAAGGACTAGGCAACATGGCAAGTTTTGATATGAGACAGAATGTGAGATGAGAAGTGCCACAAGAAAAGTAAAAAATACAATGGGGTTCAAGGAGAGGTGAGAGCACATCTGGCTGGGGGCAATCCAGAAAGCTTTGTAGGAATACATGTTGTAGAATGGGTAGGGTTTCAACATGGGAAAGAAATGTGTGGGGTGAGGGTAGTGGGGGAATTTAAACAGGGTGACTCTCAATCTATAAATTGAGAAAGAGAATGGAAGGAAGTTTATATTTTACCCTAATTTCTTAAAATCACACCTATTTTTAATGGTTCTCTGAAAGAAGAGAAGCATGAAATGTACTATAATTAAATCTAAAACTTCTAATTGATAAGGCTTTTCTTCCAAGGAAGTTGAAGAATTGTGCGATCAAGATAATCTGAATGATTATCTTTTGCAGTAAGTAGGGACTAAAAAAAAAAAAATCGAGTGTCTAAGTAATTGGCTTTGCAAGAAAAAGTCACTGGTAAGTTAAAAATAGAGTTAGCACCATCTTTGGAGTATCTTCTACTTCTCCACTTCTTAAGACAAATGACAGAGATTATAAAAGCTTAATTCTGGAATTGAGAAATGGATATTAGTGAAATGAGTAGAAAAAATGTTTTCTAATATAGTTGCAATCTACAATTTTTTATAACAGTTTCTTCTTAAATATGGGAAAGTGTACAAACGTCCTCTGCTCTTCACAAACATCCAAAAGCTATATTCTACCAGATAAAAATCTCTCAGCTCATCATGCTAGAATGTCTGAGACTCATTAGAACATACCAAATACATTCCACTTATCAAATGAATGAAAGTACCAGAAGGTTGCTCTGTTGAACACAACCTATATAACAAACATGTGTGGCGACTCCCCAAGGACCTATTGGAGTGTGGTGGTAACGGCAGTGAACTCAGTCCCTAGCTAACAGTTCGAGACTCTTCGTTCTCTCAGGGAACAAAGCATTTCCTAGGAATTCTTACCCAAAAGTGTTTAAATTGTTAGCACTCAAATTATGTTTTAGCTAATATAGGCACCATCCCAGTACAGAATAAAAGAAACAGGGGGATGGGAAACCTGTGATGAGTAAATTTGAATTTGAGAATGGCCAAATAGGTTTTACACAACACTGCCAGACTGATTTAGGTGAAGGTTGAAGCTGTTTTACCGGACTCAAACTTCAACTCCTGGAAAGGAAGAATGGAATTTTCTTCTGAGTGAAGATCATGTTCTAGTCACATGATTTAGGGCCCTTCTAATCTGGCTTTCTATTTGATTTCAAGAATTTAGTGTACACTGAGAAAGAACTGATTAAACGATGATAATAGAACACTCAGAAAGTCCTATGTTTAAATGGCTCAAGTTCATTAAGAGTTTAAGAAAATTATTTAAAGAGAATTTGGGAGTATTTTGTTGTTATTTCCATATTCAGTCCCTAGTTTGCCTTTATTTAAAGACAGACTTTATTCTTTAGGGCAATTTTAGGTTTATAGCAAAACTAAGCACAAAGTACAGAACTCTCATATACCCTTGTCCCCCCCCACACTACTTCCCCCACTATAGGCATACAACACCGAGAGTCTGCATTTGTTACAATGAGTGAAGTTACATGGACACATCACTATCAACCAAAGTCTATAGTTTACATTAGGGTTCACTTTGGTGTTGTACATTCTATGGGTTTAGACAAATGTATAATGATATGTATCCATCACTCTAGTATCATTCATAATAATTTAACTCTCCCCAAAATCCTCTGTGCTCTGCCTATTCATCCTTCCATCCATTCCTAACTCCTGGCAACTACAAATCTTCTTACTGTCCCCACAGGTTTTCCTTTTCCAGGACATCATATAGTTGGTATCTTACAGTATGTTGCCTTTTTAGATTGGCTTCTTTCACTTACTAATGTGCATTTAAGTTTCCTCCATCTCTTTTCATGACTTGATAGCTCATTTCTTTTCAGCACTAATATTTCATTGTCTGGATATACCACAGTTTATTCATTCACCTATTGAAGGACACCTTTGTTGCTTTCAAGTTTAGGCAATTATGAATAAAGCTGCTACAAACACTTGTGTGCATCCTAAGTTTTCAACTTCTGTGGGTAAATATCAAGGTGCATGATTGTTGGATCATATAGTAAGAGTATGTTTAGCTTTGTAAAGAAGCTGCCAAATTATCTTCCAAAGTGGTTGTATCATTTTTCATTCCCACTAGTAATGAAAGAAGAGTTCCTGTGCTCCACATCCTGGTCAGCATGTGTTTTCATTTCTGGATTTTGTCTGTTCTAGCACAGTAGTATAGTTCTAATAGGATTTTGTTCTAATTGTTTTAATTTGCATTTCTCTAAAGACATATGATGTGGAACATCTTTTCATATGCTTATTTACCATTGGTGTATCTTCTCTGGTGAGGTATTTATTTAGGTCTTTAGCCCTCCCCCCTCTTTTTTAGAGAGGAAGAAGGTGGGGAAGGGGCAGAGGGAGAGAGAGAATCTTAAGCAGGCTCCACTCCCAGTGGGGAGCCCAACATTGGGCTAAATCTCACAACCCCGAGATCATGACCTGAACCAAAATCAAGAGTAGGACACTTACCCAACTGAGCCACCCAGATGTCCCTCTTTTGCCCATTTTAAAAATCGGATTGTTTGTTTTCTTATTGTTGAATTTTAGAGTTCCTTGTATGTTTTGGATACAAGTACTTTATCAGATGTGCTTTTTGCAAATATTTTCTCCCAGGCTGTGGCTTTTGACATTATCTTTCACAGAGCATAAGTTTTTAATTTTAATGAAGTCCAGCTTATCAATAATTTCTTTCATGGATTATGCCTTTGCTGTTGTATCTAAAAAGTAATCATCATACCCAAGGTCATCTGGATTTTCTCCTATGTTGTCTTATAGAAGTTTTATAGTTTTGCATTTTACATTTAGTCTGTGAACGATTTTCAGTTAATTTTTATGAAGGGTAAAAGGTCTGTGTCTAGATCCATTTTTTTTTTTTTTTTGCACATGGCTACCCAGTTGTCCCAGCACCATGTTAAAAAGATTATATTTCTCCATTGTTTTGCCTTTGCTCCTTTGTCAAACATCGGTGGACTACATTTATGTGGGTCTATTGCTGGGCTCTCTATTCTATTCCATTAATCTATTTGTCTATTAGTTTGCCATTATGGGGTAATATAATTAGTTGTTATTCTGGATTTATGAAGACAAAAGAAAAGCTCTTCTTACAAGTTCTTCTTGTAAGTCAAAATATTTTAGTTATACTGATTAATTTTTTCAACTCTGTGAGACACAGTAGGAGAACAAAACTTAGTTTTCTTTCCAAAGAGTTGTAAAATGGGATACTTAATTTCTGGAGGAAAAATTTGGAATTATGAGTCTTTTTAATTTAATTTAATTTATTTATTTGGGAGAGAGAGTGAGCATGGGGGGGAGGAAGAGGCAGAAGGAGAGGAAGAAGCAGACTCCCTGCTGAGTAGGGAGCATGACCTGGGGCTCAATCCCAGGACCCCGATATCATGACCTGAGCCAAAGGCAGATGCTTAACAGACTAAGCCACCCAGGCGCCCCTGAAATTCTGAGTCTTGGAAGGAGGCTTCCTTGTCTTTTCTTTCCTCTGCTGATACTCAGACTCTGCACGGGATCCATTAACTTTCTCCCATTCCACCTACTCCTGCCTGGGGCACAGAAGGTTTCCATGCCAGGGGCTGGGGCTTGCAAGATGAATTTGAAAATATTAAAGAATCTGTTCAGCTGGAAAGAAGGGGTGTGGTGGGAAAAGTTTCTTTACTCCTGAGGCTTGCTGGAGGGCAGAATCAAGTGCTCAAATACCTCTTCCTTCACTACCTTTTCCTCTCTTTTTGCTCTCTCTTCCATTTAACTAAGGATTCCTTTGCAAATACACTCATTGCAAATGTAGTGGCTCTATGATTTAAGTGTTCCTGAAACCTCTTTTTCAAAACACAGATTCCCAGACCTCACCATCCAGAAGTTAGGATTCCACGGGTGTGGTTGGGTCACAGGAATCTACCTATCTTTTTTTAAAGATATATTTATTTATTTGACAGAGAGAGAGACAGCAAGAGAGGGAACACAAGCAGGGGGATTGGGAGAGGAAGAAGCAGGCTCCCCACTGAGCAGGGTTCTATCCTAGGACCCTGAGATCACAACCTGTGCCAAAGGCAAACACTTAACGAGTGAGCCACCCAGGCACCCCAGGAATCTACCTTTTGATCAAGCTCCCGCCAGCTGTTCTAATGTAGATGGCTCCAGAATGCACTTTGAGGCATTTTGTCATAGAGGTCATTAAATACTAATAAATTGAGTGCTAGAGTGTTAAAACAAGTACATTAAAAAAAGCAGAAAATATGAGCTAAATACCATTTAAAATTCAAGATTTCACCAATTATAAATGCAAATAATCAAATAAAATAGCTGCAATGCTCCTGAGAGGTTACTGCTTCTAAGATTCCCTATCACAAACAATAAGGATACAAAGATGTATATGCCTATTTATGTAACTAATGAATCCAGATTATAACAAGCCTCATGAGAAGGTGCTGCAAATGGTGTTAGCATTTATTGACATACTTTGACCATGAGTCTTCTTATTTGATATTGCTTATTCCCCCAAATTTATGTTTTCTATGCAAACACATAATTAATGGGTCTAAAATAGAAATGAAATTTTTAGATAATTTGTTTCCAAGTGCTGGTACTTTCTAGGACAAAATTTATGTTGAAGCAAAAATTGATAGAACATGAGGGTGGAGCTCATTTCACTAGTTCATGAGCTCATTTTGTGATTGTGAAATATTTTCTGATTTCATTTTTTTCTACTTGTTTTTATTAAAATTCCACACTGCCCATGTCCTAGGTATCTCAAATGTACCTCTTTCCTTGTGATCTATGTGGGTTTAGCTAACATGTATTTCCAACCTAACGTAGGATCTAATTTTTCGCTGAGATGGTACTGTTTTTTTTTTTCAACAACATACTGCCTTTTCTTTGAAAAATTATTTTGAAAGACGTTAAGAAAAATGTGGTAGGGCCAAACTTTTTATGTGTCAAATTGAATACACTGAATACTCTCCTTTTAAAAAGTTAAGCTCTTTAGTATTTTTCAAGGAATATCTATATATGTATATATATACATATATATATAAAATCTCTCCACCAGTGATTAAATATATAATTTAACCTATTTTGGTAACAGTTAATTTTATTATTAGCTTTTTAAGAACAATATGAACAGAGCTTTTTTATGATTTGTCTCTGGAAAGCAACTGTCAGCTGTCAATTCTACCACAACTCAGATCTCTTTATGGGTGAAATCCAACATTAGTAACTCCTCATTCATCTCATGGACTAAGATGTTCTGAATGTAGTAAGTTGATTTATTCATTTAACAACTGTTTATCGAGAGCCCACCTCAGGCAGGGCATTCTTGTAGGTACTTCACGCAAATGAAGCCATTTCCATCATTCAGTTCTAATAACTTTTTCTATTAAAAACATTTACAAGGGGTGCCTGGGTGGCTCAGTCGGTTAAGCGTCTGCCTTCAGCTCAGGTCATGATCCTCGGGTCCTGGGACCTGGGATCCTGGGATCGAGTCCCGCATCAGGCTCCTTGTTCCGTGGGGAGTCTGCTTCTCCCTCTCCCTCTGCCTCTGCCTCTCTCTCTCTGTCTCTCATGAATAAATAAACAAAATCTTAATAAATAAATAAATAATAAAAACACTTACAAGAGTGAATCTTTCAAACAATTAAAAAATTACACAATGTGCTGTTGTAAATAAAGTCTTCTCATCTTACCCTGTTTGTATCCAATTCTGCAGGATTAATCATTTTCTCAGGTATTCAAAGGTATACTTATAATTTTCCATGCACATCCAAGAATATACATACAGACACATTTGTATACACTGTTTATAACAAGATGGAACAACACTGAAAGTATTGTTTGACAGTTTGCCTTTAAATTTCAGTAAACATAAAATGAATATTTGTATATACCAATCATCTTGCTCTTACTAGTAGAGAGCCTCCTATTACTGGACATTAACTTCATAATAACAGTATAGTGGATGTAGTTACACATATAATCTGACACTCTTTTGCTAATATTTATGTAGGATAAATCCTAAGGAATCTTAGAATTGTTAGCCCTGAAACAGATACATATAAAAGTTTTAATACGTAATATCAAATGATGTTACGTTTTCCATTGCTATCTGACAAATTACCACAAATTTACCACAATACACATTTATTTTCTCACAGTTTCCAAGGAGCAAGAGTCCAGCATGGTTTAGCTAGGTCCTTTGCTCAGGGTCTCACAAGGCTGTTATCAAGGTGTCAGATGGGTCCGGGGTCTCATCTGAGGCTTGGGGCCTCCTTCAAACTCACGTAGTTGTTAGCAGAATTCATTTTCTTGCAACTATTGAACTCACACTGTCTTGCTTCTTTAAGACCAGAGGAGAGATTCTCTATTTCTGACTCTGACCTCTAGACTTTCTATTAAAGGGCTCCTGTGATTAGAAGAGACCTACCCAGGATATCCCTCTTAATTAACTTAAAGCTGGCTGATTAATTATACCTGCAAGTCCCTTCACTTTTGCTATCTAATGCAATATAATCACAAGAATGACATCCCATAATTTTTGCCATATTCTATTGGTTAGAGCAAGTTATAGGTCTTACCCACACTAAATGTGAGGGGACTATACAAGGGCATGGGCCATTGAAAGTCATTTTAGAAGTCCGTGTACCACAGTATTCTAAGAGTGTTATAATAATCTCTATTCTCCATAAAGCAGAAACAGACCCATAAATACAGAGAACAAACTGATGGTTGCCAGAGGGGAGGGGCATGGGGGCATGGGCAAAATGGGTGAAGGAGAGTGGGAGATACAGGCTTCCAGTTATGGAATAAATGAGCCACGGGGATAAAAGGTACAGCATAAGAAATATAGTCAATGGTATTATAATAGGGTTTTGGTTTTATGGTGACAGATGGTAGGTATGCTTGTGGTGAACAGAGCATAATGTAGAGACTTATTGAATCACTATGCTGTACACTTGAAACTGATGTAACATTGTGTGTCAAGTGTAATGAAAAAAAAATCTATATTCTCACCAAACTTCTTGAGGAGGGTTTTAGAAGTCAAGATTTAGTCAGGCAAACAGAGACCACGCTATGAATTCCATAAATCAGAAATTTTAGTACTTGGAATTAGAAGCTTTTATAACCATGGAAGGGCTAGGGAAACATCTAGATAGCTGCCAACAATGATTTCTGGCTGTAGCAACAGTGTGGGTGGTTCTTTACAACTTGCCAGCAAGTTGATAAAATCTTCCAGAATCTCTGGGAAGCTCTGACCGTCAGGAGCCCGGAAATGGGTGGGTCTCTAGAGCTAATCAGAATCTCACAACTGCACATTTATCTGGCTGTAGCAACCTCTGGAGAATGACGGTCCTTCCCTCTTTTCAGCTTCCTTAATCTGGCACAAGTGTGTCTTATTAGCATGGTACCTGGAACCATGCAATGAAAGGGATTTGGAGAAAGGTGATTCCTGGCTTCTCTCTCTCTCTCTCAAAAGACTTTATTTATTTATTTGACAGAGAGAAAGACACAGCGAGAGAGGGAACACAAGCAGGGGGAGTGGGAGAGGGAAAAGCAGGCTTCCCGTGGAGCAGGGAGCCCGATGTGGGGCTCGATCCCAGGACCCTGGGATCATCGCCTGAGCCGAAGGCAGACGCACAACGACTGAGCCACTCAGGCACCCCTCCTGGCTTCTCTCTTAATGAAAGGGACTTTAAGAGGGAGTTTGGTGATGCTGCGCTACACCGACAATCTAGTGCCCATTCCCCACAACTATTTCAACACTAAAAATGATCAGTCTTTTAAAATTTTGCCATTCGAATAAGTGAAAAATAGTTGGGTGTGGTTAGTTTTAACTTTCATTTCCTTAATCAGAGTAAGGTGAATCACCTATTTGTTCTAACATTTTAATCCAATTTGAGTAGGGGCGCCTGGGTGGCTCAGTTGGTTGAGTGGTAGACTCTTGATTTTGGCCCTGGTCATGATCTCAGGGTCGTGAGATGAGCCCCGCACTGGGCTCTGCACTCAGTGTGGAGTTGGCTTGAGTCTCCCTCTCCCCCTTCCTGTGCCCATGTTCTTTCTCTATCTAATAAATAAATAAAAATAAATAAATAAATAAATACAATCTTTATAATCCAATCTGAGTAGTGTGTATTTTATATCTTAGAAGACACTGATACAAACTTGGGATATCCAAACCTGTTTCTACATAAAACATTCAGACTGACCCCAGTCTCCTCATTCAACCACTGATTTAAAAGGAAAAGAAAACAGAGCCAATTCTGGTAATTAGCTTCATCTTTCATTTTCAGGCTTTTGTTAAAACTACTCTATCATAAAGAAAATGCTTAAACATTGGAACATGCTCAAGGATCAGATGGCACAAATAACTCTAATGAGTTATATAGGGAATGATTAAAGGGAAATAACATTTTTTTAATCAGTGTCTTAGTTTTAAACTTAGAAGATATCAATATTGATTGTTGTACTTTACATTTAAAAGCTTGTTTGAATTTCTTCCTTTTAACTTCATATCTAGCGATAAACCATTGTTTCTAGACACAAGTGGGTAATACACAAAAAATGTTTTATAGCCAAACCCCTATGTCATCAATAAGTCAAAGGCTAAAAATGGGGCCTACTGGCAATCACTGCTATTTAAAAAAAATCATTATGTTTAATCTCTACATGCTACTCAGTCAAACTTGGAAAGCATATACTAATCTTTCTTTTATGTGACATTTTTTTGTTTCACATATACTTTAGGCTCATTTTAGCTATTAAAATTATATGTTGTATCCTATCAAGCTTTGCTTTTATTTTAGAAATGTCTATTATGGATTCAATGTTTAATTTGATCAACAGAAAACTAGGTGAACAGCAAATAAATTGCATTTCTTGGCAAGCCTGGAAATGATTATTTTTCATTTTGTTCATTATTGAATGTGTTATATGTACTCTACAAGAATACTATCTCAATTACTATCCACTGAGCAACAATTCAACCCAATATATCAATAAAATACAACATTTTTAGAATGGTTCTGAGCAATTGATTACGTAAGGTGGAGAATTGCTAACTATAGTATGAAATAAATCCCTAAAGCTCAATGGCTAAAAACAAAGGAAGTTAATTTTTACTCGTAACAGTCTGATGCAGGTGTTTCTAATCTGCAGGCATCTTGATCCCCATGTGGTGATTCAGGGATCTAGGTTTCTATTATCTTCTTCTTTTTTTAAAATTTTATTTTATTATGTTATGTTAATCACCATACATTGCATCATTAGTTTTTGGTTTCTATTATCTTCTGTATATATAACCTTTCAGAACATGAAAGATGTCCTCTGCATCTAGCTTGCAGTGGGAAAATTCACAGTAAAATCTTTCAATTCATTAAATTGCCTCTGGGAGAAGGCCAGACTAAATGTATGGCACCCAGAAAAACCATTCAGTTGGACAAAATAACTCAAGGAAAAAAGCAAATTAAAAATTCAGCTTTCTATAGCAAAGCCTGCAGTCTCAAAGAGCACCCCTTAAACTGAAAGAAAAATATGGGGTGTGTGTGTGTGTTGCAGAGGGAGGGGATGATGGTAGTAGTGGTGGTTCTGAGAATAGAAAAAACAGAAAGAAAAACAGGAATTGTGAGACCATATCTTGAAATGAACTATGGTCACTTCATCAAAGAAACATACCACTTTTGCGGGATAAAATCCTATTGCTAAAGAATCCATGAGCCTGGACTAAAGGGCTGTGACTGCTCAAGATTTAGAACAGGTCTTGGGAGTCTATCCTTCTTATGTGCAGGTGACAGAGAAATCTGTGCGGTCCACATGGGGTTTATTCTAACGATCACCTCAATTGCAACCAAAGAGGACACTGAAAAGGGGAAAAAAAAATCTCAGGATGGAACCAGGGAGATCTTCCTAAGGTGTGAAATTAGGGCTTAACAAAGGAATAGCCCCGTACTCTTGACTGAAAAACCTCACAATATTTGCCTAGTAGGATTTCAGAATTGTTACAGGCCAGTGGGTTCTGGGTATCTAATAACCATCCTATTTTCACTGTAGTTACTATTCCATCACTGTGCATTGAGTGGCTGTAGGACAGATGGATTCACATTTGAAAGTGATTTAGAGGTGAGTACACATCCCTCACAGATAATGGACTTTGATGAGGATGCCAAGAGAGTGGGCCTTCTGGCTTTCTCCCTTGAGGAGGACTTGAATGGGATCCATGTGTGGAAAGAAGGGAGCAAAGGAATGTTTGGTGCTTGGGAAGGCAGACTGACACACATATTGATGTTCTCCCAATGTTCCATCTGCTCCCCCACATTTCCCAGCCTGAGTCCCTCATTGTATAGAACAGAGTTCCTTGCAGAGTGCCAACTCAGGGCAGGGCAGGTAGCCTGGAAGGTAAGGCATAGAACTGAGAGAAAAGATAAAAAGTAGAAAAGCTGAAGATGTTATGACACATTTTGCTTATATTAAAATTTATCTAGGAATAATACAGAATCCATCATCCATCTGATAGAATAGTAGCTAACATTTTTTTTAAAGATTCTATTTATTTATTTGACAGAGAGAGACACAGCAAGAGAGGGAACACAAGCAGGGGGAGTGGGAGAGGGAGAAGCAGGCTTCTCGCTGAGCAGGGAGCCCGATGTGGGGCTCGATCCCAGGACCCTGGGACCATGAACTGAGCCGAAGGCAGACGCTTAACCTGAGCCACCCAGGTGCCCCTATAGTAGCTAACATTCATTGAGCATTTATGTATGCCAGCTTCTGTATCAACTCATTTAGTCAGTACAATTATTGCCCTGTGAGTTGTTGGTCGTACTCTTATTCCGTTTTCCAAATGAGGAAAGTGACACAGAGTGAAGGTAAGCAGCTTCTTAGTGGCACACAGCTAGTCAGTGGCAAAGATGCGATAAGTGACTTCATGCAGATTTCTAAACAGAGCAGAAGGCCAAGTCAGTGATGAGAAATGTAGAAAAGGTTAGAGTACCAGAAGGCTCTGTTGTTAAAATAACTGTGTTTGCCAGAAAGGGCAAAGTTAAGGGCGGGAAGCACCAGAGACTGGTTATTTCCAATTCTACTCTGTGGATTTGTCTAACTAGGTGACAGTTACTTGAGGAGAGAATTTTCTGATAAAATTTTATTTAGATTTTTTTCCCTTTCTCTCTCTCTCTCTCTTTTTTAAGATTTTATTTATTTATTTGAGAGAGAGAGAGAGAGCACAAGTAGGCAGAGCGGCAGGCAGAGGGAGAAGCAGGCTCCCCGCTGAACAGAGAGCCCAATTCGGGACTCGATCCCAGGACCCTGGGATCATGACCTGAGCCGAAGGCAGACATTTAACTGACTGAACCACCCAGGTGCTCCTCCTTTCTCTCTTTTTGCATTTCAATTATGAACCTATGTGGAACGTGTTTAGTTGAAACACACACCAGGTATTTTATAAGTGAAATCTCAAATTCTAAATGCCAGTTTAACACTACATAAAATTAGGACAGGACTTCAAATTGTACTTAAAAAACACTGTATGTGTAAGATACACTATTCTTTGAAACTGGCTCTTTCAAGTTTCCCTAAATATAACACTTTTAAAGAAAAAAAAGGAACAAACTATAGCAGTTTACATTGAACTGGTGGTGTTTGGTGATTTTTCGCTTCAAGTTGAACGTAATACCTTATTTTTGAAACTGATTTGCTCTTGGTGCTACCAAACCCTAAATGCCATCACAAATGATGAGGTATTATTGTTACATTTTGTTAGAGGAATCACCAAATTTAAATGTGTCATGGATGGTATTTCCCTTTTCAATAGACACTTACTTTGGTGTCAGAACCCTTATTTTATTTTATTTTTTTAGATTTTATTTATTTATTTGACAGAGAGAAACACAGCGAAAGAGGGAACACAAGCAGGGGGAGTGGGAGAGGGAGAAGCAGGCCTCCCTGCAGAGCAGGGAGCCCGATGCGGGGCTCGATCCCAGGACCCTGGGATCATGACCTGAGCCAAAGGCAGACGCTTAATGACTGAGCCACCCAGGTGCCCCACCCTTACTTTATTTTTTATTGCAATAGTAATCACCCATTAACTTATTGCTCTGAATTCTTCTATTTTTAAATTTCAAATTCTACTTTTCACATTACTAGAAATTTAAAAAAAAAGTAAATAAACTACAATAACACTGTGGTCAAGTCCTTCTTTTGTCTGTCTATACTTTTTCATTTAAAAATATACATAATTAAAAAATATATGCAACCTCTAAAATATATATACATAATTTATGCTGCTGCTATAATAGTATTAATTTTCTTTTCATTTTCCCAATGAAAGATGATGCACACATTGAAAATAGAACCTAACCTAAAAGACATGGCTTAAGATAAACATCTGAATTTGAAGTAATCCTCCCTGAAAGCACCCTAAACTTCATGAGATGCCTTATAGCACCAGACACAGATTCTCTTGTGATGGATGAAAACATTTCTACCTTTTTAGTTATCAAAAGAAGTTGCTCACTCTAAGATTCATGTTCAGAACTCACAGTGCCAACCAAGAATAATACCTATTTTAGTTCAAACAAGTACCTCTTGTTTCAGAAATGACTTAATTGATGTGACCTAATAGACATACCATGCCCAATGGAGCGATCTCATCTTAGCATGGTTTTTTCTACATTTCTCATCACTGTTGCACAAGGGTTGACTTGTGTAATATTAATAATGTTTTCAAAGTCTATGCAACAACGTAATGAACTCAGAGAAGGTTGCACTGGCATAAAAAGTGCTGAGCAGGCACACTCCAATTAACACGGGAATCTTTTGTGATTCACATCAGTACTTCAAAAGCAAATTATATGCGTCATTATTTTGCATTTTATTCCCTGGGATAAATCTAACAATATTAATGAAATATCCAAGGAATGCCCTGAAATTTTAAAGGATAAATAAAATGTTATCTTGCTTTTTTGCATATAAATTTTGTTGCATATGCCCATGGAAATTGTGGCTTTAATGAGTGAAGGACTTGTTAAAAAAGAGTTCCATAGCTGCATTTTGAGCCTGAAATTACACTTAATGTTAGGTGACTGGTAACCCCCATAAAAAATAAGAGGTTAAAATTATCCATCTGACTGTTCAAGAAATACATTTTTAAGTTTCCTGTAGCTTTTAAACAATCATATATAAAATGAATATTAAAGAGAAAAGATCTTGATTAGTTTTTTACTTTTTTAACTGTAAAGTTCATTATGAAGTAATAGTGCTCTTTTAAAATATCTTATTACTGGATAGATAATAATTTTTAATTTTTCTTAATATTTTAAATAATTCAACAGGAGATAATATAGGTAAGCTTGATGAACAAAAGATCATGATGTATTTCATTTATCTAATCAAGACAAATGAATAAAATATGAGTTCATCCAAGTAAACATCCCAGGTAGACTATAAACTTTAGCTGTAAATAGATTTTTTAAAAAGTGAATTAAAGGAAAAGCTAAAGGGAATGGAATATTACAGTAGAGATAGTATGGGACCATTAACTGCTTGAGTGATGAGCACTAAAAATAATAAAGCAGACAAAAAGATTTATTCATTGCGTCTAGAATATTAAAAAAATATTTGGTGACACAGAAAAGTAATACTTAAGCTTGTGAGCAGGTGTCTGATTATTAATTTTATAAGCATATTTTTCAAAATGTATATTTTGACCATGAAAACATACATATTTAAAATGATGTCATAACCTTTTCAATGTCTGCCTTCACTTCATGAGAACAGGATCTAGTTGTGAGTCCGCAGATAGGGGCTGACCCTCCCAGAGGGTCAGATTTCCAAGGTATGATGCTTGTGATCAATGCTTTAGCACACTCTATTAAGAGAATGATTATTAAGAACACTGGCTGGAATGTGCATTTTGGCAGAATTTATTATAGATAACATTGTATTTCTGGTGGCATTACAAGGGATGAAAGCTCCATTAACCTGTTAAGCACAGAGGGTATAAAAATGCTAATAAGTAGAAAATCATGGAGACTGGGAAGGAAGATTTTACTGCAGTGCTGTGTTCTAAATGGATGAGAGAGATTCAGAAAGGGAAGTCTGTACACGGAGCTAGGTCTTAATCTCTTTGTCATAGAAGGGGAGGGACTTTCTGAAAATGGACATCTGCTTAATCTCCTCCCTCCTCAGGAAGCCCTCTGGCAGCAGAACAAGTTATGTGACTCCAGCGTGGGCATGTAGATGTGGACGTTGGCTACACTTCCCAGCACATATTGCTCTCCGCAGAAGTCTATGCAGTCGTATGGTTGTCCCTGGGTGGCCATCTGTGGCCATTCTGCAGCATGTCAGTACTCAAAGAGTGCCTCAGATGTTATTCTAGAGAACTGGCAGGTTCGTTTCCATTCATGCACTTTGGGAGGTAAATGTGCAGAGCTGTGTAATAGAGACAGGGACTGCTCCTGGGCATAGGTGCAGCAGACGTCAACCTGTGTGGTGACATCTGAGGGGAAAGAAGCACTCACAAATATCCAGTCTTGCTTCAAAGGTGCCATGAAGAATGAGAATGAATAAATATGTTCCCTAAGTGTGCTGATGTGTAAAGGCAAATTATGCTGGCTGATTTCAGGGCAGTCGGGAATGTTCACTGATCCAAAATCTCACCCTTTTCTGACAGCCTTGCTCCTGAACTCACACCAATCAAGCATTCATTCCTGGGGAGTAAGGCTTTGTGCTTTCTAGGAATAATCTTTGGAAAACTACGTATTGCAGTAAGGGAGAATTTTATTTTTTTTTTTTAAGATTTATTTATTTGAGAGAGAGAGAGAGAGAGAGAGAGAATGAGAGTGAACATGAGCAAGCGGGGGGGAGGGGCAGAGAGAGAATCTTCAAACAGACTCCCCGCTAAGTACAGAACCAGAGGTGGTGCTCCATCCTTGGATCCTGAGTTCGAGACCTGAGCTGAAACCAAGAGTCAGATGCTCAACAACTGAGCCACCCAAGTACCCCAAGGGAGAATGGTTTTATATTAATTACTTTTCTTCATGAAAGACAGGAATTTGAATCAGTAATGATGGTTTGAGAAGATGAGGATAGAAGAAAATAATGGTTCCATTTGTTTCCACTCATTTATTCAGTCATTCATTAACAAATGCTAGTTTTTGTGCAGGAGACATGGAGATTAAGGCTGTTCCTGACTTCAAGTTCTTACCATACAAAGAGGTATTAATAAAAGTATTTGAATAATAATTCAAGGCAAAAATAGAATTATTGGTATAACCTAATGGTTACCCCAAACAGGTCCAGTATCAAATTGTTTGCTACCTACCACCAAGGATGCTCTTAAAATAATTACAAAAGGTAACATGCCTTTTACCCGGTAACCACTATCCTGAGTTTTCCTTGGATTAGCTCATTTAACTCTCACTACAGCTTTACGAGATAGCTCTATTTTACGATCACTATTTTACAAAGAAGTTAAATAATTTTTCCAAGGGCACCCCACTAGTGAGAGAGTGGGCATCTGAGCCATGCCCAAACAAAATGCTCCAGACATAAAAACAGAAATAGAAAGGAAGAAAATAATTGGAGCACTTGCCTGAGAAGACCTAATAGCTGGTGCTTTCAAAGTACCCAAATATTTGAT
Organism: Zalophus californianus; assembly: GCF_009762305.2. NCBI lineage: Eukaryota > Metazoa > Chordata > Mammalia > Carnivora > Otariidae > Zalophus > Zalophus californianus. The sequence continues at coordinate 83,400,605 of NC_045599.1, read as the reverse complement.
TGCGTTAAACTTTTCTCTCCTAAATTAGAATTATAAATACGTTCTTAACAGCCCCTTTTGTTGAGGTCAGTTTGATCTGTCTAGTGGGGTACATTTCATTAAGGTCATCTAAGACCTCTCTGTCCATGTGGAAGGGTTCATCTTCTGCATTAATAAAATTAAGTCTATTTGGTGATATTTGAAGGAAATAAATATTTTCTCCATTTCCTTCTGTGTCTCTTTCTCTCTCCTGCACCCACCCCTCATTTTCCTGTTTTTATTACTGGATTCTTCTCTTTTTCTTTCTAGAATTGTTACTCTAGATTAGGATATTGTTTTAAAGTCCCTACCAAATGGTTTTAATGTATATCTATTGCTTTTCCCTGCTCAGAATCTATTTCTGATAATAACACCTTATTTTATCTTTGGGGAAGCACATCTTGCCAACTTCTAGTTGAGGTAGTTTGGGGTGGGGCCATACTCATTCCCTAGGGCTTTATGATCCAGATCTGGACAAACTGCTACATTTTTAGGTTACCCAGGCCAAGCCAATGGCACTCAAGCCTGGGTTTCTCGTCACAATTCCTGGAAAAGAGAAATTCTTTCCTTGGTATTTATAAACAGAGTATGAGGTGAGATTGTAGCTACTGGTGGTCATCCTGCCATTATGTTAGAAGAACCTATAAGAGAATACAGCTGACAGAGGAAAGTAGAAGCCAGGGATAAGAAATAACTTTCTGACAACATTGCTAGACTACCTGAATCCAGCTGTACCTAGAAAATCTCTATAGTTTTCCAGTTACTGCATAAAAAATTCTTTCTTTGTGTAAGCCAATTTGCATTCTTTTTTTGCCTTGCACTTAAAAATTCCTGACTGATACAATGATCATAGATTTTTGCAAATGTAGCCCCTGAGACCATTAGAAGCCATTAGCAAAGAAGGGTTCAGGTTTGGTAAAATGCACTAAGAGAGTGGTTTGTCAAGAGCATAGAAGAATCAGGATATTTTATTAACAAAGATGGAGTAGTAGAAAAATCTCCAGATCATGGGCTTCTGGTTAGGGGAAGTAGGACCTAGTATGAACAGGTGTAACCCTAGATTTATACCACCATGTAAATTCTATGGGAGCAGGAACTTCATTTTACTCATCGCTATATTCCTATCACCAAGCACAGTATATGGCACTGAAAGGGAAGTCAATACATCACTGGTGCATGAACACAGAAGGACATGGTGCTGAGGGACACACTGAAAAGTTCATTCACTTCACCAGGCTAGGTATGGTTGCCCTAAGTATTGTGAGGAAGGGAAGCGAGGTTTAACCTGCAAACAATGGAGCAACTTTGTAGCTAGACTGAGTGAGTCACATTTGGGAGGTTGGAGGGTAAAGTGGTTAGAACACATTCTTAAAATCAAGCAGAAAATTTGGATCTGGGCAACATAATTTACTTGTTCTATGATCTTAGGCAATCTAATTTAATTTTCTTGAGACTTAATTTCTTCAACTGTGAAACTGGAAATATAGTATCTCGTGTGTTGTTATGGAAATTAAATGTGGTAATGAATGTAAAATCTTAGCACACTGTCTGGCACGTAGGAAGGGCTGCTATCATTTTTTCCCTTTTTATTGTTATTCATGTCATCATAATTCTTATTACTATGAGTCAGAATAGTAGAGTGGAAAGGCTCTAGACATTACAAAAATACCCTTCCTCTCTTCCTGATCCTTTGAAAACATTTTAAACTATATTTCTAACCTTGGGCCACTCGGATCTTTTACGTATTGTCTTCTCTGTAGGATACACTTGTGGAGAAATGAGCCTACATGTAAAAGCACTTGGTAAATTGCAACACATAATAAAAATCCAAAGCAGTATTATTTTCTCCTTTTGTAATCTGTGCTTTTTGGTATTTGTTATCGGGTCATTTGACCTTCGCCCTCAAAACCCGAAGAATTCATAAGAAACACCAAGGAATTTTAAAAATGCAGTTTCCTGGGCCTCACCCCAGGAGATTCCAATTCAATAGGTCTGGGGTGGGGCATGAAGCTGCATTTTTAACAAGCTTTTCTATTGATACCAATGCAGGTGACCTTTGGACATCTTGTAGGAAGGAACAGTCTGTGACGTGTAACTCATTTGAAGAACACCATGGGCGCTCTGGACTTCTAGACCCTGTTTGGTCCTGAAGCAGTGCTTGATGAGGGCTACTGTGAGAACTGTGGCCCACTGTGCATCATCCTTTCTATTTGTAGCCGAGTGGAGTTGGCGGCAGGCACAGGCTGGTGGCAGCTTGCAGCGCACTCCTTGTCAAAGCACATACTGTTTCTGCAGCTGGTGTCTATTCCCCGTACATGCCAATTATAACAGTATGACTGAGTCTTGTGACAGTCACACATTTCATCACCTTAGGGGACTGGGCAGAGCAGGTTTGCCAGAGCATGGGCGCCCTGCTCCCTCCGTTCCTCATATTCATCATTGCTTAGGAATCTTGTTGGTCTCGTTTGGCGCCGAGTGTTTGCTGTTCCTCACTGGGGATGTTCTGAGCCCAGACCAGGTCAGAGATTATGTACAAGCTGCAGGTTGTGGAGAGTCTGCCTGCTGTAAAACACTCATTTTTGAAGCATTTTTTACTATTAAAGTTGTCACTATTACGATGATCGCCATGCTTCTGCCCTCCTTTGCTGGGCCTGTATGCCTCAGCAAACCATTCCTACCCCTGGATGCACATGGCTACCTCTCTATAATTTGATAGAACTATACGGTACATTTCACTCTACCTGCATAAGGGAGAGTTTTGACTCTTGCATAGCTTTTTCCTCTTAAGGGAAGTAAAGGGACTTAATAAAATTGATGTTGCACTACTGTATGAAATATACTATTGATATATGATATATACTCAAAATTCCTCTATTTAGTAACCTGGTTAAAAAAAAAAACAGAGTAGCAAGTCGATTCACGAAGAAACATGTGTTGAGAACATCCATCATTTGGATTATTACTGACAGTATGTTATATCTAAAGGTTACAATTAAGCAAGGTATCAAAATAAATAAGCTTTCTTCTTTTTATTTTTTAAAGCTACCCTGACATGTATGTGGGATCAATAAATGTTCATGATAACACCTCCTCCTTTACATCAGTGTAAATTTTACAAGCTATTTGGTATCAGTTGGGAAAAAAAAATGATTGCTTATATTAAAATCTGAGATAAAAGCCTAAATATAATTGATACAAATAAGAGGAACGATGGGCAAATGTAAATATTGTCAATAAATGTAGTAGTAGCCACCTTTGAGACACAATGAATCTTAAGCTATACATGTCTGTACTACAATATCCCTCATAACAAATATTAGCAATGGTCCTAGAATGTAAGAAGGTGCAGAAATAAAAGAATTAGCTTATTTGAGTGTTCTGCCCTCTTTAATTTAAAGGAAATAGGTGGAGTTTGGAAGAGAAAAAGAAAATGGTCATGGGCTTCATAAAAATAGAAACTCAAACTTAGGTGTTAAAGTTCAGAGAATCAGAGTTCTCTGGCTGTATAAGAGACAGCTAGGATCTGATATCAATTTAGTAATGGCTTTCAAAAACTGGATGTAAAAAATTAATACAGAAGGTGATCAATTGTTGACTCCATTAAATTTTAGCAAGAGCAAAGGGAAATGTGCCTTAACAGGGTCTGATAGATTTAGATCTGAAGTTGATATTTCTTAGAAGGAGAACAATTCCTGAAGGATGGAATATTGAGAGACAGCTTTAAAAGACAACACAATCTCTATTGTTTGTTAGGATGGTTTTCGAGTGGCTGTGGCTAATGCTGGAAAGGTCACAGTGTTTTGTAAGGTCCCTCAATCCTAGAATTCTATGATTAAACCTAGTTGTAGCATGGTACACAGGAGGAACAGGCAATTGTTGTGAGAGAAGTTCTTAGAATTGCCTCCAACTCAAAGTTTGAAAGAAATGACAGGGAAGTTTTCAGTTTAACTTGGAGCACATAGCTAGAGCTGTAGGAAGACTAGTGACACGTACTGATCTGAGGTAAACTTTCTGTTGGAGAAGTGCCACATGGACTGTGAAAGAGTGGCATGACTGAAAATATCAATTAGAACAGTCACAACCCAGGAAATTGATAAGAAAATTCTCATCCTAATTTTTATCCATGATGGTGAACAGTCATTTCTTGGAATACAATAGGTACCACTGATTTCCTTATTCTTTTAAAACACTGATAAAATTACTTTACCCTAAAGTTAATTTTTTTATTGTGGTAAAATACACATAGCACAAAATTTACCATTTTTTTTTCCAGGTTCATAATTTATTGTACAAATTGAGTATCACATGATGAGTTGACATTAGCTTCTCCAGGCATGGGAATTTAACAGATGAGGTACAGGTTAAAAATCGTTTATGTTGCTTTCACAGCTGGTGTTTTTTTAGACCTTAACTTGAAGTATAAGATCATCAAAGCAATGCCTCCATATGTGGCCAGTACACAATTCCTTCTACCTGTGAGAGTATAAGAGTTGAAATATTTTTTGATACCAGTGAAATGGAATTGAGCATCAGTTTCTGGACCTGCCATGATTTCAATCTTGCAGAAGGCACCAATTCCGCTGCTTGTCCAAAATTTACCATTTTAACAGTTTTTAAGTATATAGTTGTGGCATTAAAGACATTCACATTGCTGAGCAACCATCATCACTGTACATCTCCAGAACTTTTCAGATTCCCAAACTGAACTGTGTACCCATTAAACAATAATTCCCCAACCCTCCTTCCAATAAAGTTACTTTTATAATCAATCATATTAATAAACTGTTGATTAGTGGGTATGTAGTAGTTTTGTCAAGAGGAGAAATCTAATTATGGTTATCCTATCTCAGGGAAAAAAATTGTGAGCATTTATTACCATCCAAAGGATATGATCATTCGTGGTAACAAGTCATAGAACTAGAAGAAGAAAAATCTATTACAATTTTTAAAACAACAAATTTAAAAACAGGGAGCATTTGAAACTACAGGGGTCATTCTCTCCTCCCCCCAACCAATTTGTACACATATGAGTATTCAGGTTTTGGTTGGAAATACTTTCTCATCTGTAACTACACTATTACTAGGTTGTAGCTATAATATAGTTGATGTTTGGGCTTATATTAATAAATCATTGGCTCACAGACGACAAGAAGATGATGAATTTTATGTTACAGCAACACATCTCCAGATTGCTGTGCCTTCCAAGTGGTTACGTTTTGGTTTCTAATGACCACACTTTAGTAATAGATTCAAAATATTAGTAATTTTTATGTAGAGAATGTAACATTCTGGATTCAACTTTATTTTAGCTGCTGTAAAATGTTTGTTATGTTTCTAAAAAAAAAATACCACTGCTGTTTTTATCTTTGTTTATTGGCTATGAGATTAAAACAAAACTGGCTCCATTAACATATACAATTGTCTGTAGGATGTGCACAAAAATAATTTAAAAACTGGAATGGTTATTGAACCATCTAAGTAAAGTAAGGTCTATTCAAATTTCATTTTTTTTAAAGTTATCTGTCCTCACTAACATTAATATCTTCTCTTTATCCTTATTGTTTTGCAATTTCACTACGCTGTGCCTAGATTGGGGCTAATTTTATTTACATGTTTCGCATTTTAAATCTTGGGAAAATCTCAGTTCTTAGCTCTTTAAATATAATTTATCTTAATTTCTGTTTGGTAGACCATATCAATTTATGTTTTGGTGCCACATTCTAGAGTGGGTTGGTTAGTCCTCTTTCCTACTTAATTGAATCTGTGTTAAGAGGAGGTTTTTAGAAAATTCAATAAATACTTTTGTGTTAAATTTCTGTCTTTTTTTTTATTAACATGTAATGTACATTTTGTTTCGGGGGTACAGGTCTATGATTCAACAGTCTTACTTTGTGTTAAATTTCTAATTGGTTCTATTTTTTATTTATCTGTTCTTTGTTTATGCTTATTTTGGTTTCATTCTTATTTTTCATTTTTTAAAGATAAAATTATTTTTATAAGGAACTCAAAGACTTTTTATTACACTCATTTTGAAACTTAAAAAATTCCCACTTAATTGGTAGTGATAGTTCCTAGGGCTTTGGAATAATCACTCCTAACTTTATCATGGTGAGCTGTCCTCCCTGAACTGCCTGCCTCCTCCTGTCCCCAAACTCATTACTACTTGCCCTCTAATTTTGGGCAAGATCCCCCTGTCCTGGGATCTTGAACCAGACCTTAACCCTGAGCTAGCTGGTGAGTAGCACAGCCCGGGCCCTGCCTAAGAGAAGTCTTTTGGTATTCCAACTTCTGAAGGGTCACAGCTTTATTTAAGGGTAGCCTCAGGCAATGGAGGGTTTTGACAGCATCCTTTCATTGGCCAACAACCTAGTTTAATGATCCCTCCTTGTGTTTCTCCTTGAATCTGTGCTGGCCCACAGATACATCCTCTACTTTTAAACCTATTTCTGGTCTGTTTCTGGTACATTCATTTTTCATTTTAATTTTTTTTAATGTGGCAGTTTTTTCTTTCTTTCTCTCTCTCTTTCTTTCTTTCTTTCTTTCTTTCTTTCTTTCTTTCTTTCTTTCTTTCTTTCTTTCTTTCTTTCTTTCTTTCTTTCTTTCTTTCTTTCTTCTTTCTTTCTTCCTTCTTTTCTTTCTCTATCTATCTATCTACCCACCTACCTTTCGTTATTGCTGTCTTTGGAGTAGAGGAAAAAATTTGACTTTGAACTGATAGTGTTAACCTGCCTATGAGGCCAACGTCTGTGTGTTGAAGAAATTAATGCTAAAATCTGTTTATGAACTTAACAAATCAACTAGTTTATTTGAGCTCAATATTAAATAACTTTTTGTGTATGCTCTAGCTTGAAATTTGGGGGTATATCAGCTGATTTAGAACAAAACCCCTCTAGTTATTAAATGATTATTTCAATGAGAAGAGAAGGGAGACATGACTGATAAGGGTTGTATGGCTTCTAATAGCTAGGTCATTCATAATTACAAATCTACAGCCCATTATTTTGATATTTGTGTATAATTTATGTAAAAGCAATTTTTAGTCTTGAATGACTTGGACAATTATCTCAGATAGTCTCAGAAAAAAAGTTAAGTTTGGGAAAAAATACTTGGCGATGCACATAATAAGGGTGAAAATGGAAATACCTATAATAATCTATGATATTAATACTGTAAGAAAAATTGAAATAACTTAGTTTGAAATTTGAAGTGGGTCAGTGCCTTGAGTCACTAACTTTGCAAAGTTTTCCTGAGTATATTTCTTTTTCTAATGAATTGTCACACATGCTTAATGTCAATAACCAGCAAGGTACTTCTTGTGTGATGCAAAGGTACTTCTTGTGTGGTTGCATTTGTCCTAAATACTGCGCATATGAGTCGTTTGTAAAACTTGCACAATAATTAAATTGGAGTAAAGCAATGAGGTATGTGAGTGTAAAGAATACACTCACAAGCTAAATTTAAGAGTGATGTTTTGTTGAGCTGCCAAGAAAATTAAAAAAAAATTCCCATATAACTATGAATGATATAGAAATCTTTGACAACAGTATAAGGCTGTTACCCAATTTTAAACTGAAAGTTCAGCCAGATGTCAGCAAATCTGATGAATTGGAACTGGAAAAGACCTGTGTCTTTAGCTTTATTTTATTTTTTTAATTATTATTTTCGTCCTTAAAGACTCAGTTTTGCTAAGACACAATTCACTCAAATCTTGCCTAAAGGAAACCTTGTGTATGTAGAGCAGAAGATAAGTGAAGAAGACCATGCTTTTCAGCTGATCTGCACATAAGAATATCTGTTCTGGGAGTGGACAGAAAAATAGGGGTTAGGTAAATGTGTCTCTTTCTATCCTTGATGAGAAGGCTGGGCAACTGGAAAAAAATTTTTATGCATACTGCTGGCAGAGAAATTCTAATGGTATTTTAAGCCTGATTTGGCATACCACACAACTCTTCCAGGCACAAAGCACAATTTCATAAACAGATTGAACTGAAAGATTCCCTGCCATTGTTTTGCCATTCAGCTGACCCTGAGTGTACTATACAAGATATTTTAGCCTAGGTTCTAGGCAATATTTTTACAGAAAAAAGACTGATAATTAGGGATTCACAAAAGCTATGGACATGATTTATAAAAGTAATGATCTATCATTTATTTTTAAGTGTTAAATGGAAAAATTGCTAAATATGTTTCTTTGGAAATCTCTATCCCAAATGGCTTTCATCAAACTAGTATAATCTATCTTTTTAAGAATTCATTAAGATGTTCAGAAAATCCAGTAACCATGGATTTGTGAAATAAATACGGTTTGTGAATTCCCCATCTCTTCTGGTAAAAGGTCAGTAAAACTTTTTGATCTGTTCTTTTTTCTGTTTTCACTGGAAATATTCGTGTTTCCATTATGTATTTTTTTGTGTGCAGTTCCACAAGATTTTTTTTAAAGATTTATTTATTTGAGAGAGAGTGTGCAAGTGGGGGGAGGGGCAGAGGAAGAGGGAGAGGGGCTGCAGATCCTTGCTGAGCATGAAGCCTGAAGTGGGGCTCAAGCCCAGGATCCCCAGATCAACACAAGAGCTGAAACCAAGAGTCAATCGCCCAACCCACTGAGCCACTCAGATGCCCCCAAAAGGTTTTGTTCTGGGAAAGAATTACTTTTTTTTTTTTTTAATGTTCTTGACTATGTCAAGCACAATGAATGTAATCAAAGGGTAAATAAAGATAACAGTTTTACATTTTTCAGTGGAGAAATTAAGTGTGCCAACATTCCTGTATGCTTCTAAAGAAATTCAAGAACTTGGCAAGCAAGGATGGTGGGTGGGATCTTGAATAGCGATTGGCTCACTTTGCTCATCTAAGGCATGGGCATGATAAGGAGCTCTCTGATTAATAATACATTAATAATAATATTAATAACTAAGCAGTTCAGTTTAAAATATTCTTCCCATTATGTCTATGTTATTCTTTTTTCTATTTTTTATTCATAGGATATTGAGCTCTGACTAGGAACACCAACATCTTAGTAACATTTCTTTAAATGTCTTTGTTCTATCAAAGAGTGTTAACAAGAATTTTTTAACCCTGGGAGAACCACACAAATCAGTGATTATGTTGAATAATTATCAGAACATAATGCTATGTTTACAAGAATACAATAAAAAATGTGTTTACAACAATGCAAATTTCCAGTTGCCAAGAGACTGCACTGCAGTCAAATGCTAATGAATTTTAATTCTTAATCATTCTATTCTAAATATTATTTTCATATAAAATAATGTGAGAGAAAGATTTTTTAGTTTCCTGATCTGAGATTGTATCAAAACCATAAGAACCTACTTTCATATATTTTGCTTTCTTCGAAAATTTAATTAGAAATGTTTAAAAACATTCAGAAATGAGGGATGCTTGGGTGGCTCAGTCGGTTAAGCATCTGCCTTCAGCTCAGGTCATGATCCCAGGGTCCTGGGATCGAGTCCCGCATTGGGCTCCCTGCTCAGCAGGGAGCCTGCCCCTGCCTGCTGCTTCCCCTGCTTGTGCACTCTCTCTCTCTCCCTCTCTCTCTCTGACAACTAATTAAATGTATAACTCTTAAAAAAAAAAAAATTCAGAAATGAGAGCTCCAGAGCAGAGTACCAACTGCGGCGGTCGGCGTCATGGCAGGGCAGGCGTTTAGAAAGTTTCTTCCCCTCTTTGACCGAGTTTTAGTTGAAAGGAGCGCAGCTGAAACTGTAACCAAAGGAGGTATTATGCTTCCAGAAAAATCTCAAGGAAAAGTGTTGCAAGCAACAGTAGTAGCTGTTGGATCGGGCTCTAAAGGAAAGGGTGGAGAGATTCAACCAGTTAGTGTGAAAGTTGGAGATAAAGTTCTTCTCCCAGAATATGGAGGCACCAAAGTAGTTCTAGATGACAAGGATTATTTCTTATTTAGAGATGGTGACATTCTCGGAAAGTATGTGGACTGAAATCATTATTAAAATGGCATGAAGTGAAGCTGCCCATTCCAGTGAAGTGAAATCTTTCATCATGTAAATAATTTTCATGTCTCTCTTTTATAATAAACTAATGGTATCCAAACTAAAAAAAAAAAAAAAAAAAAAAAAAAAAATTCAGAAATGAAAATCAGCATGCCCTGATGCACCTACCATACAACCTAAGAAAGAATACATTAGAATACATTATCTATACAATTAAAGCTAAAACTTGAGGGCTGTGTACAATGACTAAGTAATAACATACTTATAATGGGAATATTAGGAGAAGAAAAAGAGAAAAAAAACAGAAGAAATATTTGAAACAATAATGACTGAAAAATTCTTCAAAATAATGTCATGTATCAAACTACAGATCCAGGAAGCTCATAGAACACCAAGCAGAATAAATGCTTGGTATATTTATTCATAATATACCTAGTCATATTATTTTCAAGCTATAGAAAATCAAACATAAATTAAAAATCCTGAAGGAAGCCAGATTGGGGGGAAACACCTTTCCTATGGGGAGCAAAGGTAAGAACTACCTCAGCTTTTCCTCAGAAACCATGCAAGCAAGTAGGAAGTCGGGTAAAATATATTTAAGATATTGAGAGGAAACCCTCAAACCAACCTAGAATTGTGTACCCTGTGAAATTATTCTTCAAAAGGGAAGAAGTACTAAAGACTTTCTCAGACAAACAAAAGTTGAGGAAATTTGTTAGCAACGGAACTGACTTGCAAGAAATGTTCATAGTTCTTTAGAGAGAAGGAAGATGATACAGACCACAAATTCAGATCTACATAAAGAAAGGAGAAGCACTGGAGAAGTGGTAAGTAAATAGGCAGTGGAGAAAACTGAAGCAGAGGTACCAAAAAGAAACCTAAAGCAAACTAGATGGACTCTTAAAAAAGTGCAACCACATCTTTCAGAGAAGCTCCAGATATCTGTATTTCCTGTAGCTGAGGTCATTGTCAGAGAAAATAATCTAAACTTTTTGCAGACGTCTGTAGTCTTTCTTGGTTGTTCACTTCAACAACATTGCTGTAGAGGGAGGAAAATGTGGATAGAGAAATGGAGATTCTATACTCTGGGGATGAGGCTTTTTCTAGCTAGTGTTCCTGTTGTCTCAGATTGGAACAGCCTTTATTTCTTGCCAATATTTCCTGTACTGATGCAGGGCTTCCCTTCTCCAAACATATGGAAAAAGAAAGTGGAGTCAATATGGGCCTCCCAAGCCTCATTATCCAAAAAGTGAGGGAGATCCAGATTTTTTTATTTTGAACTATTTAAGAAAATTTTATTGAGGTATAATTGATATGCAATAACCTATATGTATTTAAAATGTACAATTTGAAAAATTTCATCAATCATATAAACCCATGCAACTATCATAATCACAATATAAGTAGGAAGAGAGGAGAATTTCCTCAATTTGGTAAGAATATCTACAAAAAAACCTATATCTAATGTCATACTTAATGCTGAAAAGCTTGAAGTTTTCCCACTAAGATCAGGAATAAGACAAGGATGTCCACTCTCAGCACTGCTTTTCAATATTGTACCAGAAGTCCCAGAAAATTAAATGAGACAAAAAGAAAGAAAGAAAGAAAGAAAGAAAGAAAGAAAGAAAGAAAGAAAGAAAGAAAGAAAGAAAGAAAGAAAGAAAGAAAGAAAGAAAGAAGGAAGGAAGGAAGGAAGGAAAGAAAGAAAGAAAGAAAGAAAGAAAGAAAGAAAGAAAGAAAGAAAGAAAGAAAGAAAGAAAAAGTATACAGACTGAAAAAGAAAAAAATAAAACTGTCTTTACTCACAGATGACAGATTGTGTATGTAGAAAATCTGAAAGTAATGACAAAAAAAGAAAAAAAAAACAACCCCCAAAAAACTACTGGAGCTAATAAATGGTTATAACAAAGTTGCAGGATACATTGTTAATATAAAAGGCCAATTACAGGGCACCTGGGTGGCTCAGTCGTTAAGCATCTGCCTTCAGCTCAGGTCATGATCCCAGGGTCCTGGGATCGAGCCCCACATAGGGCTCCCTGCTCAGCAAAGAGTCTGCTTTTCCCTCTCCCACTCCCCCTGCTTATGTTCCCTCTCTCGCTGTGTCTCTGTCAAATAAATAAATAAATAAAATCTTAAAAAAAATAAAAGGTCAATTGCTTTTCTATAAACCCACAATGAAAAAGTAGAATTTCAAATTAAAAAGACAATATAATTTACAATAACGCCCTCCTCCCAAATGAAACATTTAGGTACAAATCTAACAAAGTATGTATAAGATTTATATGTGGAAAACTACAAATCTCCAACAAAAGGTATCAAAGAACTAAATAAACGGAGATATATTCCATGTTCATGAAAAGGAAGACTCAGTATTTTCAAGATGTCAGTTCTTGGGTAAAATAGGTGAAGGGGATTAAAAGTACTTATCTTAATGAGCACTGAGTAATATATGGAATTGTTGAATCACTATATGGTACACCTGAAATGAATATAACACTGTATGTTAACTACACTGGAATTAAAATTTTTAAAAAAGTTTTACAAAGAAAAAGAGACCAAAAAAAAAGGTCTGTTCTTCCCAATTTGATCTAGAGATTCAATGCAATCCAAATCAAAATCCCAGCAAGTTATTTTGTGAATATTGACAAAGTGATTCTAAAATGTATATGGAGAGGCAAAAAGATCCAGAATAGCCAATGCGATATTGAAGAGGAAGGATGAATTTGGAGGACTGATACTACTCAACTTTAAGACTTAGTATAAAGATACTGTAATCAAAACAGTGCAATATGGGTATTTTTCAGATTAGCTTTTTCACTTAGTAATATGCATTTAATTTTCTTCCATGTCTTTTCATGGTGTGATAGCTCATTTCTTTTCAGCATTGAATAATATTACATGTCAGGATGTATCACAGCACATTTATTTATTTACCTACTGAGGAACATGTCAGTTGCTTACAAGTTTTGGTAACTGTGAACAAAGCTGCTATAAATATCTGTGTGCAGATTTTTGTGTGGACAAATTTTCAACTCCTTGGGGTAAATACTAAGGAGTGGTCCTTGAGCTCTCAATTTTTTTTTAACTATCATATTTTCCTGGTTATAACCTTTAAGTACAGTGTTGAATTAATCATAATGGGCAGGTTCCCCCCCAGCTTTATTAAGATATAAGTAATTTACTACATTTTATAAGTTTAAGGTATACAACATAATGATTTGATATATGTATATACTATAAAATGATTACCCCAAAAGTTTATTTAACATATTCATCACCTCACATACTTATAATTTTTAAGATATACTTTCTCAGCAACTTTCAAATATACAACACAGTATTGTCACCACGCTGTACATTACATTCTTAGAATGTACTTATCTTGTAACCGGAAGTTTGTACCTTTAGATCATCTTCACCCATTTCTTCCATTCCCTGCCCTCTGCCTTTGGCAAATACCAATCTTTGCTCTATTTTTACAAGTTCGTTTTTCTTCAGGTTTCACATGTAAGTGAGATCATATGGATTTGTCTTTCTTTGTGTGACTTATTTCACTTATCTTAATACCATCAAGTTTCATTCAAGTTGTCACAAATGGCAGGATTTCCTTTTTTTATGACTGAATAATATTCCATTATATATACATTTTCTTTATCCAGTCATCTATTGATGAACACAAAGGATGTCTTGGCTGCTGTAAATAATGCTGCAATGAACAGGAGTGTAACTATCTCCTCAAGACAGTGATTTCATTTTCTTTGGATATACATGTAGAAGTGGAATTGCTAGATCATAGAGTAATTCTATTTTTAATTTTTTGGGTACCTTTATACTGTTTTCCATGAGGGCTATACTGATTTAAATTTCCACTACAGGCTACAAGCATTCCTTTTCCTCCACATTGTCACCAGCGCTTGTTATCTATGTCATTTTTGATAATAGCCATTTTAACAGGTGTGAGGTTATATCTCATTGTGGTTTTGATATACATTTCCCTGATAATTAGTGATGTTAAGCATCTTTTCATGAACCCCTTGGCCACCTGAATATCTTCTTTGGAAAAAATGTCTATTCAGGTCCTTTGCCCGTTTTTTAAAATTTAATTATTTGTCTTTTTGTTATTGAGTTGTATGAGTTCCTAATCTATTTTGGATATTAACCCCTCATCAGATATTTGCAATATTTTCTCCCATTCCATAGGTTGCCTTTTCATTTTGTTGATCATCTCACTTGCTATGTAAAAGCCTTTTAGTTTGATGTAATCCTACTTGTTCATTTTTGCTTTTGTTGTTTGTGCTTTAGATGTTATATCCAAAAAATCATTGCCAAGACCAAGATCAAGGAGATTTTTCCTCTATGTTTTCTTCTAGGAGTTTTATGGTTTCAGTCTTTAATCCATTTCAAGTTAATTTTTTTGTGAGTGTTTTAAAATAGGGGTCTAGTTTCATTCTTTTGCATTTGAGTATCCAATTTTCCCAGCATCAGTTATTGAAGAGACTTTTTTTACTGAGGATTCTTGGCTCCTTTGCTAATATTAGTTGGTTGTATATGCATGGGTTTATTTCTGGGCTCTCGATTCTGTTCCATTGGTCAATGTGTCTTTTTTTTTTATTCTGGTACCATATTGTTTTGATTACTATAACTTTGTAATATAGTTTGAAATTAGAAAGTATAATGCTTCCGACTTTGCTCTTTCTCAGGTTGCTTTGGTTATTCAGGGTCTGTTATGGAATATGAATTTTAGGATTTTTTTTTCTAATTCTGTTAAAAAAAAGCCACTGGAATTTTGATAGGGATTACATTGAATCCATACTATGTTTAATATGGACATTTTAACAATATTAATTCTTCTACTCCATGAACACAGAATACCTCTCCATTTATGATATCTTCTTCAATTTCATCAATATCTTATAAGTTTTCAGTGTACAGATTTTCACCTCCTTAAATTTATTCCTATGTATTTCATTGGTTTTGATACTATTGTACATAGGATTGTTTTCTTTATTTCTTTTCCAGGTAATTCATTGTTATGGGCATTCTCATCTTACTCCTGAATTTAGTGGAAGTTTTGCTCAAGCTTCACAAGTAAATATGATATTTGCTGCAAATTTTGTTAGCTATACTTTATCAGATTAGAAATGCTCCATTATTGTTGAGAGGTTTCTCAAGAATGAGAGTTGAATTTTATTAAATGCTTTTCTTCATCACTTGAGATAAACGTACGGTTTTCAGATTTAAGCTGTGAATATGAGAAAATCATAACAAAAGATTTTCTTATGTTAAATTATCTCTGAATACATGGAATAAGCCCAGCTAAGTTATAATTTTTTTAAACATTGTACTTATTTTGCTAATATTTTGTTTAGGATTTTTGCATCTGTGTTCATAAGTGATTTATTTTCTATATTTTGCTAGCAAACTGATCTCAATGATTTTTTCCAATAAGAAATACTTCCTTTTGTAGATTAGTTTTCATCCATTCTTCAAGGGAAAGGTGAAACAACTTTGGTGTCTGAACATTGGGAACACTTATTTTTAAAGGAATTCACCAAGATTTTATATATATTTTCTTTTTTTCTCAAATATTAGAGCTATTTTTCTTCTTACATTTCATAGTTTTATTTTCCTTTCCAATCTCCTAGCATTTATTGACTACAGAATTCAATCATAATTTATACATAACTTCATGACTATTTTCTATTGCTATTTAGAATATTAGTTATATGTGCATTTCATGTCTCCCTCATATATGTTAAAAACAGTTCTATTCACATTTTAGTACTTTACTTTGAATTTTCTAGGAGCTCAATAGTTATTTTAATTTTGATTTGAATTTATTAATGATACTATTACCTTTAATTAAAGTAATACTTAGTTTGGTGATCTAAGTATTTTGGGAAAATTCAAAATATCTTTTTAGTCTGTAAGTCTTAAAATTTTTTTCATTTTACCCTTTACTCTCATTTTTGACAAACTTTACCTCCCCAGCGTACTTTCTTTTCTCCCAGAAGATTGTAGGTTGACACTTCTACATGGTCAGCTTTTCTAAGTCATTGACTGGGTCTTTGAGGTAAGTGTCAGAAGAACAAACGATGATATTTGGCAATAACATCTGATTATTCTAGTCTGTGCCATATTTGCTTATTCTTAAAAGCATGGTTGTCAACAAAATTTCAATGAATCCTGAATAGCTTCTGAAGGTATATTGAATTCTTTCACTTTAAAAGGCAACACAAATCTTCTCAGTGGGAAAATAAATGATCAAATCTCACCTCATTCCAAATGAATTAGAGCTGGCAGGCTTGTGTGTCTGGAGCTGACTTACAGTACTTGATGCTAAAATGTAGCCCCTTGTAGTAGTTATAATAAATTAAGGCTTCTGTCAGAGGCCGAAGTCATGAAAGTTAAAGGAAAAAATATATCGCTACCCTTTATATTTTGGGCTCTGAAAGGAATTTTGGTCTTCAGCAAGTTGACAGCACAAAATAGACAAATTCAATATTTTTGGATACTGTGCCAAATTTCATGTGTAGAAGCCTGTGAGTGCCTTGCATTAAGCAGTGAGTTATAGCAGCGAAGGCCTAGAAAGTGAGAAATGGCATTATTTCTTGAGGCCCGTAGGGCATGCAAGTTCCACAGTTCTCCCTCTTGAATGACAACATGGTCCAACTTCCTAGTGAGAAGCATGCTGGTGTGTTTCTCTTTCGTAGTCTCTTCTGAATTATGTGAGGTGTTGTTAATTTAAAAACTGTCACTCACAGGGCATAAAAATGTTTTTCAGTTAAAAGTCCAGTGACAAGCAGAAGACAACAGCAGCAATGGGTACTCTGAAACAGGTGATAATTTTCTGTAGCTAATTATCATTATTTTTCTACATGAAACATTGTTAAAAACATACTGAATAATGTATGCTTTGATAAAGTGTGTTTGGAAAAAGTGGCATTCCACATTAACTCTACCAAATAACTTGACATTAAAAAAAAAAAGTCACTACTGGTCTCATTCAGAGTTGTAATATCTATGCTGGGATTATTTTTTGTCCTTTTATCTATATTATCTTCCATAATACGACCAAGTAAAAACTGGAGAAGAACCTATGGATAACCCGGAAATGGTTTCAAAGTATTAGTGTTATGAAATTGGATCTATTTGGCCTCCCCATTCCTTTCCTTTCCTGATAAATTTCATAGTAACCCCAGACTCTTTCTGCTACAGAACACTGCAGTAGCCGGAAACTGCCCAGACATCTTCCCGGTGTCTGTAGTAGTCCATTTGTCAGTGGACTGAAACTAATTTCAATGATGTGACTCACTTGTCTGCCCAGTTGTTATTTTTAAAATCGTTACAAATTAAGTGGGCATCCTCTGGCTTCAAATGGAGAGCCTGAAATATTAGCAGTGGAAACAATCTAAAAAATAAAAAAAGAATCTAGAATGGCTCAGATTACCTAAACACACCACACAACCAATAGCAACGGAAAACAGTGAGAGTTCATATAGCTTCTGGTGCTGGGCAGTAAAGGGTATGAAAATGGAGATTAATCTCCTGATTTCTGAGGATAAGTCAAGAGAAATGATGAACAAAAACCAATGTATCAATACAGAACCAGAAAGTGAAAAGAAAGCAGATCTATTCCAAATGTGATTTCAATTTCATTGTATTTTGAATATTCAGTGGGAAACTCCTAAGGTTTTAGTTTCTCTTTGGGAGTAAAATGGGTTCTTAAAAGTGCATTCATCTATGCTGCTAGAGTATCGTTTACTAACAAATGATTGCAGCTGTACCCAAGTGGCCTAAAAGAGTTTTAATGTTGCTTCCAGATGTGCCTAATTTATTTCCAGGGTATAATGCTTGCCTTGGGAGCCTTGGGTGATTTTCTCACTTATCAGTGCCAATTTCGTGGGGGTAGGTAAAATTTTAGACTTCTTCTAGATGGGGAAATGGGACAGGAAGGTATTATGGCTTCATTAATATTAAATGAGAAACCTTTAACAATCCTGGATAAAATATTAAATCTAGTGTGTATTTCATGAGCTTACACACCTGGGCTTGTTTCTGCATGGGTTTCCTAGGACTCTTCTTGCCAATATTCATATTATATAAATGATGGCTGTCAGGAATTTTAAAAATTGAGAATTTTGAAAATTGCCCTCTAAGTTTAGCTTTCAAAAACTCTAGTGGTTGCTTTGTTATTAAATGTTAAGAGGATGAAATATCTAATTTTCAACTACTCAAAGGACAGCTACTAAATTGCAGCTATGACTGTTCTTTGAATATTGGATATGAATAATAATATAAGGTATTTATTGTAGAGCAATTATATAAATTTTATTATGGAGCACATTCAAATGAAGACCAGTTTAAATGTAAAATCCACAATGTTTCTAGAACAACCGGGATACTTATTAAAGCTACGTTGGTGATGAACATACTATGCAATTGGATTTTAAGAGGTTTTTCACAAATATAAATCAAGTTGTTGAAGATATTTAAATGTATTCAACTGAGTTTAAATGCTTGCTAAAATAGATAATCTAATATGTATCAGAAGCATAGAAATCATCTTGTGAATGGTCACTTAGTGTCTGTACTGGAACTTAAACCTTGGTCTCATGTCCCACAGTTTTAGTGCTCTTTTAAAACAG
The DNA here is from genome assembly GCF_009762305.2 of Zalophus californianus. NCBI lineage: Eukaryota > Metazoa > Chordata > Mammalia > Carnivora > Otariidae > Zalophus > Zalophus californianus. The sequence continues at coordinate 83,381,971 of NC_045599.1, read as the reverse complement.
AATGTTGATCTTTAAAACCAATGAGAACTATTTTCCCAATACCTAAGTAACACATTTTGGAAGAGCTTGTATATTCAATTCCTTATTTCTCGTGTCAAAGTTACAGGAGAGTGTAATCTTCTCCAAAGGATTAAGTACTTTAATCAATGACTAAAACAAAAAATTGAAATATTACATATTGCCAAAATTACCCTTGAAAATCTTGAAGAAACAAACATTTTCCTTCTTTTACACTGGTCAGGAAACCCTTAAAATTACCCACACACTCTTCACATAGGTTTGCCAAACATAAGCACTGCTTCAAGATTTCTTCCATTCAATAACTGATTAATACAAACGACGTTCAAATGCTTTCTATTTTCAGAAGTAAAATTCTCAATGATACAACTAGAGTAACTTGGTAGAATGTAAGATCATGAGGGCTGAGAATTTTGTCAGTTTTGTTCACTGTTAACTCAGTCCCGTCCTAGTTAATTCAGTCCTCTCCTAGAACAATGCTGGTCACAGAGTAGGTGCTTAATAAATACTTTGAATCAATAAATAAAATGTGAATTAAATATGTTGAAAAAGTAAATGAAAGAAAGGTAAACGAATATGTCTCATAAACCTAGTTCATGGAGGTTTTAAGTTAACACAAAAATATCTAACTAAAGAATTGGTTACGTGGAGTTAGATTAAATAACCGAGGTTTTTGGCTTTCTAAATATTTCTTTTGGCTGGTAATAATCTTGTATATTTTGGATCAGGTGATTAATTGCAATAATTTTTAGTTGTTATATGTTGACAACTTCATTCACATTCAGGTTATTTCCTGAATTAATCAGATATTTTGACATCAGCCAGATATGGTAGAAATTTGCTATCGCAAAGTTCCTATGTAAAATAAGATATATGAGATATGAGAAATAAGTTGTTGTATAAGAAACTCTTATAGGAGCCAAATTTCTCCCTTTCTTCTTTCTTTCTTTCTTTTTCTTTCTTTTCTTCTTTTTCTTTTCTTTCTTTTTCCTTCCCTTTCCCTTTCCTTTCCTTTCCAAGAGGGAGAGAGGGTGGGGCAGAGGGAGAGGGAGAGAGAATCAAGCAGGCTCCATGCCCAGCGTAGAGCCCAAAGCAGGTCTCAATTTCATAATCCTGAGATCATGACCTGAGCTAAAATCAAGAGGCGAACGCTTAACCGACTGAGCCACCCCGGTACCCCCCCATTATTTCTTTATAACAAAATTTCTCACAAAGCTGTTCAACCTTTTGAAAGCTGAATATGAATATTTATATATATATATATAATTTTTTTTAATCTGATGGCTTTCTCTATCTCAAAGATTAGTTAGAATGTTATTATTAATTCAAATGCTCTGGAGGCACTTGCTCTGGAATTGGGTTTTCCCTGCGAAGGCTGTCTTTAGGATTCATGTTTTCAGCCGACTGGGAATGCCTTCTCCATTGTATGAAAGTTTTATAGATTTCTTGTTTCCCCCTCTTCTTCTTTTCCTCTCTCTCTCCCTTTCTCCTTTTCCTTTCCTCCTTCTTTTTTCTTTTCAATTATTTAGGGTGGGGTTACAAGTTTACTTATATTACTCTTAGATGTGCAAGAAAATAGCATCTCTTTACTTTTCCGTAAACTGATTTCCCTGATAAAGTCCCAAATTATGAGACTTTCCAAGTTGTGGGGAAAAAACAGATTTACGTGGATAATATCAACGCTATTAAATAAACAATCCTTATCAAATATACAGCCTTTTTGCCTAGGTGCTTTTTATCTTTAGATAGTGTTTCTTTAGAGATACCTGCCCCTCTCTCCCACCCTTGTCTTTCCAGCATGTTCATTCATGAAAATGTTGAAAGACTTGCAGCTGAGTATGAAGGGTTAAGTTTGTGGAAGTAAATTCTGTTGTGATGCAGCTCTGCCTCTTGCAATTCACACATCAGCTCCTCAATGTTGATATACCTGATTAGTTACAGCAATGACTTCAAGGGTCTAATAAAGGAAAGCCTCCAAGTTTTAAATCATTAAAGCTCCATTTGGTTTGGAAATAGTCTTGTATTAATTGGATAACATAGTCAAGACGGATCAGCTATTTAACACCTGTCATAGTAAGAAGATAAGGGCCAAGACTGAAGTGGTGGCTACGCAAACAGAAAAGAAAAGAAAAACAAGGACTTCGGAAAGATGTGCTCTAAGAGCAGAAAAAGCAAGGTGGGCAGCTGGCCTCATCGGTCCAGCAGTTCAACTCTTAGATCTCCTCCCTCTTCTGAGGAAGAGATAATCTTTCAGCTTTTTTCCCCAAATAGCAGCAGAGTAGGAATTTTCCTTTTTTGGTGTTAGACCCTCAATTCATTCGTTACTGGCTTGGTGGAGGAATTACGTATTTTGTTTTTTAAACTGCTCCAGTGAGGGATACATGGAGAACTGTAGGAAGCAGAGAAAGAGCTTACATGTTAGCAAATAATTTAAAAGCATGGAGATAATTATGTAAGAAAAAAAATCAAACAAGAAATTGTAGCTAAGTACCAATACATTGGATCTGATCCTGAGTTTCTAGGGTCACAGGATGTTGGTCAATATTGTCCCTTCTCTTACAAACTTTATGGCTTCATTTTAACTGCTAAATTAAGTATATTCTCCATGTGAGTTTACTAAATTATTTATTTGCTTTTAATTTGAAGTCTTCACATTTCTACACACATATGTATATATGTATGCCTTAAATCATGGAATCTTGAGAGAGAAAAATTCTACCAGACCTTTAAACTGTGCAGAAGGAACACTACTTTGAAGCTAATGAAACTTGTTACTTCTAAGGTAACAGAAGAGGCCCTAGCAACATGTCTACAGGGTCATACAGTTTGATCAACCTGGCTAAAGTAAGGTGAGATGTCTCCGTCCACTGTCACTTCTCTTCATTCACTTCTTTTTTGTCAGATGGCCTTGGAATGCTATCTCAAAGCAGGTCAAGGGCAAGCTGAATTGTGGATACACTAAACTTGGGTTTGGTGGTGTATATTTACATGGTTTCAACCCCCTCTCTGCCCAGGTATAGTTAGAATACTCCAAATATCCACTGGGCTGTTTCCCTTAAGTGTGTAGGGCCAGAGGTTTATCATGACATGAATGTATCTTACGTGGACACCACCAGAAAGATACAGGTGGAAGATGAGAAACAAGGTCCAAAGCATATAATTCCAGAAGCTGGTTTATAGAAAGTATTCCATCATCAGATGTTTGAAATTACAAGAGGAGGATTCCATTAACATCAACACTCAGTCAAAATAGAAGTTCTTACCTATCGTGAATATACTCAGTAACACATCTTATGAAATTCAAATGTACTCTACATTATTTTATCTTTTGATGGGGATTTTACAAAATGGAATTTATCAGAACTTCTGTGTTATAGGACATAAACTTCTAGCAGTTCTATCCATGGTGATTATGTCTGTGTTGACATTTCACGTTTTATGCATCTCACTACTACTAATAAAAACAAATTTGATCACTATGTTAGGAAGACTGAATTATCTTATTTTTTTATAGAAGAAAATTACAAATTTGTTGTTATGTGAAGAGGTGATCAAAGAATATGCAGCCAAAAGTGGAAGAAAAGCATTACAGGGTGTGTCAGGGAGTTTATTTAGTAAAAGTTTTCTGTATTATTTTCTGCATTTTGTAATGTTTGCAGTATTTTTCAGATTTTTTAGATTTGATTTTACTGTGATTTTTCTCATTCTAAATAAATAGTCATGCTCATACCTAATTTTGTACTCATAATATTATAACATTTTTCTGAAAGAGAACGACCTAAATTTTATATAGTTCAGGCTCCACAAAACCTGAGTCAACCCTTGTAAGTGAATTCAAAACATGGGTGGGTACAGGCAGGGAGTGGGGCTGGGGTAGGGGTGGGGGTGAGGGTAAAGGGTGTTAGGTTCATGAGAGGAGGAAGCTTTATCTCCATCAGATCATTTTGCTGTCCTCATTCACTTTCTCAGGAGATATAATGGAAAAGCGAGGTCCATCACAATTTTTAGATGAGAGTGGGTACCTCTAAATGCATCTGGAGGTTAATAAATGGAAAGACAAGGTATCTTATGGAGGCCAAGTATAACTTTTTCTTTGAAATCTGGCTGTCGAAATATGGCTTCATTTGTCATGAAATGTTATAAGTTTTGGAATCTTTTCATTAATTTTCCATACCCATCATTGGAGTAGGTCTATGCTGCTTCTTACATACTGTATTTGGTAGAGTCCTGATTCTTCTGTAACTCAGAACGCCTTGATACCAAAGAGCCCCAGCCCTGCTGCTTCACTGAGGAACCACACTATCCATGCCACTCCGTAGCCTACCACCAGCCCTGACTTTTTGGCCATAATTCTCTACACTTAAAACGGCCAACACTTTCCTCTATAGAAGTTGCCCCCTAGAGTTTGGGAACTCTTTAAAGGTCTGATAGAAAGCTAGCACAAATGTGTCATCTGCTTTTGATTTGTGGGTTCTAAGCACATGGCTTCCAAATGTCACATTTGGAATGTGGAATTCAGTAATTCGTAAGCATTTTGATCAAATCATTGATTTTTTCCTTTGTCTTCTATAAATGGATGATACGTGTTGTCTGGTTCTTTGCATGAAGCCCTCTTTCTTCCTCTTATATATATTATATAATTTTATTTACCTGACATATTCTTTCAAAGTTAGGAGAATTGGAAATTTCTGTGTTTTAAGAGAAAAGGCAAACTCATTAGATTCCCTTTCTAAATATTTTAATAATGTTACTGAAGCCTGGGATGCCATCTTTATTCAGCTATCTCTTTTGTTTTTCTGCCACAACTTAGCACTTATGGTGAATGGCAATACATATTAATAAGCAGGCAGCTTAATAAGACTCAGGTTAATGATGATAATTATTCCTACATGGTGTATGCTGACAGTGTGTGCAAAGATATTCACTCTTCAAAAAAGCCCCAAGGCAGTACAGATAATTCTGACACTGAGTACGTTATCTGAGAAGAAGGTTAACAATGTTATGTGATACTTGGCTTTTTTTTTTTCTGTAAGTGAACATTTTAATTACCTGGGGATAATGTCCACGGCTAGAATTCAGTGAGTGGGCACAGGGCCAATAACTTTTCAGGAGATCCCTGAGAGAGACTTAGAATTTTAACCATTAAAAATTACAGGCTTACAAACAAGGTCACTAGAAATAAATAAGCATAATCAAGAATTAAGAAAAGGTCAGTGTTTTAACTCTAATTCTCATAGTGGGTTCCTAGTTTGAAGTGAATATTTTTTGATTAATCATGGAAAAAGTATGAAATTGTGAAGCTCTGCTTCCTTTATTCTAAGTCTACCAAATTCTTTACAAAATCAAACACTCTAATGCTTAATGATCTTGTGCTTTGTTTTCCATCCCTCTAGTCTAGGTTGCTCTCCAAACCTTCATTTCCACCTGAAGAATTAATGACAAGTGACTGATTAACAGTTCAGAGCTACATTCCATTTTTTTTCCTCCAGGGTCAATTGCCTTTTCAGAAGTATTAAAACCTTAAACCAAGCATCTCAAATAAAACATCAGCTAGGGCCTGTCAAGTAACATTGATGAGTGAAGCTGGCCTAGTGAGCACTGTACTAAAACTGAAAGGCAGGATTCTAGAAGGGGTGGGGGTGACATTGCATGTCTCTACCAGATTATTTCCAAGTAGACATTCTGGTCCAGATTTGCTCAAAATGTACTTTTTCAAAAGAAGCTTGAAATCTGGATTTTTGTGAATTCTTCCCATGTTTACATTTTGTCCGTGAAGCATGGTCTAGGTCAAGCACAACATGTCCAGGGCTGAAAATGGTCTGAAGGTCACAAATTTGTAACTTTTGCTTTGAACCGAAGGGAAGAAACTGGAGGACCTACATCCCTCTGCCTTTTTTCACGATGTTCCATTTGCTCTTTGCCCATGCTGCCCTCTACTCCCTGGTGACTTACTCACTTTTGATGGCCTTGGTTAAATGTTACTCTCTCTGTAAAGCTTTCTAAGCCCCTTCTCTTCTTCCAAACCATTTCTCCACCATCTCCCTTTCTTGTAGAATGAATCCATTTTTTCATTATGCTGCTAGGACATCTGGCACACACTGTAATTAGCACTTACCATAGTGGGTACTAAATATTTGTGAATGTGTTGGTCTTCCCAGTTACAATGTGTGGTCCATATGGGTAGAGTCCTCTTTTTATTTTTTACCAGCATCACACGATATCTACCTCATGATAGACAGTAAATATTTGCTGAAAGAATGAATGGATCAGTGAATGAATTTTAGAAAGCTACTTGAGGGCTTAAGGATACTTGTCAGCCTCTACCCCTAGCAGAGGATATAAATATGGAAGACATTCAGTATATATTTATTAAATGAGAAATGAATGTGAACCAATGGGGGAGAATTATTTTTTGAAGAGTTACAGAGTGGCACATAGGTAAATTTCAGTGTTGCATCCCCTATTTTGCCCACTGGGATAAAATAGGCTCTTAAATTCTCTCTGATCCTAAAATTCAATTTAAAATTAATATAAATTATCATATATATGATGGAGACATATTCATTGCTTTTCATGGTGACCTTTTGACAATTCCCTAATGCTTCTAATTAAGGCAACTATATAAAGGTTTCAATATCACAATTGAGCAGATAATATTGAGGCAACACCTTACGTAGGGTCTAGTCGTTATAAATTTTTTCAGAAGCAAGTCAGGATGAATTTGAATAGAAAAGCCACCTGGCAGTACTCCCTCAATTAGTATTTATTATAAATATGCACTCAGTTACTTATATATATTTATATCAAAGATGTTGAGTCTGCTCATCACATTAGTGAAAATCTGCTTGAGTCCTTCTGTCCTGAGTCTTCTGCTTGAGTCTTCTAGAAAACTGCCTTACTCTAGCCTGATTTTAATTAGGAAATCTCAATTAATTTAGAAATATGTTAATGATTAAGTTAACAGTCTGGTATAAAGGCATCACCAAGAACTCTATCCTACATGTTCACCAAAGAAGATTATTAAAGTTGAAAGAAATGACACTTTCTCTATAAGAGACATCTGCCATGCTTACGGTCAACTCTATTTTTGCACGGATAGGTATCAGTAGAAGACTAGCTAACTGTTCTGTAGATGAGTCTAGCTAGCTGAATAGTTTTAGGGACACAACCAAATGATGCAGGCTAGTTGTTTATTCACTTGTGCGACTTGATAACAATTAGTTAATCAGTTGTGTGAGATTCAACCAGTGAATTAAAGACCTAAGTTTGCGGACAGCTCTGGCATTGTAGTTGTTCTTTTAAAAGAAAACAGAAGTTGTTAGGTGGTGTTAGCATGCTGCATGCATAACATATTATGGTACTATTATGGAGCTTGTGCCATTTTACCTGACATTGGACACACTGACAATGAGCAGATATGAATCATGAACACTTTTTCCACTGGGGCAATGTATACAATGCAACCAAATTCAAATGTGATTTTCAGAGTGTATCTGAATCTCTTCCTGGGGCTAAGATAGACATGCCACTGGTCTCTCCATTTCCTTTAGTAAGCCCTTGTATATTAAGCAGTGGAAAATAAAACAACAAATGTTATTCAGCAGAAAGATAAAAGCCCAATCTATGTAAAGTGAGACAGAAGAAATGGAAACATAGCATGTGGATTTTGCATGCTGAGCCTCATAAAACGCAAGCGTGAATTTCCTCTCATAGTGAGTGTGGTCCAACATTAAACGAAGCATGGGGCATGATTATGAGAGATAAGATCAGTAGTTGGAGAACATACAGCAAGCTGTTTTACCCACATTGAATATAATTTCACTCCTCTGATCTATTAGGCCCTCTTGGTGCACATCTTTGTAGATTTTTGCTAGTTCTCAGGAATGCATTAAAAAACCCTACAGGCTATAACTGAAATTACTGAATATTTTTTAATGTCTCACATGTTGACAGTCCTGATTTTCGTTATAGAATAAATAACTGTCGATAGTGCCATTTAAATCCCTACTCTTTAGACTTGTGAATGCTAATGGCTGGGCTGTCGAACTTCAGCTTTTCCTGTAATCGTTATTCCTGGTTTCCTGTGGTGGATATGTATCGAACATAAGAAATTAGCTGCAGAGAGAATTAGAGGGTGTAAGTCTGAGTCATGTAAATGCCAAAAGCTTTTTGTGACATTTTTCAGACTTTAAAAATGGAAATATGTTATTTGCACAGTAGCTCCTGATGGAATATGACATACTGCAGTGATGTGGCGAGTTTAAGATTCGGCTGCAGGCCATTAGGAACCCTCTGTGTGAGAACCTGGGGCTTGAGCAGAGGAATGGGAGTGAGCTATTTGGAAGAAGCATGGCATTTGCTGATGAGCCAAAGAATCCTTGCTAGATCAAGAACTGCTAATGAGAATTGAGAACTTGCTTGAACCTGTTACCATAAGTAAGGCTTAGGAATATAATTTTCAACTTGATGTAACTTTTGTCTTTATTCCAGATGGTCTTACATCATCATCATTATATCAGCACATGAAAAAAATCATAAGGCTAAGTACATACCTTAACTCTTATGTTTCAATTAAGGCTGAGCTCTTTAATTCAGTTAAAATAAGAAATCCCTCTTAGATTCTGAACCTTTATTGGGTCCTGAGATGCATGGAGGATGGGGATGGGTGTGCAGAGCAGAACTTTCTACAGAGGAAAGCAGAAGACTCCCATCTGTCACACTGTCCTTCACTCCTGTTCCAACCTCTTTTTGCTTTAGAGGAAAGCTAAAAGGGAGTTAGAAACCATCTCTGGTTTCACTTTTGGTTATCGGGGTAGACCTCCTCAGACGCTTATTTCCACTTCAGTGGATAGTCTTGCAATTCACTGAGCATGGGAACATGGGGACATATCTTTTTGTTTGTTTTGGGGGACAAAGTAACAAAGTAATATTTTGCTAATTTTGATATTTTCCTACAGGGTGTAAAGGACTATGATGAGAATCCAGCTTCTCTGCTTTCTATTCTAGAAAATTCAGTGTTCAGTTTTTGAAAGATATGGAATTCAGGAAAACTGATAGATGACATTTGGAAGAAGAGGACACAGCTGACCAAGAGGAAAATATATGTAATTAGTGAAAAAGACAAAACAAAACACAACAGGAGATAGGGGTCTTGACTGTTTTTCTTTCAAGAATGGGTCTCCTGGCAAGCCTCTCTCGGACTTCCCTGTGCTCCCCATAAATGCAATTCTACTTTTCCTTTTAAATTCTCAGTGATGCTTAATAATGCCATGAAGCCTGTTCTCCCAAAGCGAAGTCCTAGCTGTCATCCTTGACAATGTCCTCTTCATCTTTTCCCTCCAACTCATCATCAAGACATGTTGGTTTTATTGCAAATCTCATTTCTCCTTGCTTTCTCCCCACTGCTTCTTTTTAGTTCTGATCCTTATTTTACCTCAACGACACTAGGCAGTTTTAACTGGTCTCTCAGCCTCCTGTCTTACCCCACTTCTCTACCTTTACCGTTTATAACGATACTTTAACGTATTTTTTCCTTCTCTAATGATGCCCAGGCACCTAGCAAGTATGTGTGAGTCGTGTGAAAAGAGTAGTTCACTGTCTCCTGGGAGCCATGAAAACCTGCAATCATGTTCCTCAGTGGAGGAGCTCTCCATCTACTGTCTATGGAAAGAAGTCTATTATCAACAGTCAAAGCTATTCACAATTTGGTCCTTCCTTACCTCTTGAGTATACTCATCATTTCCCCTGTGTTCCACTGCCCACAGACTGAGCTGACAGTAGTATGACTTCATGAATTGACATTCATTTTCTTAACTTCATACTTTTTCACATTCAGTTCCCTCTGCCTGAAATGCCTTTCTCCATCTGAAATACCTAGTCATGCTTCAAAATCCCTCCTAAATGTCATCTCTTCAATACTTCCTGACACTCTCAGGCTGAGTTAGGGGTTTCCTAACAAAGTACACCTTCATACTTTGATATGTATTTACCCCTTTATATGTCTGACTTGTCTGTGATGACATGACCCCTTCATGACAGCAACTTTGTTTTATTCATCTTTGGATTTCTATCTGTTAGCACTGTTTCCACAGAACAAAACAAAATACACTGTTGAAATGAATAAACAAATGAATTGGAGATGTAGCTCCTAATGCTTTCTCCTTGCATCAATTTTCAAAAGCAGTGGAAATCTAATACATTGAATATCCTATACATTGCCTACACCGAATATGATCCAGGGAGCAGTAAATTCATGGAATGAGCATCTGCATTTTTCCTTGATCAGAATCTTTGCTCACATCAAGGTTTACTGATCAATGCCATTTGAAGAAACATTGTTCTGCTAACAATGCGCTGCTTTATTGAATTCTATTAGAGAATTTCACTACAGGTTTAATTATTGCTCACCTTGGTGTCAGGCTGCTTTCCCTTTATTAACTAATCATCTACTGGCCCAGTGGGGTTCCTGTAGCCCCTAGGCTTCTCAAGATATGTCAAATCAGATTATCTGATCTTACTTTACATAGATGAAAATTTAAGTTTTTTTTTCTAAACTCAGTGAAGAAACAATCTCCCACTGCTTAATATATGCAAACTATATGAAGGCATGCATTTACATAACCTGAGCTGAGTTAGTCATTTGAGCTTTGTCAATTAGCTTTGGAAAAGAAAGTTAGTTTAACCGGAGTAGTAAAGAGATACATCTGGTAAAATTTTTATTTTACAATGATTTCTAAATACCGTTTATGGAATAGAGATCACGAACCAACCTATGTATATGCTATCATGACAACATCATAGGTCAGAATTTATTTTTGCTTCAGCAGCTCTCAGAAAGGAAGATTCTATGAACTGGGTTGGCCTTGAAGTAATAGTTATTTGTAAACTGTTTTTGTTGATTCCAAATCGATATGCTGAGAATTACTTTCATAAAGCCTAGCTTTCTACAAGGCTTTCATGTTGAAATCTTCTGAAACTTAAAAATGAGGTATTTTAAAATATCATGAAGTGCCACATGACATAAAATACGTCAAAAGTATCTTTTGGTTTTTAATCAGTTTGAAAATGAGAGTTCAGTGTCTTATGATTTTTGGAGTATACTTGAGTTCTTCCAAGCTTATATTCTATGAAGCCTAGTCATTACGTGTTATAGATAATAAAACTAACACTTTTTGTCTTGGGGTATACATTTTACATGCAGGTCCAGTATATAGTTAATAAGGTGTTAGATCTTTCCTGCTAAGAATATATGATTATTAAAATTCTTCACAGGATCAGGGAATCTAGAAGTTGCATAATTTACTCACATAAACGACATGTAAGGGTAGAATTCGTGATTTCTCTCCATTCCAGATCTTACTTTATTTAACAATAATTAAAAATTTAATCCATTAAATAATGGATAATCAGAAAATACTTGCTTTTCCCCATATTTGTAGTAGTTCTGACATATTTTCTGACTTTTGGATTACTATTTTTATTTTCAACAACAAAAACTAATTTCTGACAAAATTTCAGTTTTATAGCAAACTTGTAAGGGAGGGCCAACTTAAGTAGAAAATATACTGGAGTTATAAATTCACTCCAATTTTATTACTTCACTTTGTTATTCACTTTGTTATTGTTAGATTTAGTTATCTAACAATTTATAGTCTATAACTAATAGAGAACTTTCCAGTTATTTCACTGATGGGTGAATTCCCTTTTAGTTCTATGCGTGTATTTTTTGGCTTTGTTATTTGTATGTATAGTATTTTAAAATCTTTTTAGTGAAGATTTGATTTCCTTTTCTTGTGCTCTTGAATCGGTCATCGTTTAAACAAATATCCCAAGTTATACTCAGCATCTAAAAAAAAGTCAATCTTATTAAGATATAAATTTGTATAATGAAATAGATAGATTTAAAAGTAAATTCTAATAACAGTTCACAGATATGCACGTACATGTAACTCGTCACTCCAGTCAAAATACAGAACATTTCCATCACCCTAGAAAGTTCTCTTGAGCTCATTCGCAGCCAGTCTTCTACACTGCCTCTCATCTCAACAACCAACAGTTTGATTTCCATCCCCTTTGATTAGTTTTCTTTTTATTGCTGAGTAGTATTTCATTGTACAAATGTACAATTGATTCACCCATTCAACTGCTCTAGGACATTTGAGCTATTTCCGTTTTTTTGTTATAAATAAAGCTGTTCTGAATATTCATGTACATGTCTTTTCTTTTTATAATTGCTGTTATATAAATATATGTTTAATATTATAAGAAAATGCCAGCTTGTTCTCCAGATTGGTTGTACCACATCACACAGCAACGTATGAGAGTTCCTCTTACTCTATACCCTCGTCCACACTTACCTTTGTCAGTTCAAAAATTATTGGTGTGAAGTAACATTACGTTGTGATCTTAATTTTAATTTCCCTGGTGATTAATGAATTTAGCATCTTTTCATGTGCTCAGTGTCTGTTAGTTTATCTTATGATGTGTGTGTCTTTTGCCCATTTAAAAAAGATGTGGTTTTTGTTTTCTTGCTGAGTTCTAAGAGTTCTCTTTTATATTCTGAATATGGTCCTTTATCATATACACGCATTAGAAATGTTTTCTTCTAGTCTTTGGCTACACTTTTCACTTTCTTTTTTTTTTATTTGAAATTTTATTTTATTTCCGTCTGTAAGTACTGCTATTTGTTTGAATTGCTCACATAGTCCGTTCTATCCAAAAAGGAAATGTCAAGTGCTTCTAGCAGTGTAAGCACCGTCGGCACAATCTACCCAAAGGTCTTCCGAAAATCGAAATGTTAGGCAAACCACAAACTGGATGTTATTTCTCTGGGCCATGAGATTGTCAAAATCAGTTTGATTTTTTAAAACCCATCAAATATCAATCATGGCAAGGAAGACCATTGAGCTGATTCCTGATAATTAAGTAATGTTATCACTGAACATCATTTATCCTAAATGATTACTGGCATCAGGAAGACCTTGGGGTAGGGGCTCTTCACGAGTGACACAGGCACGGCTTGCCCAGGAATGAGCAGGTGTCCCCAGAACAGTTGTGTGCTACAGACTTCCTCTGCTGCTCCTTCCCTCTCCGCAGTGCTCAGGCCCTACGTCTGAGAGGACAACGTTCGAACTCGCCAAAAGTTTTCACAGCAGAGGCGAGAGGAGGAGGTCTTGTGAGGTACTCATTTTTGAAGTGCAATCTAAATACTAAAAATGAGAATCAGATCTCAAGTACTTGAGCCTATTTATATTGCCTCAATGCATTAAAGTTATTTTACATGTCTAGTCTGCCTTCTCTCTCACAGGATGGAGGATAGCTGGGAGGATTAAATGAGATACAGTATGTGACAGCCTAGCCCAGTGTCTGTATACCCAGTAAATATTCTTCCCATCCACCGCCGCATCCCCAAATAAAGAGGTTAGTCCTTGAACTTTGAAAGTACTTTGTAAGTAAGAAGAAATTAGTTTTGCTATCAACATCCTTGTCAGTCTGATTCTGACTTGCTTCTCTTTTGTAAAATAAACACTTTATACTATTTGAAGTATACATGAGGTTTCATTTTTGTTCAGTGTTCTTTACTTTTCAGTGGGAAAAGTTATTTCTGAGGAACTGAAACCCCCGAAGGTAACCACAACAAAAACTTGTTAATTTTTTTTTTTTTTGAGAATGATGATTCAAAGGCAGACTTGTAGAGAAATCATATTTAGGAGAAAGAAGGCAAATGCAGCCTCTGAAGGGAACTGTTCTAATTATTACCTTAAAAAGTAAAGTTTTTTAACTAAATTCAAGGACATAAGACAAAGCACTACTTTAAAATCACAATGACTGAACAGTTAGGTGAAAAACAGCTTAAATAGGAAAGGGGAATGGACTTCAGAATAATCTTGAATTGGGACAATGATTCTTCAGTCCTAGATGTTTCTGTTATCTGAATGTCTTGAATCACACCATTTCCTTTTTTACCTCCCGCAAGGTCTTCACTGAAATCGCAAAGCAGTATTCTCACAGAACTAAATAATAGTTGTCATTTTGTTAGGATTCAAAATTTCAATCCAGTAGCCATCGGGATCTTGGATAAATGCCAGGCCTTTCATTTTACCATCATCAGGTTTCTTCACAAATTTGACTCCCAGCTCTTCAAATCTTTTACAAGCACCATGTACATCAGAAACAGCGATTCCAATGTGACCAAACCCTCGAGGGTCTGAGTTGCCACCGTGGTAACTCTGGGTCTCATCATCTTCCGTGCCCCAATTGTGTGTCAGTTCAAGGGTAGCTTTCCTGGAGAATACCCATGCTACTTTTTCATCTTTATCTTTTGGGATGTCATTTTTTTCCTCATAAGCCAAGAAATACAGTGAGAATTTCATAGTCGGAAAATCTAATTTTTGGAGTAGCGTCATTCCAAGAACTCTAGTATAAAAATCCAATGACTTCTTAGGATCCTTAATTCGTAGCATGGTCTGCTGCAACAGAAAATCCTTAGTGCTGGGATCCGGGTCGGAGCAGCAACCGAGGGCAGCCTCGTCGGTGAGGCCGCTGGATGCGGGCTGTGGTTCTGCCATGGCCGCACTGTTGTTCCACAGACTACAGTACGGAGAACACCGCAACCATCCACACTCCTCCTGGCCCGGTTGCTGCCTTTAACTCGCGATGCCGCGAGGGCGCCGCGCCCACTTTTCACTTTCTTAAAAGGGCCTTACGAGTAACAGAAGGTTTTAATGTTGATGAAATGTAGTTTATCAGTATTTTATTTTATGGTTTATGTTTCCTTGTTCTGTCTATAAATACTTTGCCTAACCTAAGGCCATAAAACTTTCCTCCTTGTTTTTCATAGAAATTTAATATTTTTAGCTTTTGCATCTAGGATTCTGATCCATTTTGAATTAATTTTTATGTATGGTACAGGTGCAGTATTCATTTTATTATCTAATATCTGGTTGTTAATATTTAGAAATATATTTGACTTTTGTGGACTTGCTCCCTGCAAACTTATAAATTCACTTATTAATTCTAATAAAAATTAAAAAAAATTTTAACACAATTGTGTTGTTTGAGAACACAGAAAGTTTTAATTCTTTGTTTCCAACAGTTATGGCTTTCATGTATTTTTCTTGCCTTATTGTCCTGGCTAGAACCTATTGTACAATATTGAATAAAACTGGTGAGGGCAGAATCCTTGCCTGTTTATAATCTTTGGAGAAAGCACTTAATATATTACCATATTGTATGAGGCTAGCTGTAAAATTGTTGTTGTTTTGTAGATGCATTTTACCAAAAAGAGAAATTCCTATGTATTCTTTTTTTTAAAGATTTTATTTATTTATATGAAAGAGAGAGAGAGTGCACACACAAGCTGGGGGAGAGGCAGAGGGAGAGAGAGAGAAGCTCGCTCCCTGCTTAGGACTTTGAGATCATGACCTGAGCCAAAGGCAGACGCTTAACCGACTAAGCCACCCAGGTGCCTCGAGAAGTTCCTATGTATTCTTAATTTTCTGCAAATTTTTATTATGAATAGCTGCTGAAATTTGTCAATGTTTTTTTCTGTCCTTACTGAGATGATTATATGATTTTTCTCTTTTATTCTGTTAATGTGGAGAATTACACTGATTAATTTTCAAATGTGGATAAACCCAGGCATGATGGAATTTTAAATATTGTTGGATTCTATTCATTACAATTTTGTTAATTTTTGTGTCTATTTTTATGAGAGATACTGTCCTGTCATTTTTTTCCCCTTTCTGTGCCCTTTGTGGTTTTAACTGAGCATTTTATTTGATTCCATTTTATCTGTTCTCTTTGCATATCAATTATATTTCTTTTAAAAAAAGTTAGTGGATGTCCTATAGTCTGCAATATATACTAACTAACCTAAGTCTACCATCAAATAACATTATGCCACTTCACAAGTCATATAGGGATCTTATAATAGACTATTTCTAATTCTTCCATTTCATTCTATGACATTACTGTCATTCATTTCACATATGCTATAATCATGTGATACATTGTATGACTTCATTTATTTATTTTAAATAACTTAAATATAATAAATATATTTATTTATTTATTTTAAATAAAGAAATAACTGGGCGTGGATCCCAATATAGGGCTTGAACTCACGACCCTGAGGATCAAGACCTGAGCTGAGATCAAGAGTTGGTTGCTTAACCTACTGAGCCACCCAGGTGCCCCTACATTGCATTACTTTAAATAAAAATGAAAGATTTTGTTTTACTTTTATTCTTTCCTTCTCCAAAGCTCTTTCTTAATGCAGATCCACATTTCTGACCTGTATGATTTGTTTTTTCCTTGAAGGATTTCATTTCTTGCAGGGTAGGTCTACTGGTGATAAAGTCTCAGTTTTTCTTCATCTAAGAAGTCTCTAATTTTTCTTCACATCTGAAGGATAATTTTGAAGGATAACTGGTGGGGTCTTTTTCACCTTCAATACTTCACTTCACTCCCTTCTAGCTTGTATGTTTTCTGACAAAAAGTCTGATGTAATTCTTAATTCTTATCTTTGCTTCTCTTCAGGAAACTTCCCCCACCCCCACCCCCAGCTTCTTTCAAGATATTTTTTTTGTCCTTGGTTTCTGGCAGTTTGAATATGATATGCCAACATGTAGACTTCAGGATATTTTTCCTGCTTCGTTACCTCTGAGGTTCCTGGATCTGTGATTTGGCATATTTCATTGATTTTCTAAAGTTCTTGGCCACTATGAAAACACTTCTGCTCTGCTCTTTATTCTTCTGATATTTTAAATACACTTATGTTGCATCATTTGAAATTCTCCCACAGTTCTTGGACGTTCTTCTGTGTTCCCTCACCAACCACTTTTTTTTTCCCTCTTTGCATTTCAGTTTGGGAAGTTTTATTAACCTATCTTAAAACTCACTGGTTCTTTCCTTGGCTGTGTCTGGTCTACTGATGAGCCCATCAAAGGCATTTTTCATTTCTGTTTCATTTTGATTTCTAGAATTTGCTTTTGATTCTTTTATATAGTTCTAATCTCTATGCTAGAATCAGAGAATGCCCTTTCCCAGGTGGAATAAAGCTCTGATAAAGTCTTTCCCACTGGAGAGTTATGGAGAACACTCTGGGCATATTTCATAATGTTACTCTACCTCTCCCTCTTGCCAGAGCCAAGAGGATATGTTTCTTGGCTGTTCACTAGGATGATCGGGTGGGGTCCCTGAAGTAAAAGTGTGAGCTCACCTAAGATTGCAGCCTCTCTAAGAAGTTTCTCCAACTACCTTACTCTGAGGCTCCAGTAATTTGTCAAACTTGCCATTTAGTGTCCTACTCTTTATGGCTTTTGCTCCAGGAAATTCGACTTCAGCTGGGACTCTCCAGACCTGCCTGTCTCTCCAGATTTTGTGGTGGCAGTTTGTTTTGTCGCCTCAGTTTTCTCGCAGTTCCAAGAAATTAATTTTCAATTTGTTCATCTTTTTTCTTGTTTAAGGATGGGAATGATGACTTCCAAGCTCTTTCATGTTGGAGCTGAAACTAGTAGGAGTTCCAGTTTTCTATTCTTGTGATACCTTTGTCACTTCAGTAGCAGGATCATGTTGTCCTCATAAAGCAAGTTGGAAGGAATTCCTTCCTCCTCTATTTTCTGAAATATTTTGTGTAAAAATGACATTTTATTTTCCTTAAATGCTTGGTAGAAACCATCAGCTAACTAATCCAGGTTTCTTTTTGAAAAGATTATTTTTTATTACAAATTTAGTTTCACTAATGGATATAAAGTTTTTCAGATTTTTCTATTTCTTTTTTTGTTAGTTTTTTAAAAAAATGAACTGTTTTGTAAGTCTTTCTTTCCCCAAGGAATGTTTCCATTTTATTGTCTATTTCATCCTGCTATTGCTAATTTTATTCCCCCCTTTTTTTTTTTTTTAAGGGTAGCACTAGGATTTATTGAACTGTGCCTTAGTACAGGTGCTGGGGCTTGCCCACGGTGATCTTGATGTAAAAAGCCCGGATGTTCTGCCAATTCTTCTTGAGCAAGGACACCAGGAAATTGACCACTAAGTGGATGTTGTTCACAAGCTCGTCATCTGTCATCTTCACATGGCCAACAGCCACTGCCAGACATAGCAGCTTCTTCATATGGAATTTGATGGTGGACTTCACTTCATCCACTTTGGCCATGTTGTTCTCATTGTGGGTCAGCAAGGAAGGGAACTTGCCAGCCTTATTCAGGCCTGGACCTGGGATTCGTGGGATCTGCTTAATCAGAGATTCTGAAGCTAAAAAGGCATCATACATCTTGGCCAGCTTCTTGACTAATTTCTTATTCTTGTTGAGTTTCTTCAGCACCTCAGTGTCCATGTGGGGAATATCCACTGCCTTGGCCTCATCACAGTACTGCTGATCCCCCAAAACACATACAGAGAACTTGGGGCAGGGAGTGGACTTAAGCCTGATGGTGCCTGAGAAGCGTTTGTCCTTCTGAGGGTCATAGTTCTTCAGGCTGATCTGCAGCTCTACCGTCTCCAAAAACTTCTGGCGCTTGCACTGGTTCCCGTGCAGGACTTCCTGCACTGTCTCGTCCAGGGTGTTGCAGGAGACTTTGTTGCTCATGGTTCTTTGCGCCGCAGTAACTGGAAAAGAATTTTATTCCTTTTTTAAAATTCATTAGTCTTCATAGAGGATTATCAGGTTTATTAGTCATTTAAAGAACCAAATTTGGGTTTGTTAATTTTCTCTGTCATAGACTTCTTTATTGCTTCCTTTTTTCTACTTGCTTTGTATATAATTTGTGATTTTTTTTTTAACTTTCTTAAGGTGGAAAGTTAAATACTTCACTTTATAACTTTCTTCTTTTCCAATATTGGCACTTAAATCTATAAATTTCCCATTTAAGAACTGCTTCACAGAATCTCACAAATTTTGATATGTTTTACGTTTATTATTCAGTTGAAAATTGCTTTGTGATTTTTTCCATTTATGTTTATTTAGAAATGTGTTGTTTAATTTCCAATATTTGAGAAATTTCTAGATATCTTTTTATTATTTTCTAATTAAATTCTTTGTGGTCAGAGAACATACTCTGTAAGATTTCAGTCTTCTGAAGTCTACTAAGATTTATTGTATATCTAGGTACAACCTTATCTTGGTGAATGTTTTATTTGCACCTGTCAAGAATTGTTTTTTGGGAGGTTAATGTTAATGTCAATGAGATCACAATGATTGATAACGTTTTTCACATCCTGTATATTTGTACTGTTTTTATATATTTGTTCTATTAGTAACTATGAAAGGGTGTTTAACACTCCAATTATGATTGTAGATTTCTCTCTTTCTCCCTTTAGTTCCATCAGTTTTTGTTTCATTTTTTTAATTCTTTCTTATTAGGTGCATATTTAAGGTTGTTATGTATTCTATTGATTGAGCTTTTTATTATTATATAACATCCTCTTTATTTCTTGTAATACTTACTGTTTTGAATTATACCTTATTTTATATTAATATAACCATAAGTTTTTTAAATCTAACTGCTACGCAGTATAGATCATCCATCCTTTTATTTTCAATCTGTTTTTTAATGTACCTATCTTGTGGAGAGCATTTAGTTGGAATATGCTTTTTACAACTAGTCATATAATATCTGCCCTTTGAGTATTTAGTCCATTTTCTTTTAATGTAATTATTGGTATTGTTGGGTTAAAGTCTGCTATTTTAACCTGTGCATTCTATTTGCATCATTCGTTTTTTGTTCCTCTTTTGAGGTCTACTTTTGGTTTAATTGAATATTTCTAGTGTTTTATTTTCTTTCATGCTTCTTAGCTGTATCTATTTATCTGATTATTTTGGTGGTTGCTTTACTAAATACAATATGCATCTTACTCTCATTCGTGTATTTAGAGTATTTTATCATTATACAATTTGCATATCACACATTGCAGATGTAAGAATCTTACAATGGCATCTTACAACCTCCCGCTTTTGTTCTAAGTTGTCAAATATTTTCATTTTACGTTGGCTATAAAGCATTTACAATTACATTACTTTTGGTTTAACTCACCTTTTGTGTTTCTCTTCCTTCGGTAGGAAATCTTGTGCTGCCTTTTGTACAATGCCAGAGAAGAGTCACTTCTCTTTGTTCAGTTTTATGGTTGCTTAACATGGTTGGGCAAATCTGGTACAAGTTAATCACTCATATTTGGAAGTGGAAGTCCCACACTGTTATCTTTTAAAGAGAATAACTTCTCACTCAGTAGAATTAGAACTGGAAGTTGCTGATTCCAATCTTGTACAGTATTCTTTATTTTGGCACTCTGATGTGTATTCTCCTCAGAAGTGGTCCCTGACTTTGATATCTATTGTCTAATTTTGTTGGCAAGAGCATCTAAATACAAAATGCAGGCAGTGAGGACCTAAAATCAGAATGCCTATTTGGCAGGTTAGTAAATATTTATAGTTAATTTTTCCTTCATATTAAAAAAATTGAGTGTTAAACTTTACATGGTATAACTTAACATTATATATTTCAACATATTATAGGAGACGTGAAAACATCTAAACGTGTTGTATGATAGTAACACTTGCCCATTTTACTCAATTTTGAAGCTTATCACATTCTACAGTATGAATAATAGTTAAAAGAATGTGGTTAAGTTATTCTGAGAATTTTACATTTTGGGTTTCTTTCTTCTGTGAGTTTCTAGTTTTGGTATTTATTATTACCTATTAGGGATTTTCAACATTTAGTATATTTCATAGTAGTTTCTGTATAATCAACAATGTGAAAAAGACATGTGTTAAACAGAATTTTACATAACAAAGTATTTGGCATGGATCAGATTACAGTGGCTATTTTTGAACATAACAAAGCCCATGTTTCCTCATTTGATCTTAAGTGAAGACTGAAGCAGCTGGTTCCCATCCTCTTTCCTTCACCCAACAGACCTAAGAGTTCTGCTTTTTAGCTGCTACTACTAGTGTTTCTGTTTCTATTGTTTTTATTTTTTGTTTTATTTTTTAACTCACTGCATTCCTCCAAAATGTTTCTATACATTTTCTTCTTATTGTTTTGGATGTATATTGGAGACTGTAAACTCTCTTTACTTCTTGCCTAGTATTATGCCTAAAAATGTTTTGCCTTTAGGTTAAATTTTCTTAATTAATATCTCACTTTAAAAGAATATCTATTTTTGTGTCCTGTGAAATTTTCTGAACCAATTCCTCCTCAATCTCGAGAATTATGTTTTCAAAAAATCCCTGCAGTTGGAGATCTAGTGGAAGTTCTTTGTGTCTTGTGTGATAATAACACTTTGACGGTCATGTATTCTGAGTGAAACCAAGAAAGCTCTTATTAGTAGTTTTTACTTTTACCAAAGTAAAGCAATAAAGATGTCATGTGTTACTGTATTTTACTTAGTAACAAAGTGTCCTGTACTATTAATATATATAAATCTCTTGTTTGCTAAAAACACTGGATATCCTTCCTTCTCTTCCTTAACCTGATGATTTATAATCGTGCATTCCTTTGCTCCAGTTAATATGTACACTAAGGAGTGTTTCTTTTTATGTTTGATACTCCATGCAGATGGTTGATGGCTTTATGACTTTATAACTTAGTCTGGTTGGCTCCCTCTGTTCAAGTCCCACAAGGTGGAGTGACTCATTGCCAGAGCTAGAATAAGCTTTTTCATGTATTTAACATGATCTTCCACTCATTTTTTACTTGCTATTTTTCTCTTCCACCCTGAGTTTCTTCCCTTTCAAATTCTCTTCAGGAAAATTATTTATGATTCACATATACTTGATTTTTATGTAAGGAGAACTTGAGCTTGGGAAGGATTTGATATATCTATTTGTCTCCATTGTTTAAAGGACTTAGTAAAACATTCTATTTTAGAATAACTCTTCAAATTTATTATCTTGAACATAAGGTAGATGCTCAATGAGTTCTTGTTTTATGGGTAAGAAGTCTTAAAGTTTTAGCCACTGCTTCCCACTATCCACGCACATATAATTCAACATCTGATTTCTTTCCAGCTGTGTTTTAAATAAATAATTACAATTATTTTCCCTAGTTCATATGCAAACCCTGGCTTTTCTAGAGACTTTTCATGTATACAATTCATTTGTTCTTGCAATTCAGAAAACTTAGATAGATGTTGAAATTTAATAAAAATGCAAACAACCAAGCAAAGCGGCAAAATAAAACATGTTGAAATGGAGATTTTTACAAACTAATTTTCAGAACTTACAGTTATTAATCATCTGAAACAGAAATTGTTAAATGATATATTACTGAACCTGGAGGACTCCCAAAATTTAGAGAGAAGTTAAATAATTTTCCTACCTTAAACTGGGCCTAACAAAAGTTTAAGAAAAAGAAACTGAGGTTAGTTATCTGTACAGACTTCATAGGAAATGTCCCATCCAGTTGCAAAACAAGGGCTTATTTTACTAGGAAGTCTGAACCTTTAAAACTGAGGACCAATCTCTAGTATATGCCGGTTTTATCAAAGTTCAGCCATCCTGGGAAGCTAACTTAAAGTAACCTGGGAGCTTTTCAAATCACTTTAAAGATATTATCTTCATAACACTTTAGCTCCTGGTAATCTTTATGGGTATGTCTGTTGATAAGAGGTTGACACTGGACATTACTGCAAAATCAACAACTTAATTGAGATAATGTTGAATGATCTCATAGGAACTGATAGAAATTAAATATTAAAATATGGTTGTCAGCTTCAAACTCATATATTCAATAACCTTCTCCACACGTATATCTACTTATACGTATTCAAAAGCTTACACGTCCAAAACTCAACTCCCCAAAATATCCCTCTGTCCCAACTCTGCACCTCCTGTGGTTTTCTCCACTTGTTCCTGTTCTCAAATGCTGACATTACCCACAGCTCTTTCTCTCTCGCTATACTCCAAGTCTGACCCAGCTACAAAGCCTTGTGACACTATCCTCTATATGCCTGGAATCTGCTGTCTCCACTGCTACCACCATTATCTAAATTACATCCCTTCTTGCTTAAATTATTGAAATTTTATCTTATTTATTGGATGAAGTTATTTATGGGTTACTATGGTCTAGGCACTGTGCTTAGAGCTTTACCTTCATGATATTAACTAGTCTTCATAATTACCTTAAAAGATGATTACTAGCCTTATTTTGCATATTAGGGAGCTGAGACTTTAAAAAATAATTTCCCTAAAATCACACAGCTTATAAATCACAGAGGCAGTATTTGAACCCAATCTGTTTAATTCTACATCAGGACTTAGAACACCTCTATGATGCTCATCTTTGTGGCAATCTTACTTCTAATATACTATAAAACCAGGGCAAAGTTGGGGCACCTGGGTGGCTCAGTCGTTAAGCGTCTGCCTTCGGCTCAGGTCATGGTCCCAGGGTCCTGGGATCAAGCCCTGCATCGGGCGCCCTGCTCACCAGGGAGCCTGCTTCTCCCTCTCCCTGTACCCCTCCACCCAGCTTGTGCTCTCTCTCGCTATCTCTCCCTCTCAAATAAATAAAATCTTAAAAAAAAAAAAAAACAGGGCAAAGTTAAGATAAAAACTAACTATGAGAATTTTTTACAATATTTATGAGATCTAGAAGATAAATAAAAATTTAGAAAACAAACCCAAGAACTCTAAAGTAATTGTGATGCAGTTAAAAATGGCAATTTTGGGTAGAATTATAAGGGTAATTGTTCTGCTTCTTAAATTCTGATTGTGCAAACGCTCTGGGATTTTATCCTACTTATGAGCTAAGAAGTTAGGCTACCAGAGTTTCAGAGATGTTTGCAGAAGACATGAGCCTCCTAAGTCAGGGGTTTCAGTAATCATTTATCTTTTAGGCTAGCCTTGGAGAAATCTTTCTCTTATTAGTATATTAGGATGTTTTAATAGTACATAAATATCTGTGGTTTGAATGCAATAAGGGCAATCAAATGTCAGTTTCACAGCTAAACTGATCGGAAATAAGGGTTGGGAGGGTATTTTATACTTCTTATAGATATACAAACTTGCTTAGATTCTTTGTGCCTGAGTCCTTAGAGCCACCCAAGCCAGAACTTCAAAATAACGGAAGGCTATGAGAAAATCAGTGTGTCTGAGCCAACAATTTCAAGCACTAAACTGTTTTGGCCTATTTAATAATATTTTACTTGTTATATGGTATATTAATAACTATTCATTTTATAGTATTCCTTAAGCATAGCTTAACTTCAGACAAATTTAAGATAAATTCTGTTGTTTGAGATTTCAAAATGCACTGAAGAAAGGAATAGGTAAAAACATCTCTAGTTAAGCTAAATAATAACTCACTTAAAAAAAGTCATCTTTTCAGTACCTAGTAATTTGGAATTAAGTATTTTAGAAAAATTTAAATTTGGTGTGTATAGTTATAATATTTTAATGTTGCCATCACTATTTAAATAAGGTAATCTTTTCCCTACCAACAACTTATTATTGAAGTGCATTTTAAAATTTGATAGGCAAAGATATGTTGTTCAATTATGAGAGAATTTGAATAATGTCCTTGTATACTCAGTGCAAACAGAAGAATAGATCTCTAAATCAGGCTTTGGGCAGGACCATGGCAGGAAAAGAGGAGTAAAAGAAGAAGACAGCATCACCCAGTGGCTGTGAGTCATCTTTGTTGTTAGTGAAGGTGACACAGTCCTAAGTAGATTTGGTTATCATTGCTTTAACAAAACATTTTATTGAAAGAATAACTTCAAAGCCATAAAAGGATATATATACATATGGGGAGCAGGGAGAGGGAGAGAGAGAGAGAGAGAGCATGTGAGCACGCCAGTAGGACCAACTTTTACAGACAAAACTTAAGTAAAGTTTGGAAGAATATCAATAAATGGGTTCGTTATGTGGATCTTGACTGCAGTGATGGCTAATTAATGCAAGGACTGTGATAAACCTTATAAAGGAATTGGCAGGCGAGCCAGGATCCTCACCCCATTCTCTCCTGGGAAGTTTCTTGCTTATAAGACTAGTCTTTATGCACTGAAGCAAATCTAGTTTTCATTTTATGTTTTAATTAGAGACTGTGCATCTGAAAGTCTAAGACATGATGATCCAAAACATTTTCCACAATGGTCTTTTTTTATGCACCACAATGTTTGTTGTGTCATCGTTGGAAGAATGTAATCATTAAGTAGTCAATTTAGGAAATTTTTATCCTGAACCTAAACTTATTTAAACCTAAACTAGCCTTAGATTCGAAACCTGGTAGAAATGGAATCTGTAGAATGATTGCATTGAACTAAAAATCATGTCCAGCAGTGATTTGCATTCAATGTACAGTATTTCCTCTAATTCTCTTGCTTACAATTAATTTAGATTTTTAAAAACAAATATGTAAGTATTACTTCCAGTTTAGCTTTTTCTTGCAAAAGTATATAATCAGGATTCAAATCTGCAAACAATTTGTGCCTTCTACTCTCTTGGATTTGAAAATGTTTATCCTGTGTCTGAAGAATAATCATTAAATGTAGCCATTCTTTGAAGACATTCTGGAATTCTCTCTTTGATGTCCAAGATTGCCTAATGATAGATCATTTTTACTATTTAACAGGCTGATATTCTTGCTGATTATTGTTGTAACTCAAGAAACAAAAATCTACTCTTTTCTACTTAAAGTTCATCTGTATAATGTTTTATCCTCCACATTTCCCCCCTTTTTTATTAATTTGATTTGGTTGTAGTTGTCATAGTTTAGTTTATCAACTGGAATGCCTTAGAGATACTCTGTGTCATCTAGTATTTATATATATAGATATATATTAAATTGGATTATAAGATTTTGTTCTTTATGCATCAGAAACAGATTGTTTAATTACATGAGAGTATATCTCCCCTAAACACTCTTTTCAAAATTTTGAGTGAAAATGTATAATCATTTTGTTACATTTTTAAAAAATATCACAATGAGACCATTAGTGGAAGAGCATTAAGCTTATAAATTAATTGAGAATTAATGACACTTTATAATCTTTAGTCTTAGAGTTAGGAATTTTTAATGAATATAATATCGAATAAAGAAAATATCATGAACCAATAAATAAAGGATTATTGGAATTAAATGAATTGGAAAAACTTGGAACATTTTTGAAAATTTTTTTTGGAAAATCAGTTAACTGTAGGAAAAACTTAGATCTTCAATGCAAACACTAAACATTCAGTTTCCTGATGAACTAGAGATTTAAATAATAAAAACTTGTAAGAAAAAACTTGAAAAAAATAGAAGGTAATTTTATAAACGTTCCAAAGAGGGAGATAATTTCTAAGCTGGTAAATGGTAGAACTAGTGAACAAAAATGTCAGTACTTCTGAGAAACATAAAAATAAAACAAATAAATTCTTAAATGCTATTAAATAATGAAGCCAAATTGGAAAAATACATGTAGCAAATATGAAAATACAGAAATATAATACAATTATTACATAAGTAATTTATGCAAATTGACAAATATTATAATGACAGGTATGTACAGATAATTCAGTTAAATTAATTTATTGAAAATTGTTTTATGGGCTAGCATATAGTCTAACTTGAAAATTGTTTCATTTGTGCTTGAAAGAGTATGCATTCTAGTGTTGTTGGACACAGCGTTCTAAAATATTGGTTAGGCTGCTCAATTTGTTTAATGGTTAAAATCTTCCACACATCCACTGATTTTATATTTTGTACTTTCATCAATTATTGAGAATGCAGTATTGAAATC
Source organism: Zalophus californianus (assembly GCF_009762305.2). NCBI lineage: Eukaryota > Metazoa > Chordata > Mammalia > Carnivora > Otariidae > Zalophus > Zalophus californianus. The sequence continues at coordinate 83,355,232 of NC_045599.1, read as the reverse complement.
TCTATAATTGTTGAATAGTCTATTTCTTCTTTTAATTCTGTCAGTTTTTGCTTCATGTATTTTTGTGGTTCTGCTTTTAGGTACATATGCATTTATAACTGCTTTTTCTTCCTAATATCCCTGTATCATTATGAAATATCTTCCTTTATTTCTAATAATTTCTTTGCCTTAATGTTCATTTTGCATGGCATTATTATAGCTGTACCAGTCTCTTATGGATGTGTTTGCATGGTATATCTTTTTCCATTCTTTTTTTTTTTAATAATGATTCAAAAATACTATACATTACTCAGTGCTCATCACTGTGTTTCCCATTACTTTACTTTTATACTATTTGTGCCTTTGAAACTAGTGTGTGTCTCTTGCAGAGAGAATAAAGTTGAGTTTTGCCTTTTTTATTCAGTTTAATAATCCACCTTTTGATTGGAGTATTTATTTCATTCACATTTAATGTAATTATTGCAAAAATTGATGAAATTTTTGGCTTTCAGCAATTAAACTATACTGCACCTAGATATAGCTCTCTTTATATTTATTTTACTTGGAGTCTTCTGAGCTTCCTGAGTCCTTTCATTAAATATTTTTCACCAAATTTGGAATGTGTATGCCATTATTTCTCTATTTTTTCTATCTTTCTGTCCTTTCCTTCTAGATGTCTACTGTACATTTGTCAGCATGCTTGACATTTTCTCACAGTTCACTGAAGAACTGTTTATTTTTCTTTAATCTTTTTTCTTTCTGTTCTTCCAATTGGATCATTTCTATTGATTTATCTTTAAGTTCATTGATTTTTTTTTCTCTGTTATATCAAATCTACTTTTGAGCCCATCTAGTCAAAGGATGGTAACAACTGCTGTCAGGCAGGCAGGCAGGCAGGCAGGCCTTAGACTCCCACCATTCCTCCTTGGAGTTCCAGCAATTCTTCATGAATAAGCATCTCTCAGTTTGTTCTTTGGTCACCTGATGACATTATCCAGTTTTATAATTGTTTTTTGGGGAAATATTCATTGACCACTTTGTCATCATAGCTGTAAGTACTGCTCCCAAATCATTAAATTGCATAACAGGTATTTCTAAACAGTTCAACTCCACTGTCTAAGAAAGGTAAATTAAAGTGAGAATGAGGTAATGTTTTGCCTATAAAATTAACAAAGATTGAAAATGTGAATTACTAAATGCTGGCAAGATTCAGGAACATAGGCATTCCTGTGTGTTTCTGGTCGCATTGTAATATCAAGGAAATTTATTTATTTTCTCTTTTATTTATATTTCCCTGGACCTAAATTTATAAAAATTTTTAAATCGTTGCTTAGATTTTAAAAAGTTAAGATGAGCACATTATAATATTGAAAGAATAACTGAGTAGAGTATATAGTGGAAAGTAAATTTTTCTCCCAGGCTTTCACATTCTCTCTGGAGACAGTCATGGTTATTTCTTCCTTGTGAATATTTCCAGAGCTGTAATATATTTATATAAGCTTAAGTGTGCATAATATAAGCCTTTTAAAAAGAAATACACACCACTTGAATATTTAATACTCAATGTTCCCAGCTTTTGTTTATCATTATAAAAAAACTTTGATGATTAACCGTGTCCTATTAATATATGGAAATATTTGGCAACCAAATCCTTTATAATTTTCGTTATCAGGACAATTGCAGAATTTTAGGTTGTTGTTTTTTTTTTCTTTTAAGGAAACTCTACCCTGACATGTGGCTCAAACTCATGACCACGAGATCATGAGTCACATGCTCTACCAACTGAGCCAGACAGGTGCCCTAGAACTTCAGTTTTACTTTCTACTTTTTTCATATTTAAAAAAATTCTATAATGGATATTCATTGATTTTATAATTATAAAACATACTTTATTAAACATGTATATTCTTAGACTCATTAATTTTACTTCTGTAAATGCATTCTAGGAAATGATTACAAATGAAAAAAATTATTATGCATAAACAATTTTAAAGCTGAATAAATATTAAAATAAGCATTTTAACTGAACTCTAAATTTACTGACTATGCACAATATGGCTCATTCATTTGAAAGATATTTAAGCCACAGAATGATAATAATGACTAATATTTTATTGAATACTATTACATACCAAGTGCTATTCTAAAATCTTTAAATGTATTACTTTTTATTATAAGAATGATTCTGTGAGATAGGCACTTTTATCTTTCCTCATTTTACAGACAACAAAACTGAAATACAGAAAAGTTAATTAACTTGCCCAGTGAAAAGTCTGTAAAGATAGGTGAAAATACTGATGTTGTCTTAGGTCAAGTTTTCCAAGAGAAGGGATTTTGAGGTTATGCAGGAAGAGGAGGCACCCATGAAATCAACACCAGAAGGGAAGAAGAGGAAATGGGATTTGGTTGAGAAAAGGGTTAAAGAGTGATGCAAATGTGATGTGGTCACAATAAAAATTGCTACAGACCCTGCAGGGAGCTCTGGAGCTAGGGTGATCCTTCAGAAATGTCCTGAACTGAAGTAAGGTGGCAGGGCCTTTGCCGCCCTGTGATGAACAGTCACTGGTGTGTGGGTATGACAGCAGAGGAAGGGGTATGACTTTGGTGAACCAGATTTCTCTGGCTGAGGGCAGTTCTCTGGGAGTGCCTCAGCTGAGTTTTGTCACCTGCCAACTCTCCTACAATCTGAGGAAACAAGTGCCTCAATCCTGAAGGGGGGGATCTAGGTGGTGCACAGAGAATCAATTGCACATATCATAATAAATCACATAAATCCATATAGGGTAAAAATACAAATATTTATACATGTATATATATATTTTTTTACCTTATATGGATGTATTATGTACACACACAGAGACACACACACATATTTAGAATGAAAAGAAAATATCTTTTATGGTAGGAAACAAGTGGTTCTTTTTTTCCCCCTAATTTAAATGACCTCTTTTGTAAGTGCAGACACTTTATTTTAAAATAAATGGTTACTCTCAAAACTTCCTTCAGCCAGGAGAATTGAAAAAATTCTAGGTGTGTAAGATTTTTCTAATGCATATATTGGAGTATATTAAACAAAAGTGATATCAATGGGGAAAAAAACCCAGGGTTTAAAAAGACTATTAATTCTATATTTGAATAAGAGGGATAACTATAGTCATATATCAGGTACTTATAATATGTGTACTTAAGAAAGTTTCATATAATAAAATATAACTTTCTTATTACTGTTTGGAAGTTCTGAAATTAGAATAACTCCTTTCAGCCAAAACTTCAAAGACAAAATCCACTCACAGGTAATATCAAGTATTTGACCATATGTAATTTGCTTCCTGAGTTAAAATTTCAGCTTTTCATTTCTTCATTTTTGCATTCTCCTTTTCCATGAAGACAATGGAGAAAGCCAGAGAAGGAAAGGAATAAAAGGAACCTGGAGTCATGAGGATAAAATCATCTAGATTGATGATGGGAATGGCTGCTTCTGGGCAAGTCAAGACTACAATTTTGCACAGCTTCTGGGCAGCTTTCAATATTCCTGACCAGCACCAAGGTGCTGATTGCAGATTGCTTCTGGCCATTGCAGAGATCATTTCCACAAATATAAACTGGTCTTTTACAATTTTCTCATCTTTGTTCTGAGCTCTCTCTCATGTACTCTGTTCTTCGGAGACCCAATAGCAAATTGACACAGTCACTGTAGGCACTCTTTCCCTGTATTCTTCCTGGTATTCTTAGAGCCAATGCTTCCTTCTAATGCAATTCATCTTCTCCATATCATTGCTGTGCTGGATGCCTTTGATTGGGAATCCAGGAAAGTAGGCTAGGGCTTATTGATCTGACCCAGCAGGATAATGCTTAAACACTTAGCTTGGAGGGACATATGTGGCGAGAGCACAAATGTCTCAAAAGGCACATTCCTGGATGGGAATTTATTACATTTTGCAGATACCCAGCTTATATAACTGTTTATAGAATTTTTACACTTAGGAATTTCTCCACTTTGGGAGTTCTGAAAGGTCAAGTTTTAGAGCTTACAGGAGCTTAAAAATGCTACACCACTGACATCTAACCCAAGCTCCGGCAAGCAGACTCACCTATGCCAGGTTCAGAACTCTGGAGTCAGTGTCACAAGAGAAAAGGGACTGAGAGCATTAGTAATGACAGTAGTGGTGTAGGCTGAATGGAATGCCAGGGGCAAAGTGGCATCAGGGTGGTGGTAGAAGTAGTTGCTCCGGTCATTAGTGCTCCGCCTTTGGGACACAATAGGATCACAGTTTCTGGCTTCCTTGGCAGCAGGTGGGGACAGGTGACTAGTCCTGACTAATGAGTTGTAGGCAGAAATGACAGTGTCACTTTTGGTGTGTAATGGCTGGCATGAGACCCTCTGGAGGTCTTTGCTTCTGCCACAGTGCAAAGTAAAACTCTAGATACTGGCTTCTATCAGCCTGGGTTGCAGCCTGGGGACAATGTAGTTGCAGAGTTGCCGTGACCTATGATGGGCAAGCAGTGTGACAAGAAACAGCCTTTGCTGTTTTAACTGACAGCATGACCTTGTGTATCATGACTGATGCAGCGGTCATCACGGTGGTGTTCCTAGTGTACAACTGCCATGAGAACTGATTGGTGTTTGACTAATACTCTTATTCCAGCAGTTTTTAAGCCTGCTTTTGGGTTATTTCCAGAAAATAATCTTTAGCCTGGTTCTTCATCCTTTCTGACAATTCTGTGAACTACCTGGTATTCTTCATTGACTCCTTTGTCTCTCAAACAGCCCGAGCCAGCACAACTCTGCCCAATCCAACTCCCAAACAGCTTGGGTTCCTCTTGGATATAGCTATCAATTTCTCTTCCACAAATTTGTATAAAATCTTTGGAAACTATTAATTTTTAAAATCTAAATCTCCTCTTGAGAGTAACAAATTTTAAAAATTTGTTAAATGGATAAAAGATGTGTAGACTATTTTCCCCCAAATTTATCACTTTCAAGCTCTAAGGGTTTATTTATTTTAACTCTTGTGTAATAACATTTGATGAATATGTGTTCACCCTTGCTTTTCTTAATCACACTATTAACATCCCCTTTCTATTCTTTGCTGTCCAGATTGAACCGTCAGGATCTCATTACACTGACTGTTTCTCATGGCTCTTAGGGGGTTGTAGGAGTATGCTGGCCACTAAGCCTCAAGTCCATCTACTGTTCTTCCCCTCCCACTACTGTCATCAGGAGCGTGCAAACAGTGGGGAATATGCAAAATGCTTTCTCACTGTGCCACGCGTGTGCCATATTACTCTCTGTTAAGTGAAGATTCATTGGATAATCTCTCATTCCCCTTCAAACTCAAAAGTTCTAGGATATCTTTCTTTCCTAAGTAAAAAGTGGTAGTTTAGAACCCATCTATCTCACTGCAATTTATTTTCCAAATTTACCTTTGTTCGTTTTGAAGCACAGGCGCCTCCTTGGGCTTTGGGTGCTTTCTCAATGGAGCAGAGTTCCTCATTCTTGGCACTATTGACTTTTGGGGCCAGATAATTCTGTGCTGAAGTGGGTAGTGGAGAGGGGCGGAGGGCTAGCTTGTGCATGGTAGGATGTATAGCAGCATCCCTGGCCTCTACCCACTATATGCCAGCAGCAACGCCCCTCCCAACATCATGATGACTAAAATTGTCTCTAGACATTGCTAAATATCCCATGGGGTGGGGGGAATTACCCCAAATGAAAATCAGTGCATTAGAGTCTATTTGTGTGGTAACTCCATTTTACTTTCCAAAAGAGGCATTTCATTTTTAAACTTGGGAGTATCACTCTGTAATGCCTCTTCTAGATAACTGATAAAGATATTAATGTTAATTCCAAGTATAAGAAATAGCAACATAATTCCTCATTTCAATTACTACTAAACTTTTATCATTGTAGGGATATAGTAGTCATGGGCTACTAGTTTTAAAAACTAGAGTCTTGTGTCACTCTGTTCCATTTCAAACATTCACAGTAAATTCTTTTATAGAATTTTAGCACTATCAAACTGCTTTAAATCTCAAATAACAAGGGTGAGCTAATTCTCTATTTCTTTTTCTTTCCTTCAAAAAAAGTACAGTATTGCACCCGAGAGGTTGAAAACGTGTTTAAGTGTCTTCTCTATAGACAGTAAGAAGAATTAAGCTTTCATTATTCTGTGTATTTAGTGATCACACCACTGTTGGTGATAAAATCTTCCATGTCAGAGGAACTTATTTATGACTTTTCCCTGTTCTTATTCTTGCAACTTTTAACATGAAGGCTGCTGGTATTCAAAGTGAAATAACTAGCAGGAGCCCAGAGTGATAGCTGACAGATTTGTCTGGATGGTAGCACACATATGTGTGTGCACGCACGTGTGTGTGTGTGTGTGTGTGTGTGTGTGTGTGTGTGTGTGTGTGTGTGTGTGAGATATGTCCTCATACATCTAGTCATCCAGGGTTGGGGTTTTTCTTGGTGTTTTTGTTGTTGTTGTTTTTTGTTTTTTTGTTTTTTGTTTTTTTTTTTTTGGTGTGGGAGACAGATGTCCACCCTGATAATCTTTACTGATAACCCCGTGACTGGAAATTGACTTGCTACCTATGATAAAGTGAAAACGAGGCTGAGTCAGATAAAGAGGAAATGAGCTAGAGTCTGTAGAGAAGAAAATGAGCATGAAGTCAATAGGTGAGAAAGAAGGCTGCTACACAGTGATTCAGGATTATTTGATCAATGTAGGGGAAGATGCAGGGGGAAATAGCAGGCAACCCCGTTGTTTAGTACTCTATCTACAAATCAGTCAGATAGTTGTCAGTGAAATGATTAGCTATTTCAGTGTTGAGTGGGTAATGCTATAGTGAAAAAAGCAGGAGAGGTGAATGAACCAAAACAACTCAGGTCATAAGACGGTTGTGTGGAGAGATGCTATTTGGACTAGCAATCTACCACTCATAACAAAAATGGTGTGAAATTATGACCTTAACATTTTTGGTATCAGCACAATGTTAAGTACGTTTTTTATTACTTTTATTTTTATTTATTTTATTTTATTTTTTAAAGATTTTATTCATTTATTTGACAGAGAGAGACACAGTGAGAGAGGGAACACAGCAGGGGGCAGTGGGAGAGGGAGAAGAAGGCTTCCCGCGGAGCAGGGAGCCCGATGCAGGGCTCGATCCCAGGACCCTGGGATCATGACCCGAGCTGAAGGCAGATGCTTAACAACTGAGCCACCCAAGCGCCCCTGTATTACTTTTAGAATAAACAGCAAATTGAAGGGACAACAAAGGTAAAAGACAAAAGAGGTAAAGCTTCCTTAAAAGTACAATCACGGGTTTAAAAATTAATGAGAAGGCGGGGCGCCTGGGTGGCTCAGTCGTTGGGCAGCTGCCTTCGGCTGGGGTCATGATCCTGGAGTCCTGGGATCGAGCCCTGCGTCAGGCTCCCAGAGCAGGGAGCCTGCTTCTCCCTCTCCCACTCCCCCTGCTTGTGTTCCCTCTCTCGCTCTTTCTCTCTGTCAAAAAAAAAAAAAACTTTAAAAAAAATTAATGAGAAGGCAGATGTCACAAGAAAGAGGGAGCTTTCATTGCCTTGTTACTCTGAAGTAGACAGACCCTTGTGCTTCCCACGAGGCCTGCCCATCACTAATACTCATCCTTTTGAGTCTTCTCAGGGTTTCTTCACTATCGTCTTTTGAAAGTGGTACTATTTCTCTTCAAGTCCAGCTCAAGAAAATATTTTAACTAAATTTATTTCTTTGCTATATTAAACTTAAAAAGAGCTGCTTTGTTTTGGTTTCTCATGAGTTCTGAAATATTTTTATCATATGTCTGGAGATATATCTTAATGGCAGGTGTTAAGGATCCAATAAGGTCTGTTGGACAAATGATTCATAAATATGTGTTCACATGCTGTACAATAGTTGAATAGAACCACACAGATGGAGCCACCCTATTCTATTGAGGAAGTGGTATGTGTTTTTGTAAAAGCTGTGATACACATGGTTTTTAGCCAAGGAGCCAGACTCTGAGAAAGTTTTTGGAATAATTTACTTATGTTGTACTGATTTGTTCAGTGGGAGTGTGATGTAAATATACCCTTATTACATATTACAGAAAGGCCTGGAGGGTCTTAATAAAAGAAATTCAAGACATCTCAGGGGAACTATGAAAAGAATACAAATAAAGTGAATGCTACTGATGAAAAAGATGCTATCTGATATTTTGACAGTGATGGAGATTAAGAAGTCAGCTTGAGGACCTGGGTTTTGAATCAAAGAAAGGGTGAGTAAAAGTCAGCTTTTGATTACAACACATTTCCTTTAGCACAAATGTCACACGGTGAGCAGGAGACCTGTTTCCTGAAGGGTGGGAGATAGGCTTATCTTGGGCTTTTCTCAATCATATTTTAGCTAAAAATTAGCTAAAACTGAAAGCACAGGATTTTAATACTCATGCACTGCATCTTGTGAAGCAGCTTTCTAATTCTGATGGTGTATTTAGAAAGCGTGAAAGAACTTGCCCCACCATTTCCAGGATAACATCCTTTTGTTTGTCCTCACATTTCCCAGGGTCTCTCATCACCGTGTAGGCAATTCACAATGATGGGAGATTGGTGAGGGGATCCATGGAGCCTGAGCTGAGATGGATCTTGAATCCTAAAAGGAAGTAGTTCATATTTTATTCTATATGCACAGGGGACCCATTAAGCAGAAGACTGGCAGGATCACAGTTGGGCTTTGAGAGGATGATGCCAGCAGAACTCAGAAGAAGGGATTTGAGGACAAAGAATGAGCACAGTGAGATCATGTACTGGCATTCTTCCTCAGTTGGCTAGCTCTACACACAAGTTCACTGAATGATGAAGCAGACTACAGGTGCCCCTATGCTATTCAATGCATTTATTTAGGGCCCTCTTGCTCATTCCACATCCGCTCAACGCAAATTTAAATTCTTAATACCTACCTCTTGCCTCTGGATTGTCGGTATCCCAATTTCCAGGCCTTTGGATCCTTCTAATCCCCCAGAGACTTTGACCTTTCCCTCTCCTAGAAGGCTATCCACCGTGCAGAATCCCTGCCAGTCACTTGGATTGTTCTTCAGCCTCAAATCCCTATGTGGTGGATAGGATTTGGACGATTATAATGATCTTTATATTCCGGCTGAGAGGTAATGAAGGTTACAGCAGGGAGCTAATACCTAAGGGGGATTTTAGAGTCAGAGCAACAGTATTTGGTGACTAATTTAGTATAAGGCAGGATAAGTATAAGGGGCAGGATAAGTAGAGGGCAAATCTATAATTGTGGCCCTGAAGAATCTAGAAAACTGTGGGGGCTTTAATTGAGATACAGAAGATATCAGAGCAACACGGTTTTTTTTAAAAGTGAGTTAACTATTCAGCAGGATAAGTTTGAGCTACCTGGGACATATTTGTGTAGAGTGGTGAGAGCAACTCTCATGGAAGACCACATCTGGAAACAAAGCTGAAACCACCGGAATGGTGATAATTTGTCATAGGAAAGAGTACAGTAAGAAGACAGAAGGCCAAGGACGGATACTTGAGTTTCATCTACCTTTAATTTGTTATCAGAGGGACAGAAATCAGCAAAGAAATTCAAGGAGGATTCAGAGAGGCATGAGGAACAACAGCACTATGGACAGAAGGAAAGTGGAGTGCTATATATCCATATTCTTCTTAATAAAAAGGGCATAAAATTGTCTGCTTTAGAGGGAGCCAAGAATGAAACACATTGGCATGACATTTTCCTGAATAACTTACTGTTTGGTGGTTTTTCTTGGTTAATTGTGCTTCTTTTTTGTTAATTGTGTTCCGTTAGCTTGAAAGTAAAGGCCAATAAAGGAATAAAGCACCGTTCCCACTGAGCACAGGTGAAGGCAAGCCTCTGATTAGTGACTATAACTCTAGCTTAAGTGTTTGTCACTATTTTTGACTTGCTTGCTGGATTCATAATTTACATGAAAATGGCTAATAGGTGTGCAGCTGCTGGGTTCCCCAGCTGGCCACTTGGTTTCTGGAAGCTTCATTTTAGTGAATTTGGAAATGCTTCTTCCAGCCTCTTTGCTTGTGACTTCCTACTTCAGCTGCTTATATTTACTTGCTTGGAACCATGCTACTCTTTAGAGTTTAAATATTTCAAATTAGTGGATCCATATTTTGATTGGTATTGGTGGGATTTTAATTCTTAGTGATATATTTTTGTTCAGTAGGTCTTTATGTGAAAGTGATGAAATTTCTTAAGAAGTTGTTCATATGATTTTGTCTTTTGAATGTGAAGGAAATACGTATGTATAGCTGTGTATGCAAGAGGGAGGGAGAGGAAGAAAAGAGTGAGAGCAGCCAGTACTCTCTCTGATGGGGTTTCAAGTCAGTCCTTTTGGGACTATGGACAAACGGATAAACCACCTGAGTGTTCTGATGACATTTTAATCAGATTTTTCTTTATTTCTTCATGCTTAGTTTTATGCATTGCTTGTGGCCTGGAAAAATTAATACTATTTTCAGAGGGTCTGATTTGGAACACTAATGAATATTAGACCTTATAGGAATTAGACTCAGTAGGAGATAGACCCTTAAACCCTTAATATTTTTTCTTCATACATGAGAATAAGAAAGAGGGCTTGTTACTACAAATAACAAAACATTTGCATACCACCAAAGGATCACTTCTATTCTTCAAAAAAGCAACTCCATGTTTGCATGATACGTACAATCATTGAAATAAAGTTGGTACTTATAACATTTTAAGTAGTGAAATATTTAATGTAGATAAAAATTGTGTACCCATGGGCGCCTGGGTGGCTCAGTTGGTTAAGCGACTGCCTTCGGCTCAGGTAATGATGCTGGAGTCCCGGGATTGACTCCCACATCAGGCTCCCTGCTCAGCAAAGGAGCCTGCTTTTCCCTCTGACCCTCCCCCCTCTCATGTACTCTCTCTCTCATTCTCTCTCTCTCAAATAAATAAATACATCTTTAAAAAAAATTGTGTACCCATAAAACCACATATTGCTCAGAGATCTTTCCAGGTGTGATTAGTAATCAAGTTAAATTAACATTGCCAATATTTTAGAATTGAAAACAAATAAAGAATCCCAACGTATACATTTAAAGCAAATATTATATTCACATCTTAAAAATTATAATATTGGTCCTATAAAGTGTAGGATGTGGGATAAGAGAAAAAGAATCAAGGATAAAAAAGACATTGTATTTGCCTGAACAACTGGAAGAATGACATTTCCATTTAATGAAATGGGGAAGTGGGGTAAAGGAAAGGTTGGGGTGAGAAAAATCTTGGAGGTTAGTGTTGGCAACTTTGATTTTGTAATGATTATCAAGTGGATACGTGAAATTCAACTCCATAAAGGCCTGGGTAGTTGTCTTATTTACTGTGGAGTTTCCATTACCTTGACCCCGTATTTCTTGAATAAATGACTGAACAGGGTTCGATGTAGATTACCTTGAGACATAAATTTTGCCATTTTTGGTATATAGGTTGTATTTAAAGTCAAGAGTCTCGATATCATTAAGGGTGAGACCATAACTAGAGAACAGAAGAGACACAAAGAAGTCAAGGGTCTGAGTACTGGGGCATGCTGAATTCTGGAAAATGAGGGGAATCTCTATTTCTCTCTCTCTCTCTGTGTATACTGCTATATCTATATTCATACCCATGTTCTCATCCATAGCTCTATATCTATATGTATCTATATCCATATCTACATCCATTTCCATTTTTCTATCTATATAGACATCAATACACACACACAAACATATATATCACAATGTATGTAAAAGGGATTATACTATACTTAATCTCTGGCTGCTTGGGTTTTCATTTTAGTAAATCTCCTTGGAGATCTTTCCATGTCATCATATCCTGCTTCACCACATTCTCTTCTGGTAGCTGCACAGTGTTGTATTGTTTCAAAATTCAATGGTTTGAGTAAATAGTTCCCCACTGATTGACATATAATTTATTTATATTTAGATTATTTGCTATTGCTAACAGTGTTCCAGGGAACATCCTAGTCTCTATCTCAGCATACACTTACCCGTATGTATCTGTAGGGTATGGATCAAACAGATGAATTTCTGGTCAAAAATATATGTTTTTAAAAGTTTGACAGACATTGTCAACATGCTTTACCAAATGTTGCACTCTCACTAATACTATATGAGATTTTTTTTAAAACGGTTTTTCATGAGTTGAATGATTATTGTGTCAACTGATTTATTGTATAAAGTCAAAATAGTAACCAACAGAGGTCACAGAAAATAAAGTTTTGATTGGTGCTGGAAGAGAGGAGAGTTCTTCAATAGATACAAAATTCTGGGACACCTATGTGATTATGGCTTCTAATTCCATAAATGTTCAAGTCAGGGCATTTTACTTTTGATGTAGTAAACTCCTCATTCTAAAATTTTGTATTGCAATAAATATACTGACTATTGAGTCTTTTAATTTGGTTAAGCTTCCATGTAAGCATGGGAATTCGTAAATAAATAAATAAATAAACTCCCATGTAAGTATTTAGAATTTAGCTGCATAATGTACTTGTGACAACTGATTAGCTATTTGAACAAAAGTAAAATTTATATATTCACACTTTATCACCTAAAATAATGTCACGTGAATTGCAATGTTAAATATTAAAGATCAAATCACCAAAAGTCTGACTATCTACCACCATCATATATCACCACAGCACTAGCAGCAATAAAAACAACCAATCTAGGAATGAACACTTCACTACACTCTTAAGGGGAAATGTCCTTAAAAACCTACAAAGGTAGGAAAAAACTGATAAATATTCATAAAAAATGAATATTTCTGCATAATATGACCAAATTAAAAGACTCAATACTTTAGAAAAGCATATGAGACAATGTAAAAATTAAAGGCTAATATTGGTTATAACAAATATCAAATAAAATATATAAAAATGATTTCATTAAACTGAACAAACCAATATTAAGACTTAGGAAAATGGGCCAAAGCACAAAAAACTATGTTTAAGAGAAATTAGAGCCAAAGACACGTATTTGGAATAATAGTGCTCAATTGCACTAAAAACCAAATACACACAAATTAAAAATGATATATTTAATCTATCAATTATAAAAACACTTAAAAAGATACTGAGAAATCAATGCACAGAAATCAGTTGCATTTATATACACCAACAACAAGACAGAAGAAAGAGAAATTAAGGAGTCGATCCCATTTACAGTTGCACCTAAACCATAAGATACGTAGGAATAAATCTAACCAAAGAGGCAAAGAATCTGTACTCAGAAAACTATAAAATACTCATGAAAGAAATTGAGGAAGACACAAAGAGGCAAAGAATCTGTACTCAGAAAACTATAAAATAGTCATGAAAGAAATTAAGGAAGACACAAAGAAATGGAAAAACATTCCATGTTCATGGATTGGAAGAACAAATATTGTGAAGATGTCAATGCTACCTAGAGTAATCGACACATTCAATGAAATCCCTATCAAAATACCATCAACTCTTTTCAAAGAAATGGAACAAATAATCCTAAAATTTGTATGGAACCAGAAAAGACCCCGAATAGCCACAGGAATGTTGAAAAAGCAAAGCAAAGCTGGTGGCATCACAATTCCAGACTTCAAGTTCTATTACAAAGCTGTAATCATCAAGACAGTATGGTACTGACACAAAAACAGAAACATAGATCAGTGGAAATGGGACCCTCAACTCTATGGTCAACTCACCTTCGACAAAGCAGGAAAGAATGTCCAATGGAAAAAAGACAGTATCTTCAACGAATGGTGTTTGGAAAATTGGACAGCCACGCGCAGAAGAATGAAACTGGACCATTTCCTCACACCACACACAAAAATAAACTCAAAATGGATGAAAGACCTCAATGTGAGACAGGAGTGCATCAAAATCCTAGAGGAGAACACAGGAGAACACAGGCAGCAACCTCTTAGACCTCAGCTGCAGCAACTCCTTCCTAGAAACATCGCCAAAGGCAAGGGAAGCAAGGGCAAAAATGAACTATTGGGACTTCAAGATAAAAAGCTTCTGCACAGCAAAGGAAACAGTCAAAAAACCAAAAGACAACTGACAGAATGGGAGAAGATATTTGCAAATGACATATCAGATAAAGGGCTAGTATCCAAAATCTATAAAGAACTTCTCAAACTCAACACCCAAAGAACAAATGATCCAATCAAGAAATGGGCAGAAGACATGAATAGACATTTTTCCAAAGAAGACATCCAAATGGCCAACAGGCACATGAAAAAGTATTCAACATCGCTCAGCATCAGGGAAATCCAAATCAAAACCCCAATGAGATATCACCTCACACCAGTCAGAATGGCTAAAATTAACAGGTCAGGAAACGACAAATGTTGGTGAAAATGTGGAGAAAGGGGATTCCTCCTACACTATTGGTGGGAACGCAAGCTGGTGCAGCCACCCTGGAAAACAGTATGGAGGTTCCTCAAAAAGTTCAAAATAGAGCTACTGTACGACCCAGCAATTGCACTACTGGGTATTTATCCCAAAGATACAAATGTAGTGATCCGAAGGGGTATGTGCACCCCAATGTTTATAGCAGCAATGTCCACAATAGCCAAACTATTGAAAGAGCCAAAATGTCCATCAACAGATGAATGGATAAAGAAGATGTGGTATATATATACAATGGAACATTATGTAGCCATCAAAAAAATAAATCTTGCCATTTGCAACGATGTGGATGGAACTAGAGGGTATTATGCTAAGCGAAATAAGTCAATCAGAGAAAGACATGTATCATATGCTCTCACTGATATGAGGAATTCTTAATCTCAGGAAACAAACTGAGGGTTGCTGGAGTGGTGGGGGTGGAAGGGATGGGGTGGCTGGGTGATAGACATTGGGTAGGGTATGTGTTATGGTGAGCGCTGTGAATTGTGTAAGACGGATGAATCATAGACCTGTACATCTGAAACAAATAATATATTATATGTTTAAAAAAAAGAAGAAGATAGTAGGAAGGGAAAAATGAAGGGGGGGAGTCAGAGGGGGAGATGAACCATGAGAGACTAATGGACTCTGAGAAACAAACTGAGGGTTCTAGAGGGGAGGGGGGTGGGGGGATGGGTTAGCCTGGTAATGGGTATTAAAGAGGGCATGTACTGAATGGAGCACTGGGTGTTATACATAAACAATGAATCATGGAACACTACATCAAAAAAATTAATTAATTAATTAAAATTTAAAGAAAGACACTGAGAAAACCATATGGCTGTGAGAGTGAAGTGAAATGGACATTTTATAAATTGTTGGTGGTAATTTAATTTTTAAAATTTTTAAAAAATTTTTAAAGATTTATTTATTTATTTGAGAGAGAGAGAGAGAGAGAGAGAAAGCACACAAGCAGGAGGGCCAGAAGGAGAGAGAGAGAGAGAATCTCAAGCAAACTCCCCGCTGAGTGTGGAGCCCAAGGTGGGGCTCCATCTCAGGAGCCTGAGATCATGACCTGAGCCGAAATCAAGAGTCTGACACTTAACCAACTGAGCTACCCAGGTGGCCCAGTGGTAATTTTAGAAAGCAATATAGTGATAATGACCACACTCTTAGATGTTATTGTCTTTTGATCCACATATAAATTATTTTCTCTCCTGAAAGAATGTATATATGAAATAAAATGTAATCAATAAAATATTAATAGTAGCAGTATTTATGGAAGCAAAAACTTTTATTCTACCTAAATATTAAATGATAAAGAAATAGATACCTATGAATATATCTATGTGATGGAATATTTAGCAGAATTTAGCATTGCTTAAGAGGAGTAAGTAATAATAAGATCATGAGTCGTATATAATAAATGAAAAAAGGAAAATCCAATCAACATTATGATTAGGGTTTTGGGGACAAACCCACTCACTGATTGATTAAAAAAATAAAAGGAATACATCAAAATATTTATAGTGGTTGGTTGGCTTGGTGGATCTCTTGGTAATTATTTTCTAAATATACACTTCTATGTATTTGAAATACTCTTTAGTTAGAATGTACAATTTTATGGTGAAACAAATGTTTTAAAACTGTAATTTCATGAAACAAAAACTATTTTTGCTCTGTATTGTAAAATTTGCTCTGACTCTTCTCTTTCGGCTTTAGAGAAACAAATAAATTTTAACCTCCAGATTCTGAGGCTTTTCCTTAAATTCCATATGATAGGAAGTCAAGCCTTACTTGAATGAAAAATTACATACCTGAAAGAAGCAGTCTCTATGTCATTAATTTTGCCTCCAAAAGGATTTTCAGAGTTTCCCAGGCTTCAAAGCACTTCCTTCTATCCTATTTGGGGAAGACAAATCCTGTGTTATGTCTGTATTGCGTAAGTGCCAACTTTAGCAAAAGGCAGTAATATGCCTCCCTCCACTTGAACCCATGTAAGCGCATCCATTTTAGTTTCCAAGAGTGTAAATCATGCTCAGTGCTTTAAATTTGCAGAGAATCTATCACCATGGCTGGCAAACCAGGCACTGTCAAGTACTATGCCCCAGTGAAGGGAACAGAGAAAGAGCATTTAGGCGCTAAATAAGTTGCCCACTGTAGAATAGTTGAAAAGAAAATTATGCTCAAAATTCCCACCAAGTGACTTCCCTGCCTTTTAAATTTTTCAAATTACAGGGATACATTGAAGTCTTTAAGTTGGTTCTCTTTTATGACCACCAAGTTAGCAGAATTAAAACTTGGGAACAGGAATGATTGACTGTATGACTGACAGCAAAGTCTCCCTTGAGGGCAACTCAAAGTAGGAGTAGATGTGCATTCTAAAGATGAGGACTTTCTAATACACCTCTTTTTTACCCAGCTCCCTGAAGATCAAAGTCTTAGCATATTTTAACAGACTGTTCTAGACCTGAATTTTAAGTATAGCGATTAATTGGTAAACTAAAATGTAAAGGTGTATGTGCATATCTATGTATGTATAGAGGGCATAAATGTACATATTTGTGCACATATATATTGCATGTACATGTATATAATACATGTACATTCCTCTTAGTAAGGTTAAGGGTTATATTTAGCTTGGTAAAAAGTGGAACATGGTGGGTTATTTCTTGACCCAACATCAAATCACTCAATTGTTATCTAACCTAATTAGGAAAGACCGTATCTGCTCATTTATAAAATATAAAGCCAGTCTTTAATCTTCAAAGTGGGTTTCTGTGTTAATTAATTTATTCTTATAACCAGGTGCATATTTATCTTTATACTAACCTCCAAAATGTTTCTTATATGTCTCATTGTGAAGAATAAAAGACTAATATATGAACAAAGTAGTATTTCTCACAGGGGTGGTCTAACTTTTGGCACCGCTTCTTCACAGTAACAGCACTGGCTTGTCATAATGTGGAATATTGGGCAGCTTATAAATACATTTCCCTGGAGACCTCATCAGGTTATACATTTTTAAGAGACACCTAGCACTAGTAGCAAGTCACAGGCAGTCTCGAGCATCACCGCTCTTCCATCTGGCCTGGGTTTTGCTGCCTCTATTTGTACATCTTCACATGAGGAACACTCTAGGAACTAAAAACTGTTCTCTCCTTCATTATGCATGTGGCGTGCGATGCAATTTACCACCTAACAGATGTCATAGCTAAGTACCCAGGATCATGTCATGATTCATTCATCTTAAGACAATCTGCTTCAGAAATGCATGGCTTTTTATAAATAAAGAGAATTTGGTTTTTGAGTAATTCTATAAAATGCTGTCTGTTTATAACTTTAATTTTTTTCCTTAGAACACAATTACAGGCTTCAGATTGTTTGTTTTTAAGTTAGCTGCCTCTTTTTGCTTCCACTTTGAATATCTCTGCCACTGAAAAAAATAATAAAAAGCATCAAATTTTTTACCTGAATGGTTACTGAGAGAACTCCAGAGAATATTCTAAAACTGAGGTTTTGATGTCTAGGCAAATCTGGGGAAACATTATTTCTTTGCCCTCGTAAAGCAGGCAAAAAATTCCTGCCGGGTGGTATTTTGCATAATATTGTCATTAAACATGGTCTATCTTTAGCGGAAGAAGCAGACGGTAATAAGTCAAATAGGGATGAAGAATTATCTGAATCTGAGGAGATACACTTGCAAATGAGTAACCGAAATTATTATTAAAGGTAGAAATATGACATCCAGATTAATAGAGTAAAAGGTTGAAAGAAATGTTTAACTATTGGGAGTAATTATCGAAGGCTTTTTCGTAAAAGAATACGTTACGTAGTTCCTATTTTGGGGAGGCTTATTTTTCTATGCTAGAATAAAGAACCCATAGATTCTTGGCTGCAGCTGTTACACTCCTGATTAATCTAAGTACTGTAACCATAAAAGGAAAAGTAGCTTAATTAAAAAATGTTAGAGCAGAATAGAATACATTTACAATAATTTCGCTTCTCTTTTTTGGCTGAATGCAAGAAAGAACATCATCCTTTCTTTTAAGGGGAGCAAATCAATACCCGTGCCTTTGCAATTACCCTCAAGGCACAATGTCAGACAGGCGGGTGCGCAAACAAAGGAGCCATAGGTTAAATAACATATCTCTCAGCATTAAAAAAAGAAAAGAACTATTTAAGTCTTGCTACATTTATTTCTGTCGTCCTCCCCCAAACACTATCATTGCAACTTCCAACGTTTCTCCCAAATTACAAGCTTGTCCTCTATTACTTAACTCTGTTTTTAATTTCCCCCAAAGGGATCCAAATTGATTTCTTTATTACTTTGAGGTGAATATGTCTCATTGGGTTCATGTTTAGATTGTTTATAAAATGAATTTATCCTTTTAATATTTACACAGCTCTTGAGTAGTGTGAGGTAAAGCCACAGCAGGAAAGCTTCCCAGTTGGGACTTCTGTGTTTTCCTATCCTGTCAATAGAGGAATTGATTTCCTATGTGCATCTGTAGAAGCCCTATGGGAGACAGTTTTCCTATGGTTGTGCTGTCGGTTGCCTTCAGTCTGTATCTGTAACAATAGGCTATAATGAGAAAGAATGCATAGTTTCAACTAGAACAGGTGAATATTTAAAATTTTGATTGTATGTTGGCAAAAGTTTCCTTTTGATAAGTTTAAGAATGCATCTAAGAATTTTCAATAGACACAACAGGAAAAGCAAAAGTATCAGGCAGAGAGTTTTACAGTATTAATCACAAAGATCTATGATTCTCATACCACTGTCTTACCTTCCTCGGCAATTATCTCAATTTCTTTAGCGTGTAACCAACCTAGTTCCACGGTGGTTGCTTAGCATCATGGCTGAGACAAATTACAATCCAGACATAACTGTTTTTCAGTGGGAATTTCCCACGAAAAACTGAATTATTTGTTATCTTCAATTCTGCCCTGTGTTTGGTTTAGTTTTAAAGGATTTTTACTACTCCATGTGAAAATAATAAAACATTTTTAATAATGCCAAAATACTGTATACAGAATAAAACCAAGCACCACCCACAGCTTAGCTCCCTGGAGTCCATATTAAAGGCTAAACCTAACATACCACACAAAATTAGGGGAAGGAATGGGACCGAACTGGACTGAACAATAGGAGAGTATTTTATTTCTCTGGCTTATGTATTTCATGGAACTATAAAGCTATCTGTAAATCCTTACATAAAATCGAACATAATACTTTTCAGATTCTTCAGGAATTGAAAGAAGAGGCAATTTGGTTAAAACATTTGCTAATTCTTTTCCTTTTGGCTAAATTCAGATCTGTCCACTGAATATGCGTGAAAGAGAAATTCCTTTGTTTTTAGAAACATATGAAGGAAACCTCAATCTTTTTTACACTGTGGGACCAATTTATAGATTCTCTGTTCCTTCTATGTAGAAAATGTGCCTGCTACCCAGTTGGCTCCTTTGGAAGAAGGAGCTTCTTGGTGTGGACAAAAGTACCTAAGAAGATTCCGTTGTCAAGTTGTCTTCAATTGCCCTTGAATTGACTGAAAAAGTAAGAGACTTGATTTCAGGAACCTAGAGAGGAAGCTATCTTTTAAGAGACATATCTTTAAAATTGGCAACAAAGAACAGCTGCACTTGACGTACTTGTTGAGGAAGGAGAATCTATAACCCTTGTCAAGTTATATTAACTGAAGATTTGGCTAAGGAGAAACAATACATATAAAGTTTATTCCAACCACCCTTTCCATTAGGTCAGCAAGTCTCTAGTCACAAATTCACATTCCTTCAGAGCACAGACAAGTAACGATGAGTGAGGCGGGGCAGGGAGGGCATGAGTATTTGGAATTAATATTTGCATTTCTAACGAAAAAGGAGAGGAAATATATACTTTTGTTTTGGTATGAATGTACTTGCCAAACACATACACACAACTATCTAGCTTTATTGATTGGCCCCGATATGTGGCAAGTCTCAGTTCTTCCATTCATTAGCTATTTGACAGAGGAACTTCCTTAAGCTATGTTTTAGTTTCCTCATCTGGAAAACAGGAATTTATAACAGTTCCTATTTCATGGAATTACTATGATGAATAAATGAGTTGATATATTTAAAGTGCTTCAAACAGTATCTGGCACATAGTGAGGGCTAGCTGAGTATTCATTATTATGCATGCTTGTTCTGTGTGCCTTCTCAGTTTTTCTGTCTTTATATACACTCATTGCACATACACATGCATACCACAAACTTACTCATGAATAAAAATATTACTAAAAATGGATTTAGAGGATAATAGAGAAGCTCTGAAGACCAAGCAATTTACACTTGTCCCTCAAGAACCACTAAGCTCATTCACCCTTTTCTCTTTTCTCCCAGGAGGCTATCCTTTACAGATGACACAAACAGGCTCACATGCCTTCTGGCTTCCAGCCAGATTTGCCTATGGGGAGTCACCCACCGGACATTAGAAAGAAGAAGGAGAATGAGGTAAAAGCATTTATTTTCCTGCTTCCCCCCATTGGAATGTTGCTGGCTGGCTGGGCTCCTCAGCTGGGTTCCATAGCTCCTTTATGACTCTGTCAAGCAGGGCTCCTCTCTCCCTTGTCCCTTTATGCCGAGGAGGTGACAGCTTCTACTCCTGCCAGGCCGGGCAGGTTTAATCATCCCTTATAGTCCATACTCACTGGTTTGTCAATAACCTTCTTTAATAAGCCCGTTTGACTGTACCATCTCTTTCTTTGCCTAGACCTTGACTAACACAAGTTCTTATTTAAAATGGTTTAATACTTTCTCTCTTCTTTCCCTAAACCCTGATAAAATGATAGAAAACCTAGTAAAATGATAACAAATCTAAAAAATGTCTGGCTATCCGCTGGGATATCCAGTGGGATAGCAACAGAAAATATAATGAGTAAATTCCACATTGGCAGTGAAAAACAGCTGAACTGAGGACCATATGCAGGTGACCTCCAAAACAACTGATCCCCCCTCCCCCCACCAATAAAAACCTAGAATAATCTATACTCAGAGCAGAAGCTGGCTGAAGTAGTGGCTAGTAGAACTGGCCTGAAGTTACTAATAGGGTAAAACATTTGAAGCAGTTTTATCCTTGAGAGGGATTCTCCCCAAACAAGCTATGAATATAGTTCTCTGAAGAGGGTGTTCTGTCCTAAAAGACACCCACAATGCCTTTTGATAGGCTGGAGAAATGGGATCACTCCCTGGGTTATAGGTGGAATAAAGAGACGTCTGCCTGGAATGGCTCTGACGAAGTTGTGCCTGTGGGCTGAAACGTAGAATATGCTGCCTTTGAAAATAGCAAGTTAACAGGAAAATTATAACATTCCTGTTCCTAGTTATCAGAAACCCTAAATTCATATATTACAGAGCCAAAAAGAGAAGAAATGTTTACAATATCTGAACATTACTCAGATAAATATAAAATGATCCAGTAATTTGGTTTACTTGAATCTATACAAATGGATTTTCTTTATTTTAGCATTTATGCGAACATCCATGTGCACGTGAAAACAAAATACTGGAAAAAATTACTTTCTAGATTCACTAAAGCTTTTTAATACTCTCAGAAGTCAAAAATGGTTTTCTTAACATAGATGTACAGGGCTCAAAGTAAGACTAACCAGGTGTGTGTGTGTGTGTGCGTGCGCGCAGGCGGGCAGGTGTGCTTGCACACAGACACATGTGCTCCTCAGTGGAAGTCTACACTGGCTAAAAAGCAATGAAACGGTGTCTACATGGTATGCTCCTTCCCTTCTTCATTAGTAACCTCCTTTTTGTTGTACTTTTTTCTTCAAAGAATGTACACAAAGTAAATGTTCAGTTTTATAGTTGCTTACATTCTAAGGACATGAAGGGAGGAAAAATAACATGTTCCTTTCATTTTCTTACATAGTGAATGTATGGGATATTTAATGGTAGTAAAAATAATTTCATTTCCTATAATAACAACGGCAACTTACCACCACCACCAACACAACAAAAAAGACCACAGGACACTTGGTCATTTTAAAATAACTTACTGTTTATTTCGTGGTTTCACTATCCATTCGTTATAAATAACCAAAACCTTCCGAACATTTAAACGTGTTCTAAACATGGCCTCAAGTGGCAGAATTTATTATGAAATCCTTTTAAGGTGTACTTAGCATTATGGTTTCCTAACTTCTTCCCCAACCAAAGCAAGACAAATCAAAGCAAAACAAAAACAATGAGCGTAAAAGGAAAAGAAAGAAGAATCAAAAGTGGTTAAGGGAGGGGCGCCTGGGTGGCTCAGCCGTTGGGCGTCTGCCTTCGGCTCAGGTCATGGTCCCGGGGTCCTGAGATCGAGCCCCGCATCGGGCTCCCTGCTCCGCAGGAGGCCTGCTTCTTCCTCTCCCACTCCCCCTGCTTGTGTTCCCTCTCTCGCTGTGTCTCTCTCTCTCAAATAAACGAATAAAATCTTTAGAAAGAAAAGAAAAAAAAAAAGTGGTTAAGGGAAGTAAATAAACTAGACAAAGGGCTTTTGTGTCTGAGCTATGTGGTCCATATAAGTCACACAAATGTATTTTGGAAAATGCAGGCTATGTATACATTCAAGAGAAATTTCTAAAATAGTGCAGTTTGGGGGATATTTACTTCATTGGCTAACAGAAGCTTGTTCTCATCTGAATCCCAAGCGACTCTCAGGGCATCAACAATAATATTCCTCAGTCCTTCTCCAGACATGAACATGACCATATTATTTATCTATCCTTCATGGAGACAACTCCACTAGATCTTAAAAGGGCTTCTGGTATCAGGTTTCCTGAATCTGTCTTTAGAATATCTAACTCATTAAGGACTTTTAAAAGACAGTCTCCTCGGCACAAGCTTCAGAGAAAATTTAGATTTATTGGGTTCCAAGTATTCACTGATGCTTTTAAGACCAGAATAGAGTATTTGAATTTATTTTAACATCCTAGATTATGAAGTTAATTAACTTTCTGGGTTAAGTGGAGAAAATAATTTCAAAAATAATGTGAATACTTAATTTCATTTAACTTCATCTACATTAAGAAACATCTCTATTTTTTGAAAAAATTTTGCATTCTGGTAAAATATACACAACTTAACATTTTAACTATATTTATGTGTATAGTTCACTGGTGTTCAGCATTTTCACATTGTTGTACAACTATTACCACCATCCATCTCCAGAACTTTTCATCTTCCCAAACTGAACACTCTATCCATAAGACAAATCCTCATTCCCCAAGCCCTGTAGTCTCCGGTAACTACCAGGCTATTTTATGTTTCTATGAATCTGACTACTCTAAATACCTCATATAAGTGGAATAATACAGTGTTTGTCTTTTGTATCTAATTTATTTCACTTAGAAATAATATCTTCAAGGTTCATCCGTATGGTAGCATAAGGTAGAATTTCATTGCTTTTTAAGGCTGAATAATATTCCATTGCTTGTATATACTACATTTTTTAATCCATTCTTTCATCAATAGACTGAATTGTTTCTACTTTTTGGCTATTGTGAATTATGCAATTATGAACATTGGTGCAAATATCTGTTTGAGTCCTTCCTTTTATTACCTTTGCATATATGTATACTTAGAAGTGGAATTGCCTGGATCATTTAGTAATTCTATGTTTAATCTTCTGAAGAACTGCGATAATGTTTTCCACAAAGTGTACTTTTTTTTTTATAATAGCCATCTAAACGGGTATGAAGTGATTTCATTGTGGTTTTGATTTGCATTTCCCAAATCACTGGGTATGCTAAACATCACAAAAGAAAATAAAGTTTGTTTTTAATTCCAATCAACACTAGAACCACAGAGTTGGAATTCCTTTCTAATGTCCTTTGGGTTGATCCAGTATTTTTATATGTTTAAGGAAAACTTAAAAATCACCACATGTTAAATTTTTAATTAAATTTTATAGATAAAAGAGCATCACAACGACTCTTTTGATAAAAACAATGGAAAAATATTTTCTACACTCCATAAATTGCTAATTTACTATCTCATTTCTAGATTGTGTAAGTAGGAGATTCTCATTATGTAAAAAAAATTCTAAAATATGAAGAAAATGTAAAGATCAAAAGAAACATATAAGTTATCAAACAAGTTAACTACGGTATTGACTAAAGCAATGGTTGGACTGAGTATTAAGAAAGTATAAATTTTTTTAATTTAAATTTTTAAAAAACTTCTTTAAGACACAATAGCAATTTAGAGACTATGAAATGAGTTAGTGTTCTCATTTTAGAGATCTTTATTAATCTTATAGATAAATAATGGGGAACATTGTTGAAAGGAACATGAAGAGGGATGTTCAAGGCCAAGAATATGGTCTATTTGGAAAACAGATGGCTTGTAAAAAACAAGCTTTATGAACGAGGATTTGCGGGAATTTTCCTGGTTGGATTTAAGGTTTTCCCCCCCCTCTCTGAGTATTTCCATTTGATCAGAGAAAGCTTTGTGGTGATATTTCTGAAGCTAGTGATTCTGATGCTGCCAGCCAAGGAGTTTCAACGGTTTACTCTGAAAAGTAGTTTCATACTTCCTTCCAAGACCGTAAATTACCCAAACAAAAGTAACATGTGTAGTTTGCTGGAGGCCATATAAAGAAAGAGAGAAATGTGTTTGTGCAGCAACAAAAGACTGTGGCTTTATTGGCAACACCATCAAAGCTAATCCATTTGCTTGCCAAGGCAGTGTGAATCCATTGCAAGATGTGTCAAATCTGTTAGAGAAATGATTTTCCTGGAGCACCCACTTGCGGTTCGTAGCTCTTTCTTCAAGCCCCCTGATTGAGAGGGAAGATTTTCTATGATAGTACAGAGCTGCTTTCCTCTTTTGTTTTCCACCTTTCAGAAATTACATATGTAAGTAACAATTTTGATTCTCATTGGTCAGCAGTTTTTCTGTCACATCCTTGAAAAGATTTACTCTGGAAGCCCCCTCCTGTCTGCTTAACAATCACTTCTGATCTTAATGAGTTGGGATCACTTAAGATGTGACTCCAAGAATTATTTTGAACCATTTTAATCTACTGACTGGAAGTTTTCATTGACCATTATAAGACATTTTTGAGAATTAACAGGTATATTCCAAGTTAGAGAAATTTCACCCCTGTCATATGACATAATATACTGAACTTACAAATATGGGGCAATACAAATCCACAAAATCTTCCTTAGCTTCCATCCAAACATTTTGCTCTATATCTTAAATTTTCTTAAATTCCATTTAAAGACAATGAGGGATTTAAGCTGCAGTTCTTTTGCCTGTGAAGATAAACATTTATACTTGCAAATCACTGAACATCTTGTTATCTGGTTGAGCCCCTTAGCCAGCTAGCAAAAGAAAAAGAAAAAAAAAATCACAGAACCCTGATTCACATTATAAATCTCTTAACTTTAAAGCCTAATACAGTGGTTTAGACACTGTAAATAATTCTGTGCTGTAATTTATGTAATGTAATTCAGTATCTTCTAACTTTTTAAAAAAATGTTATTTACTTTATCTTAAGTAATGTAGAAATGGTGTTAAATGGGTTCACAAAACTAATACACTCTCACGTTTAGGAATTAACAATAGGTTTCAGTTTACATATAATTTCTTTATTATAGATGATATGAAAATTTTTTATGATATTGGTGTGTTTATAATTTGCTATCAGGTAATAACTTACCACACTGGCTAGCATAGGGCAGCACTGGCTTATATGTCACATCTAATTTATAAAATCTAGACAGAATATGAAACTTTTTGCTATGATGCTTGATGCTACTGGATTGTATCACTGGATGATGACATGTGAAAACACGTGTAGAAATTACTCTTAAAGGCATAAAGACAGACCCAGAACAACTGGGCCAAAAAGGAAGTCAGAGGGTCATTTGGTCATTTTCGCCTCCTTTCCCTTCTAAGCCTTCGGAGCTAGGACAGCAGGAGATAGGAAGTGCAGGGAAATGTTAGTCTTACTTATATTTATTTTGTCCTTTGAAAAATACACATTCATAATACTTTAAAAATACATAATATAGTATTAATATCTATAATCTGCTTATAAAAATATACTTATCTTGCAAAAGTACTGTATAAAATATTTGGAGACTGCTTCTTTAAGCAATACTGAAATCAAATAGTCCTGGCAAAAGGCTGAGGAGAGCGGATTAAAGATGTGTTTTATAGTCCATGTACCATATTTCACTGCTTTTATAATATTCTCTTCATAGTCTCAATTATTTGTGTTTTTAAAAGTCATTCAGCTTTATGAGAATGTAGACAAGCTCAGCTCTGAGAGGAAGCAACTTTAGACAAAGACTGAGAGACAGAGGGGGGGAGAGTGAGGGAGGGAGAGAGGGAGAATGTGTATGTGTTTAGGAAGAAAATATTCACCAGATTAGATAATACTCTATCTGGAATATTTTGTTGCTATATCTAATGTCTGAGATTTTCATATTTAAGCATGATCAGAGAAACAACAGACATTTTTTCATCTACGTAAAGTTTGTGAAAGTTAAAGATATATCTGTGATTCTAGATCATCTCATTACATACAAAAAATATACCCAAATTCATTTTCTATTGAAGTTTGCTTTGATAATAAGCAATATCAATTTGTTCTTGTCATCCAAATTCAGTACAACATATTACTATTGTTTTATTTTAAGTGCTCTGACTCAGTAACTCACCATGCTTTTTTCGCTGTCTAGGAATTATTCCCAATGCACTTACTGGAGCAACATATTGGTTTTTATTCTATACAGTAGATTGGCTAATTAATACTGTAATAATGCTAACTGCAGTAAAAACAACAGCAACATATTAATAATGTGTCAGATACTTTATCACATTTAATCCTTACAAGAACACTGTAAGGTGAGTAGTATTAATCTTATTTTATATAAAGGAAACAAGTTCAGAGAATTAAATAACTTTCTCACATTGCTGGTAATGTCAAAATCAGATGTGAACCCAAACCCATGGCTTCAAAGTCCATCACAGAGAAAACCCTTTTCTATAGCTGTAGTTTCAGGCCTTGGCATTAGCCATATGTTTTATATATACATCTACTATTGGTGATAAAGTTGAGGATATAAGATCATTGTTCCTGGAAAAACGGTTTCAGTCGTACATTCAAGGTGGTGATTTAGTGTATCATCTACTTATTTCAAAAGCCAGGTTTTGTGGTTTAAATGGGACCACCACTTTAAGGTGAAGTAAAATTAATTCAAATAACATGCTCTACAACAACAACGTATTATTATTATTAATTGATTGCAGTAACATTTACAGATTTCTCTCCTTTTGGAAAATGCTGCTTTCACTCTCAGATGTGATTTCCTAGTGCTGCAGATAAAACTTTTGAAAGGTGAAGTTTAAATTTTGAAAAGAAAAGACTTTTCAAACTAGATTTTAAGGAATCAGTCTTTGATAGCAAATGCAACTATTTAACAATTTCTTGTAAACCTACTCTAAGTGCTACAGTAACGGTTTTGGGTTCAGGGATAAATGACACTTTCCTCTTCAAAGATAGGTATGTGTATAATTAATTATAATAACACATGATAAGGGCTAGAGCAATTGAGGTGTTCACCAGATGCCAGGGGTACACTAGAAAAGAAGCAATGAAGAATTCTGGGGGAAATGAAAGAGAGAGAGGCAGATGAACCTGTTGGAAAGAATTTTACTAAGTAGTAAAGACAAGAAGGAAGAACATTTATTACCCCATTTTTTAGTGATTTAGTTCTAATATAATATGATTAAATGATTATAGAATAAGCGTATTTACTATTTTGGCCACTGAAGAGGATACTGGGAATATGGCTCCCTGGATATTTCTTACCTCTTTTTACTGCATAGCTTCAATCAACCTGTGTCTCCTGAAGCAAGAGGTTTCTGGGATTGTGGACAAATGAATATGAGTCAGACAAAGGAGACTTAGTAGGGAGAAGCAGTAAATGACTTTCTCTCCAATGGGTCAGGCAATAAACTGGAAACTAGAATCAGAA
Organism: Zalophus californianus; assembly: GCF_009762305.2. Taxonomy (NCBI): domain Eukaryota; kingdom Metazoa; phylum Chordata; class Mammalia; order Carnivora; family Otariidae; genus Zalophus; species Zalophus californianus. Next base: position 83,326,787 of record NC_045599.1, on the reverse strand, counting down.
AGCTTCAAGTCGAAACTGGCATATAAAAAATTCTGAGAAGAGATTATCCTCAGAATCCAGACTTACAAAATTAGGTAACAGACCCGTGGGAGCTGGCCTGTTCTTGCGGACTGAGAATAATCTGAGGACTTGCTGAGTGGTAAGGCTATTATCGCCCTATTCCTGAGACAAGGAATATGTGCGGAGCCTGGATATCAAGGGAATTTCATTACAATACCTTGGGGAATGGCAACCTGTCTCTGCTGCTCCCTCCTTGCCCATGGTGGAAGAGAATGTTTTACCTTCCATCTCTTTTGGGACTGCTATGACTTAGGATACTGAAGAGCCAGACCTGAGCCACAGTGAGCTGAAAAAATCTGCCTGGAAATCACACAGAAGACAGGCAAAAGTGGTACCCAGTGAAAAGGGCTTGTATAACAAAAATTAAGAATACTTATATGTATTTATGTACACTGCAAAAAAGACTTTCTGGGAAAAAAAAGTCCTCATTTTCAAACCAAAATGAAAGTTAATACATGAACTGAAGATGAGTTTTGTCACTGCTAAGACCTGAGTTAGTCCCCTGGAAGACCAGTGGAAGTAACAGCTTAAAGCATAAAGCAGAAATATAAAAAGATTAAAATCATAAGAAAACCAAATAGTAAATCTGGAGGATATAATAAATATTTAACATTTACTATTAGGAATTCCAGAAGGAATCAAGCAATAGATGAAGGATATACAATAATAAATAACATAAAAGATTTCTTAAGGACAGGGGATTGCATACTGAAAGGGTACAGTGGTTCTAGACAAATTTAATGAGATAAAACATATACCTAGACATATCCTGATATATTTTCCAAAAAAAATCCAACAATAAAGAAGAAGAATTTATAAGTTGTTCCAAATAAAGAATATATTATCTGAAAAAAAAAAGAGCTAAACAAAACATACCTCTCACAGGCATCACTAGAAACTAGAAAAACAACTATATAATGTCTATGAAACTGACAGTACTGTAACCCCAAAATCTTATACCTAGCCAAAATAGCACTTCCTTTTTAGAGTTAAAAGGCAGATATTTGTATTTACACAAGAATGAAAGTATTCTATAGGTTTCATCTTATTGGCATTTGGAAGAAGTGTCTGCACGAAAAAAAGAGAATGTCTTGGCAGGAAAAGTAATTCATATCTCCTTTTTTTTTTAAAAAAAAGATTTTATTTATTTATTTGACAGAGAGAGAGACAGCAAGAGAGGGAACACAAGCAGGGGGAGTGGGAGAGGAAGAAGCAGGCTTCCTGCCGAGCAGGGAGCCCGAAGTGGGGCTCCATCCCAGGACCATGGGATCATGACCTGAGCCGAAGGCAGACATTTAACTACTGAGCCACCCAAGCACCCCTCATATCTCCTTTCTAATAATAGTAGAGAAATATATTTTTTAACAGAAGTACCAGTAAAAAAAAAAAAAATGTAACAAAGTATTGAGAAGGCACAACTTCCCAATTAAGGAAAAAAGAGAATCAAAGTTAATTGTATCAAGAGAAAAGAACATAAACATGTACAGTGACCCTTGAACAATGCCAGGGTTAAGGATGCCGAACCCCCTCCTTCGTGCTTGAAAATCCATGTGTAACTTTTGTCTTCCCAAAAACTTAACTACTAACAGTCTAATGTTGTCTGGAAGCCTTACTGATAACATAGTCAATTAACACATGTTTTATATGTTACATATATCATGTACTATATTTTTTAATAAAGCCAAAAAAATGTTATTAAGAAAATCATAAGGAAAAGAAAATACATTTACAGTATTGTACTGTATTTATAAAAAAAAATCTGTGTGTAAGTGGACCTCTATGGTTTAATAGGCAACTGTTATAAAATAGAAAGTATAAAATCAAATGCATTCCTCATTTCATCAAATGTGTGTAAGCTAAATGCTTTGTTAAAAACAGTGACTCTAATATTAGGTTCAAAAGCAAGGCCCTGAAAACCACCTAAAATACTAAAAGAAAAGTACAAAATAAAAATATGGGTTAAAAAATCATGTTAATTGTATACAAAAGAATACAGAAGTGACATATTAACAGATGAAGTGGCATTCAATGGGCTAAAATTTATATAGACTAAGAATGGATATAATGTAATAAAATATCCCTTTCAAAACTGAATGGATATAGTAGACAAAAATATGAAATGATATAGAGAATTTGAATATTATTATCAATATACTTATTTTAATAGTAACTTACATTCTTCAAAAGAAAACATAAATCTCTTTTGTCCATGGAATATTTAAAAAGCTGATGAGATACTTGACCATTAAGAAAAACTCAGGAATAAAAACAAATTAGATCACATCCAACTAAAGATCACATCCTTTAACAAAAATAACTTAAGCAATAAATGCAAGAAGTCAATTTAACTACCTAAAAATTTAAAAACATACTTTTCAATTATTCTTATATCAAAGAGGAGATAAAAATTGACATTACCAATTCAAGAAAGCAGGGGATATAGAACCTCAAATTACTGCCTCACATCACTAAAATGAGAAAGAAATGTATCCCCTTCACCACATTCCATATTAAACATGACAAGAATATCAACAATAGTAAAATAACAAATACTTATCTTAAGAAATTTACAAAAGAAGAGAAAAATAAAAAGGAAGTAAAAAAAGAATTAGAAAAAGAGATGAATCTGAAATTGCTAAAGTATAAAAACCTACTAGTAGCCACAAAATTCATTTAAAAAGCTGATTTTATGAAATGAGCAATTAAAAAAAAAAAAAAAAAAAAAGAAATGAGCAATTAAAGAAATCAAAGTGTTTCAATTATGAAACTGATAAAGAAAAAAAGGAAAAATATCAAAATTAGCTGTGGGGAAGAAGCTGAATGACAGAAACAATGAAAAGAATTGTAGAAGAAACTGCAATTATTTGGCTGAATCTTTGAAAAGTTGGAACAAACTACTTTTTATAAAAGTATAAAGTAACAAAATCAAATAAAAAGGAATACTCAGTCCATTTACCATTGAACAATTTGAATAGGTGATCATACAGCTATCTTTAAAAATCTCACCAAGACCAGATGGATTCATAGATGAATTCCATCTAGCTTCTTAACAGTTTAACTTTCTCATTCTATTAACTGTTTCATGCATGGGGAAAATGAAAAAATTTTAGTAATTTTTTAGAGCTGGTGCCAATTTAATCAAGATTATATAGAACAAATATAGAGTCTAATCCCTCTTAAAAACAGATACAAATATGTCAAATTAGATACTGGCAAAGAAAATTCAACAATATGGAAAACAAGTAATGTTTTAAACATCTTAGTAGATGTTTAAACATCTATGTTTAAACATAGACTTAAACATCTAAGTAGATGAGACAAAGCTTATTCCAGCAATGCAAGAGTGATTAACTATTGGAAATCTAATAGCATAATCCATTACATACACAAATTTAAAAAATAACATAATTATAGAAATAGAAGATAGAAATAGCGTGCTTAAACTTGGCATCCAGCTTCTGAAAATCACTAGGTCAAATGGCAATTAAAGAAACCTAATTAAAGATAATAAAGATCATTTAATAAAAATGAAAATCGATATTTTTCTAAGTGGCAAAACTATTACAATTAAAATCAAGAATGAGACAAAGATATCTGCCATTACTATTATTATTCATCAGTCTTGGAAGCTCTAGATAAAACATTAGGACAATAAAATTAAATGATTGGTATAAGTATTAAAAAGGTAGATGTAAATCTTATTATATCCAAAGACTCTGATTTAGAAAAATCCACTAGAATTAAAAAGAGTATGTGATAAATTGGATAAAGGCAAAATACAAAATTATGAACTTTTTATATATTAACAATAAGCTCCTGGAAATGGGTATAACAAAAATATCTCATTAACAGTACTATGAAAAAAAAATCATAAAACTGTTAGTAATTAGGTTAATTAGAAAGAAACAAGATCTATATAAAGAAAATAATGAAATCTAATTGAAGGACATATACAGAACATAAAGAATATGTCTACAAAGGGAAGGTTATTCAGTTAGATTTAGAAAACTTACTATAAAAAATAAATTGCACTAATTAAAATCTCAACATATTTTTTCAACTCAATAAATTATATTGAAGTTTACATGAAAGAAGAAATGTCTTAAAATAATCAAGAAAATAAGGAAAGAATATAATAATAATAAATAATAATAATAATAAAGGAAACTTGTTCTCTAAAAGAACAAGTCATAGCACAGAACACCTCAACTCCAAACAATACGGTATTGGTATAGGTATGTATGAGATAGAAGAGAATAGTAAATCCAGGAAAGGATCCTAATGTATATGAAAAGTTAATACAGAACATGATGGCATTTAAATTCAGAATGAAAAGAGTAGTTCTTGTTCAATTAGCCAGTTATCTGGAATATAATATATCAGTATTGCCAATTTACAGCTGGGGTAAAAACTGAAATGTAAAGAGTAAAACAATAAAAACCAGACAAAAAATCTAGGGAAATTATTTTAGTCTTGGAAATAGAGCAAAAAGGAAAGAAAATCTTTTAACCTAAATAAGAAAACAATGAATTATAAAATTAAAGATAGCTACTGTAGACTACATAAAATTACATAGAGATACAATATACAAGCAACAGATAAACAATATGTTTGGAAAAATATTTGAATGTGGAAGATAAGTGCTGAATATTACTGCATTGATGCATCTCTTGAAAATTTATTAGAAAATTGTACTTGTAAACTACAAGAAGGAATGAATATGAAACAGCAATTTTCAGGACACCAAACCAGCCTAGAATTGTATGAAAAGCTGTAAACTCACTAATATTTAGCAAAATTTGATAATGGAAGAAGGCTTCGTTACTTACTACTTGATAAAGAAAAATAAAGACCAGTGATAGGAATAAAGGCTTACTGATAGAAATGTAGAATGTTTTAGCCATTTTGTACAGAAGTGTGGAAACACTACTCAAATCCATCCATCATTCATCATCTATCATCTATCTACTCCCCCCCCACCTCTCTCTCTAATTTTAACAATACCACTCTTGTGAACCTGTGCCATTGAAAGAAAGACACCCATATGTATGAATGTACCCAGAAGGAAATGAATTTATCTTTGAATTCATTTTCACAACAAAACATTAGAAACATACTAAGTCATGGTGGAATAAATTATGATACATCGAGGCCCTAAACTGTTACAGAGCCACAACAAAGGATGACAAAGAAACACAAGGGTTGATTTAAAATGATTTCATGAGGTGTTTTTCAGAGGAGAAAGCAAGATGGAGAGAAGTATGTATAACATATGCCATTTAAAAAACAAACAAAAAAACCCATGACCAATATATCTGCATATTCATTTATGATTATATGCTATGAGAACAGTATAAAAGAATGCATATGAAGTAGTTAATATCCTATACCTTACAGGTAAGAGAAGCTAAGAAGAAATAAGGGGGGGGATGGAGCAAAAATACTGAACTAATAAAGTCCTAATATATAATCCAATTTATGTATTAATGTGAAACCACATGTATTTATGTACCCAGAATTTTCAAGAAAATTAATAAAAACAAAGGAAAAGTTGTGATAGATATCTATATTATTATGTATCATAAAAGAGGAGACAATATATTTTGAGCACCTTAATTTCATCATAGAGGTTCTATGTCACATGTATCTTGTTATTTATTTTTCACTGTGTTAGCATAAATACCTTTAAATATGTTAAATACCTTTAAAAATACTTCCATGGATATTTGAAGGAAATTAACATGTAGCGAAGCCTTGCTAAAACTCCATCTTTGGAATTTATACTCTAGGAATAGACTTCAAGAAGGCTTGAAGCCCAGACTCATTAAAAATGGGAGATAGTAAGTTGAAGAACATTTCCTTGGATTCTTTTATTCAGTAAATGATCAGAAATGCACCGTGGTTGTTATGGGTCACTTGCATTTGGTGAGCAGGCAGACACATCAGCTGGGACTCTACAGGAGGTGAAAGGCATCAGGAGGTTACTAGGCCCCTTGAGAATGGAAGGAAACAAGTTTCAGAAGAGCCTAATGGAATTTCAACCTGAAATTGTCACTGGTAGATGGCTCCCAAAGGACACAGAAGTTTGTCCCTCCAATTTGAAATATGCTCCTTGTCCCCCAGCTCCGACTGTATGAAAATCCAGTATTATTTCCTTACCTACGTCAATGGGACTTGTATTCTTGCCTGTGTCTGTTTGTATCTTACCCTTGTGTCACCATTGCACACATTAGAAAACTGCCTTCATTCACTTGTTCAACAAATTATCTGTGGAATGCCTCCCACAGGCTGGGCCCTGTGCTAGGTACACTATTTGTAAACTTGTAACAGGACAGCTTTTTTGTTACTTGAGTACATCTGCTCTCTGGAAAAACTTCAAGACATCCTTGCCTGCCTCTGTAATACTAATGGCTTCCTATAAAGTATTCCTACAATGGATGTGCTAGAGAAAGTGCTACTTATTGTAGTGTGGTGGAGTGCCTTACACTGCATTCTGTACCACAATAAATACTATAGAAAGGTTCGAGTGCATTTGATGATATCTGGCCAGCTTACCCATAATAACTCTGACTTCATTGTGGAAGAAGGGCCTTCTATGCAAGGCATAAAATCCAATTGATTTTTATGAAATAAGATGCTATGAAGAAGAAATGCATTAAGTGTACCGTATCACAATAATTCCACTTTGTAAGCTAAATGGCTTTTGGAACATTGTTGAAAATGCTGTCACTATTCTGAGCATACATAAAAGAGCAAGATAAGGCCAATAATTTAAAAGTCAACGCTATTCCTATTCAAAGATTTCTTTCCTCAATTAATAAAGCATTTTCTCCTCTGTGTCAGTTAAAAATAAAATCCAAAATAGCTTTATATGATATGATCAGATGCAGGGCGATATGTAAGTTATGTTGATTCTACAAAGTTTCTTTATTGAATTCTGAGGTTGCTGCTACCTTTAACTTCCATGTAAGGTATCTTATACAATCTATTATGTATATTTTAAATGATAATTTCTGCATGGGTTGCATTTATCAAATTGTTTTAAACTTAGTTTATTTCAGAAAACCTGATTAGATAAATTTTGTAAACATTTCTAAGATAATAGTATATGAATGTACACAGAAAAAGCAAGTGATCTAATTTCTGGAACAGAAATCCTCTGTAGCTTTTTAAATCGGACAATAATTTGCAGGGAGTTTGGTTAGGTGGATTAAAGTCTGCAATAATGGTTCTTCATCTTTGTTTCTGCCCAACACACCTGAAGAATATGGTACACGTCTAACAATAATGGGGACATGGTGACAGTGGAGCTGTGAGTGGGGGACTAGAGAAGACTGAACACTAACCAAACCAACCAATCAACTGTCTGACATGAAGAGTTGATACTGACAAATGCTCTTCTGAAGGCTGTATTTGAGAGTCACTGCCAAGTATTTGAAACTATGTAGAAGATTCTTGGATTTAGCAATTTTAATTTCTGGTGACCCTAAGTGAATTCATAGACCAGTTTTGTAACTGGCATCTAGGTACTCAGTGAATATATGATTAAATGAAAAAAAGAATGAGAGAGATGCTTTTTAATATCCCTTATTTCGGATTATGGCAAGGCAGTATATATTGCTTTGTCATTTAGCATACCCATGTAAAATGGAACTTCTTACAGGGTTTTAGAAAAGCTATCTGGTAATATCTAGTATAATAAACATATACACATATTTTTGGCTTTATAATCTACTTCTGAAAATCTAATTAAAGTAAGACCCTTATATATCTAAAACAGAGAGGTTCACGGATAATCATTTAGCGCTCTTTGGAAAAAAAGAAACACACTAAGTGACCATCATTTGGAAATAAAATGTTGTACTTCTACACTATGGAGTATTATTCAGCTATTAAAAAGGATAAATTATATTTAAACCAATTTACATGAAGAGGTTTCCTTAAGGACAAAAAGCAATGACACAGGAAATATCGATTTAATTTTTGTGAAATAAACAGTTGCAAAATTTCCACATCTCACGCAAATGATTACATAATGAGAAAAATATGGAAAAGATAAACAAGTTCCTAATATGAACTACCTAGGACTAACAGTGAGGGGCAGTTATGTAGATGCAGGCAGGAGGTTAACAAAAGTAAAAACATTCAAACAAAACCACCACAGGCATGCTATGATTCTATTTATGTAAAATTCCTCTTCTCTTTCTTTCTTTCTCCCTTTCTTTCTTTCTCTCTCTCTGTTTCTTTCTTGTCTATCATAAAGTTATGCAAGAAAGTTGGGTCACCAGAATGTTAATGATGATTATCACAGAGTGGTACAAATTGCAGCATGTGTTTTACTTGCTTTCATTTTTATGTATCGTTTGACCTTTTTACACTGTGGATTTCTTAAAGTTCCTAGGAAAAAATATTAAAACTGTATTCATTCTGAAAATTAAATGCTTAGGGTGAATTCCTTCCTGGCTCTCAAGGATAATAAATATCTCCAAACTACTGCAAACACTGAAGAACTAAACCAATTAATCAATCTATTAACTAACCAATTAAAAAAATAGGTATATATTCCTGTAAGACATTTGTCTTTTGAAAACGTGTCTTTCCCTTCTAGGGTTGGTCTATTTTTTTCTTTGAAGGTCAAATTTTTTAAATGTTAAAGAGGTAGAAATAATGAAATAATAGCAGCTTAAGCTGTTTCCTAAAAGCTGTTCTCAACACAGAAAAAAGTTTCCAGCGGACTGTTCTCATGTAACTCCCTTTCCCTAGATTTGAAGCTGAGGGAAGAAATTTGCTTTTCCCCTTAAAAATCTCTCCAGGAAATTCCCTTTAAGCCAACCTAAAAAGTATATTCCCAATCTTGTTCAACCTCTGCTCACTGGTGAATGTTCAGTTTTCTTCTAGTCTGGAAAAATTTTTCTCTTCAGATTTGCTAAAATGTAGAATAAATGAACATCTCAGCCATGATGACAAGTTGTTTGAAGGCTCTGACTCAGGCCTACCACCCAATCCATACCCCTTCCAGGAATATGAAAGTGGCACCACAGTCTAGCAGAATTCCCTGGTTCCTGAAATCAGGTGGGATGAATTTCAAACCCGGTGGGACCTCTCATGAGCTGTGAAACTTGGTAACTTATTTACTGTCTGGAGTCTATTGCTTCATCTCCTACTCTGAGAGATGCAGAAAAGCCTCAATGAACTGTATCTTATAAGCACTCAGCCCAGTACCTGGTACTTCATAACCAAACAATAAATACTGGTACTCTTTTTATATGTTTGTCTATTCTCAGAATGTGTTGGTATCACAGAAAATTATTGCTTCTAAGGGTATGTATATGAGCATTATTTATATCGGAAGGGCTATACTTGTTTTTCAGCTATTTAAAGAAATGCCATGCATCATAATATATTAATACACTATTCTACTCTCCATGAAGTGGGGGAAGCAGAGTTGATTCAGGAAGATGAAATGCTTATATTTAAATGCATCCTCTATCTCTATGTCATGTGATTTTAGCTGGATCTTGCCCTTCCTTTTTACATATATGAATTTGAAGAAGGAAAATAGAAACAATATATTTTTTTAAACCAAAGATCCAGTGAAAATTATCCTGATGCTGTTGAGCACTGAATCATTAATCATCACTTGCACAGCCGAGAAAATGCTTCAGTTCTTGCCAAATGCACTGTTTACTGAAAAGAGGCCAGCATTTACCACTGAAAAGATAACATACTTGGGGAAATAAAATGAAACACAGAAGTAATCTTGTTTATATTAAATGTTTCTGGAAGCCACTTAATTTGTGATTTGAACCTGAGAACTCCTAAATTAAGGCCGTGTACATGAGGAATTGTCTTCCCTACCAAACTGCCCTTGTTCCACAGTTGGACCTTTTTCTGCAGAAACAACCACTAAAATACATCAGCTTAAGGTGGTTCTCACATTTCTTGAAAAGCATTGGTAGAAAATGAAATTATTTCTTAAGAAGAAATGTCTTAATTAAAATACTTATAATGACATACTTTTTCTTTAAAATAATACCTATTTATTAAGATGAAAGTAAAGCAAAAGAAGAGAAACAAAATCAATGACAATTTTACTGCTCAAACAGTTAATAATGTGGTGCATTTTCTTCTATTCTTATTTCTTTACAAGGTTAAATTTTTTTTGTCTACGGAGCTGTAATCCTGGTTGTTGTATGTGCACGCTGTGTTTGTAACCTGCTTAAAATTTTTGTATTGAGTAGTTAATTAAAAAAGACATAGCATTAACTTGGTGACTTTATATTTCCTCTACCCTTTGTGATCCAATGTTCTGTTTTCTGTTAGGTTTCAAAAATAATGTCTGAGTTTAAAAAATCATTTAGTCAGATGGGAAAATAATTTACTCATACTATATAAACTAATTTGACCTTTTCTCTGTAAATTTGACAACCTCTCGTGCAGTTCCTGAATTGGATGTTGAATTTGATTAATAACCATATTCAGGATCCAATATTTTATATAGGAAATTTCCCATCACCCTTTTAAAGAAGATTAAAGAACTACTGTGTTAAATCTGTTTATTCTGTGGCAACGTGAAAGGCTACGGGGTAAAAAGTCTAGGTTAATTCTCTTATGTTCCTCTTCAGTTATGGTTTCTTTTCATTAACCATCCTGTAATGAAACATTTGGTCACTGTCACCGGTAGGCATTAATTGCCAGGAAATACATATTTAAATAGCTCATATTTTAGAGCACTTTAGTGATCACAGGATCTTAAACAGTATCTACTTTAGATTAAGATGTCAGAGGTATCAAAACTTGTGAAGTGTGATGTGAAATAGTCCATATGCTAGACAAGAATAATCTCAATAGTAAGCCATTACAGAATCATCACTGTTTTCCCCATGCTTGAGTGACAGTTCTTAATATTCAATTAAGAAACTTAGTTACTAAGCTCAGATGCTGATCCAAATCTCAAAGAAAACTTAATTTGTTTGACCCCTGTAACCTGACAGCTTTTGTTTTATTTGAGCTTGCATTTAATCCAATGACTGCAACCAGGGAACCTAACCTACACCACCATCATGATCATGATAATCATGAGCATGACGATTATTCTTTACTATTGACAGATGGTCAGGTCTTACAAAAGTCAGGTTTCTTTGGGATATTGACTTTTTTAAAAAGGGGGAAATAAGTTCAGAGAACCTTTGATATATTTTTTATTTGCTAACAGAAACAGAAACTGACCAAAGCTACAAGACCTAGTTAGTTCTCCAGTTTCTTGGACATTGCCTTCGAGTAAGATGGGGCAAAATTTTGCCTCTCCTTTGATTCTACTACAAACACTTAGCTCCACAATTGCATCTGTCTTTGGTTGGTAAAATGTTCACCTTATACATGTTATTCCTCCAACTGTTTTTTCATTATTTTCACATATCCTTTCAGTTGTTTCTATCCTACATTATAACATACCAGTCAACACTTGATGATTTATATAGCATCTCCTTTGCGTATCTAATAATCTCCTCTTTGTGTGGTTCAGTTTCAAAATGAAAAAAAAATGATCCAATTCACTCACTGCAGTTAGAAACATAGTGAAGTGGACAGACATATAAGACACTAAATTAGCGCAATTTATGTACTCAAGATTTTTCTCTTTATTTTCATTTTTTGTTAATGAAAAAAACCCTATAAAACCTTTGAATCTTACCATTATATTGACATTCTTACTCTACCTCTATTACAGGAAAAATATTCAGCATTGCAGTATATTTATGTAGAAATAAAATTTATACCTTGGCTCTGACAATGCTGTCAAAAATATAGCACAATGTTTTAAATCATCTGTTTTTCCATTTTTCAGAAGGGAATGACAACATAAATATGACCCCAACAAAAAAGGATCCAAAAGAATAAAAAATATTAATGTATAAGTAACGACCTCATCTCCATGTGTGTTTAATTCTGACACCTACCTCCTTGCTGTGCTGATTTCAAAATGATATTTAAAAAAAATTCTGGGGTGATTATTTAAAATACCAAAATGGCTATGTTTGCAAGTGAGCTCATGTATCGGACTATTTACAGATGTTCTCCTAATACAGTATTCAAAATTTTAAGTACAGTTTAGAAATTCCCAGGGATATAATTTGGGTGCTCTTTGACAATGTACCAAGTTCAGAGCAAATTTTGTTTAAACAAACACTTTCCCCATAACATTGCAATATTATGAACAAAAGAACTAAATAAAAGTTATCTTACAAAATGTTTTATATATACATGTTATAAATTCCCTTTTTATTGTAGCATGAATAACCATTAAATGGGAAAAATTAAGGAATTACATGTGTGTGCATATATAATTGATATAATGTTTTTACATAAAAAACCATATTATATATTTTTTCTATTTTTTTTTCATTTGGTATAGTGGGGCAAGCATCTCTTTTCATATAATTCTGCCATATACAAGAAACCCAGAAGGTATTAGAATTTTGGCATGCTATCACTAATTATAAAAGAGAGAGACAAAGAGAGGGAAGAAAAAGGAAATATACACCTCATTAATTATCTTAACTCAGACATGATAAATTGTATTTAACAGTATCTTCCACAGTGCTAGGAAAAATACTACTGAATTTCTGCTTGGTGGTATCTGGCCTGTTTTTGAGACATCAGCTTGGTTAACAAATTCCCTTCTAGTAAATGCTTAAAGAAGATGACTGTATTTAGTCAAGGGAAAGGTAGAAATGCCCCTAGTTTGACATTTTTCTATATAGGTTAGTCTTAAAAAAAAAACAAAACTGGCAGTTGTTCTTACTTTTCCATAGAACAACGGAGATACTCCTACAGTTACTTCCCACAGGAAATTATTCCCCAGAGACTGCATTTGCGATGAGGAGAATATGTGCAACTCCTCAGCTGAAGCTCAAGTCGTTTCTTCCAAGTAAAACATGGGATGTGTGAGCGGAGGAAACAGGTTAAAATTCAAACCTAAAATGTATATTTAAAAATGCAAATAGTGTAATAAAGTGGTTATTAACAAAATACAATAGATGGTTTTGGCCAGGGACAGATGGAGAGAAATAGTATACATAAGAGTCATATAAATTTGTGATTTTCTTATAAAAACTCACACAGCCAACTTTTACAGGCATTTGCAAATTTAAAAGCTGTGCTTTCTGGCAGGATTAGATTTATTTTCTGAAATGCAAGTCTAAGAAAAGAATCTTATGCTTAAAAGGAGCTAACCTTAAAACTTCGTGAGTTTTAGAATGACATATGTTCAAAATGTCATATGATTGATGGGTGTTTTTGTATTACAAGAGAATAGCTGTACACCTTTTATGATTAAAAATAGTCATCAGCTTTAATCTGGTATTTGGTGACTTTGTCATTGAGTAGGAGCTAGATGAGGAGGTAAGAGGTGAGATGAGAGATCTTCGTGGCCTGTATGTTATAGGAAGTGACCTGGCACCCAAAAAAAGCAATCAAATTTGCCTTTGTCTCCCTGTTTGAAGTGAATGTAGTTGTCTGCTCAGAATAACCACAGTTGCTTATTGGGCTATTAGCTCCTTAGGCCACAGCAGTTTCTCAGTGACAGAAAGGATATACTCCAGGCTTCCACAGGAGAAAAAGGGAAGTAATACCTTTTAATGTGAATACCAACGGAATGGAAATGGATGCTCACTTTACTAGTGGTACCACTTATTACTGTAGAAGTGTTTAGCACGTGAGTATTGCTTAAAGAAGAGGACAGCAAAAAAGGATATATGCCTTTAACTGTCCAGTCATTTTGCTGGGAAGCTGAAATAATCCTCAGGTGAATATATCTGTTGTAAGTCACTCTGTTAAATCAGCTGCTTTCACCAACTGTGACACTATTGAGGAGTTTAGAGGAAAAGGCCTTGCTTTGCCTCAGGCCATGCTTCTATTCTTTTTGCTTAATGTGGAGATGAGAGAAGAGATGGAAATCTCAGGTGAAACCTCCAGGAACAAATGCCCTTGTGCATTACAACTTATTTTTCTGGTCTCTGAGAATCTAAAATAGATTAGTTTTGGTGTCCTCCTGATTTCAGCTTGGTTGGCCAGCTCCTTGTGAGCAAGGAAGCTGCATTAGCTTCTGAACTGAAGCATTTATGCTGTGATACACAGTTTTCTCTATGAACAATTTGCTAAGCTGTTAAAAAATCACAAAAGAAGAAAGGGACATAAAGTGTACCATTAAGTCATTCCATGAGATTTACAAAGGCTTTAATGAGTTAGAGATGGATGAAAAAGCCTTTTTTTTTGATTCATTAAAGATATCCATCTGATTAGAAGAGATTTTCATCACCTTATCAGCTAATCCAATAAACTGACTATCCATTTCAAAATGACTCCAATTGGATTCATGTCCATCAGAAGGATTTTCTGAAAACCCCAGAGTATTGTATAAAATTGAAAATTGTTATCAAATTGCCACTGGAAAAAATTTTACTAGATCCTGATAAATCTAGAGGATTAGGGAAGAAAATGCCCTCAGCTGAAAGGTTACCACAAATCAAAGTTCAGCCTGCATAGTCCTCTTCAAGATTATTATTTATCAGTGAAAAAAATCCTAGGAGAAAATCAGTTTTTGGTAGCTAAAGTAGAACCATTTCATAAGGAGGTTGTTTGGTATATTTTTTGCTAACCCCATACAGACCTTGAAAAAACTGACATGGCTTTGTATATCTGGAAAATATTTTAAAATGCCATACCAATGAGATAGCTAATGCATGGGACCAGCTAATCAAATTTCCAGTTTTTGGCTGGTGTATGCCCCAGCCTAACAAAGTAAGATTAATGGGGTGTTAAAAGTCTGTATGGACTTGTCAGTTTTACACCATGGATAGGGTTAATTTTATCCAAATGTAGAAATTTTAAAAATTAATGTGAATGAACTAAAGCTTTAATAGCCTTTGCTTTTAAGAAACCTATGTTTGCAGGACCAGTCTGATCCACGCAGCCTAGCTAATGGGGAAAGCTGAGAGAGGAAAGAAATGCCTTTCAGGTAATACAATATCATAAGGTCAGCTACAATGGAAGAATGCCAGACATTGAAATTTGGAAGTAGATAATTTTACCCATCAGACTAACCAAAAGCACTTATTCTGGGCCAGTATCTGATACTACACAGGAAGACAGGCCCCCTTTATCTTTTCTCAAAATCACTTTTTACATAGTCTCCACAGGAAAAACTAGGGTGAAGATATTTTGCCCCTCGTGGAATACTTTGGGTAATGAGAAGGAGTCTTTGTAAACCATCTCCAGCATTTAAAAAAACGCCATCATCCGTATATTTGTCTACATAATACCAAACACTTGGATACTTGGAAACATCCAGACGGCTGACAGTATTTTGCACTTGTCATTCAAATGCTATAGACCCAGGCTATGTCTAGTTTGAATTGGGTGGTAGTTGAAGAGGCAAGGGCGAACAGAATTTCAACAACACCTTTTTTTATTGCTTCATTCACTTTGTTTCCCCTGAGATATCTTCAGCTTAAATCATGGAAGAATACATTTTTAGGATCCCCAAAAGAAGTAAAATGCTTACACTGGAACAAATCCACAGTGTTAAAAAAATGACACCTACTCAGCATGATATGGGGGGCTGTATGCCACACTTAGGCAGATGATCTATGGCGCCTCAGCATTTGGCACTTAGTTTTGGCACCCTAAGGAAAAGGGTAACAGACAAAAGGCTGGCCTTGTACAATCAAACTTTACAGTGGTGTGATTTAAAGAGTACCAAGGATTATACCTTTCATCAACTATCTCCCACATCTGGACTAAATATCTTTTCTTCATTTTGTTTTATTTTCTATATGTTATCATAGAGAATCCTTAATTTGTAGTAATAAATATCATCTTTTAAAGTATAATCCCCTCTCCTCCAATGGAATGGTTCTGGATTACACGTTTGTTCAGAATGCATTTAATAAGACTCGATGTCCTCCTATCTGAGACCTTAAATTGGGGTAGGGGACATGGAAAGTACAAGAGATTGTGGCAAAGCACTTCGCAAGACAGGCCAGACCTCAGCCAGGGACTAAAAGGAGGACGGCAAGGCTGGGTGGAAGAAGGTGCAGCACACCCTGGCGAAAACACAATGAAGATGCTGTGCCGACTTCACCAGCTCACCTCCAGCCTATCCTTGAAGAAATCTCAATCTCTCCAGGGGCGCCCGAGCAGGTCAGGGGCCTCGTCTTACTGCACTGTGTTGATCACTGTGGGCCCCACTGCTTCTCACAGGAGCTAGCATAGAGTAGATGCTCAGCAAATGTTTTTCAAGTAAATCAATAAATGAAGACAAAAACTGTGTGGTCTGAAAGCTCCAGGTTAAATTTCAAAGACTCTAAGCTCAGAGGCATTTCGGGAAGTCCTATAGTTCAAGTTGTCCTCAACTAGCACTTAAACCACACCATGAGATAACTTTCAATAATTTTCTTTTTAGAAATTCCCACATCCTTTCCTCAAAGCATTATTTCAGCATCATTTAAAAAATCTATCTTGAAACCTCCCTTCTATGACTCAAGACCATCTTCCTTCTTAATAGAAACAAACTTTTGCATATTAATACATCTTTTCACTTTTCCAAGAGCTTTTGCACACATTCCCCCCTTCTCTCCAAAACAAACTGATTGCTCAGGAAATAGTACAGGGTTTACTGTTTTTATTTTAGCCTAATTTATTTGAAATTTCAAGAAATGCAGAAATTGTAAAATGAGAATGGTCTGAAGAAACTTGAAACAAAGTTCAGGAAGAGAGTAGTCTCCAACTCTTCTTTCTTAAAACTGAAGAAAGCTAAGGTGCTCAGAGGTTTCTCAGCAGTCTGCAATGAAGGCAGACCTAAGACCAGAATTCCATTCGCTTCGATCTGATAACAATGTGTTACATAGTCCATGCAGTCTCTCTTACTCATGCATGCTCACTTAGGCTTCAGCTTCCACAGGAGACCCTCATCTCTTTTAAATACGACACAGGCCTTCTACACAGAGTTGGGTCTTCTTTCCTCACCTTTTTGACTCTTACTTAGGATACTTTCTTCTACTTTTCCAAACTGGCTTGGTTGTGGGATAAACTCTGAGGGTAAACCCATTCTTAGACTAAAACCAAGAGTATTCAGTGGCTTTGTTAGGTCATTCTCAGGATGTTATACTGTTAAGCCTACTTGAAAATGATGACTTTGAAGGAAGTTATGAAGTAAATGTAGAGAAAGCCTTTTTTCCTTTTCTTTCTAAGTAAGATCTAACAAAGGGTACTTTCCACAGCATGCAACATTCCACACTCAGGCCATTCCTCAGTCCTTGGCTCAGCCTCGACAAGAGTTACAACCTTAGAAAGAATAATAAAAGTCTCAGTTTATTATTCTCCTAATTTGTGCCAACCACCATTGAGGTGCTCTTCCTACACGCCCCTAATCATGACAACCCTGAATGGCCATGCTAATTTTCTTTGTATTTTGATGAGAACATTGAAATTCAGAGATGTTAGTGTGTTTCTAAGGACACAGTTAGAAAGTGGCAGAGGCAGAATTTATCACCTGATCTTTCCAGCTCCACTGGACCACATGGTCTGAGAATGGATCTCAAAAAAAATAAGCACCCCTTATATTGAGGTAAGGGTGGCAGCACCAGAGATACAAGATCACTAAGCAGAAGTAGCAGTTACCCCAATCTATGTCTGTTTTTCTTAATATGGAAGCTGCCCTCTATTTGCTTAAAATTGATTATCTTTGTAGTCAGAATAAACAAATAATTTGGTTTTCCATTTTTCTAGTTTTTATGAGCTAAGTACGTTAAGCCCTGAAGGCAATCATATCTACACATGTCTACAGCATGAAAGGAAAGCTCAGGCTTTGAATTCAGGCAGATGTGGATTTGGAACTCCACCTTGATAAGTGACATTAGGCTAGTTACTTTTTCTCTCTGCAGTTTAGTTCCCTCATTTATAAAAACGTGTTAACATCTTCTGCAAGGGCTGGTTATGAGCAATAAGAACATTATAGGAAAAGGTCTAATGTATGGCCCATAGGAGAAACCAAATAATTATGTTTTTTATGATTATAAGTTTAATATTAATTTTTATTAATGGTAGCAGTAATAATGATCCTATTACTTCATCATAAGTTTTTTTATTTTTTTCTACAGGACAAGATTTCCTAAAAGCACAAGAACAAGTTAATTTGTTACTTGTAATAATAATAATCATGTTTGCTTGTGAGGCCAGGAATTTAAAAAGTATCCTTCCACCCTGCCCTGTGATAGATGGGTTTTGTGTATCTTTTGAAATCCTTTCAGCCAGAATGTTAACTTTGTAAAACATGCTAGCCTGGATTTAATTGTTCAGTATGACTCTTATTCTCTTCATAAAGACAATACAAAATTTGCTTGCAAAATAGCAACAGTCCAACTTGGTAAACATACATCATTAGCCACATTGGATTACAGATTTTATTGATACTTAGTAATATCTGATGAATGATTCTCAATGACTGCTTCTTACTACTCTGTATAATATTTGAATAATGTTATGCCAACTATTAAATATCAACTTTGTCAAAAAATATAAATGAAATGACTTACAGACAACAGGGAACCATCATGACAATAAAATTTGTTTTTGCTACTACTTTGGGTACACTGATGTCACGCCAGCATCTTTGTGTCCCCCTCTCTTTGGTATTGGGCCCTGCCTTCCTTGCGACATTCCCTAATGTGTACTGGCCTCATGCTGTTTCGGCTGCAGCCATCTTGATGGGAAACCATGTCAAGCCTTGGAAGTATGCAAGTTGGTCTATAATCTACTCTTAAAAGTAATCTCAATACTGGCTGGAAAGGGAGACCTCAGGTGAGCAACCACCTCTTTTTAACCGACTCCTTAAGAAAAAAGGGAAAGAAAGCCCTCAAACATTCATTTAGGAGGCAGAACAAACGAGGCCCCTGAGAGCTCCACCTAGTTCACAGGATAATATCCCACAGCAGAACTTGGAGTCAGCAATGGCTAAACCCCGGTGGTTGTAGCTCCTGTATTAATGTCTAAGCTGTCTGCGAATGCTCCTGAATTTTACCCATCAGGTTATTCTTCTAATTATACAGAATCCTATGAAGATGGTTGTGAGGATTATCCTACTCTATCAGAATATGTTCAGGATTTTGTGAATCATCTTACAGAGCAGCCTGGCAGTTTTGAAACTGAAATTGAACAGCTTGCAGAGACCCTGAATGGCTGGGTTACAACAGATGATGCTTTGCAAGAACTTGTAGAACTCATCTATCAACAGGCCACATCTATCCCAAATTTCTCTTACATGGGAGCTCACCTGTGTAATTACCTGTCCCATCATCTGACAATTAGTCCACAGAGTGGCAACTTTCGCCAGTTGCTGCTTCAAAGATGTCGGACTGAATATGAAGTTAAAGATCAAGCTGCAAAAGGTGACGAAGTGACTCGGAAACGATTCCATGCGTTTGTTCTCTTCCTGGGGGAGCTTTACCTTAATCTGGAGATCAAGGGAACAAATGGACAGGTTACAAGAGCAGATATTCTTCAGGTTGGTCTTCGGGAGTTGCTGAATGCCCTCTTTTCTAATCCTATGGATGACAACTTAATTTGTGCGGTAAAATTACTGAAGTTGATAGGGTCAGTTTTGGAAGATGCCTGGAAGGAGAAAGGAAAGACTGATATGGAAGAAATCATTCAGAGAATTGAGAATGTTGTCCTAGATGAAAATTGCAGCAGAGATGTGAAGCAGATGCTCTTGAAGCTTGTTGAGCTCCGGTCAAGTAACTGGGGTAGAGTCCACGCAACTTCAACATACAGAGAAGCAACACCTGAAAACGATCCTAATTATTTTATGAATGAACCAACATTTTATACCTCTGACGGTGTTCCTTTCACTGCAGCTGACCCAGATTACTAAGAGAAATATCAAGAGTTACTTGAAAGAGAAGACTTTTTTCCAGATTATGAAGAAAATGGGACAGATTTATCAGGGGCTGGTGATCCATACTTGGATGATATTGATGATGAGATGGACCCAGAGATAGAAGAAGCTTATGAAAAGTTTTGTTTGGAATCAGAGCGTAAGCGAAAACAGTAAAGCTAAATTTCAACATATTTTATAAAGCAGTTTAGGTTACAGTGATTTAGCAGAACACAGGAAAACAGGAAAACGTGTCACACTTATACCAAATTAAGGATGTTGAGTTATGTTACTAATGTATGCAACTTTAATTTTGTTTAACACTATCTGCCAAAATAAACTTTATTCCCTATAACTTAAAATGTGTATATATATATATAATAGTTTATTATGTACAGTTAATTCCACTGTTTTGGCTGCAATAAAATCGATTTTGAAATAAAAAAAAAGTAATCTCAATACTGAAAAGTATTCTTCCAGTGCTTGCTTGTATGAGTGCGCATAAAATGATTTGCTGTTTCAGCAACTTTTAGGCTACTCAGACAGTGGTATGAAACCATCAGTTATCACATGGTAGTATCCTTTTATTAACCGCTGAACTGTATCAAGATATTTCATGACAACTGACAATGCCAGATGCTGTTATTGGCCTAATGGTTAATACATTTGCACTTTCTTTTACTGAGCTCTTCCTGCATACTTTTCCTTTGTGTAAAACATTCTTAAAATGTGTAAAAGCATCCTAATTTTTCAACATCTCTTTTAATATGCATATATTTATGGGCACTCAATTGGCTTTTCAGGTTTCTTGCATAAATATTATTCCTTAAAGCGTATGTACTCCCTAACCTACTGAGCACCCGACTTGTAAACATTCTCCACCTGCAGTTGCTGTATGGTTAGCCCTTCTCCTCTGCCCTTCAAATGCCAACCCACTCATCCTCAGCCTGCTTCTGACCTGTAAGAGAAATTTTCTTTAGAAGATACTGCTTTCTTAGAGCTGGTGCAGAGAAAGATTTGAATCAATCTTTGCTAGTTCACAGTTATTTCGTAGTATTTGGAGTTATTTTGGTATGTATTTTTCTTTTTGTCCATTTCAGATCAGAGTCAAAACTACTTGGACATTTTTTTTCACCTTCTACAGCCATACATTCATTTTCCCTCATCTTTTCCCTGGTCGTACAATTCTTGCCTCGGTCCTTCCATAGTGTCTATCTTCTGCCTTTTCCTCCTCTCTTTCCTGTGTGGCTCAACTGTGAGCCCTCAAATGACTCTAATCAGAGCTAAAAGTGAGTGGGCATACCACCATAGGGGATATGTAGCTTTCATTTAAAAACAAAAATTAGAATTGACCCACAAAACCTTGACAGTCCTGAAAGCTATCTTGAAATTTCTTTCAGAACTTAAAAAAAAAACCCAAAACTATCTACCTTTCCTTTTTTAAGTAAATCTCATTTCCCTCAAGATCCAAAATATAATTAATTCATTTTTGCTTTATCCAATTTTGTGTTATCTGCTTGCCCTATTTTCTCTAATTTTCATCATATGTCTAGTCTTCCAGGTAAACATTTACTTTTTAGGTTGGTGTGGAGACCAAAGCATTACTTACTCTGCTGCTACTACAGGCAAATGATTTTGAGGTTGTGAATAAATGGCTTCCTAATGAAACTTTGGAATATAAGAACCTCACTCTATTTTGTTGGTTGGTTGACAGAAAGTAGCCCACACCAAATGAGGCTAAGCACAGGGAAGCAAACAATGATGGCAGTGCATTGTTCTCCTGTGAAGCACAATGGGCATTTCGTGAATGTCGCACTGAGACTGTGTCTGTATTTGGGAGCTGATGATGACTGAGAAGTGGAGAGCTGACAGAGGTCTGCATTCAGCAGCATCTCTCTTCTCCCCTCACTTCCCTCTCCGAACCTACCCCAACTCAGTCTTTAGGTGTCCCTGGCGCCGCTTTAACATCACAGGGCTTCTCCAGGAGGTTGGCAGCTGCAGGCATACCCGGTCTATCCTGTCCACAGCAGCAAATCTCTACAGAAATTTTTTCTCCAAAGTGCTGAGAGGAATTTCCTTTGACCTGAGGGCATGAGAATGGGAAGGACGTATGTCTTGTACTTTGTTTTACTAAAATGTAATGGGTTTGGGGATGGGGTGGATGGGATTCTGATCTCAAAAGAAAAAAAGGGAAGAAGAAAGAAAAATAACAAAAGTATAATGGCACTTTATAAGCAACAATTTACACTTTACCATTAAGTTTTACACAGATAATGTCATGTAATTTCCCTCAAATTTCTGAGACAGATAGGGCAGAAATTATCCTAGTCATCTTAGAGGTAAGATACCTAGAGCAGAGCAAGTTAAACTTTTCCTCAAGGTGACATAGCTAGTAAGGTTCAACAGAGGGAAGAACTGAGGGAGCACGGTGGTTGGAAACAATGGAGAGAAGAATGAAGACTCTAACTCAAATATTTGTGAATTGTTTCATTTTTAGTAAAACTTAATTGAGCTTTACCAATAACTATGAAAACCTGTATTTCTGATATTTAATTTGCAAAAGCCCCATGAAAGCTCTTCAAGACATACTTAAGTTGCTTTTGATAATATTTGAATTCCGTAAGTTGAAAGTGAGACGCAGGCCTCCAAGTTTAAGAGTTATCTTAAATGTAGAGCCTGAAAGATCTGAGGTAAATTTAGAGCCCTAGAGAGTGAGACATCCCCACAAAGTACTACTTTCATGTCTGGAAAAGAAAAGCTATTTTTGGAATATAAATGGTTAGAAATCAAACATGATGGAGAACCCTCTTTGCTAAATGTTAAATATTCAGGTCCTCTTGATGACCCAGTGTAATTCACAGTTAGACCAAAATGCCAAATGTCTTTTTAAGTGAGACCAATGATAAACTAAAAGCATGGTTCCAGGTGAATTAAAAAATATACTTTTTGTAAAGAACTAAGGTCTTTTGATAACCAGGAAAAAAAAATTCAGACAGAGGGGTAAAATGACATCTTTTGTGAATCTTTCCTAGTGTCTGTTCAGTCTCCTTGATGAATTCCATTATCACAAAAATGACCTTTCCAGTTCATATCTCTTTTGAGGCTAATGCAATTCTTCTCCATTCTGTTATAATGAAAGTATTACATGGATAACTATCCAGCATTATCTTCCAGAAGGAGAACTAATTTGGGAAAGAAATGAAGTACTTTAATATAATATCAAATCTCTCTCCTTATTTTTTTTATCCTTGTAGAGACCTGGTGGGTAAAACTAAGCAAGTTCATGCACATGGTAAATACACTGAGCTCCCTACCTAATGTAGATGTAATTTTTATTACCACATTGGTGAACAGTTATATGAATGCTTAAAAAACAGAGCCTCAGATAAATTCAGAGGCATAAGCTGCTGAACATGCTGCAGACACCGTTCTGTTGAATTTTCTTTCTGGAGATGTGTAAATGAAAAATATTCAGATCTGTGGCACACTTCCTAGATGCACTGCAAGTTTTGAATGTGTACTGCCTGTCTTTACCTGTGAGAAGCGTCAAGATGTGCTGGATACAGCATAAACACTAATTATGTGCTCTTGTTAATTGTATATTTCTTTGAAGTGGTAGCAAACCGCAAGCTAGTGTATGGTGGAAAGAGCTGGGGATAATGATGGGAAGCTTCCTCGGACAGGTTCGTGCATGCAGAAATGTAAAGTTTTTGGTGAGCTAAAGCATCTTCTCCTTGAGAAACTGACCCTGATTTTCAGTCCTTTCTGAAGAAATCATTTCTCTGAGCAATATAATTAATGACGGTATACTGACCAGTTCAGTTAGCATAGAGCACACACATCCAAACCATGATGCACATCCCTAGCCAGGTCACATGGTTGTAGGTCAGGCCTGTCACACCCTTTGCAGGGGGCCAATTAAATGAATATATAAATCCTTGCTTGTTCCACATGATAATGAATGTCTTAGTGTAATTCCTCAGAAGAGGTAAAACACTTTATAAAAATGCCTTTACTATTACACTCCCTATGAGACAATTAGCTGGCAGAGATTTTAATTGCTATGTTGTGGATGTGGAAATTGAGGCTCAGAGATTTTAAGTAGTTTACCTGGGTCATAAGTGTGGGCTACAATGCAAATTACATTAAAAATTTGGGAAGCAGAAGACAACTAGATAGAATAAGGAGCCAATGTAGTTACTCAAACCTATACTGATTCTGAAATTAATGTCTCCAACAGTTAACATGTCCCAAATTTTGCTGAATTTAGATGTCAATTAAATTAACTTCACGGAATTAAACACGAGTTTTCAATATTTAAAAAAAATGAGAGTAATATTAAGAAAATGGGAAGTGAAAGCCTTATTTTGCTTTATATTACTGTCAAAATAGCCAGGATAGCTCAGAGATTTCTCTTCCAATCTGTCATTGTGTTAATATTCTAGGGTTACACTGTTTATGTGTAATAGAATAAGAGCATTATTAAAAGTAAATATTTATTTCTAAATTTGCTGTTTCCTTTTTTTATGCAATTCTGACTCTAATTTTGTTTTCTGTCTGCATATCCTTCTGCACTTTTTACTACCATGATGGTTTTTTTTTTTCTTTTTTTAACTTCTGCTTATACATTTTAGTTCTGGTCAAGTAAGGTGACATTAAACTCTAACCCCCCAGTAGCACTGTCTCTATGACTACCTTTCACATCCCTTTCAAAGTGGCATATTTCCTTTGGCTGGGATGCTGCAGGTTTGGGATTTGTAGATCAGAGCCTGACTCTTAACTCAGTCCTCCAGCTCTTAATATACACTTTTCATCTATACCGTCCTTGACACCACACAGACATCCCATGTTGAAATCTTTCTTAGAACCTCGATCTGTCTGCTAGACTAAACAGAGACAAGGAAACAGGTAATGACAGGATTGAAACATGGTTTGGGGATCTTGGGAGGAAAAAAGAAAGTAAAAAAAGTTTTTGATGAACAACATAGTCACCCAAGCTTGTGGTGTCTCATCAGAACCTCTCAATGTTTGGAAGTTTTCCCAAGACTTGCCCTAGTGAGACAGCAAAGACTTATTAGATCATTGTGTCTGCTTCCCCACCTGGGCAGGAAAGAGTCTCCCATACGGAGAACATATGGCTTGGTCTGAGATTAGCTACAAAGAATGTCAGTTGGCAGACAGATGGAGGAGAAGCAGAGGATCGTGTGAGCTTTGCTAGTCTGGACCTCAGAAATAAATTTTAAAAAATCACATCCAGTTAGTTCACTTATGAAAATAAACACCGACCAACCTATGCAGAGGAAGAGGAGTTAACATTTACTAAACACATATTGTGACCTAGGCACTGTATTCTGTAGATCTTCTTTCCTAACCCTCCCCTCAATTGTTTTATTGTTTCCATTTTATAGATGAAGAAAGTGAGGTTCAGAAGTGTAAGGTCACTTTGCTTAAGGTCACACTGCTAGACAACTGAAAAGGCTCAGAGACACACCCAGGAGTCTGATTTGAACATCAGTGCTTTCTGGAGGTAATCGTGCAGAAAAAACAAAAATGACTTTATATACTATAACTTTCTAGTTGCTTAACTTTTTTTTCAACATGGATAAAGGTAATCTCCCTCTCTTTTTTTAATTGTAAAACTCAATGAATGTGTTACAGCCTGATGCTTATATTGCTTAATGATATTGGGAATACAGAAGTGAACTTTGGGGGGAATGGAAATGAGAAGAGGTTACATAAGTAGGGTATAGTAAAATACTAAATTATAAATGGTTGTAGCCATTCCCCACCCCTGGCCAAGGAGGGAAGATTCTTACTTGCTGGTTCAGATTGAGAGCTGTCCTTTGTTGACCAGAATCTGAGGGCAGGCAGGGGGCAGGTATCTTTTCGTAAAGTAAAGGAAACAAGAACACAGTATTTATCTTTATCATGAAGGAAGGGGGTTTAAAGGAGGGTGCGGTTGTGAATGTCTTGTTTTTCTTTTTTCTTTTGTACTTCTAATATGGTATTTTTGTTTTTATTATATCTGTTCATATATTATTTAACTTCTGTTCATAATTCATGACTTCAGAGGTTAAGTTGTTAGAGAGATGGTCTGGGAGAGAGGGAAAAGAGTCCTAGCACAGTAGAGGGGTTTGTGGGAGATGTTAAAAAAGAATAGTGAGGAGCTTACTGGAAATTGTGAATTGGAAATCATTTGATATTTTTCAAGAGACTCCAGTAGAGATTTGAGTTAAAGCTCCCATTTAAATATATATCTCATCTGTCTTCCTTTCTTTTCTTGCCTTCTCTTGTTTTAAGCAAGTTTTTTCCCTTATTCTATTTTCCCCTTCTATTAGGATTCTCTTATTATTATTTTAGTGGTTACCACTGAGTTTACCCCAGACATCCTTGAACTATTAGAATCTACCTTAAGTAACATTTTTTTCACTTTCTGGACTTGTAGAGGACCCTGAGGACTCCATATATTACTCCTCCTACCTTTGCCCTTTTGTTATATTGTTCTCAGATATTTTAATTCTCTCTGTATTTGAAACTCCACATAGTAGTGTTATTATTTTAAAGTCAAGATTTCATTTAGATTTACTCACACATTTACCCCTTCTGATGATCTCTCTTTCCTGAATTACCTGTGCTTTGATCTGCTTTCACCCTGAAGAGCTCCCTCTAGTATCTCTTCCAGTCAGGTCTCATACAGTGAATTTTCTTAGCTTTAGTTTGTCAGAAAATGACTTACACTCATCTTTCTTCCCTTTTAGATTTTTTAAAAAAATAAACCATTTAATGGAGGTATAATAACTGACATGGTAAAAGTTGTTCATATTTAAGGCGTTCAACTCAATGAATTAGGGAATAAATTATACCTATAAAACTGTCCCCATCATCAAAGCCATAAACCCACCTATCACCTCCCAAATTTTCTTCCCATACCTTTCATTATAATTAAAATAATAACATTTTTTTCGTGGTAAACACATTTAACATATAAGATCTACCTTCTTAGCAATTTTTTTTAGTAAATTATACAGTATTGTTAGCTATAGGTACTATGCCATATTGTGTATCTTTAGAACTTATTTATTTTATATAAATGAAACTTTATACCATTTGACTATCTCCTCCTCTTCTCCTCCTCCACCAGCTCCTGGCAACCAACACTCTACTCTCTGCTCCTATGAGTTTGACTATTTTAGATTCCACATATACGTGAAATCATACAGTATATGTCTTTCTGAGCCTGACTTATTTCACTTAGCATAATGTTCTTCAGGTTCATTCATACTGGTGAAAATGACAGGATTTTCTTTTTGGGGGGGGCTGGTGAATAATAATTCATTATACCACATTTTCTTTTTTTTTTAATTATAATTTTTTTTTATGACTGAACTACTATAAATCCACAAGCAACGGTTCAGACACGGTGCTTCTGAAGTATTTCACCCCTCCCCGCCAGGCGCAAGCTGCATCAAGGAGAGCGCGGACTCCCCCACCTCTGCTCAGGCATCAGGAGACAGAAGGGGCCATTACTGTTGAGCGCCTGCGGCAGCTGGAACAGGCATCCTAAGGGGGTTGGTCGCAGCAATCACTGGTGAGCCTGCCAGAGGTCCAAGGGGTGAAGGGGTTGGCACTGAAGAAATCCCTGACATCATATTGGCGCTGCTGACAGGCGTACTGCCCCCCGGCATGCTAGATGAGCCCATTCGAGCCTGGTCCTTCACAACAGTATAGAAATAGGGGTGCTCCATGGCCTCTCTTGCGGTAAGCCGTGACTGGTGGTCATATCGCAGCAGCTTGTCCAAGAAATCCAAGGCCTCAGGACTGACAAGGTGCTGGTTTTCACTGTGGACAAAGCGTTCCCATCGCTTACGGGAGTGTCTGCCCAAGATATCATTGAAACGTGGATCTAATTCAATGTTGTATTTGTCAATATAGTCATATAAATCTTCTGTCCCCAGAACCTTGGCTATCCTCACCAACTGATCATAATTATCATGTCCATGGAAAAATGGCTCCTTCCGGAAGATCATACTTGCCAGCATACAACCCAAGCTCCACATATCCAAACAATAATCGTACATCTGATAGTCTACAAGTAGCTCAGGACCTTTGAAGTATCGGGAAGCAACTCTGACATTATATTCTTGGCCAGGATGGTAAAACTCAGCCAAACTCCAGTCTATTAGTCGTAGCTTTCTGTGCTCATGATCAATCATAACATTATGGGGCTTCACATCTCTGTGCATAATTCCCATGTTGTGACAATAATCCAGGGCCTTCAGAATCTCATACATGTAAAATCGAATATCATAGTCTGTTAACGTCTGGTACAATTGCTTGAAGTCTGTGTTGTTTACGTGTTCAAAAACCAAGGCAG
Source organism: Zalophus californianus (assembly GCF_009762305.2). Taxonomy (NCBI): domain Eukaryota; kingdom Metazoa; phylum Chordata; class Mammalia; order Carnivora; family Otariidae; genus Zalophus; species Zalophus californianus. The sequence continues at coordinate 83,298,420 of NC_045599.1, read as the reverse complement.
GGGTTCGTGACACAGGGTCTTTTACAATGTCTGCCAGTGTGATGATATTGGGACGGCCTCGTAAATTCTCCAAAATCTTTATCTCACGCTTGATTTTCTTCTTCTTTACTGGCTTGAGAATTTTAACAACAACTTTTTCATTATTTGTGATGTTGATAGCTTCAAACACTTCACTGTATTTACCCCGGCCTAATTTTCGAACCAGCTGGTAGTCATCTTGATTACCCCACTCCACCATGTGTGACTCATAATCCCAGTACTCTCGGGGTCTGTGTGTATTAACATCTGTGTAAACTCTGGCCCTGCTTGGCACGGGTCCCGACATGTCAGACAGGTTGGCGAACGAAGGTGGACTTGATGTTTGGAGATCTGGTGGTCACTGTGTTCAGAAGCAGCTGGGGGGAAGACCTTGTTTCAGACCTCTTTTCTTTAAACTGTGGTGGAAGCGGCAGCGGCGGTGGCCGCTCTCCCCTTTCCTCACACAGACAATATGGCGGCGGCGGAGGAGGAGACACACGGCTCGGCCGCCAGCCGCAGGGACCAGAGCGAGGCTGCCTATACCACATTTTCTTTATTCCTTTATCAGTCGATGGGCATTTGTTTCCATATCTTGGCTACTGTGAATAATGCTGCACTGAATATGGGAGTGCAGGTACCTCTTCAAGATTCTGATTTCAATTCCCAGATTGCTGGTTCATATGGAAGTTCCATTTTTAACTTTTTGAGGAACCTCCATCCTGTTTTCTGTTTGCTGTACATTCCTACTAACAGTGTATAGGGCTAATCTTTATTTCTGAAAGTCAGGTTCTCTAGGTAAAAATTTCTAAGTTGGTAATTAATTTTCTTTCATCACTTGAAATATAGTTTTCCATTATCTTCTGTCTTCCATAGTTTCTAGCTTTTAAGGTGATGTTGCCCTCTTCTAGCTGCTTTTAAGTTTCCCTTTGTCTTTGTTTTTCATCAGTTTTCCTATTATTTGCTTAGAAGTAGTTTATCCTGCTCGTGCTTAACAGTTTCTTGAATCTATTGCTTGATACTACCCCAATTAATTTAATAAAGATTATTAGTAATATCTCTTTAAATATTTCATCTAATCCATTCTCTCTCTTCTTCTGGTCACCAAATGCATGCATGTTGGAGTTTTTTCCCTATTTAGAGTGTGTCTCTTTGAGCCTTTCTGTATTTTCCATATTTTTTCCTACTTGTACTTCAGTGTGGATGTTTTCTATTTACTCCTCCCTCCTTCAATTTAGGAACCCTACTTCTTTGTATATTCTTCTGCTATTAAACCTATCAAATTAATTTCAGTTATTGTATGATCCATTACTAGAATGTCCATTTGATTATCTTATATAGATTTAGGTTTTCTGTTGAAATCCTCCATCTGTTTTTCTATTCTGTTTGAGTATAATAATGAGTTGTTTTAAAATTTTTATCTGACAACTCTAATAACTAAATTTTTTCTGTTATTTTTCTCTTGGTTTTCAGTCCTTTCATGTCTTATTTTTCTGCCTTCTTGATTTTTTATTTTTTTATTGATTGACGCTGTCTAGGACAAATCATAAAGGCTCTGCAATGACTCTTTCCCCACAGTACCTGACTTTCTTCTGGCAGGCATATACAGTATAGGTACTGTATCACACTGTTTCAGAAGGAGCTGGATTTGGGAACTTGCCTATCTCTGATTTTCCCTTACTGGTAGTTCTTAGCCCTTCAGGGTTTCAGTGGAGAGCCTGTGCTGATTACAAGAGCCCCTCCTTCTTAACCAGCACCGAAGTTCAGTTTTTGTCTCCCTGGCTTTGCAAAACTGCCAAGATTTCTGTTTAGCGTCTTAGCTTCTTATGAGCCACATGTTGCTTGGTTTGTTGACTCTCTTTCTGCAGATTCACAGCTTAGGATCTGGCAAGTGATTTGAAGGAGAATTGTATATAGAAATTCAGGTTTACTTCTCTGGAGTTCACTTTTCCCTGGAATGTTGGCCTATTGAATACTGCTCCCTTGATAGCCCCAAACTCCCAATTTTTGTCTTTCTAGCAAGTGAGTACGCCACCAACTTCCTGTTTGATTTCTGTGTGTTATACATTGACTCAACAAATGCCCGGAGAGAAAAGACTGCAGTGAATTTGGGCTCACCCCAACGCATTTTTCTTCTCTCCAGGATCTTGGCTCCTCAAATCCTGACTACATTCATCTTCAATGCCTTCAAACTGCTATTTTTAAATTCTTATCGAGCTAGCATAGTTCTTTGCAGGAGGGTGATCTGATCCATGTTACTCATCACAGATGGAAACAGAATTATCCAGTAAAAACTGAATTATGTTATTTTTGGCTATTAATTATTAGCTCACATACTCTGTCTCTTATTCTCTCCCCCTCCCTGTGTGTGTTTAAAAGAAGCACCATACAATAACTAGTCCATGTAGTACCCCCAATTTATATGGGTTTATAAAATTTGAACATCTCACAACTGCCTACATTGTTGTGGTGTTATTTACCAAGATGGAAAGGAATGTCACAGATATGGGATGGGGAAATTAAGCGTTGATTTTGAGTATGTTAAATTTAGGGTGCCTATTAAACAAGTAAAATGAAAAACAGAATTCAGCTGAACCTATGTGTCAGAGGAGAGTTCTAGGCTGAGAATATATTTCTGGGAATTGTCCAACTACAGCTGTCATTTGAAGCTTTAGGATTAGTTAAGATTCCCTGTGAAGTGAGTATGAGGAGAAAAGAGATGGGAAGAGTGTGGAGCACTCTAATATTTGGACACTGACAAGAAAAAAAGGGATTGGGCAAATGCGACCAAAAACAAGGTGGCCCTGAAGTAAGAGAAAAAACAAGAAATTGTTTTGTCTTAGAAGCCCATTAAAGGAACAGTTTCAAGAAGGAGCAGGTAATCAACAATGTCAAATGTTACTGACAAAGTAAAGTAAGGACAAAGACTTGACCATTGGATTAGGCAACATGGAGAAGCACAGTGACCCTGATGAATGCAGTTTGAGAAGAGATTTGGGGGTGGGCACCTTTTCAGAGTGAAGAAAGAGAAGTGAGGAAGTTCAGATAGGAGGCAGAGTGTACAAATAACACTTTTAAGGAGTTTTAAAGGAGTTTTGCAAATAAAAGTAACTGATAAATGAACGGTGCCTAAGCTATGAAGTCAGCCCTCCCCCCCTCCTTTTTTTAAAGACAGAATTACTTCATCTTGCTTACATACCAATGGGAATGATCTGGGACTGAGAGATGACAATTATGATGCTTCAGGAGAGATAAAGGATAATTAAAGGAGATAATTATTATTATTTTTTAAAGATTTTATTTATTTATTTGAGAGAGAGAGAGAGAATGAGAGACAGAGAGCACAAGAGGGAAGAGGGTCAGAGGGAGAAGCAGACTCCCTGCTGAGCAGGGAGCCTGATGCGGGACTCGATCCCGGGACTCCAGGATCATGACCTGAGCCGAAGGCAGTCGCTCAACCAACTGAGCCACCCAGGCGCCCTAAAGGAGATAATTAGATAGAGGAAAGAGAATGGGATCCAATGGGCAAGTACAGGAACTGCACTTAGGTAAAAGTATAAAAAATTCACCCATTGGCATAGAAAGGAATCATGTTATTTGGATACAGATATATATTAGTAAATTTGGTAATGCAAATATATGGCATATAGCTTCTGGTGGCTTATAAACATCTTGAAGGATAAGAGAGGATGATGTGACCAGGGAAATGTAATGTTTGAGAGTCTTTTTGGAACTTGTGATCATAAATTTAAAGTATGATGAGTCAGCCTGGCATGGCTATGTTTTTTTCCAGTAATGGTCAGTTGTGTGGGCAAGTAAAAAATAAATGGTGAGATCAGGTTGCTCAGAATTGTTTACTGTCAGATATGTAAGACAGAGGGAGAGAGAAGGAAGGAGTGGAGAATATATCCAGGGAAAGGTTTATGATTACAGTAAGGGACCGTGGGACTTAAGGCTGTGTTAGCCTGGCTGCAAGGACGAGAGGGAGTGAGTGAGGGGGATGACTAGAGGGTGAAAGAGGACATCAGTCGGAGGAGAAGGAGGCTGTCCTCAGATAGTGTGGACTTCAGCGTAGATAGATGATTTGATGTGAAGTTTTGAGAAAGGAGGAATAATGATCTATCTCTCTGGGTACAAAGGAGCAAAAATGATGTTCTCGTTGTCAGCAGAGTTAGAATTAAAGAAAGTGCGATACTGTGATTTGTAAGAAATATATATTTGGTGATTCAAATGACCAAAATATATTTCTCATATACACCTGACCCTTGAACAACATGGGGGTTATGGGGACTGACTCCCCGGGCAGACGAAAATCCACGTACAACTTCTGACTCCCTAAAAACATAACAACTAATAGCCTACTGGTGACTAGAAGCCTTACCGATAACAAAGTTGATTAACACACATTTTGTATATTGTAGGTGTTATATAGTGTATTCTTACAACAAAGTAAGCTAGAGAAAAGAAACTGTTAAGAAAGTCATAAGAAGGGGCGCCTGGGTGGCTCAGATGGTTAAGCGTCTGCCTTCGGCTTGGGTCATGATCCCAGGGTCCTGGGATCGAGCCCTGCATCGGGCTCCCTGCTTGGCAGGGAGCCTGCTTCTCCCTCTCCCTCTGCTGTTCCCCTGCTTGTGCTCTCTCGCTCTCTCTGTCAAATAAATAAAATCTTTAAAAAAAAAAAGTCATAAGAATATTTGTGTCTTCTGTTATGTTAATGAGGTGACTTTTGCAAAGCACCTAAACCTGAGAGCCATTTGCCAGTGCAGGCCACCACGTGATTAGAAAGTTGGAACTTTCAGTCCCAGTCAATGACCTCTGACCTCCAGGAGGGGAGAGGGGATGGAGTTTGAATAAGTTGCCAGTGGCCAGTAGTTTAACCATTCATGCCTGTGTATGAGGTCTCCTTAGAAACTCAAAAGGACAGGGTTCAGAGAGCTTCCAGATCAGTGAACACATGAAGATGTGGGGATAGTCGTGAGCCTAGAGAGGGCATGGAAGCTCCACACCCTTTTCCACATACCTATACCATTGCCCTATGAGTCTCTTCAATCTGGCTGTTGATGAATTTTATCCTTTCATAATAAACCAGTAATCTAGTAAGTAAAGTGTTTCTCTGAGTTCTTTGAGCCACTCTACCAAATTTATTGAACCTCAGGAGGAGGTCATGGGAACCTCTGATTTATAAACCAATTGGTCAGAAATATAGGTAACAACCTGGAATTGTGACTGGCATCTGAAGTCCAAGGAGGGGTTTGTGGGAACCACCAATCTTTAGCGGATCATTTTGAAGCATAGGTAATAACTGGGCTTGTGAGTGGCATCTGAAGGAGGTGGGGGAGGGCAGTCTTAAAGGACTGAACCTTTAACCTGTAGAATCTGATGCTATCTCCAGGTAGATGGTGTCAGCATTGAGTTGAATGGTAGGACACTCAGCTGGTGTCCTGAGCATTGCTTGGTGGTGTCTAGGGAACCCTTCTCCCTCCCCCACTTCCCCACCCACATTGAAACTCCAGAAAAGGCAAGAACTTTGGTGGAGAGACTTAGGAGAGAGGTCATTTTCCTAATGGCAGACTGAGTTCCAGATACTACAATGAAAGGTTTCCATAGTCATGGGGGAGTAAATAATTGGGTCAGATCAGAAGCTATCCAGAGAATCTTAAAGGGAAAATCTGATGGCTAAGGGAACTGCCCGAGTTTTAGGGCTTCTTGTGATGACTGAGACATATCAGGATGGAGTCAAGGGTAATATTCACAATATTTTTCCAATAACCAGTATGGTATGGGCCCTTACCAGTCAGAAATCACACCAACCTATCATAATAGTCCAGTTATAAACAACTGTTACTGTGTTATCAGTGCTTTCTAATTGAATCCCAGAGCTGGGTGATGGGGCTTGTCTGATGGCATTAGGGTAGGGTGAATATCTGTCCAAGGTTCTTCCTTGGGCTTGATTTTTAAGGCAGTTTGCTATGACAAGGCTGACAATATGATGGGAGAATACTGGGAGCTCTGTGGCCCTCACCTTCAATGCTCTTAGGGCACTGTCAATCATGACTATCTGTAATGTATAGATGAAATGATTTCTAACACAAATGGACATGGAGTTCAAAGATATAAAAGCAATCCTTGCTCTGTAATACTAATTTCTTGATCTTTTGAAATAATATCACTGTTCTGGGCCTCAGTTTCCTTACCTATAATACAAATTGTTTTGGATTAAAACATTTCTAAGGTCTCTTGTGGTGGTAAGGACTTGAAATACAACTTATTGCTTGCTTACAGTTAAACTTTCGATTCATCTACATGTTTCAGCTGAGGTGCTATTTCTACTTTGTCATTTGTACTGTCTTTTGATAAACGTTCTCTACATCAAAATGTCCCCAACATCAAACAAGCTATTTTCAGCCTATTATGTAGTGACTTCCTGATTCTGTAAGGGGGGGAGGGGAACCAACCTTAATTTCCATTTTCTACCTCTAAAATTTGTTAAGTCTTTCTCCTACTCACTCTTTCAATACTCCTTATGGAAAAATAATGGGTTTTTTTTCCCCCCCCACTCTTCTGGGAAAATTTTTCATCTTTGCTAGTTCCTACACATTTTCATTTTCTAGAAAGTTTTTAAAGTACTTAACTGTTAAGTGCATTCTAAGCTATTCCTAAACTCTTTTTAGACTTTGTGTTTAAAGATTATCTCCTTTGTGGTTCAAATGAAGAACAAAGTAAAAAGTACTCTGTTAAAGAATTCATGCTATGTCCCTTGTTTAGATAGTTACAGGGCCACTGGGTGTGTTTCTGAAAATTCATCTTTTCTTAATGCTGCTCAATCTTGCACCTACTTTCTTCTCCACGGAAAATATTTCCTGTGTTCATTGTCAGGACTCTTGGATACTAGAGACAGCAGTCCAAATCGCAAGTGACTAAAATGGACTAATACTGTATTAGTTACCTTTTGCTAGGTAATACATTACCCCCAAACTTACATTTATTATCTCAGAGTTTCTGTGGGTTGGGAATCTGGACACAGCTTACCTGGCTCATCTGCTTCATGATCTCTCACAGGTCTGCAATCAAGGTGTCAGCTCAGCGTCGGGCAGTCGGAGGATTTGTTTATGTGCAACGTAAGCCCAGGTCGAGATAGCTAGTCAGGAAGAGTATGGGCTGCAAGGAGCTGAAAGTCACGGTCCACAAAGAAGAAGGCGGAAGCATGCTGCAGTGGCGGCAGTGCACCCTCTTCCTGAAGAAGGTCCAATCTCGCGGGATCTCGGGTCTCCGAAGTTCTGGTGGGGCGGCGGGAGAGTGGTGGATTGAGAGTCACGTGGATATCGTCGCTGCCGGAGGCACTGTCTCTACAGGGTCTGGCTCATGCCACGTTTTGAGCAAATCCCAATTCTCAGCAAAGCTTTCTCTGGGGCCCCTAGCCCCAGTGACAGTCTCGCTGAGTAGTGGCTGTCTCCACTGGGCACTGCCGGGTGTAGGGGACCGGGCTCTGGCCCAATGGTTGTGGAAGGGTGGGGTTGTCTGAGGCAGCATTCCAAGATCACTCCGTAGTTGATGGCAACTTTCAGCTCCTTGAATGCCTCAGTTCCTCCCTTGCTGTTGGCCACACTGTCCTAGTTTCTTATTTCTTGACCTCACCCACGAGGCAGCTTGCTTCTTCAAAGCGTGCAAGCCTAGATGGCAGTAGAGACACTATGCCAGTAAGACAGAAATCAGTCTTTTTCCCCCCTAAGATTTATTCATTTTAGAGAGAGAAAGAGAAAGGAGGGGAAGGGGAGAGGGAGAAAGACACTTAAGCAGACTGAGCTGAGCGCAGAGCCCAGGTGGGGCTCCCTCTCACCACCCTGAGTTCACCTGGAAAGCCCAAACCAAGAGTCAGACATTTAAGCAACTGTGACACCCAGCCACCCCCAAGAAGTCAGTCTTTTTTAACCTAATCATGGAACTGGCGTCCCATTCCTTGGGCCTTATTCTGTTTATTAGAAGTGAGCCATTAGCCCACACTTAAGGGATAATACAAAGGAATGGATACCTGAAAGTTCTATTGCTAACTTCCTGAAGTTGGATTGCTGAAATTGGATTATTGATGGCCATTTATAAAGTTGTCTGCCACATAGACTCATTCACATAATTAAAAAAAAAAAAGAGGTATACCTTGTCTTCACACACCCTGGATCCTGAAATGTATGATGCCATCAAATGTTGCTTTCTTTTCATTACCTTTACTCCCCTAGTTTCATTTTAAGATAAGTTCTCTTTTCATAGGCTCCATAATGGTTCCAGGTTTTCATCCCATCAGTTTAACAATTCAGTGGAAAGAGTGTTTCCTTCCTATTAGTTCTAGCAAAAGTCCTGGGCTTACAAATCACTGATCCAGTTACGGTCATTCTTAGTCAATCGTGCAACTCCTACTGGCAATTTTGGGTCTTGTGACCCATGTGTCCATACCTCTTTTGAAGATAGGAGTGGACATCCCATCTGAACAGCACAGACTGAGAGTGGTGGAGGGATACTGACTCAAAGAACATTAAGATGCTGGTCCCAAAGAAGGGGCAAAGGATTCTGACATAAAACAACAGGTGAGTCAGACTGTCCTACTTTAACAGAGAGTAGATCTAAGTGGAACATGAAAAGTAGAGTGGCATAGCAGCATTTGACCTCTGGTACTTAATGAGAGTTCAGAGACTCTGGATGTGCCATCATTGTCACACAGCAGCAAATCAAATCAGCTGACAGCTTCATGACCGAGTGCCTACTATGTGTTAGACAGTGCTAGGTGCATTACATATGTCGTCTCATGCAATAATTATAGCAGCCTTATTAAGTTAACATTGTTTCATTTTTATTCAGAAGAAAGTATGTTTTGACATTTGATATTGAATTAAAGCCATAATGACTCTAAAAATAATGCTCACATCATACCATAATATACCTATCAGAATTTACAAATATTTTATCCTGTTATCTTTTATACTCATAGGAATTAGAAACTTATTTTTATTTGTATGTATTTTTACAAAATATAATTTAATATCTTGTATAGCTTATAGTTTAATATCTTGCATATTTCAAAGCTTATAATGCCTCAAATCCTTTTAGGTTTTGAGGCATTAAAGTATATGTACATACTAAGTTTTAAAAAATTGGAATAAAAATGGAAAAAATAGAGTCAAGGAAAATAAACAATCTTAAAACAATACTCTAATTAAATGTGATCTTACTAAATAATTGCTTTTTTCTCTCTTTTCAGTCACCTTTACAGTTTTTGGTATATCCCTTTGATAGGGTGAATATGGGAAAAATTTAGTGAAGGAGAAAATATGCTTGCATCTGGTAACAAACACATAATAAGTTCCAGATAAATGACTAATTGTAAAACAGAAAATACAATTCCATATGACAATTATTTTTATCTCCTTGATCCTCAGTTTTCTCATCCATAAAGTAGAGATAATAAAACCAGAAGGATAATTGAAAAGAATAGAAATAATGTATATAAAGCAAACTGTTTAACATGAATCAGTACCCAGTAAGTTTTTCCTGCTGCTATCAAAGGAAATTAAATTATTGTCTGATAGAGACTCACAAAGTAACCAATTTACTCAAGGGAAGAATTTAAGTGGATCTAGTCTAACTTTATACATATTTTAAAGGCACAAACTATTACATGCAGGGAAAGAGTCAAAAGAATAAGACCCAAATTGTGTAAAAGCAACATGACCTCCTCAATGCCAAGAGTCTTCTCCTGAAACTCATGTCTTCCTGGCTGCTATAAACTCTTCCTGTGACTGACTAAAGCGACACTCTGGGAAGACAATAATTTTCAAGACCTTTTATCTGATTCTTCTATTTTCTTAAGTTTTTATAATTTTTTGGAAGTCTCTTGATAGACCATTACTCATTTCTTAGAAATTTCTGAATTTGCCCGTCATGTTGAGAGGTAATTGAAGCTCCAGTGTGCTAAAACCTATGGTGGAAGTTTGTTAATATTTTCTCTGTTCAAGGAAATGGTGCATCTTTTGGATTGGATCATGAAGGGAGGCAGAACCAGTCTCTCATATGAGAGGTAGAGGCACTGGCTACCTTCGTCCAGCTTCCCATGGAGCTGAGGCATGAGCATGTGGAAATACTAGGTCAAATTTCAAGGAAGAGAGGCAGCTGTCTGTATGAAGATTGGGGAAAAAGCATTCCAGGAAATGGGAAGAGCTTCTCCAAAGGCCCCAAGTAGAGGTGCTTAGTGTTTTTGAGGAACAGCAAGGAGGTCAGAGTGACTGCAGCACTGTCAACATGGAGCTGGGTAGCAGATTTACAGATGTATGTTATACACATGATTCCAAGAACCATTTAAAAGATAAAGAAATTGGGGGCGCCTGGGTGGCTCAGTTGGTTAAGCGACTGCCTTCGGCTCAGGTCATGATCCAGGAGTCCCCGGATCGAGTCCCGCATCAGGCTCCCTGCTCGGCAGAGAGTCTGCTTCTTCCCTCTGACCCTCCCCCTTCTCATGTTCTCTCTCTCTCTCTCATTCTCTCTGTCTCAAATAAAAAAAAAATCTTAAAAAAAATAAAAATAAAATATAAAGAGATTGGGATTAAGAAAGGTTGTGACTTGCCCAAGATTGCACAATAAGTGGCAAAACCAGAACTTAGTAGCTCCTCTTCTGATCTCAAGTCTTGTATTTTTACCAAGATGCCATTTTGTGTTCACCTGTATATTGCCTTAACATTATATTTATATTTTTGTTGTATATTTTTGTTAAAGCTACCCAACATCAGGAATCACTCCTTTTCATGTTGCATAGAATGCAGTGGAGTTCAAATAGATGCTTTCTAAATACCTTTGTTAAATCACTCTAACAACAGATTCTTCTTTCCACTTTATTGTAGTAGACTAGGCTGAATTTCATAATTTAGTGGGAATATTTTAGAATAGATTTGTCTGATTATCTAGCAGTTTAGCAAATGCATTTTATACTTGCATTATATTATTTATGCTTAAAGCCACTTAAGATTTTTACATGGAATAAAAAAATACTCTTATATTAAAACATCCAGCTAAGGAAACAAAGGTTAAAATCATATTCAATAGTTGAAATTATTCATAGCATACTGTCATACAGATACACACACACATGCATATGTACACACACGTACTCATGGATTACCCATAACTAAATGAGTGCTCAAACCAAAAATATTTTTAAAAATCCCTGATGAAGAATTACATGGGTCTTTATTGATAGTATCATAACAGGTGATTTAATTTGTGTTATTTTAAAAATGTAATTATTAAATATTCATGACATATTATACTTTATGAGACTGAAATACTCATACCAAAATCATATGGTGAAGATAAAATGCAGACAAAGAGTCTGGGTTCCCACAGCCACCGACCCCAAAATGACCTGTTAATAAATGCCAGATTCTCATCTTGTAAAACTCCTATGGGAGAATAATAAAGGATGAACATTTGGCCCAACATTTATTTTTATAAAACAAGTGCCTTTAGTTTTCTTTCAAAAGAATCATTTTCCTGCTCTATAAAAGTCTGTGGTACTTTATGAAAACGTGTACCTCATATCACACAGCTAGAGCCATAAATTTGGGCGGTACACACAGAACTTCAGACATCCAGCCTATCCAATCTAGATGATCTAAATTAAAGTTGATATTTATGCTTATATTTTACTATTCCTGGTGTATTTACCAGTTAATTATATAATCCTTCATTTTTCTAGGACCATAGCTTTGGTTGTGAAATTTTAGGGAATAAATTTACGCAGATTTAAAACAGAAATACAATGAGTATAATTAGTCTTGTGATTAGTAATTGCTATAGGCCAGAAATTCCCAAACATTTTTATCTAGGGAAACTACAGAATAGATGAGTGAATCCACAGCACTAAAGAGAATAATGAGATTGTTGACTAATACAAATATAAACTAGAACACATGTATCAAATGTACTTAGAGGTGACTCAAAATTAAGAGGTCAGGGGTAGGTGTGTCAGTGGTATCTACAAAACTCTTAAGTGTTTGCCCACTTACAGCTCTCCCTTAAGAAAAGCAACTGCTGGAATCTCTGGTTATGTGGCTTATGCCATGTAAGTCTACTCCAACTTTGGTTATCACTCAGAGCAAGAGTTTGTCCTGGAACCAAAGATCTAGCCCATATATAGACATTTAATCTCTAAGGAGGTGTGGTAAGAAAATCTTGCCCCATAGATTAGATACTCATATCAGATAATAGCAAATCTACTCAGTCACATCCTATCTGGGGAAAATCAAATGTAAATTACATTTACAATCAAATAATTAGCATTCCCACATTTTCCCAGTTTTCAGATTCTCCATGTGGTTTCTGTGAATCTTAGTTTTGAAGATCTAGGACACAAATGAATATGGGCAATGAAAGTTTCCTCAAGCTACTTTGTTCTAATATAATCTTATATTAGAGGAGGTCACCATCGCTACTCAGTGAGACTCTCTTCCATATAGTAGAGAAGGCCTAGTTCTTGATGGCAAAAAAGTTTTGGATAGATTAAGGGTTGAGAAGGGAGAGAGAGAGAAGGGGAGGAGTGTGAGAGGAGAGGAGAGACAGCAAAGAGAGAGAGAGGAAGAACGGCAGGATAAGGGAGAAGTTACAAAAACAGAAAATACTTTGCAGTTGATTTTACCTAAAAAACTAAAACTCCAAAACCCAGGAAGAAAACTACCCTAAAGAAGAGAGCCAATAATAACAAAATCAACAATTGGAAGATGAATTCAAAGCAGAGAAATTTAAAGAAAAAATTATAGAATTACAGAACTTTGAAATTAAATGTAGTATGGACTCTCAAAGAAATAAAAGAAGGAAAAACATCAAACAGCAGAGATGATGAAAGAAAAGGTGGATGAGAAATAAAATAAATCTTAAATTTGAAAAAGTGACATAGGGATAAACTCTAGAATGAAGTTGGTGATATATCCCTTGTAGTGGAAGTCTTAATGGCAGAGGAAAGAATGTGGGTACAGCTGATGGAGAGCCTAGGTTTGAACGTGAGCTCTGCATTTTCAGCTGTGTAACTTTTTGTAAATGACATATCCTCTCTATGTCCTGGTTTCTTCATCTATAAAATGGAAATATAAACATTTTCTATCACAAAAAGTTGTTGCAAAGTTATTAAATAAGTTCACTGTTTTCAAGTACTTAGAGTAGTACCTGGTTCACTGTAATTGGTTGGTAAATATCAGCTCTTATTATTTCTTTTGTGTATGTTTGAAATAGTTCAGAGTAAGGTGTTTTTTAGAAAGGAATAGAGATAGAATAAAAACCACATAAAAAGTATAATTAACTGAGAATATGTCTGTAAAATAAACACAAATTTTAAAAGTTGTTCACAGAAGAACACACAATGTGAAATATTAATTTTAATAAAACTTGAGCCTCAAAAATCATATTTTATTAATGCAAGACTATGAGTGAAGCACCAAAGGAGTAAAAGGAGTAAAAGTAATTTCTCTATGTTAGAAGAAATCAAGAAATACCATGTTGATTTAGGAAATATTTAGAGAAATAGAAAATGTAGAAAAATGGAAAAAGTCAAATAGTGCATACACTGTAGAATACAAAACAATGGAAAAAGCAAACAACCCTAGACATATAGAAATCAAAAAACAAGATCTCAAATATAAGAATAGACACATGTGAGGGGCGCCTGGGTGGCTCAGTATTAAGCGTCTGCCTTCGGCTCAGGTCATGATCCCAGGGTCCTGGGATCAAGCCCCGCATCGGGCTCCCTGCTCGGCAGGAAGCCTGCTTCTCCCTCTCCCCGCTCCCCCCTGCTTGTGTTCCTGCTCTCGCTGTCTCTATTTGTCAAATAAATAAATAAAATCTTTAAAAAAAAAAGGACCTATGTGACCTAAAGAATGTATAAACTGGTTAAATGACATTATGTAAAATTAAAACCTCAAGTGTTAGATTAAATAACAGCATGCTACTATATGCTATTTGAACTAGAAAACTAAAACTAAATTACACAACTGTCTAAAATAGAAAATAATGTAGAAAACAAAACAGATTAATTTATAAAAATACAGTTGTTACAAAAGACATTAACAATTTTAATTTTCTCTTATCCTTTAATAAGCGATGGTATAAAAAATAGAGTAATAGAAAGCTTATGTAACCATAAATAAGTTTTGATATTTCATATAAGCACATACAACAATATAAATACAAGAATTTAACATGATAGAAATATGTATATGTGCAAATTATGTAGCTTACTATCCTGTAAGCAGATAGATTTGGCATGTTTATGATGGTTGAACAGAGGCTTTAAAAAACTTCATTTTGTCTAGAAAATAGCATTTATTTTGTCAATATTTTCTGCTCATAATGTGATACAAATGACCTTTATTAGCAAAAGCTTAAAAGACCAAGCAAATAACTTTTTTGTCCATCTAAGATTATGCTGATTGATTTCTATTTAAAACCTCTATGAAATTTAAAATCACTTTTCTAAACAACTCTTCGATCAAAGAGAAGATCAAAACTGCATTTGTAGAGTATTAAGGAAATATTAGCCATATCAAAAGACAGAAAAAAGGTGGAAAACTAGCCAATTAATATTACGAATCTAGCATAACCTTGTTGCCGAAACCAGAAAAAAGAAGACATCACAAGAAAAATTAAAGAATAATCTTGCATATTAATGTACACACAAAAATTCCAAATGGAATGTGAGGAAGCACTGGCAGAATTATTTACCCAGACCAAATAGGCTTTATTCGAAAAAGGCAATTAATTTTTAGTTCTCTTATGTGTGATAATTTTATCAACAGCATAAGCAAAACAAACCATTCGAGAATTTTAATAGAGGTCTCTTTAATAGAGAATTTAAATAGATTAATAGAATTTTAATAGACACATAACCTCTCTATACTTAGTTTCCTCATTTGTAAAATGTGGATAATAATGGTATGTACCTCGGAGGTTTGTTGTGGGGATTAAATACATTAATTTAGATAATATGTTAACAGTGCCAGAGGATGTCATATAAATATTAGCTACTATTTTTAAGAACCATTTCCCTTAAAATTGGTGAAAACCAGGGCTATCATCATCAGTATAATAAAATACTATCTCTTCTATGCCCAGGGCCAACATGATAATTAACTGCAAAAAGGAGGAGTTATTGTCATTGAAATGAACAAAAGTGTGACATGCATATGATTACTTTTTGATATGTTTCATAAATTTTTGCCAATATTGTTTAAACATAAATAAAAGATACAATGATTGGCTGAAGAAGACTAAATTATAAATTGTATGTAATTTGCTTATATTTCCTGAAAACTTCATAACTTTGTAACTCATAGAATCCTGTAAAACCACAAGATACAAAATGAAGTCTTTCTATACACCAAAAATAGATCATACTGCATATAAGATTCCTTTCTTATTAATATAAGTAACATTAGAAAACTGGAAATAAATTTTATGCTTACTAAGAAGGAGATTTATAAAATTTATGGTGTAATCATACGATGGAATATTCTGTATATATTAAGATTGAGGTTTTGAAGAATTTTTAATTAGTTGGACATGTTTCTATAATGGTTGTATGATAAAAGCAAGTAATATGCTGCAAATTTGTGGTTTCCATTTAGTAATGTATAGATGTACAGTGAGGAATTATAAAATATTATTAAAGAATATTCATCCCCATTTGCTGGAATTCACTTTGATTCTTATTTTATTTCTTTGTATTTTCTAAATTTTTTGCATGATTATTGTGTGTCTTCTGTAATTTGAAAAATACATTTAAAAATTATAGTAACTAACATCTATGCAATTTATTTATTTATTTTTAAAATTTTATTTATTTATTTTCTTTAAATTTTTATTGTTATGTTAATCACCATACATTACATCATTAGTTTTTGATGTAGTATTCCATGATTCATTGTTTGTGCATAACACCCACTGCTCTACGCAGAATGTGCCTTCCTCAATACCCATCACCAGGCTAACCCAACCCCCACTCCCCTCCCCTCTAGAACCCTCAGTTTGTTTTTCAGAGTCTATCGTCTCTCATGGTTCGTCTCCCCCTCTGATTTACCCCCCTTCATTCTTCCCCTCCTGCTATCTTCTTTTTTTTTTTCTTAACATATATAGCATTATTTGTTTCAGAGGTACAGATCTGTGATTCAACAGTCTTGCACAATTCACAGCGCTCACCATAGCACATACCCTCCCCAATGTCTATCACCCAGCCACCCCATCCCTCCCACCCCCACCACTCCAGCAACCCTCAGTTTATTTCCTGAGATTAAGAATTCCTCATATCAGTGAGGTCATATGATACATGTCTTTCTCTGATTGATAGGTGCAATTTAAAAAAACTTCATTGACTCTACCATAAACCTCCAACATTTCATATTTAAGTAATAATTTACATATAATCTACGCTTGTGTGTTCTGAGACTTTGGGACTATGTATTGAAATAAATTTTCGTAATGGATTTGAATAATATATTTATATTTGAGATGTCATTCAAAGCTGTATCAGAAATTTCTGGTTTGAATAACATTTAGGAACTAGAGTAAACAGATCTAAGAAATGGCACCCTCACTGTTGGTCCACTGTCAAGAACAAACACGTGGAAGATATTGGCATACATTTAGCGTGGAGGGAGGATAACTGTCTATCCTCTGGTCCACAGTAGCATTGAGAAATTGAAAGTACTCAGAAGGGAATACCCAGTAGGCTGGATTCTAGCCATAGAGGTTATGAAAAATTCCTCCTCCCAAGTGTAGCACAGAAGCTTTTGAGCCATCAATTGTAAAGATACATTGGGACAATATCTTTATCAGTGATAAATAGTATGAATAGATCCCCAAGGAGTTTTGGGGTCTCCTTGATGCTCTGGTGTGGTATGAGAACTCATGAAATTTGCACAACTAGGGCATTGGAGAGGAGTTCTAATAAGGACTGAAACCGAATTTCCTACTTTCTCTTCAACATGGGAAGAGTAGCTCAGTGTATTCACTCTACAGCATAATATTGTATACTTGGGTTCTGAAAACGTTAGGAAGCATCATTCAGATAGAACGCCCTACCATAGGCAGGAGCCTCACATGCCTATTTCTTTAAGTTGATCTTGTATCCTCATTCCCTCTCCCTTACATACTAAGATCCAACAACCATGGCTTTCTGTTTCTTAAACATATGTTCACCTTGCATAAGGGCCTTCATATTTGTTGTCCCTGATGCATAGAATGCATCAGCAAAATATTTGTGTGACTCTGTCTCCTCATCATCCAGGTTTCAGCTCAAATATAACCTTTCCACATAAACTTTTCCTGTCCACCTAACCAGCATCATTGCAATCGTTCTCAGTCACATTTTCCTGTTTTAATGCTTCAATAACATTTACAACTATCTGAAATTTTCTTATATATTTGCTTATTGATTATTTTTTGTCTCTCCCACACTATAATATAGGGTCCTAAGAGCAGAGTTGTTATCCATAGAACCCGCTGTTCCATCCATAATACTGAGAATAGTATGCAGCACATAATAGGTGCTCAATAAGTACTTGGGACATGAAAGAATGAATGAATACATGAATTGTAGTGAACTTGAGACTTGAGATTGTGCTAGAGGTTTCAGTGAAAGGAATCTTCCTCCTCTCCTTACTGTGAAAGGAATCTTTCTCCTCTTGCATCAATCTCTAACCACTATTTCTTAATATATAAGCATTATATAAGCTGTTTTTATTTTATATTTTGATTATTTGATCTACAGGATGATTGCAGGGAAGAGAAAATCTGGAGACAGGGTTGGGTGTCAGAGTGCTAACAGCTTCTACCATTGGCATGCTGTTTAAGAAGCCAACAAAGGCAAGAGAAATGAAACATGTTGGGAATTATTCTAGATTTGGAATATTATCCATGTGTGTATATGAGTCATTGTTCTTTATATTTTGATTTTCCTTTTAACATGTGCAAATTCCATGATAAAAATCATAAATTGGGGTGTGCGAATAGATAATTCTGCTATTCTTTTATCCATTATCTTATATTACAGCTTGGTAACCAATTTTGAAAGAAGTTGAAGTTGGCATAGTAAGTGTTCTCAGATCGAGTCAAGCATATGTCTACTATTTATAAAAACACATAGTTTGAGATATCTTCTTTGGCCATATTATGCCTTATATATATGCTGTTGAATCTTTAAAGGAATGTAGATGAATTTTTAAAAATCTGGATGGGTTATTTATGTCACATATTCAATTATTTCTAATATATGATCCATAAAATATTTGCATTTCTTGTCTTATAGTTCATGATACAAATGGTTAAACACGATTAAAGTAAGTAATTAAACTTGAATATTAATACTAATATTTTTTTTATCTTTTGGGATTTTTAGATCCAAGAGCAGAAAGTAGTTTAATTTTTAATTTTGCATTTGCATAATCTGCCCTATATACAATTTTAATATTAACAAAAGTACTTACACGACACTAAGATTTTTTTTCTACTTTGAATTCTAGAAGTTACTTCCCTTAGTTGTCAAGTATCAAAGACAAGAGATTATTTATGCATTAGAACACTTATTATGATTAATAATTTTTATTTAGTAGTTTATAGTATGAGATATTTTAGACTCTTGTTCCAAAAAATAAAAGGATTATTCTTGTTATCAAAATATCCTTTTGCATTTTTATTAATTTGTATTAATCTTTTTAATATATATTACAATCTTTGTGTATGTAGATATTATAAAAATAGATAAATAGAAGTAAATTAGACTTTGAAAATGTATTGGAGAATATATGTGCTAATCTAAAATATAAACATCCTTTTTGAAAGAAAATCAGAGATTTGTTGCAAGAGGAAGGCTGCTTAACTACATTACTGATTCTTAAAACCTGTTGGAAAATGAAGCAAAACCAAGGGAAAAGGCCCTGCAGGGGTTATGAAGCCAGTTAAGCTTCATACATATGTTTGCTGACAGTTGGAAGAATGAACGTTTCTCATCCCCTTTTGACTGCATTAAAAAGCGTTGGAAAAGCTTGTGGATTCAGGTTTCATGCTCTTTGCAACTGAATTCCTTTCCTTTTCATATTTTAAATTTGTAACATGTTCTATATAGTCCTTAAGTGAACATCCTGTTTTCAGGACTTCTAAAACTCCATTGCTTTGAACAGTGTGCCACATGGCAATACTACAAACATAAAGAGTCCAGCTGTTAAGATGGAAAATACCATATAAATCACTGTAAAACCATCTTGTCTTACTACTTTGGAGAGCTCACTGAAGTATTTTAAAGGAAAGGGATACCAACTTTAAAGCCTCCAAAAAAGCACTGTCATGATTCTTTGGATTTTCGGTTATAATCTCAGGCAGTTTCGTGAAGGGAAGGTTTACCTAGCTTGTTCCCTGAGTAAAGTAGTATATTTTTTCCACTAAATTTCTCAAATGTGCTCTTGTCCCTGACCCCTCAATGTGGTTTGTGAAATTTGAAACTTATTACAATTAATTCTATTTAAATGACAATTTTTATATAGAAAGTTCTTTGAAACAAAATTCTAGCTATTTCCACCTCATCCTTAAAAATAAAAATAAACTCCTGGGCAAGTCTTCCAGATTGAAAATGTTCCTGGGAAATGAAGCACCCTCAAGTAGGACAGTCCTAGAATTTGGAGCATCTTGGAAAAATACTGAGGTGGAGTAATACTCAGAGTACTCATGCCAAGGGTAGTTTCTATTCTTGATGTTATACATTTTTAAGTTGAACAGATATTTTACACACCGACAGAGGGAATTATGGTGAGAAAAGTAGAAAACATCTAAATGCTATATGAGTGAGGCTTGAATCTAGAGACACAGTTTAGGCTGTTGAGCCATATTAAATGTTGAATAAACACTACTTCCTTCTCCTGTTTCTGTCCAAAATTCTACTATGTGAAGCCCATTAGGATCCCCTATTCTCTCAGTTCAGTTGCCTCTTCATTTTTCATGTGATTGTGAGGTCATCATTCCAGGCCATATCCAGGTATTTAAAAAAAAAAAAATCTGTTACTATGGAAAACCATTCGAAATGGGAGTCTTGATCTATGTCAATTTGCCCTGATTTCAGTGGAATCAGTTTTGCTTTCTTGACTTCCAAATAAGATTCTTAATTGGTCTATTTCAAAGATTTTGGGTGAGCTTTCTATTCCTTGGAAGAATTGTTTTTGTCTTCTATTTGATTAGGAGGCAGCAGAGAATGGAGTTATTATGGATTACTCTACTGGATTCAATATATGGCTTGTGGCAAACTATTTAACTTCTCTAAATTTCCTCATCTGTGAAATGATAGGGAGAATGATAAAACCTTTCTCATAGAGTTGTTATAAAAATTAAATGAATATTTTGTTAAGAATTTGCTACAGTGCCTGGCACACAATAAATGCTTGGGCAGGGATGGATAATATACAGACCAACCATACTGGAATTTATAATCATAATTGAATATCTTTGTGTATAACAACAGCTTAGAATAATTTAGAAATACAGAGTATTAGAGCTAGAAGGGCCTTAGAGATTATTCAGTCAACAATTTCATTTTATAGATGAGGAGTTGAAATCCAACTTAAGAATATGACTTGCCCACAGCCACTTCATGAAGGATCTGAAACAAGGTCCTCCACCTCCATTTTCTAAGTTCTGTATCTTCGTGTCACACCACATTCCTATTACACATCTCTCTATTTTTACTTTTGGCAGCTTCTCAGTAGGGGTGAAACATGCCTGACAACATAGTTGCTGTTAAGGTACTAGAGAAGTTTGTTTTCTCATTGAACTTTTAAGACATGCCATATTGTTTGAGTAAAATAGGATGTATGGAGCGAAGTATGGAGGAGATTGTTTCTGATGTTTCCATTATGTAGACATGAACATGATATATTTCAATAACCATCTTTTAAAAGAATGGACTCATTGAACTTAATTTTCAAACAAGAAGGTCATCTATATATTTAAGTCATAAGAATGAAACATAGAAGCAGGACCTGGATGCATGTTTATAAAGCCATTTTGCAATGAAATGTAAAGACAGATGCTATAATGCCTTTTATGGGATCAGGTTAATGCTTACTGTGCCTGGAGCTTCCCCATTTGACAAAGAAGAATTTAGATTTATCAAATGTTAAACACATGGCTTTAACGGTTCCTGTTAGGAACATTCCTGAGAGATTTGCACTAGTTGTGAGGTTGTATTCACTTCACTTTATTTCTTTCCTGTGGCTCTCCTATTTCCCTTTGGGATGTGTTTCATGTGTCTGTTATTGCTTTGAAGATTTTTCATTTCTATCTCATGCTTAACACCTGCCATTGACTCTTGTATAACTTAGGAGAAATGAATGGCTTTCTTTTCCCTGGGTACCAGTCTTTATAAGGTAAAAGCACCTGTGCTGATTGAGAAAAAAAATGTAAATTTCACCCCTTTTGTACTAAATTGAGATTGTACTTTTTTGGTGTTGATAAGTCTTTTGAAACTTAATATTGTATTTTTCTATCTTTCATTATTACTTACATTGTGGAATAAGGCAAAATAACAGATATCTTGTGATTTTGTTTTCAGACAGTATATGCATGAGGACACTGAATATAGGGATATCTTGAGACCCCAGAAAATTCTTTCTTTCAGAAGATCATTTTATTCCCAGTTATTTTTATATTTTTGACCTTTGTTATATGGTGATAAATATCTTCTAGCAATTCAAACCTGAAAAGAGACTTGCTATGTTATAAAAAGTTTTATACAGGGCAGTGTTCAGGACCCATTTATAAATGTTTGTTAATCATATGAAGAGATCATCTATACTTTAAGTTTATGCCTGTCAATGTGTAGGTGGCAAGAGCAGTACATTTTGAGTATAAATTGATCATCATTGAAATGAATAACAGAAAAATATATTTGTGAATGTGCTCACAGAATGAATCAATGGAAAGCAGTCAGCCTGTATTTTTGCAGTTATATCTGTTACTTTTCTGTTTTTATTAGATTTGAATGATTAAATAGAAATTAGGTTTAAAGAAAAACCATATTGTGGTTGGAGCAAAACTTACACTTAAAGGAACACTTCTTATTTTCTTAAATAAAATCTTCATATTTGCTGTTCTGGCAGGGCTATCTCTTCTCATAGTTTTCTAACCTTTTCTCAGCTGCTACCAGTACCATAGTTTTTATGGGTATTACAGTTTCCTTTAAATTTAAGCCTTCATAATTTAAGCCTTTTTAGTTTAGAAAGAAAGAAGAACACACATATCTTAATCTCGTCAGAATGATTTTTTTAATTATAAACAGATCATTTAATAAGTAAATATAATGTTCTTACGAGGCTTGAGTGGAAATTTTGGCAAGTGGCAAGCATATGGGTTTCAGCAGTGATGATTATTTTCAAAAAACAATCTGAGGCCAGTTTCTTGATGTCCTATTTCTGACTCTCCTCCTCCAAAGTGAATTTAGAATTACATACAATCATATTTAGAACAAATTTAGGTTGCATTCTTTGGATAAAGAAAATCTGTAAAACTCGTTTTTTTTCCAAGACAGAATGGCAATGATTACATGTGTCAGGATGAGGAAAAAGTCCTGCACTTTAACAATTTTCATGTACCTTAAATATTATCTCCTGGCCACACAACTGATTGAAATTAAGTCACAGCTCCCAATTACTTACATTCGCTATGGAAAGTTTTAAGTTATTTAATCATAAAGTTTGTATCATTACAATCACATTTTTATCTTCTCCCTAAGTTTTTGCCCATTATGAAATGGATTCTTTTGCCATTTTATCTGTGAACCCTAGATAAATGATGATAATGTAGGACTTAGAATTGACCAACATGTCTCTAGTTTTCTTTGACAAACCATTATTAATATCTCTTTGTATGAGATTGACAATGATTGCCCACTGTTTTCTAAGGTTTGCTTACATCCGTGGTAATGTTAACCAATTTATTGATTCCTTCTCTCTTCGGCCTTGGTCCTCTTCTTTCTCTCTTCTCTCTCTCTCTTTTTTTTTTTTTTGCTCATACACACATACTATATATACTATATATGTAGATATATTGTATGTAAAGTATATATATATAGCATATAAAGTATGTATTTTGTGTATATGTATCTTAAATTTATAATTTGAGCCTTAGTTTATTTCCTGAATTATAGATTGAGATAACTAACTGCTTACTCAACACCTTCACTTGACTATCTAATATGAATTACAAAGTCTATACGTCTAAAATCAAACACCTTTTCTCTCCCACCCCCACACCCACCTCTACCAGCAGGCTGCCACATCTGAGTTAATAGCAACTCCATTCTTCTAGGGTATCAGGCCTAAGGCCTTCAAATCATCCCTGACTCTCCTCTGTCTCTTGTACCCCATATTCCATTTATCATTAAATTCTATTAACTCTACCCTTTAAATATATTCAGAATCCAACTATTCTCACTACCTTCTCTGCTAATCTCCTGCATCAAGCCACTGTCTATTGCAGGAGCCTCCTAACATTGATTTCTCTGCTTTTGCCCTTGTCCCCTCTATACTGCCCTCTACCGCAGTTAGTTCGGCAAGAGTCATCGTGTTGTCACGATAGTCATCTCACGTCACTCTATGGCATAGAAATCTTCATTTGATTCCCAGCTGCTCGGAAAATAACCAAAAGTTTTACAATGACCTACAAGGCCATAAATGATCTGGCTTCCCATTATCTTTGGGACTCCTCACTCCTTTGTCTTCAGTTCATTGGTGTCCATATTTTACTTACCTTCTTTAGTGTTTGTCTCCTGCACTAGGTCGTAGAGATGTAAGTCCTACTAGGACAGGAAATTTTGACTTAAAAAAGAAAACAAAACAATTTTATCTCCTGTACCTAGAATAATGTCCTGCACATCCGTAGGTGCTCAGTAAATATTAATTAAGAGAATAAAATAATATGAAATTAAAATATAATTCTTAGGCATTTTCTTCAGTGAATTAGAAGGAAATACAAAATGTTATGAAATCAATACCTGACTACAAATTGAATGGTATCAGAATTTATTATAAATGTCATCATGAGTAAATCCCATAAAAATTTTAAATTTCAGTCATCATAAGTGTATCTTAAATGAGATAATGTACGTGAAAGTGCTTGTCAACTATTTAGCATTTTACTAATGCTATTAGTGTTTTTTCCCCTTGAGGCTCAATTAACTTAATCTTACAAATGGGTTAATTTTATTGGTAGTAGTCAACCTCTTTCTACTTGTTTTTTTAAGTCATTTTTTCTTAAGTTTTCATGATCCTTTCCCCCAGTTACTATAAATACTTATGATTTGTTAGGCTTAATTAAGCTTTTACCAAATGTTTACTATTGGCGCATGTGATAAAAAGAGCTATGGTCTAATGGGAGTGGACGCATTTAATGCAATTTTAAAGATAGATTTATATATAGTTACTTAATTTCTATTGCTTACTATATACCATGCTCTCTTCTAGGGACTCTAATAGTTTGAACTTATATAATACTTGTAACAATCTTTTTTCCTCACCCACCTTCCCTCTGGTAACCACCAGTTTGTTCTCTGTATTTAAGAATCTGGTTTTTTTAAATCTCTTTTTTCTTTCTTTGATCATTTGTTTTGTTTCTTAAATTCTATATATGAGTAAAATCATATGGTATTTGTCTTTCTCTAACTTATTTCACTTAGCATTATACCCTCTAGGTCCATCCATGCTGTTGCAAATGGTAAGATCTCATTCTTTTTTATGACTGAATAATATTCCATTATATATATATATGTGTGTGTGTTTACACACACACACACACACACACACACACTACATTTTTATCCATTCATCTATTGATGGATATTTAGGTTGCTTTCATATCTTGGCTATTGCAAATAATGCTGGAATAAACACAGGTTATCTTTTAGTGTTTTTGTTTTCTTTGGGTAAATACCTAGTAGTGGAATTGCTGGATCAGATGGTAATTCTATTTTTAGGTTTTTGAGGAACCTTCATACTGTTTTCCACAGTGGCTGCACCAATTTACATCCCCACCAACAGGGCACGAGGGTTCCTTTTTCTTCACATCCTCACCAACACTTGTTATTTCTTGTCCTTTTGATTTTAGTTTTTTTAATTTTTAAATTTTTTTAAAGAGCTTATTTATTTATTTGAGAGAGAGAGAGAGTGAAAGAGAGAGCACACAAGCAGGGGGAGGGGCATCAGGAGAAGGAGAAACAGACTCTTCCCAATGAGCAGGGAGCCCAACACAGGGCTTGATTCCAGGACCCTGGGATTATGACCCGAGTTGAAGACAGACGCTTAACTTCCTGAGCCACCCAGGCGGCCCTGTCCTTTTGATTTTAGCCATTCTGACAGGTCTAAGGTGATATCTAATTGTGGTTTTGATGTGCATTTCCCTGATGATTAGTGATATTAAGCATCTTTTCGTGTATCTGTTGGCCATTTGTATGTCTTCTTTGGAAAAATGTCTATTCAGGCCCTCTGCCCATTTTTAAATCAGATTATTTGTTCTTTTGGTGTTGAATTATATAAGTTCTTTATATATTTTGGATATTAAACCCTTACTGAATATATCATTTGCAAATACGTTCTCTCATTCCGTAGGTTGCCTTGTTGCTTTGTTGATAATTCCTTTTGCTGTGTAAAACCTTTTTATTTTGATATAGTTCCAACAGTTTAATTTTGCTTTTGTTTCCCTTTCCTGAAGAGACATATCTAGAAAAATGTTACCATGGCCAGTGTCAAAGAAATTACTGCCTATATTTTCTTCTATGATTTTTATGATTTTAGGTTTCACATTTTGATCTTTAATCCACTTTATTTTTGGTGGATGGTATAAGAAAATGGTCCAGTTTCATTCTTTTGCATGTAGCTGTTCGGTTTTCCCAACATCATTTACTGAAAAGATTGTCTTTTCCCCTTGGTATAGTCTTGCCTCTTTTGTCATATATTAAGTGGCCATAGTCTTGCCTCTTTTGTCATATATTAAGTGGCCATATAATTGTGGGTTTTTTTTTTTCTGGGCTATTATGTTCTACTGATCTATGTGTCTATTTTTGTGCTTGTATCATACTGTTTTGATTACTACACCTTTGTGGTATATCTTGAAATCTGGGATTGTGACTTCCAGCTTTGTTTTTCTTTCTTTTTAATTTTTTAAAGATTATTTACTTGAGAGAGAGAGAGAGAGAGCAAGCAACACAGGGGAGGTGGGGCAGAGGGAGAAGCAGACTCCCCACTGAGCAGGGAGCCCAATATGGGGCTCAATCCCAGGACCCTGGGATCATGACCTGAGCCAAAGCCAGACACTTAACCGACTGAGCTACCCAGGGGCCCCATAGCTTTGTTTTTCTTTCTCAAGATTTCTTTTGCTATTTGAGGTCTTTTGTGGTTCCATAAAAATTTTAGTATTATTTATTCTACTTCCATGAAAAGTATTGTTGGTATTTTGATAGGGATTGCATTAAATCTGTAGATTGCTTTGGGTAGTAAGGACATTTTAACAATATTGGTTCTTCCCATCCATGAACATGGAATATTTTTCCATTTGTGTCATCTTCAATTTCTTTTATCAATGTTTTATAGTTTTTGGAGGATAGGTCTTTCACCTCCTTGGTTGCAACAACTTTTTGAAGTCAGTATTATTATCTCCATTTTGCCGACAAGAAAACATCCAGACAGGTTGTTTGAGGTCATAATTTATATTACATGTGTATGTGCATGTATTTATATGTTTAAAAATAAAATAATTTTAAAATTAATAATACAGTTTTAAAAATATAAACATAGGAGTATAACTAAATTAGATTTTGAGAACTCAAGTGTTGGCTGACCTTTACTCATTCATATAATATGGCCTATGTCTGCATTAAGCCACTAAGCTCTTAGGATTCTTTGTGAAGCATCATCGTAATAAGTCCCTAGTACTAATTTTTAAGAGTATGATACTGTATGATTTCAATATCCAGGAAAATACTGGCTAATGGAAACGTTTCCACTTCTTATCTTTGTATCTGTTGGATCCTAAAGTATGATTAGTGATAAAAAGCTTTTTGTTTTCTAGTCATATTCCTACCATGGTCTTGGCCCTGTTTCTTTCTAGGCTTTTTCCACAAATATTTTTTTCCTAGTTAAGAATTTTGACTTGCACTTACAATATAAGACTATCTCTCAAAATTGATCAGTAGAGTTTCTTATTCAGTTCTTTTTTTTTCTTTTTATTAACATACAATGTATTATTTGTTTCAGGGGCACAGGTCTGTGATTCATCAGTCTTACACAATTCACAGCACTCACCATAGCACATACCCTCCCCAATGTCCATCACCCAGCCACCCCATCCCTCCCACCCCCCACCACGCCGGCAACCCTCAGTTTGTTTCCTGAGATTGAGAGTCTCTTATGGTTTATCTCCCTCTCTGGTTTTGTCTTGTTTCATTTTTCCCTCCCTTCCCCAAAGATCCTCTGCCTTGTTTCTCAAATTCCACATATGAGTGAGATCATATGATAATTACTTTCTCTGATTGACTTATTTCGCTTAGCAAAATATCCTCTAGTTCCATCCATGTCGTTGCAAATAGCAAGATTTCATTTTGTGATGGCTGCATAATATTCCAGTGTGTGTGTGTGTGTGTGTGTGTGTGTGTGTGTGTGTGTGTGTGTGTGTGTATCACATCTTCTTTATCCATTCATCTGTTGATGGACATTGGACATCTAGGCTCTTTCCATATTTGGCTATTGTGGACATTGCTGCTATAAACATTGGGGTGCAGGTGCCCCTTTGGATTGCTACATTTGTATCTTTGGGGTAGATACCCAGTAGTGCAATTGCTGGGTTGTAGGGTAGCTTTATTTTCAACTTTTTGATGAAGCTCCATACTGTTTTCCAGAGTGGCTGCACCAGCTTGCATTCCCACCAACAGTGTAGGAGGGTTCCCCTTTCTCCACATCCTTGCCTACATCTGTCATTTCCTGACTTGTTCATTTTAGTCATTCTGACTGGTGTGAGGTGGTATCTCATTGAGGTTTTGATTTGGATTTCCCTGATGACGAGCGATGTTGAGCACTTTTTCATTTCAGTTCTCTTTTTACCAAGGTTTTTCAATTCTGTACTTGGGTAAGTCTTTATTAATGGCATTTTCTGAAAAATTTGATACATATTCATTGGTCATTAAATTTGGCTAGTTATAGTGTAAATATGATCTGAGAACTTACTATGTGCCAAGAGTTAGCTAAGGTAGGCAAAATTCTCATTCTTAAAATCTTGCTCAGATGGGAGATATTGGATATCAGATAATGAATTATCAGTTGGTATTAAGTCTAGGAAGAAAATCAGAGAAGATGATAGGACAGTGACTGGGTGGCTTATGGCACTGGCCCTTAGTTGTGCAAGATCTAATCATGTGTAAGATCAGAAAGATTCATGTGGCCATTGCACAGTGATCGAAGAGGAAGGTGGTACAAGATAAGTCGAGAGTCATAGGCAGGAGTCAGATATATTGGTCCTCCCCCCACCAAATATAAAGAAGTTGCATTTACTTTCAGTGAGATGGAAAGTCATCTGTGTATTTTAAGCCAGGAAATAACATGAGTTAAATCATACTTTGAAAATCTATTTCAGCCTCAGTGTGAAGAATGGTAACCAGGACCAAGGGAAAGAATGTGTGTGCTCCATGGGCTCACTGAGTTGACCAGTGTGTGCATACACCCCAGTGAGTACCTTTACCTCCATCCATCCTTCCTGTGAAAGAACAGAACATTTTCCAGAAATTTTTGACATACATACCATGTTAATTATATTTTACAAACATACAGACAAAATTAGAACTTATTTTTGCCCACTTAGAGTTAGAAATATTTGGATTTTGACAAATATTTGTTAGATTCATACTGAAATGGCATTTTTTTCAATACATCTAGTGTTATATGATATAATAGCAAACTATTTTTCAGGGGGCATTTTGATATGGGAAAGTGGTTGAACCTCTTTTGTGTAACATGCATTCGAATTGTTACATTGTTGCCAATAATAGTATACAGTGGTACCATGGGGCAGGGCAATTTCCTGCCATCTTATGCAGCATTGTACTGGCGGGATATGAGATCATGTCATGAAATCCACGAGTGTTATTTATAAGACCCTTTGCTCAGTTTTGCCTGATGTCATATAGTAGACTTGTCTAGGGACTGTGTAGTAAGTGAGGTATGACTTCTCTAACCCCGATTTGTTTCTATTTATTTTAATTAAGATAGGGTAAGAAAATAATTTTGTCCAATCTGAAAGTGTCCTTCCACTTTACTTCATCTTTTTTTCTTTTAAGAAATCTGTTTTCCTTTAGGGATATTATTACTGACATAACTCTTTAGTTTTAAGAAAATGTTTCAGTAACTTTGTGGGTTTTTTTCCAAACGCTTTATTCATAGTAGTCACAATAAGGAACAAAACAGCCATAGTTTCTAAGGTCCAGTGGGAATATATTTATTGATAGGAAAAAACTGCAAAGGACAGCATGCAGAAATTTTTATATAAAGTAGTCCCAAGTGGTATTGATGGAAATTATTTTTGATATCTTATGTTTCAAAATATGTTGTAGAAAAGCAGAAAAAACGGATGCAATTGAATTATTTTTACATGCATCACAGAATATCATTTTGGCCTGTTCTGTTCATTACAATGGAAAATAGAGCATTTGCACCACAGAAAGCCAGACTTCATAATTAAGTGACATCTATTTATTTTCTATGCCCATATTCAAGGGTTGGAAAATTTATTCTGTAAACTTTATTTTTAAAAGTGGTGTATGAAAAGATATCCTCAACTTATATGTCTGGGCTCAGTAACAAAATGAAAAAGAAGTGTATCTGTTATCTAAGTTTCATTCTACAGAAGACTAAGATTTGGTGCAATGACTAGGTTATTGTCTAAAGAAGACACCAGACTCTGCATTTGATGTCTGTACCTAGAACTTAGTACAAGGATGCCTCATGCTGTCATGGGTCACACATATACAGACAAGGCCAGGACAACTGCTGATCTCCTTTTTCACTCTCCTACCTGGTGGCTAACAGGTCTCACTTGCAGTTTTCAACACTAGCAGAAATGATGTCCGTGCAAGCCTATTTGGAGTCAGTGCATTGATCCCTTTTGGAAAAATGGCTCAGGACTGCCACTGCAGTGTGGCTCTGTGATGGCAGCTTTTAACTACTTGCTGATTGCATCTACAGAGCACTATCAGTATTCCCCCATGGACTACAGCCAAGACAGAGGAAACCGAGGGGCCTGGGCCTAGACAGCAAGGCTCCCAAGTCATGAGCTTGATGATGGTAATGACACACAGGAATGGAGAGACTACAGGGAATATCTAGAGCAAATCTTACACATGACAGATGCCACTTGATAAATGTAGTTTAAAAAGAACATACTTAAATTCCATGTGCATGTGCAGCTGTTAAACTATTTCTTTGTGTTAGATTCTAAATGATATAAATGATTCTAAAAGGGATACATTTATATAAAATTTGAAAAAAAAAACAACACAAGCCCTCAGAAAAACCACCCACAATATCAACATTTAGTAAAATAACTGTTAAATATTTGGTATACTTATGACCAGTAGTTTTCATAAATGTATAAATATGAATAACATAGCTATAGTTCCAAATATAGAGTTATATTTATTTATGTAATTTAAGAAATAACAAAACAGACAATATTCTAAATGCTGTACAAATATTAATCCTCATAAAAAACCCTGTAAGATAAGGACTAATATATTTTCCATTAAATAAATTAACCCTAATATCCATCAACAGGTAAATGGATAAATAAATTTTAATGTATCCACACAATGGAATATTATTCAGCCATTTAAAAGGATGAAGTACTGATACGTGCTATAACATGGATGAAACTTAAAACATGATGCTAAATAAATGAAGCCAGGCCAAAAAAAAAGGTCACATATTATAAGATTCTTTTTACATGAAATATCCAGAATAAGCAAAATGAGAGAGAAAGCAGGTACGTGCTTGCTAGGAGTTAAGGGTAGGGGTTAATGGGGAATGATAACTTGATGAATATGCAGTGTTTCTCTAAGTAATGAAAATGTTTTCAAACTAGAAAGAAATGATGGTTACAGAGCATTGTGAATGCACTAAATGCCACTGAATTGACACTTTATTTATTATTATTATTATTATTTATAGAGAGAGAGAGAAGGGGGAGAGGGGCAGAGGGAGAGAGAGAATCTTAAGGAGGCTCCACACCCAGCGCAGAACGCTGATGCTATGCTCGGTCTCACAACCCTGAGATCACGACCTGAGCTGAAATCAAGTCTGATGCTTAACCAACTGAGCTACTCAACTGCCCCTGAACTGTATACCTTAAGAGGTTAATATGTTAAAATGGTTCGTATGTGATATGAATTTCACTTCAATAAAAAAAATAAAGAAAAGAAAACTGAAGCACAGAGAGGTTAAATAATTTGCCCAAGGTCTTAAGGCTAGTAAGTTGTAGATCTAGGATTTAAGCGAAGGCAATCTATGTCCATACGCTATGTCTTTAAATATAGTGAGCTACTGAAAATAGAATTGTATTTCTAGCTTTTAACTTGAAATTATTGTAAGCAGTTTTCCTTAACATTAAGCAAATATTCCTAAAATTTTCATTTATAAAATATAAAATAAATGTAACTAGCAAACTTCTGTACTTAAAATCTGAGTTCTAATATACGTGGCTGCTTTTTATTCAGTTATGTATCTCTCCCTAAAGATCTGGCCTGATGACCCCAGGGCAGAGGCAGCTCTGCCTGGGATTTTAACTCCTTCTTTTGAAGAAGGAAGATAGAGATAGAGAGAAGAACACCTGACTTCTCCTACTGTTCCTTTTGCTGGCAGAACAGCACTTTTTGTCAAGAGAGTGCAATTAAGCCAGGATCTCTTATGTATCAGGTAGAAGAGTTTAGGGCATATTCTAGAGATCTGGTTGATTACACAAAATTGGGTTGTTCAGGTCAACCATGGCTTTTCCTACCAGAAGAATGGTTGTATCAAGAAATTAGAGAATTCCCTTTCTACCCTCCATTGTCAAGACACCATGGTTTGCGGTGGGGGTGCGTCTGGAGGAGGAGAAAGTACAGGAGGCACCAGGATGAGGGATTATTTCCTCAAATTTCAAATTTCTCTAAATTATTTGCAGCTAAAATGAGTGATTTAGAAATACCATTTTGTCAATGAAAGTGATTTTTTGTTTGTTTTTTTATAAATATTTACCATATTGAAAAAAATATGTTACTCTATTAGAAGAAATGGGAAGAACACATAATTGTATAGGATGTAACTTTTAAAAATAGGGGGAAAAGGCAAAAAACATTTTAAATATTAGTTTCCAAAAAGTATATACTAAATGTTAGTCATAATTATTCTTTGTGAGGTGACAGTAGTATTGATTTTCACCACCTTATGGTGGTTCCTGCTTTTGTACCTTTTAAGATTTCTACAAATGAGGGCATATTGTTTGTTCAATAGATGGAAGTACTGAAAATTAATTACAAAAGAGTAAGACAGATTCTCCATTTCACTAGGTTTTCAAAATTTGGAAAATTTCACTGGTTCATTTATGAATACATATACAGGATGTGTCAGGCATTGTGCTAGCCTGTAAGTGTTCGATGATGGGAAAAACGGGTATGCCTAGTGCTAAGCAAACTTACCATTTGGAAAACAAACAGGACACAGATATTTCCTCGAATACTTTTCCTATTCCTTTCCTATCCTCTCCTACTTAGTGACTCTTCATCTTTCTTTTCCTTCTCCTTCTTCTCCTCACATCCTTCATTTTTCTTTCTTTTTCAGGAACCACCCCCTACTTCTGCCCCCATTAAAAAAAAAAAAAAAGGAACACAAAGCCCCAGGGAGGGATGGGATGTAATGAGGTTGAGAGAGGGGCAGGGGCCAGAATATGCATTCCATGTCCTTCCTGTGATCAAAGACAGGGTATAAGGATAACAGGGAAGTACTGAAGGCTTTAAGCACATACAATTTCTATTTTGAACAGATAATTGCGATTTCAGGGGAATAATGGATTAGAGGAGGAATGGTTTGGAGGTAGGGAGACAGAGAAGAGAGTATTGCTGTGGTCCAGGAAGTAGACGGGAGGACTCAGGGAGCAACAGAGTAAGAGGGGATAGGAAAATTCACTAAAAGTTTTCATGGTTTGGGGCAAGATGGGGCAACTCTTCCATGACTCCTCCTCGGACCTTAGACCGAGCACCTTCACGACATAAATACACCCTGGGAAAGAAGAACTGGGACAAAAATTTGGGCTTTTTCTGATCCCCTTTCCTTCTGACTAGAGATAAAGTTCATTTCTTATAATATTTTATTGATACAATAATAATGTTCTTGTTACTAAATTCTTGTCCAAATATATTATTTCCCCTTGCTTTATCTAATACTGCTAAGTCTAGGAAGCAATAGCTAAGACGCTATCCTGTTCCCTGTAGTAATTTTCCTAAAAATTAAATAATTGCAAAATTTTCTCTTCTGTTTTTGAACTGCAGATATATTAAGCATTTCCTATTCTTTCTTATAGCCAGTGAGAATTCCAGCACCTAAATTAAAAAAACAGAGGTTTAAATAATTTCCACTTATGCATAAATATATTTGAGATTATTAATGCTTATAATGGTCTTGAATTGGTGGATTTCTCACTGGAAATACTGAGAACAAAACACTACGGAGACCACTTAATACTACATGTATCCAGCCATTATATTTAATTAGAAATCTTTTGACAAAGCCATGTAATTGACAAGAAATTCTTTTCACATGCATTTCACCCAAGGCTTAATTGTATTTTCTGCCTTGATTATTACACTGAGCCTGCAGAACACACAACATACCAGAATCAAAGGTCAGCAATCTATCTTGGTTGAATTCCACAAATTTACTATAAATATTTTAAAGTAACGAAGAACTAAAGGAATACACTTAGCTTTTCGTATTATTAAATAATGAAATATATAGCTTTGTCTGGAGCTCTCACTTTTTTCTTATTAGCTCTCCCCTCTCCCCCATACTACAATAATCTTTGCCTGCTTCCCCCCACCCCCCAGGAACTCTGGACTGTTTAATGCTTGACACTCTGAACATGTCCCTCTTCCTGCCAGCAGAGCCACAAAGGCCAACTTTGGAGACACTTGATTTCCTACCTGAAATGAGCTGAGCTTTGGAAAAGCTGAAAGGAAATATGCTTTTTGCTCCCTAGATCTCAGAATGCAGAAAGAATGAAATGGGCCCATGTCAGTCCGAAGACTGAAAGCAAAGGAGATGCCCCTCCCTGGGCAGGAGCATGTTCAGAAGACAGCTGCTAATGAAAAGTGAAAACAAAAAAACAAGAAAAAAAACAACGAGGCAGTTCTTCAAAACAAGACATGAAAAATTGGAAAAAGAACATTTGGGAAGGAAAAGTAGGTGAACATTTTCTAAAAAGAAGTTACAAACCCAACTCCTAGAAGTAGGAATAGAGCAAAGCAGGAGATGGAGTGAAATAAAAATTATTACAAGCGTAAGGAACAGCAAGTGCGAAGAGCTGAAGAGAGAAAGGTGATAAATTGTTCTTGAACTCAGGATTTTCCTGTGATACAGAAAATGAGGAGGCAAGTGGTTCGAGAAAGGGTGGAGAGGAGGTTGGTGCCAGATCATGTGCAGCAGAATTTCTCATTAAAAAAATTCATTAAAAATATATTTCTATTTCACCGTAGACCAACACAGGGTCCTACCATCTAAAACTCAGACGCACATTGAGCCACATACAACTCACCATTTTTGGCAACATGAACTGGTCTATACCTCTGCAACAAAACCAGTTCACTGATCACGTATATAGATGTCACAGCACTGTCAGATGAGTATAAACATTTCTTAACACTTAATTTTTGCACTGATGTCACAAACTGGCATTACATTTTAAGTTGCACTGATATAAGGAGTTTTGTTTTTATCATAGGTCTGATGGGAAGTTAGAGAAGAGTTTTCAAAAGGTGAGTAAGATTAGAAGATCTGCCTTTTGAATCACAAACAATAGCCTGTAAAGAAAACACTGGTCAGGGCAGGGGCAGAAATAGGGAGTGTATAGGAGACTATTGTAATAATGAGGTATAAAAGTTAGGTAGTGACTATGAAGATGGATAGATGTATTCAAGGTATGTTTCAGTGTTGGTACCAACAGTGTTAATAGGTTGGACGTGAATGAAAGCTGAGGTTGAAGAAAGAAGTAAGAATGACTTAGGGATGCTATCTGGTATAACTGGGCAGATATCACACACAGAAATGGAGAAGACTGGAGGAATGGTTTGGTATGGACATGGAGATGATAGAATCAAGTTTTGCTAAACATAAACTTGTTACAAGAGAGTCAAATGGATAGAGCATCATTTGTTTAAAAGCTGATTTCTCTCCAGTTAGATTAAAGCAAGATGTTTATATCCCTGATCCTAGAATTCTTAACAATCATCTCAGCAGTGCTTTTGATGAACCAATGAAGTGCTCTGATAGTAATACTGTTAAACTCTGTGCAGTTAACAGTTACCTGTGAGAAGATAAATTACTGGCATGTAAGCAGAGAGAGTTCCTAATACTTAACATGCCATCTCAAAAACATCCTGTTGATCTTTTTATGAATCAGTTTCATTTAGGTTTAGAAAAAAATGGATTTGTATTTGGAGTTGTATTAGGAGTATAGATTTACACTTGAATTTAAACGGTAGAAATGAAAAAAGTCTGGTGAAATACCATAGCTTATAGGAAAGAGCGCCAAAAAGGAGAAATAGAGACAAGTCAGCAATTTCCTTAGATTTCCAGAGAATAACCTTTGAATTCATACTAATTAGCTTCAAAGGTCCTGGAAAATTTGACCCCAGCAACTGCCCTGTTGAAACTTGCTAAGCACAAATAGCAATTTAATTCTCTGGTTGGCTGGTGAGGACATGGCAAGCTATCTGAAGAATTTCTCATTTACTAAGAAATTTCCTTATGGTACACATGACAGCATTTACTCAATACCGCCAACAAACTCCCTGCTGTATTTTTACCAATCTTTCAAAATATTATCCTTGATATTACCAAAATAAGACACACAGTGTCATGTCATTTGCTGTATTTTAGGGCAAAGTCTTGCTTCTGTTGGGGCTTTTCTTTATGAGTTTATTTGTATTCTGGTAACATGCGAAGTTCATCTTATAAGTCTATCTCTAGAATTATGTTTTCACTCAGACCACAGGTTTAAGCATATTTCTCCAACCTTAAGCTTCAGTGGAAATGAGCACATAGTGCAAATGGTGTATCTAATGTCAAGACAGTAGAAATAATGTCAAGCTATGGCCATCGATTCTTTTATTTTTTTGGTTCATATTACTCCAAGAAAAGAAATTTACCTCTTTCTCTCTAGTTCCTATTTCCTGTAGAGGTTCTTAATGCATAAAGCAAAGATTAGTTGTTTTATTAGGAAAAGACCATTGAAAAATACCATTTACTCTGCTGGCCCATGGACTTTTTTTAGGATGTTCAGTAGCAGAAACACATATCCTTGAGGATTACGTTTAGTCACGGTCGAAGATCTTAAATATGACAAAATTTTATTTTTGAAGACTAAGGGTTGACAATAGGCCAATTACTTCAACTTCAAAGATGATAACAAGAGCCAGTATTAATTGTAGCTGCATATATGAGACATATCCCTTATCCCAAGGGAGTCAGAATCTGCCATATTCTCAGGGATATTACCATGAACAATGTATTGGATTCTTTTTTTTTCTGATTTATCCCAAGGAACACAGTTATAATGATGAGATTTTGATCAGGGCATGAGCTAGTAGCCTCACTAGCTACTAAGTTCTAATGCCCATGGGTCATCCACTTAACAATTTAGATAGTATTTTTTACTCTTATTCATGGAACAAATTCCCTCCAAATGTATATTGTGGATTCTTTATGTTTTTGAAAAAACTTGTATACTAAATATAAGAATTTCTCTCCGGGCAAGATCAGATTTGGCTGAGCTGGTATCTATAACTATCCAGGGTCTGTACAGCTATTACCCCTAATGCACCGTGTGGTAATAACTCAGTCAGCTCTGTGCTTTCTAAACCAACCCTCAAACCCACTCCATCAATTTGTGTGTGTGACTAGTGTTAGTTCCGATTGCTTGCTAAAATCCCATGCTTTTCACTACCTGTAGGTCCCAAAGCAGTAGGTACTGTTAAATCTGCAGAAGGATTTAAAGTATTGGTTATCAATACTCCACAGTTGTTATTGCTAAGGAATGAGATTTTTTTATTGTCAGGCTAGTTCTCCTGCAGATCTCAACTGGCAAATTTTGAAGGTAGATTTCAGCACTCTGGGGATTTTTTTTCTCTCTCTAATCAACATAACACTATATAACCCATCACCCCTCTAGAACTTCACCTAATATTTACAATGTGAAAGTGGACTTTTTATTTTAAAATAGTACCAGTAGCTCTTTTGATTTTATGATTAACCTACTCAGGAAACCTCATAGAGATTAGGATAAGCTCTTACCCCTGAAACCCTACCTCTTTATCTTCTCAATATTAGCAGTTAAGCACATACAATGAGCTAGGCAGGTAAACTATTGAATCTCCACTATGTCCTAGGAATTAAAAAGATAAAAAAGACAGATGTCTGGACTTTAGCAGATGGAATAATCCATTTTTTACCTGGGGAGAGTGAAAGGAGGTGTTTGACTTGGACCTTGAAGAATTGTGCCAGATGCAGAAGGTGGAGAATGACTCAAGCTAAAGGTATAGAGGCCGTTTTTAGGCAAACAGCCTTGAGCAATGGAATGTAGGAAGGCCCACAGCGACCCCCTGGCTGAATACAGACAGGCCCATCTGGAAACCCACCTCGAAATATCCATAGGCCGTAACTAACCAATGGTACAGTCACCAAAAAGGCCAGTTACAACTAGGCACAGTTACTAAAAAGGGGAAAATTCCGTATGTTGCCATACCTCCTCACCTTCTCCCTTTAAAAACAGCCTCCACCCACTGCCTCACTGCAGACAGTTTCTACTTTGCGGCCCTGCCCACCACACCCTTGCGGTGTGTTCAATAAACTTCTCTCTCCTTTGTTCTGCCTTAGCTGAATCCTTTCACCACCAGTGCCACATGCTTCCACCCAATTATCCCCCACATTTGGGGGCCCCCATCCGATCAGGAGAGACACCACATTTAGACACCACAAAAGGGAAATTAATCTGAAAAGGCACAGAGTTGGGAGAAAGTATGCCCTTTTTTCCTTCATGTTAGCAAAAATTCTCTTTCAGTGCGAATTTAAACTTAGGGCAACACGTCATTAAGAACCTCCTATTAGGTACATGAGTTGGGTGATAAATGTGAAGGATACTGTTTTTATGCTAAAAAAATAAAAAGAAGTATGATGAGATTGGATTTTGTGCCTGAATCATAACTTACTCTGAAGAATATTTGTGTGCCAGAAAAAATATAGAGTCAATATTTCTAAGTAAGGGTAGGCTTTTGGGGGTTATGAAGGGTCACAACTTCTATTAATGTATATGTTTAAAAAAATTAGAATAGTCTTGTTAGCCCAAAAGAAACATTTATTGCTCAAAAGTTTTCCCAAATATTTTTTTTAATATTGTATTTTGTAACTATAGCAAGGTAGATAAATAATAAATACCCATTCCCTGGGAAAAATCATTGGAACATAGTATAGACACCATATTGATAATGTGTTTGAGACTTCCTTTTCCATCAGTATGACAAGAAAAGAAATAATGTAAAATGTTTCATTCTTTTTTTTAAAGATTTATTTATTTTTGAGAGAGAGAGAGAGAGAGAGAGAGCGCTCACACGAGCGGGAAGGGCAGAGGGAGAGAGAAACTCAAGCAAAGCAGACTCCACAATGAGCGTGGAGCTCCATGCCGGGCTAGATCTCACCACCCAGAGATCAGGACTGCAGCCAAAACCAAGAGTCTGACGCTTGACAGACCGAGCCACCCAGGTGCCCCATAAATGTTTCATTCTTTTTAATATGAACTGAGTAGCTGAAGTGGTTAGTGTGTGGAAGAACAATATGGCTATATAAAAATAATTTTATTATTCATCCTAATTTCTACACCAATAAGGGAATTGTCATTGTGTTGTTGTTATAATTACAGCCTTTTTGAAAAAGCAAGGTATTGAAAAGAAATGTAATGTGGTGAATAAAAGCCTGTGGAAGAGCCAAAAGACTATGGGAATGTACCTTGGTGATTATTCCTGAGATTTATGTTTAGAAGAGGTACTTTACAATTGTAACATCAATGCAGTAGCTTCTAGTAGGTTCAAATTTCGGATGAGGTTAATTACTCAACAAAAATTGTCCTTTTCCTGTTTACAAGCTTGTATCTTCATTTGTGTCCACAAGCCCTTTCTTATTTCCCCCATGTTGTTAAAACTGATTTTCTTTAACATTCTCCTATGACACAGATCAACAAGGGAATCAGTTCTATTAAAAAAGATCTTTAGAATGAAATCAACTGTGGAATGTTTTACAAATGTGGTTCAATAAACTCCATATAATTTCAAAAGAAAATGATGCATACAAGAGCATCTTGGGAATTAGCATAAAAAACACTGCTTCACTAAGACTCATGCAAGAAGGACCTTTGGGAGAATAGGACTACTTTTAAATAGCCTGATTTGGAAAAAAAAAAAAATCTCTTACTGGGGTTCTAAAGAACACAATTTGCATATTAATAGAAGATTAAAGTGCCCATCAAGTATTCTGAAGCAGTTACTTTCTCTTGTCTGTTTTGTTCTTCACATAAACATCTTTCATAATAAAAAGAAACTTGTGCCTTTGCTGCTATTTCAATGAGTCTCCAAGGCTTCCTATTACAATAGGACAGATTTTTTAAATGTCTAAAACCCTTGAATAAAGCTCTTTAGATTTTTATTTATTAACCCAATGAAAGGGTTACTTTTAGGAAAAAATAAAACACTGTAGAAGAAAAGACATATCAGAAAATGATTTTTTTTAAGGAAGACTCCCTCCACCAAGAAAAAGAAAAAAGAAAGAAGAAAAAGAAAGAAAATATACATAACTAATAAATAAATAAATAAAATCTCAAAAACTTCTAGTAAATAATACATATTTCAAAAATGAATCTTAGGTGTAGTTCCAGCAAAAAGGAAAAAAAAAAACTAAAAAGAGACATTGATGTGTGGAAATAAGTCCTGCAGCATTTCTAATAGAGTGCCATTGTCCCCAAAATACAACTGTATCTACATAGTTTCCACATTAGTTTCAAATAATGTTGCGGGGATATTCTCGTAATGAAAGGTAAGTGTTGTTCTTCATAATTTTCCATAAAATTAAAATTTCAGAAATATATTTCAAGTAGAAAATGATCAAAATCAACATAAAGTTCACAATATAAGAGAATTGCTATGTGTGCCAAATTTTGGGCAGGAAACAAACAGGATTTATGTATTTAACAACTGATGTGGGTAGTGAAAATTATTTAGCCCCTCCCCATCCCTCAGCCATTTCTGCTTCCTTTGGTTTTAGAGCTGCTCTCAAGTTGAAAGACCTGAGAGTATGCCTTTCTACTGCTTTATCCGGAGTTTGACAAGGAGCAGTTATACTCAGTCATATGGAACACAGATTTTTTTTCATTGATTTTAATATAAACGACTGCTATTTTTCAGATATAATCTCTAAGCTGAACAATTTATTTTTTAAAGAATAGCATCTTTCTGTCTCTTCAATTAAGAATGTGTGAGATAAAAAGTGAATTGTATGTGGATTAGCTTTTCACACTCTCGCAGGGTCTTAAATGTGAAATAACCATTTCCATTATGATTAGGCTGGTATTCCCTTTCTATGAATGTATTATATGCACCCTCAGCTTGAAAATGATACCTTTAACAATGGACTTTTGTATGCCTTTTTGGTCTAGTTTTTCTGCTTTTAGTTCCTAGGCCTCTCTAACCCCAGTGACAAAGGAGAGCAGAGAAGTGTGGGGACGACAGCTAAGAGAGCTTTGGAAAACTCATCTCACATGACGTGCTCTTTTCTCTCACTGTAAGGATGCTAGCAAATCTCTCTTTCTCACACACAGCCAGAGCCAGGGCATTCCCTAGCCCCTGCCCCAGCAACCTGCTGCCACCTCACATGGTCTGGGGATACTCTGAGCAGCAACTCCCAAGTTTTGGCTGAACCTCAATGTTCCCAAATATAATTTTTGCTTGTTTGTTTTTTGTTCCTAGGTTCTTGCTTATCTAATTTTAGTCCTTGGACTTTCCTATCTTACCTTAAAGATCTTAGCATTTTCTCCAGATATGCGATGTGTTTCTCTCACTCAATCGCTTTTTGATGCAAGGTGTTTCCAACTGTGTTGCTTTAAAAAATAAAATAAAATAAAAATTAAGAAACCCAAAGAAAGAGGTTTCCTGCAGAGACATCTCCTTCCTGTCTCTCTCTCTCACCATAAATTGTGTTGGGAGATTGATAGAGGCAATATCAGTATTTTTAAGGGAGGCCTTTTTATAACAGGTGTGTTTCTGGCTAAGAATTCTGAAGACTTGGAAACCATTGTTGGGGAAGAGATCTAGCCAGTAGCGTTAGATGGACAGGAAACAAAATGACACAGCAAAGGTGACCCCTACTCTCATAGTTACTTAGTGGCAGTTTTGTTTTATTTTAATATAGCATACATTTTATTTTGATAAAAATTCTCCATTATTTCTTTAAGAATTAAGAGTGAAAAAATTCCAAAATCAAATGTCAGGAAACAGTAGTGACTTGAAGGGGGTCAAAAGGTACAAAATTCCAGTTATAAAATAAGTCATAGGGATATAATGTCCAGCATGGTGACTACAGTTAATAATACTCTATTGCATATTTGAATATGCAAACTTGCTAGGCAAGTAGATCTTAAGTTTTCATCATGAGGAAAAAAATTTGTAACTATGTATGGCGACAGATGTTAACTAGATTTATGGTGGTGATCATTTTGTATTATACACAAATATTGAATCATTATGTTGTACACCTGAAACTAGCATGTTATATGTCAATTGTACCTCAGTTCAAAAAAAAAGAAATAATAGTAACTCCATTGTTGAGCACACTTTTATTTTGAAAAGAAAACCATGTCCAATATAATTATTTTGGAAAACATCCCAAATGACTTCCTAATTGCCAAGGCCATTTGATTTGGTTTGTATCTTGTTTGGATTTAATTCACGTTGACCACTGCTATTGACTTGAAATTCCCATTCTTTGTCTTTCAAAGTCTTTGTCTTTGCCTTTATTTTCTCCCTGTTCATTCTGACTTTTTGATTGCTCTTTATTTTTCTTTATTTTTACATCTACCACTAAGAGGACAAGGACTATTGCTAATCTTAGCTACTGTTTCTATGAGCACTACTTCACAATGGCAATTGTGAAGATATTATAGAACTTTATGAGGAAAGTATTATATTACTGAAAAAATGAGGAAACTGCATCGTAGAGAGTTTGAGTAACTTAACAAA
Source organism: Zalophus californianus (assembly GCF_009762305.2). Taxonomy (NCBI): domain Eukaryota; kingdom Metazoa; phylum Chordata; class Mammalia; order Carnivora; family Otariidae; genus Zalophus; species Zalophus californianus. The sequence goes on along the minus strand of NC_045599.1, from coordinate 83,255,783 downwards.
GGCCAGGTAGAAGGTAAGTGATAGACTTGCACCTAGATCTGTATGATGCCTGAAGTTCACCTTCTTGACCAGCATACAGCTAATAAGATATCTACCACTTCAACTGCGGCCTATCTGGTAACTATTGGGACTCTCTTCTAGCCTTTCTTATTTTTTATGCTACATTATCCCTAGGTAATTTCATGCATTCGGTAATTTTAACTCTTTCCAAAACACTGCTGGCTTCCAAATCCAGAGTTTTACCAGACCTATCATATGCACTCTGTGCCAGTTTTCTTGCCCATTGGGCACATCATCTAGAAGTTCCCCAAACCTAAAAAAACCCTCCAAAAGTTTAAAAACCTAATTTTAAAATTTGCTATTTTCCTGAATCTGACAGTTAAAAAAATAACAATAATGTTTACCCAAGTCAATTCCTTCATTTTCCCCTTCAGTTCAATAGATTACCAAATTTTACAAATGCTTCCTAACCTTTCTACACTATGTTATCTAGCCTTCCTTCCCACATCTACTCTTCTAATTCTGGTTCTCTTTATTCCAAGACTGGACTACTTAATAGGTTTTTGTTTTGTTTTGTTTTTTAAGTACGCTCCACACCCACTCTGCGTCTCCAACTCATGACCCCGAGATCAAGAGTCTCATGCTCTAATGACTGAGCCAGCTAGTCCTTCTCAATAGTTTTAGTGCTATAATATGAAGCTATGTATAATGTAGAAAATCTGGAAAATGAAAAAAATCAAAGGGATCTGAAATTACTTATAACCTTGTTATGCACAGAAAATTACTATATTCAATACATTTCCTTCTAGCAGTTGCTGTTGTTGCACATTAAAAATATAGGTTCTTGCTCTACATACTACTTTATAATTTTCTTTTACTTAATATGTCATTAAAAATTTCCCACATAATAATATTTTTCTGCTACATGATGTCTAATGTCGGTTTGAGATTTCAATATAAGGTTGTTACACAATTCGATCAGTCTTCTGTTGTCAGAAAAATGTTGACGCATCTTTATGTATTTGAATTTGAGGGCACATTTCTTACTGACTTTTTAGGACATAGCCACAAAGTGATTAACATGTTTATATTTTGTTTTTAAAAAATGAAATGTATTCTTATAATAGAAGCAATAGATATTGATTTAGGATAAATCAGAAAATACATATAAGTAAAACAAGATAATACAATTCTTATTTTCACATAATCCAAGAAAAGTAACTTATATTTGACACATCTAATTTTGTAAACTTTATACTGTATGTCACAAATAAAATCATTCTGTATATACTATTTTTAAAGTTCTTTTTTTACTTCTCTATATGATTTCATTCAAAAAATATTAGTTTATAGGATGTTTCTTAATGACTAAAGAGCACATAATTGTGTAGCCTATTCTTTAATAAGTTACTTAGTGCTGAACATTAAGGATGTTTGCAAATTCAAACTGCTATAATTAACATTATTAACACCTAGGTCTTTGCAGATAAATTTGTGCTTATTCTCTTCACTATTTCTTTAACATGATTTCTGTACTTGGAATTATTGAGTCAAAAGATTAAAATATTTTTTAAGACTTTTGACAAATATTTTCAATTTTACCTCCAAAATATTTTGAATAATTTATTTCAGCAGTATGAGGGAGTATTGTTCTGCTCCGGAACAAAATCGATTCATTTCTTTTCTTTCAAATTTTCTTTTTTTTCATCAAATATATAAAAAAAAATCTCTGTAATTTAAAATTTGAATTAATTTCTTACTAATTCAACCGAACATATTCCACATAGAAATTGGCTGTATTTTTTTTTTTTTTGTTCTAATGGATTGTATTCATCCCTTAAAAATTGTATTTGAAAGTGCTATTTAACTATGAAATAAGTGCTATTTAAAAAACATATTACACATACTTTTTCCATGTTTGTCTTGCTGGCATTCAGGACATCCTACCTCCAAAATATGGTATCTCAGCATATTGAATATTTTAAGCTGAAGGAGTTTGAGAAAATGGCAGAAGCAGGAAGGTCATTCTGACCTTTCTCCTACCTCTCTCTCTTGAAAAGGTAATAAAACCTTCAAGTTTGAGGTGCTTCCACTATCCTTGTCTTGGAAGACAAAGGGACACCTAGAATAAGCTTAGCAAATAGGTGAAGCTTCCCCCAGTTTATTACACTTACCTCACATTCCTTAAGCTATCATATTTCTATATGACTGCCTAGTCTTCATCAAACCTAGCCTAAATCAAACCTAGCCTAAAATACTCAGGTCTAACTGTTTCTTCGGGTCCTCATTTCCTTATGAAAACTCATATGTCATTTAAAACTTACGTAGAGTAAATGTGTATGCTTATCTGTTAATCCTTCTTTATTATTTTACTTACCCAGACAAGGACCTTAGAGGGCAGAGAAAAATACTTTTTTCCCCATACAGTCTCAAGTTTCTTAATTTTGTAGATGTCTTTGATAATGTGGGTTAGTTAAAAATACTGTCAATCAAATCAATCTATTTTCATTTTTTTCTTTGTTTTTTTAATCTATAATAAGTCTACTTCCCCCAAACTGAGATAAATAAATAAATTTTACCTTTTTTACCTTTATTGTTTAAAATGTATAAAATATTCAGAAAAGTGTTATAAAAATGTAAAAGACAGTGAAGACCTTGATATTTTACCCTATTTGCAAGCTAACAAATTAGCCTACCCTACTTATGTGGATTTGGGCAGGTCTCTGGGTCAGAGATGAATAGTATACTGCTCATAGCAATAGCAGTAGCCAGGGTAGCAGTCGCATTTTTGTGCCAGGCAAGGGATCTTCAATGCCCAGGGGGAACACAAAGAGAGGGAGATGATACCTATGTATGCTATTGGTTGCATTACAGGAAAAGAGATTTGAGTTTAGGGAATACGAGTCTTTTATAACAGGCAATAAGTGAGCTTGCCCCTTACTGTGAAAGGAGACACTCTATCTTCCCTGCCAGTAAGCAAACCTGCCCTTTATAGGGGAGATACTATCCATATTCCAAGGCTATTTGTTATACAAACATCTTTTAAAAGGTAGTTTGGAATAAAGGCCAGCCAGTGCCTTGTTTGAAAGATGAACTGAAATATTATTGACCCAAGGAAACTCGTCTCCGAATGAAAGAAAATGTGTTAATAATCAACATAATGGATTATAATGAAAAACAAAATCTAGTTTACCTCTTGGGTCTCCAGATCCCAATCTTCAAACAGAATTGTAGCCATTTTTGTTAACTATAGTTTTTCTCATGGTTACTTCCATATTTCTAAATGGTACTTTTATGTTGTGTATTAAATATAATATTCTAAGTTAGGCTGATATGTCAGTAAGTAACAAATTGACAAATCCTAATTGATATAAAAAATAAATTTTTCCTTTCTAATATTTTTATGCCTTTTGCTTCTTTTTGTTGCCTCACTGCAGTGACTACGACCTCCACTATAATGTTAAATAGATGTGGTGAAAATGGGTATCTTTGTTTTGTCCTCCAAAGCAGGATGGAAATAGTCAAGATATAAACATTTACTATGAAGCTAACTGTAGCCAATTGTGTTAAATTTGTCAAATGTCTTTTCTGCATCTGTAGAGATGATAGTATGATTGCTTTTCTTTATTATTATTTTTTTAAATAATGAAGAATTACATTGATTTTCAAATGTTGAACCAATCTTCATCCCAGGGGTAAATCCCATTGGTCTTAATATATCATCATTTATCTATTTCTGGATTGATTTTCTAAAACATTGTTGAGCATTTAACTTTCTTTTCCTGTAATGTATTTGTTAGCTGTTGATATCAGGACTAAAATATGTTGAAAAGTATTTTTTTCTCATAATTCTTTGTTCTTAAGTTTTTGATAGAAGTCATCAATAAAATTATTTGGACTTTAAGTTTACTTTTAGGAAAGGTTTTTAAATTATGAATTGAATTTCTTTAATTAGTATAAGGATATTCATACTTTTTATTTCTTTTGATGTCAGTTTGACAGATTGTTTCTAATAGAACATAATTTATTTCATCTAAGTTTTTAATTATATTTGCATGAAATCATTTATAACATGTCATTATTACTCATTCATTTTAATTTGGGTTTTCTCTGTTCTTTTCCTCTTGTTATTTTTTAGTTGTATCATGTGGTTTGTTTTCCTTTCTCTCTTTCTGTGTGTGTGTGTGTGTGTGTGTGTGTGAGCTTATCTTGAGAATATTTTCCACCTTTGTTAGGTTTGTCAGATTTAGCAAATAATGTACTATGCCTAGTTAAAGTATAAGTTTGTCACATATAAGTTTGTCTTTTATCTTAATTTTCTCTTTTAACATGCAATATTTAGAATATTTACCCACTGTTTATTTAAAATTCACATATAACTAGGCATCTTGTATTTTTTTTCTGGCAAACATGTAGAATTTTTATCTTGTGAGGCTTGGGTATAAGAGTGGTCTTACAAAGAAGTTTTATATTGGATACTGTTAGAGATTTATGGGATTCAAAAGTCCTACTGGAATTTTTCTCTTAATTTCTTATATTGGGTTTCCTGTACGATGCAGATCCCACAGTCACTTTTGGCCTGTGTTTGGATTTTATTTCTTGCAGGTTTTTGTTTGTTTGTTTGTGTTTACTTTCCACCCATGGCCCTGCCAACTTCCTGGCCATTTGGTCAATATGGTACTATGCTTGATATATGGTACTTAATTGCAGCACCCTGATACATGCTTCCAGTCTATGTCTCCTGCCCCTTCAACTGGGTGCTGGAGCTAAGAAGCCAGTGCTCAGCTTATAGTCTGTGTGGAGATTCGCCTAGACTCCCATGGCATCATCACATAATACATCTTCTACCTTATTTCTGTCTTCATTTCTGACTCCTGGATATTAACTTTATTTCTTTCAAGTTTGTTTTCTATTAAGCATTTCTATGTATTTAGTAGAAGAAAAACCCCATCAATGCCAGACTACCATAGGTTCTGGTATTGTTTTTTTCCTAAGCCTTGGTTTTATCATTATTATTAGACATAATAATAGTACTTCCTTTATAAAGTTGTCAATATTAACAGGATAATTAATACAGGGAAGTCATATAACATACTACCTGGCACAAACAATAAACTGATAAATTACTAAGGTTTCTCTTACCCTATTAAGTTTTCTTCTATTCAATTCAGTTTTCTCTTTCAATACCTTTTGCAATTTTTAATTCTGCTCTGGCATCCTTAGTTTTCTTATGTTACTGCCACATTTCATTCAGTTTTTTTTTTTCAAAAAATTATCTTTGCCCTTCATCTAGTTATCTTTTTATATTTTGTAGTTCATCTTTGTTTCAGAGAGCAAATATTTTCTTGAATTTAAAAAAGCATGAGCAGATGCTATCTGAAATTTGCTTCCTTAGTAAATATTTTCTCAAAGGAGATTCTCTTTCTTTTTAGTGCTATACTTTCTCCTTTTTTTCTGTTTTTTTGTTATAAAAGTTATCACTCATTTGGTGTGGATTTAATTTCTGTTTATTTATTCTTGGTTTTGGAAAAGTGCATCCATGCCTGGTAAATGCACTAAAAGAGAATGTCTGGATTCTTCTTGGATCACTTTAGTGTCTTCCAGGATCTTGTTATAATGACCTCAGATATTCATAGAACTGCACACCAGTTCTATGACTCAGCAACATCTGGAGAAAGTGTGGACTCTCTCAGAAGAATACATTTTCATCTCTGTTCAAGCTTCTTTCCTAATCATTGAAGCCCAATGGCTATATATTCATAGTTTTCTGTTGCCTTCATCTTCTTTGTAGGCTTCTCTCTTTACAACACCAATAAAAACTCCACTGTACAGTTGCCTCTACCTATCTGTCCAGGCAAACTTGGCTGAATCGCTTTGCCCACAAAAAATGGGAGACATTGTGTTTTCAAAGTCAACTATTAAAATTTATTAGACTTCCATAAAGTATAGACCATACAACTAGGTATGAAAGAAAGAAAATACATGTTTTTCTATTTGTTACATGCTTTAGTTTCATTAATGTGTTAAGACAAGTTGATTGATGTAAATATTAACATAAACTACATTTCCTATAGTGTCTACTAACTTGTCTCATCCTATTTGCTTTGACTTTTTATCTATCTAGCTCACAAAACTGAAAGTATCAACAAAACAGGAGAAAAGGGTTGACTGTATGTTAATCACAATGCTGTGACTTTCTACTATCTTAAATCAATTCCCATGTGGGAATCTTCAGTCTTTAATTTCCAAGTAACACTTGAGATGGAGAAATACTGTGCTCTTCCTTTGGCACTTCTTTATATATTTCCTGATTTAAATTTAAGTTTTTTCTTTTTTCTGTCACTTTTTCTAGACATATGTTAAATTATTCCATTAAAGGAGACTAATGCCATTATTTAAACATTTTAAAATTACATTTAAATAAGTTCAATATCTGAATTGTACCAATTTTATTTCACTATTTTGATCACGCCAAATAATATTGTTAATGAGAGAGCTATGGAACTAGAAATATAGAAAGGTTGCAGTTCTGTAGTTAACATATTTTCTTCATTGAAATTTATTTTAAAAATATCTTAATGTTAATATAACCAGTAAAAATATATAGAATTTGGAATATACAGAATATCACAAAGAAGAAAATTTCCATCCTTAATTCTTCAAACCAGTAGTTGTCATCTTCATACAGCCATTTCTTCTATTTCCTATGAACAGGTATAAATTTATAGTTTTGCAAAAAATTAGAGAATCATACAATATTTTTAATATAACCTGATTCTTACACTAATAAGATACTATAAATATTTTCTATGTCATTAAGTATTTCTTTTTTGACATTATTTTAAGTGGAGGGATGGTATTTCATTTAACCAATTCCATATTGAGGATATTTTAGGCTCTCTCCATATTTTCCCATTTTAAACAAAACTGTCATGGACATTGTTTTTTAAACACAGATGTTATTCTTTCTTTAGGGCAAATTTCTCAAAATGGAATTGCTGGATCAAAGAAGATGTACACATTTAAGACTTTTCATATATACTGCTTCCTTTCTCTACTAGAAGGATACATCAACCTCTACTCCTACCAGTAGCCTAGTGCTAAGTTTTAAAAGTATATTCTGATCTTTTCAATGCAGACAATGGTGCTAATGAATTTAGAGCTGCTCTTCAGTAAATTCACAGGGAAATATCTGAGTTGGATAAAAAGAAGTTCCTCTTTTCCAACAACATTTCCATTCCTAGTAAGAATGGGGAGGGGTAAGAGTGTTTACTTCTTATTTCATTTTTCTTGCCTTGTTGTAGCTTACTGTACTTGCATTTGGGAGATATACAGAAGCATATGATATCATCCCTTCCATTACAGCTCATTCAATAAAATAAAAGTGCACATGCAGGGGTGCCTGGGTGGCTCAGTCGGTTAAGTGGATGCCTTTGGTTCAGGTCATGATCCCAGCGTCAGGCTCCCTGCTCAGTGGGGAGTCTGCTTCTCCCTCTCCCTCTGCTCCTCTGCCTGCTTGTGCTCTCTCCCACTCTCAAATAAATAAAATCTTTTTAAAAATATGCACATGCAATATGTTAGATATAAATGTACATCAATGTTTGATTAAAGTCTAATTTGTTTTCTAACATTATATGAATTCTAGAATATTAAAAGATTCTTGTGGCACAGAGTGAATAGACAAATGCAGAGGGGTTGTGCTATGGGGTTTAGCTGGATCTTGAAGGCTGAATTAATTTGAATAGAGTTGATGGAGGTGGGCTTAGTATGAGCAAATCTTCAAAAATGGGAAATAATGGTACATTTAGGAAATGTAGGAAAAGAAGGAAAGGTACTAACAATTACTGATTTCCTATTATGTGTTAGTGTTTATTCCAAGGACTTCACTAAAAACAACCATATTACTTTATTATTCCCATTTTACTGGATCTCAGAGAGGTTTGATTACTTTCTTGCTCAAGCATATTTGCTTATGATTCACAAAAGGTTATCTATTCAAATAAATGGTTTGCCTTAACTCTTGCTCAGTTGGTATGTGATTAGATGGGTTGTTTTAGTACTGGATTTCTTCTTCAGAGCCAAGTGGGTTGAGTTTTTCTGTTCATGGCAGAGGTTAGTAATTCCAATTTGTGGTACTTAAGTAAGAAGTCACAACAGTTAAAATATAAAATACTACAGGAGACATGTTATATCCATTATATAAATGTAAGATACTAGGTGTGGCCTTGAGGATTTTTGGGTTACTTGGAGCAATTAATGCTTCTTGTGTCACAACTAAATGGTCATCCAGAGTCTGGCATCTAGGCATCTGAATGGTGCCAAATGAGGAAATCAGAAATTGGTGCTGTAGTGCTAAGGTGACACATCTCTGTGGAACTAGGAGGTAATAATGAGGTCCTTTATTTGAATCATATTTATAGTTTCAACAAAACTAGAAGGTTGTCACTTAATGTGACCACTGGCAAAGTAAGGATTGACCATTCTTTTTTTTTAAATTTTATTTATTTGTTAATTATTTATTTATTTATCAGAGAGAGAATGCACACGCAGGGGAAGTGGCAGGCAGAGGGGGAGGGAGAAACAGGCTCTCCACTGAGCAGGGAGCTGGATGCGTGACTCGATCCCAGAAGCCTAGGATCTTGACCTGAGCTGAAGGCAGATGCTTAACCGATGAGCCATCCAGGCATCCTGGCATTGACCATTCTAAGCATGTGATATAATTATGCCTCCTATCAGGAGGAAGAAATGAGACGGAGGGAGAGTCAGCAGCTGGCTTGACTTCATGCATCAGGGCAAGTCTAGATTAGTTTTCTCCGTTGCAATAAAAGCCAGGACATTTTCTTCCAGTTAAAGCGTCAAGTACAGGGTGGATGACCTAACTATTAATCAGAACCAAACCGACATATGTAGAAACAAGCTAGATTACTAACAATGCCAAAATCAGAAAACTACTACTAGTATAAACCAGGATTCAAACTCAAGTGTATTTATGGGTTATGCCATAGTCCTTCCACCAACTATGATTTCTGTGAGTAGACCAGCCTGACTTCTACAACTTGAATGAGAATTAAGGGAGATAATGTGGGCAAGTTAAGCCAAGACCAAATTATGGAGACCTTAAATTGTTAAGTTGAAATTCTGCAGACAGACCCCTCTCTTGTGTGCCCCCAGTTTAATCTCACACTGCACTATTTCCCAACTTGCTTGATCATTAGAATCATACAGCATGCTTGTTAAATGGATTCCTTGGCTCCTTTCTGCAAATTCTGATTCAGATGGTCTGGGAGGGACCCTGGAGTCTGAATCATTAATGTGAGCTTTAAGTTATTCTTTGGAGAGTATGTTTGAACAACCTGTCAAGTGTCTCTCTTGCTAGTGAGAATATGCTCCCTCTTCTATTCAGATAAGGACTCATTTATTGAACAGTTCCTGTGAGGAAGGTGCTGTGGGAAATTCAGAGAGGAGTAAAGTTGAATCCCTGCCTTAAAGAAGTTTCCTTTGGTAATTGAAAGATACTTCTAGCATCTCTCTGAACTACTTGTAATTACATAGCCATCTTATTAAGGGACCTCATTATGATTTTATATTTCTGGTTTTACAAAAGAAATACATTTAAAAGTACTGATTACTATGCACATGGCTAAAAAAAGATTTAGGGCATCTTTTCTTCGTTTTGTGTGTTTTCTATTATTTAATCTGGAATTACATTGTTCTGAAAATAAACGACTTTTATTAAATACACAATCATAATATTTATGCTTCTATGTTAGTTTTGAATATGAGATACATAATTCTCTGAATTATTAAAGAAAGGCTTAATTTCAGCTGGAAATGGAAAGTTTCTATTGTTTATTTGTTTCATCAAGCTACTTGATGTTCAAAACCTCAGTTTGGGAGGTACTTTAGAAAGTGAGAACTATCTGAATTTTAAAATCAAAATCGTGGCACCAAAGCTCTTAACCCTTGATTACACAGAAAATATATAGAATTCAAAGCTCTGTATTTTTATGCTAGCCCAACTCTATAAATGCATCATAGCCTCGGGTTTCCACAGAGAGTATTCATGAGGGCATCCCATCAAGCTAAAAGGGTTCCCAAATGGAATACAAGTCACCATTAAGATTGTGTCCACACATGCAAAGTTAAATTAAAAATTGTGGTAATTATACGAATATTCCAAGCTCCAAATAGCTTTGCTTGAAATATTCAGATAATTGAGGCAATAAACATAGATTCTAGTAATTAGAAGGGACTCACAAATCCTCTAATCTGCCTCATTTCATAGAGGAAAAGCTGACAGCTACTTTTTTTAATTATAAGCCAAAAATATGCCTTTGCCTGAATTTATAGCTACCTTATGTAAAACTTCTTTTAAACTTGAATTATCCAGATAATTTTCTCACTTTTTACTTCATTTTGTTTAAGGTCTTGGCCCTAACTCCCACATTAACATCTGACATCACCAGCTTCTCTTGGGTGTCTGTAGCCTGAATTGAGAACACTGCTTTTCTATCTTGAGAAACTCTGAAGCTTAGATTGGGCATGACTGAATATAGTGTGTCATGTGATTCAGATCCCTGGGTGTTAACATCCTACCTTTGAAACTTGTTATATTCTCAGCATTCACCTTCACTCTCCTGATTTGAGTACCTTCCAGTTTATTCTTCACTATTGGCTTTTCTGTTCAATTTAGTTCAGTCTAATGTTCTTCTCATTTTTTTTCTTTCTAAAGGACAATAACTAATGCTCTAATTTAGAGGACTCAAGTACCATTTTTGCCCATTCTTCATCAGAGATTGCACTATTCAAGTACTTTGCTTTTTTTAGATGAATGCCCTAATTTGTTCCTGTTATCCGGATGGGGAAATCTTAGTTCTATATTAAAAGGTCTCATCACCAGCCTCAGACACCTTGGAATATGGAATAGAAAGAAAGCAGCATTGAATGAATATATGGTCTCTGACTTTAGGAATGAAAGCCCACGAAATAGGAGCTCGAAATTAGCTTTTCTGAATGGATAATCAAAGGAAACCTAAATCACATTTGTGTGTCCAAAGATGGCTAACTTGAAATTGCAATTTACTAAAGTTTTACAAATAATGATATGAAGGAGTATTTGAAAGACAAAAGATGTTGATAAGTAAACGTAGTCAAAGCTTAAGGAACCCTTTGTAAACAGAAAACCAAAGAAGTTCGGAAGTATACGAGTTTTATTTTAAATTACTAAAGTCTATTTTCTTGACATCAAATTTCTCATGAGAATGAAATAACTTTTCGTTTAGCATTAGAACATGATGTGAAAATCTGACCATGTTTGGCTAAAAACAAATTCAAATACATTTCACCTGATAACTTAAGCTACGCTTGTTTCATTAGATACACATATGAACTAAGAAAATTTAGGGTTTTCTCGGTAATTTCCAGCCCTAGAAGCAGATCATTCAGTTACAATGAAGGATCAATTATATTTCATACTAGAAGAGGAAAATAAAATTTATTATTCTTTTTTGTTTGTTTAACATATTTAGAAGATGTGAGCTATAAATCAGATCACTAATATTTCTTAGAGTTTATTTGTTCCTTTTCTCATTTTTAAAATTGGGATATATTTGACATAAAGCAAAATATACATACCTTGAGTGTACAATATAATAAGTTTTGGCAAATATAGGCATCCATGTAAGCTACATTTCTGTCAAAGTATAGAATATTTTCATTACCCAAGAAAATTCTTGTCTGGTCTTACCTCTTTACTAGTTAATCTGCTTGCTCAGCCCAAAGCGGCAATCACTGTTTTGATTTTTTAAGATTTAAATTCAATTAATTAACATATAATGTATTATTGGTTTCAGAGGTAGAGGTCAGTGATTCATCGGTCTTATATAATACCCAGTGCTCATTACATCACCTGCCCTCCTTAAAGGCCATCACTCCATTACCCCATCCCCCAAGCCCCTCCCCTCCAGCAACCCTCAGTTTGTTTCCTATGATTAAGAGTCTCTTACAGTTTGTCTCCCTCTCTGATTTCATCTTTTTTTATTTTTTCCTCTCTTCACTGTTTTTGATTTTTATCACCATTGTTTAGTTAGATGTTCCATAACTTTATATAAATGAAATCCCTTGATACATGCTCCTTGTGTCTGGCTTCATTCATGTGGTTGTGAGTACCAACTTGTACATTTTTATGGCTGAGTAGCAGTCCTTCAAATACACACAATTTATGGAAGGACATATAACAAAACAAAACAAACTTTAGTTCTTATGAGTAAAGGTTTTATGATTACTTACCTGTTTTGTTGGTTATGAATATTAGGTTTATTTCTTCGGGGTAAGTTGCTAGGAGTGAAATCACTGAGTCATAGGGTAGGTGCATGTTTAACTTTGTAAGAAACTTCCAAATAGTTTTCTAACATGGTTGTACCATTTTTCATGTCTACCAATGATGTAAAAGAGTTCAATTCCTCTTCAACCTTGCCACATCTTGAGTTCTCAAATGTTTAATAGTTATTCTAGTGAGTATATTAGGGTCATCTTACCGTGTTTCAATTTGCATTTCCCTGATGTCTGGCTTTTTTCGTCTTTAATTGTTCTTAAGTTGTTGAAATTCTTTATATATTCTGGGTAAGAGTCCTTTTCCAAATACCTGTTTTGCAAATATTTTTCCCAGTCTGTGACATGCCTTTTACTTTGATGAGAAGCTTTAAATTTTGGCACAGCTCATTTTACCAATTGTTTCCTTCTTTTGTTAGTATTTTCTATATTTTCTTTTTTTAAAAATTTTTTATTGTTATGTTAATCACCATACATTACATCATTAGTTCTTGATGTAGTGTTCCATGATTCATTGTTTGTGCATAACACCCAGTACTCCACGCAGAATGTGCCCTCTTTAATACCCATCACCAGGCTAACCCATCCCCCTACCCTCCTCCCCTCTAGAACCCTCAGTTTGTTTTTCAGAGTCCATTGTCTCTCATGGTTCGTCTCCCGCTCCGACTTACTCCCCTTCATTCTTCCCCTCCTGCTATCTTCTTTTTCTTTTTTTCCTAACATATGTTGCATTATTTGTTTCAGAAGTACAGATCTGTGATTCAACAGTCTTGCATAATTCATAGCGCTCACCATAGCACATACCCTACCCAATGTCTATCACCCAGCCACCCCATCCCTTCCAAACCCCACCACTCCAGCAACCCTCAGTTTGTTTCCTGAGATTAAGAATTCCTCATATCAGTGAGGTCATATGATACATGTCTTTCTCTGATTGACTTATTTCACTCAGCATAACACCCTCCAGTTCCATCCACGTCGTTGCAGATGGCAAGATCTCATTCCTTTTGATGGCTGCATAATATTCCATTTTTTATATATCCCAGGTCTTCTTTATCCATTCATCTGTCGATGGACATCTTGGCTCTTTCCACAGTTTGGCTATTGTGGACATTGCTGCTATAAACATTGGGGTACACGTACCCCTTCGGATTCCTACATTTGTATCTTTGTGGTAAATACCCAGTAGTGCAATTGCTGGATTGTATGGTAGCTCCATTTTCAACTTATTGAGGAACCTCCATACTGTTTTCCAGAGTGGTTGCACCAGCTTGCATTCCCACCAACAGTGTAGGAGGGTTCCCATTTCTCTGCATCCCCGCCAACATCTGTCGTTTCCTGACTTGTTCATTTTAGCCATTCTGACTGGTGTGAGGTGGTATCTCATTGAGGTTTTGATTTGGATTTCCCTGATGCCGAGCGATGGGGAGCACTTTTTCATGTGTCTGTTGGCCATTTGGATGTCTTCTTTGGAAAAATGTCTGTTCATGTCTTCTGCCCATTTCTTGATTGGATTATTTGTTCTTTGGGTGTTGAGTTGGATAACTTCTTTATAGATTTTGCGTACTAGCCCTTTATCTGATATGTCATTTGCAAATATTTTCTCCCATTCTGTCGGTTGTCTTTTGGTTTTGTGGACTGTTTCTTTTGCTGTGCAAAAGCTTTTTATCTTGATGAAATCCCAAGAGTTCATTTTTGCCCTGGCTTCCCTTGCCTTTGGCGATGTTTCTAGGAAGAAGTTGCTGCGGCTGAGGTCGAAGAGGTTGTTGCCTGTGTTCTCCTTTAGGATTTTGATGGAGTCCTGTCTCACGTTTAGGTCTTTCAACCATTTGGAGTCTATTTTTGTGTGTGGTGTAAGGAAATGGTCCAGTTTCATTCTTCTGCATGTGGCTGTCCAATTTTCCCAACACCATTTGTTGAAGAGACTGTCTTTTTTCCATTGGACATTCTTCTCTGCTTTGTCAAAGATTAGTTGACCGTAGAGTTGAGGGTCCATTTCTGGGCTCTCGATTCTGTTCCATTGATCTATGTTTCTGTTTTTGTGCCAGTACCATACTGTCTTGATGATGACAGCTTTGTAATAGAGCTGGAAGTCCGGAATTGTGATGCCGCCAGCTTTGCTTTTCTTTTTCAATAGTCCTCTGGCTATTCGGGGTCTCTTCTGGTTCCATACAAACTTTAGGATTATTTGTTCCATTTCTTTGAAAAAAGTGGATGGTATTTTGATGGGGATTGCATTGAATGTGTAGATTGCTCTAGGTAGCATTGACATCTTCACAATGTTGGTTCTTCCAATCCATGAGCATGGAATGTTTTTCCATTTCTTTGTGTCTTCTTCAATTTCTTTCATGAGTATTTTATAGTTTTCTGAGTACAGATCCCTTGCCTCCTTGGTAAATTTATTCCTAGGTATCTTATGGTTTTGGGTGCAATTGTAAATGGGATTGACTCCTTAATTTGTCTCTCTTCTGTCTTGTTGTTGGTGTATAGGAATGCCACTGATTTCTGTGCATTGATTTTGTATCCTGCCACTTTACTGAATTACTGTATGAGTTCTAGCAGTTTTGGGGTGGAGTCTTTTGGGTTTTCCAATACAGTATCATATCATCTGCAAAGAGTGAGAGTTTGACTTCCTCTTTGCTGATTCGGATGCCTTTGATTTCTTTTTGTTGTCTGATTGCTGTGGCTAGGACTTCTAAATCTATTTTGAATAGCAGTGGTGATAGTGGACATCCCTGCTGCATTCCTGACCTTAGGGGAAAAGCTCTCAGCTTTTCCCCATTGAGAATGATATTTGCTGTAGGTTTTTCATAGATGGCTTTATGATATTGAGGTATTTACCCTCTATCCCTATACTCTGAAAAGTTTTGATCAAGAAAGAATGCTGTACTTTGTCAAATGCTTTTTCTGCATCTATTGAGAGGATCATATGATTCTTGTTCTTTCTTTTGTTAATGTATTGTATCACGTTGATTGATTTGCGGATGTTGAACCAGCCTTGCAGCCCAGGGATAAATCCCATTTGGTCATGGTGAATAATCCTTTTAATGTACTGTTGGATCCTATTGGCTAGTATTTTGGTGAGAATTTTTGCATCCATGTTCAAGGATATTGGTCTGTAATTCTCCTTTTTGATGGGGTCTTTGTCTGGTTTGGGGATCAAGGTAATGGTGGTCTCATAAAATGAGTTTGGAAGTTTTCCTTCCATTTCTATTTTTTGGAACAGTTTCAGGAGAATAGGTATTAATTATTCTTTAAATGTTTGGTAGAATTCCCCTGGGAAGCCATCTGGCCCTGGGCTTTTGTTTGTTGGGAGATTTTTGATGACTGCTTCAATTTCCTTAGTGGTTATAGGTCTGTTCAGGTTTTCTAGTTCCTCCTGGTTCAATTTTGGTAGTTGATACATCTCTAGGAATGCACCCATTTCTTCCAGGTTATCTAATTTGCTGCATAGAGTTACTCATAATATGTTCTTATAATTGTTTGTATTTCTTTGGTGTTGGTTATGATCTCTCCTCTTTCATTCATGATTTTGTTGATTTGGGTCATTTCTCTTTTCTTTTTGATAAGTCTGGCCAGGGGTTTATCATCTTGTTAATTCTTTCAAAGAACTGGCCAGAGGTTTATCATCTTGTTAATTCTTTCAAAGAACCAGCTCCTAGTTTCGTTGATCTGTTCTACTGTTCTTTTGGTTTCTATTTCATTGATTTCTGCTCTGATCTTTATTATTTCTCTTCTCCCGCTGGGTTTAGGCTTTACTTGCTCTTCTTTCTCCAGCTCCTTTAGGTGTAGGGTTAGGTTGTGTATTTGAGGCCTTTCTTGTTTCTTGAGAAAGGCTTGTATTGCTATATACTTTCCTCTCAGGACTGCCTTTGCTGTATCTCAAAGATTTTGAACAGTTGTGTTTTCCTTTTCATTGGTTTCCAAGAATTTTTTAAATTCTTCTTTAATTTCCTGGTTGACCCATTCATTCTTTAGTAGGATGCCCTTTAGCCTCCATGTATTTGAGTTCTTTCCAACTTTCCTCTTGTGATTGAGTTGTAGTTTCAAAGCATTGTGGTCTGAAAACATGCAGGGAATAATCCCAATCTTTTGGTACCGGTTGAGACCTGATTTGTGACCTGGGATGTGATCAATTCTGGAGAATGTTCCATGGGCACTAGAGAAGAATGTGTATTCTGTTGCTTTGGGATGGAATGTTCTGAATATGTCTGTGAAGTCCATTTGGTCCAGTGTGTCATTTAAAGTCTTTATTTCCTTGTTGATCTTTTGCTGAGATGATCTGTCCATCTCAGTCAGGGGGGTGTTAAAGTCCCCCACTATTATTGTATTGTTGTTCATGTGTTTCTTCGCTTTTGTTATTAATTGCCTTATATTATTGGCTGCTCCCATGTTAGGGGCATAGATATTTACAATTGTTAGATCTTCTTGTTGGATAGACCCTTTAAGTAGGATACAGTGTCCTTCCTCATCTCTTATTACAGTCTTTGTTTTAAAATCTAATTTGTCTGATATAAGGATTGCCACCTCAGCTTTCTTTTGGTGTCCATTAGCATGGTAAATGGTTTTCCACCTCCTCACTTTCAATGTGGGGGTGTCTTTGGGTCTAAAATGAGTCTCTTGCAGACAGCATATTGATGGGTCTTGTTTTTTAATCCAATCTGATAGCCTGTGTCTTTTGATTGGGGCATTTAGCCCATTGGCATTCAGGGTAACTATTGAAAGATATGAATTTAGTGCCATTGTATTGCCTGTAAGGGGACTGTTACTGCATATTGTTTCTGTTCCTTTCTGATCTATGCTGCTTTTAGGCTCTCTCTTTGCTTAGAGGACCCATTTCAATATTTCTTGGAGGGCTGGTTTCGTGTTTGCAAATTCCTTTAGTTTTTGTTTGTCCTGGAAGCTTTTTATCTCTCCTTCAATTTTCAGTGAGAGCCTAGCTGGATATAGTATTCTTGGCTGCATATTTTTCTCGTTTAGTGCTCTGAAGATATCATGCCAGTCCTTTCTGGCCTGTCAGGTCTCTGTGGATAGGTCTGTTGCCAATCTAATATTTCTAACATTGTAGGTTACATATCTCTCTCCCAAGCTGCTTTCAGGATTTTCTCTTTGTCTCTGAGACTCGTAAGTTTTACTATTAGATGTAGGGGTGTTGACCTATTTTTATTGATTTTGAGAGGGGTTCTCTGTGCCTCCTGGATTTTGATTCGTGTTTCCTTCCTCACATTAGGGAAGTTCTCTACTATTATTTGCTCCAATATACCTTCTGCCCCTCTCTCTCTTTCTTCTTCTTCTGGGATCCCAATTATTCTAATGTTGTTTCATCTTATCGTATCGCTTATCTCTCGAATTCTGCCCTCGTGATCCTGTAGTTGTTTCTCTCTCTTTTTCTCAGCCTCTTTATTTTTCATCATTTGGTCTTCTATATCGCTGATTCTCTCTTCTGCCTCATTTATCCTAGCAGTTAGTGCCCCCATTTTTGATTGCACCTCATTAATAGCCTTTTTGATTTCGACTTGGTTAGATTTTAATTCTTTTATTTCTCCAGAAAGGGTGTCTCTAATAACTTCCACGCTCTTTTCAAGCCCAGCTAATATCTTTAAAGTCATGATTCTGAACTCTAGGTCTGACATCGTACTAATGTCTGTATTGAGTAGGTCCCTGGCTGATGGTACTATCCCTTGTTCTTTTTGCTGAGGTGATTTTTTTCGTCTTGTCATTTTGTCCAGAGGAGAATAGATGAATGAGAGAACAAAATGGTAACAGGTTAACAACGTCCCCAGCAAATATACTCTATACAAATCAGAAAAGACCTGAAACCAGGGGAAAAGAAAGGGAAAGAAAGAAAAAAGAAAGAGAAAAGAAAGAAAAAAAAAACAAAAAGAAAAAGATAAAAACAAAAACAGAACAATACAAAAAACCAGAATATGATCAAATATGATCAGGCTAGTGCATAGATCAGTGCCACACACTAGATTTTGGGTGTATTTTGGTCTGTTAGAAAAAAGTGCCTCCTAAAATTTTAAAGGAAGAAAGACTTATATATGTACAAAATAAGGGTTGATACAATGAAGGGATGGAAGACGACTGTAAAGATGAAAATTATAAAAGATTTTATAAAGGGAATTGATAAGAAGTTGTTTGAAAAAAGAAAGAAGAAGATCTAAAAAAAAAAAAAAAAAGGGAGAGAATGTGATCAGGCAGGAGACTAGAACAAAGCCATACACTAGTGATTTAGGGTATATTTTGATCTGTTAGAAGAAACTGTATCTCAAAATTTTAAAGAGAGAACAACATATATATATATATATATATATATATATATATATATATATATGCCAAAAATAAGGGTAACTACTATGAAGGGATAAAATATGACTCTAAAAATGAAAAATAAAATTTTTTTTTAAAAAAAGGGATTGATAAGATGTTGGTTGAAAAAGGGAAAAAGAAAAATTAAAAAAACAGTTAAAAAAATTAACTTTGAAAAACTAATGAATCATGGTAAAAAAAAGCCATGAATTCTATGTGCAGTATTCCCCTAGCGCTGGAGTTCTCCCGTTCTCCTTGATCGGTAAACTTGGTCTTGGCTTGCTGGCTGTTCGTGCTGATCTTTTGGGGGAGGGGCCTGTTGCTGTGGTTCCCAAATGTGTTTGCCGGAGGCGGAATTGCCCCGCCCTTGTCGGTCTGGGCTGAGCAAGCTGCTTGGGTTTGCTCTCAGGAGCTTTTGTTCCCTGCAAGCTCTCGGTACAGCTTTGGAGGACCAGGGTGAAAATGGTGGCCTCCCAATCTCCACTCGGAGGAGCTGAGAACTCGGGGCCTGGCTCCTCAGTGCGCCCCCAGAGAAAAGCAGTCACTCCCGTCTCCCTGGTCTCCGGCCGCACTGCGTGCTCACCCGGCCTGTGACCGAGTGTTTCCATCTCTGGCACCCGACCCCGTGTGGAGTCTCCAAACCCAGCAGATCCCTGCCATGCGCTCTCACGCCGCTCCTCCCGGGGGAGGAAGGGGAGTCTCCCTGGATCTGCTGCTTGTTGGGTCCCTGCTGGGGGAGCAATCGCCCGACTGTGCCGCAGATCACTGTTTACGGCAACCCTGAGCTGAGAGCCCGCGCCTCGGCTCCATCTCTGCAGCCGGCTTCCCTGCTCCAATACCTGGAAGCTCTGCTGTACTCAGGCACCCCTGGTCTTTCTGTGACCCCGAGGGTCCTGAGACCACACTGTCCCGCGATGGTTCCATCCCCCACTTAGCCACTGGAGCGACGTCCCTCTGCGGAGCTGGCTTCTAAAAGGTCCGATTTTGTGCTCCGCGGCTCTTATCACTTGCCAGAAGCAGCCGATGAAGGCCCCTTCCCCCGCCGTCTATCCTCCCGAATATCGCCTCGGATTCATTTCTCCGCAAGTCCTACCTTCCAGTAAGTGGTCGCTTCTCTGTTCAGAGAGTTGTTGGTACTGTCTTCTTCGGTCTCCTGTTGAGTTTGTAGGTGTTCAGAATGGTTTGATCCCTATTCAGCTCAATTGCTGAGACCAGACGAAATCCAGGCCTCTTACTCCTCCGCCATCTTGCTCCGCCTGTATTTTCTATATTTTCTATAAAAAAACCTGCATAGCTAATGTCCTGAAGATATTTTCTTTTGCTTTCTTCCCAGAGGTATTAGAATTTTAGCTTAGCTTTAGTGTCATTTCACTTTTTTCCCAGCACTATTCATCAAAAAGCTTTCTTTCCCCATTAAATTGCTTTGGCACGTTTGGTAAAAATCAAGTAATTTTGTAAGCATAGGTCTATTTCTGGAGTTTGTATTTGGTTCCTTTTATCTGTTTGTCTATCCTTAGCCCAATACCACACTGATTTGATTACTATAGCTTTGTTTTAGTAAGCATTGGAATTAGGTTGTGTAAATCCTCCAGTTTGTTTTTCTTTTCCAACATCAATTATTTCCCTCTAGATGCTTTGCATTCCTGTATACATTTTAGAAACAGCTTGTCAGTCATGCAAAGACGTATGCTGGGATGCTGATTGAGATGGCATTGTATCTATAGATCAATTTGGGGAGAATTGCCACCATAATTCTATGTACTAAGTCTTTCAACTCATGGTGTATCTCTTCATTTATTTTGGTCTTTATTTTTTTCAGCCTTGTTTTATAAATTTAGTATTGAAGTCTTGTACAGCTTTCATTTGACTTACTTCTCCCTGTGTGCATGTGTAAATTTACTGTTAGTTATTATAAACATTTAATGTTTTATTTTTCACTTGTTTGCTACTAAAAATAGAATGGATTTTAATATATTGACATATATTGATGATTTTATTAAATTTACTGGGTCTAGTGTTTTTAAAAAAAATTAATTATAGGGGGTGCCTGGGTGGCTCAGTTAGTTAAGGGACTGACTGGATTTCAGCTCAGGTCATGGTCTCAGGGTCCTGGGACCAAGCCCTACAAGGGCTCTGTGCTCAGCAGGGAGTCTGCTTGAGGATTCTCTCTCTTCTCTCCCTATGCTCCTCCCTTCACTTGCTTGCCATCATGTGTGTGCGTGTTCTCCCTCTCAAAAATAAATAAATCAATGTTTTAAAAAAATTTCTTATGTAATTTTTTATGTCAACAACAGTATTGCCTGTGAACAAAGAGAATTTTACTTCTTCCTTTTCAAATTTTATGCTTTTATTACTGGTGTTTATTGCATTGTGAGCTTATTCTAGTAGATAATTAAATAGAAGTACTATATGTGAATATCTTTGCCTTTTCTCAATCTTATGAGGAACACATTCAATATTTCACCATTAAATGTGGTGCCAACTGTAGATTTTCATAGTTTTCATCTTACTGAAGATGTTTCCTTCTATTTCTGACTTCCTATGATTTTTAAATCATTAACTGTTGCTGTAGTGTTGTATATTGTTAAATAATTTTTCTGTACTGATTGAGATAAGCATTTTTTTCCTTTATTCTGTTAAGGCAGTAAATATTTTGATTGATTAATTGATATTTTTGTATATTGAACTAACTTTGTACTTCTAGGATTAACCCCACTTTGTTGTGTGATGCGATCCTTTTTAAATGTTGCTGAATTTTTTTGCTAATATTTAGCAAGACTTTTTGTGTCTATGTTCATTTTCATGTAAGTGCTTTTCAATTTGTGGCACCAGGATTCTGAGTTGTGAAGCATTCTTTCATCCTCTATATTTTGAAATAGTTAATGTAATGTGTTAGTATCATTTCTTCATTAAATGCTTGATAGAATTCACCTCTTAAGACTTTTTGCTCTAGAATTTTCACTGTAGAACTGCTTTAATTACAAAGATTTTTTTAATACAAATGTAGGAATATAGAGATTTTCTATTTTTTCTTGTATCAGTTTAGATATTTAGTGTCTTTGGAAGAATATGTCCATTTCCTCTAATCTCTCAAATTTGTTGGCATAAATTTGCTCATGATATCCCCTTATCTGTTTAATGCCTGTATTATTTATTATTTTGATGGCCACTTTATAATTTCTATTATTGATAATTCGTGGGTTTTTTGTGTGTGTCAGTTTAGCTAGGGGTATATCAGTTTTATTAATCAATTCTAAAGCAAACTTTTGCTTTTATATATTTTGTCTGCACATCTTCCATTATTTTGATTTCTGCTGTTTCAATTATTTGATTTCTATTTTTATTTTAGTTTTATTTTACATTTTTCTTTTACTTCATTTTCCTATTCACTTTGAGTTGCTCTTCCTTTCATAGCTTTTTAAGGTAAAAACTTTGATTTTAAGTCTTCTTTTTGTAATGTATTTTCTATATTTTCCCAAGTTCTATTATTTTATGTGCATTTCACAATTTTTTTTTTGTTTTTTGATTTTGAAATTACTATTAATTTTGAAACATCTTTTAATTTACTTGGGAAATGTTTTCTCTGATCCACAGATTATTTAATGTTTTTTTATTTTCAAATATTTAGAATTTTCAGGTATATCTTTGATGTTAATTCCTATTTTAATTCCATTAAGTCAGAGATTATTCTTTATGATTTCAATCTTTTTAAAATATATTGAAATTTGTTTTATGGTCCAGCTTATAGTCTGTGTCGGTAAATGTTTCATGGGGACTTAAAAAGAATGTGTATTCTATATCAGTAGGTGTTGTCCTCTGTATCAATTACGTCAAATTAATTGATAATGTTTTTCATGTTTATATCCCTACTTTTGTGTCTACTAATTCTATTAGTTAATGACAGCAGAATATTAAAATCTCTAACTATATTTTTGGATTTTCTGTTTCTCCTTTAATTGCTTTTGAATTTTTTGCTTAATGTATTTTTAGGCTCTGTTATTAGTGCATATATAATTAGGATGACTTTGTTTTAATGGTGAATATACCCTTTTAACATTAATGTTGATAATATTTTGTACCTTGAACTCTATTTGGCTGATACTACTCTAGCTTCTCCACCTTTCTTATGCTTGAAGCCTATGTTGTATATCTTCTTTATTCTTTGATTTTCAGTATTGCTGTATGTGTACCTTCAAAGTCATTTACTTACAAATAGCATGCATTTGGATTGCTTTTAAAATCCATCATGACAAATTCTCTCTTAATTGGAGTGTTTTATTAATTTATATTACTGTAATTTTAGTATGGTTGGATTTAGGTCTACTAGCTTCTATTTATTTTCTCGTTGTTCAATTTGGTCTTTTATTATCTTTTTCCTCCTTTATTATTTTTTCTGAATTTACTGACTTCTTTTTAATATTCCATTCATGCTAGTCACAAAATGAATTCTAAAGAAATAAAGACATGAGGAAAAAATTCTTTTATATTTACTATCTTTTTACCATTCTCACATTCTTCATCTTTTGTGTAGATCTGTTTCTCTATTGTTATGTTTTTCCTTCAACCTGAATAATTTCCATTAGCATTTTTTTTTGTAGTATATTTCTGCTCTACTAGTGACAAGTTTTCTCAGCTTGTGCTCATCTGGAAATGTCTTAATTTTTATTTGATTTGATTTTTAAAAAAAAATTTTATTATGTTCAGTTAGCCACTGTGTAGTACAACATTAGTTTTTGACGTAGTGTTCAATGATTCATTAGTTACATATAACACCCAGTGCACATCCCAACACGTGCCCTCCTTAATACCCATCACTGTTACCCCTCCCCCACCCCAGACCCTCAGTTCATTTCCCAGGGTCCATAGTCTCTCATGGTTCATCTCCCTCTCTGATTTCTCCCTCTTCAGATTTCCCTCCCTTTCTCTATGGTCCCCTCGTGCTATTGCTTATGTTCCACATATGAGTGAAACCATATGATAATTGTCTTTCTCTGCTTGACTTACTTCACTTAGCATAATCCCCTCCAGTTCCATCCATGTTGATGCAAATGGTGGGTATTCATCCTTTCTGATGGCTGAATAATATTCCATTGTATATATGTACCACATCTTCTTTATCCATTCATCTGTTGAAGGGCATCTCAGCTCCTTCCACAGTTTGGCTGTTGTGGACATTGCTGCTATGAACAATGGGGTGCATGTGCCCCTTCTTTTCACTACAGCTGTATCTTTGGGGTAAATACCAAGTAGTGCAATTGCTGGGTCATAAGGTAGCTCTATTTTTAACATCTTGAGGAACCTCTATACTGTTTTCCAGAGTGGCTACACCAGCTTGCATTCCCACCAACAGTGTAAAGGAGTTTCCCTTTCTCTACATCCTCGCCAACATATGTTGTTTCCTGTTTTGTTAATTTTTGCCATCCTAACTGGTGTAAGGTGGTTTCTCATTGTGTGTGTGTGTTTTTTTTTTAAAGATTTTATTTATTTATTTAACAGAGAGAGACAAAGCGAGAGAGGGAACACAAGCAGGAGGAATGGGAGAGGGAGAAGCAGGCTTCCTGTGGAGCAAGGAGCCTCGATCCCAGGACCCTGGGATCATGACCTGAGCTGAAGGCAGATGCTTAACCGACTGTGCCACCCAGGTGCCCCTCTCATTGTGGTTTTGATTTGTATTTCCCTGATGGCTAGTGATGTTAAACATTTTTTCCTGTGTCTGTTAGCCATTTGTATGTCTTCTTTGGAGAAGTGTTTGTTCATGTCTTCTGCCCCATTTCTTGACTGGATTATTTGTTTTTTGAGTGTTGAGTTTGAGAAGTTCTTTAGAGATCTTGGATACCAGCCATTTATCTGTAATGTCATTTGCAAATATCTTCTCCCATTCCGTGGGTTGCCTCTTAGTTTTGTTGACTTTTTCCTTTGCTGTGCAGAAGCTTTTATCTTGAAGTCCCAAAAGTTCATTTTTGCTTTTGTTTCCCTTGCCTTTTGTTAGTGTGGCTGATGTCGAAGAGGTTACTGCCTATGTTCTCCTCTAGGATGATGGATTTGATGGATTCCTGTCTCACATTGAGGTCTTTCATTTTGATTTTATTTTTGGAAAATATTTTCACTAGGTAACCTATTCTAGATTGACAGATTTTTTTTTTTTTTAAACTTCGGTAATTTTAAGATTTCTTCCACTGTCTTTGGTTTGCATTATTTCTGATGAGAAGTCAACTTTTATTCGTCTTATTGCCCTGTTTACAATGCATTCTATTTCTCAATCTATGTGTTGAATAGATCTGTTTAGCATTATGAAATGCTGTTTTAATCTAAATCTGTGGTTTCCATAAAATTCACTATTTTTTGTCTAGGTGTGGTTATCTTGATGTTTATCATTCACATGGTTTATTGAATTTCTTGGATTTTGGGGTTCAAGTTTTTCTAATATTTGGACAATTTCAGACATTATTTCTTCATATGTGTTTCTGCACCAATCTCTTTCTTCTCTCCTTCTGGGATTTTGATTACATGTATGTTGGACTGCTTGAAATTGTTTCACATGCCCAATATAATATTGGATGTTTCTACCCTTGTATTTGTTGACAGTTTTTGCTTCATATATTTTGAATCTATGTTAATAGGAGCACAAAATTTTAGGATTTTGCTATTATCATGCTCTGCTATACTCTGTAGTTTTTCAAATCAAAACTCAGCTGAAACCAAAGTCCTGATTGAACTTCAAATTGTTTTACTGGGTCCCAGATTTCTTTCCCCTAGAGTAAAGCAGAAACATGTGGCCAGTACTCACAACTATACTGATCACTGTTAACTTGGAAACATGGAAATACCACCTATTTGATGTTGTATATGACTGTGAGTCATTGAGTTACACCTCCCACCATGCCCTTTCTACTGGTTAAAAAAAACCCTACAATATTTCATTTACCCAAGTCAAGCTTCAAGTATCATAGTTTGGCAGGATATAGCAGAGCCTTAAACACTTCTCTTGTGTTGCTGTGGTTGAGTCCCAAATTTTAGTAGTTCTCTTTTGTTTCCATTCCACAGAGTTCCAGTTTTATCATTGCCTATTGCTTAATTCCCAACATAAATATATGCTTGAAGTATGAAACTGTTCCTTTCTTTCTGTTACTGCCAGTTTCTAAGAACAGTCTATCTCTGCTGTCTGTGTTGTCACTGCTCTTCTCTCTCTTATCTAGTTGTATTGCTCAAGTTTCAATTTTTCTTCCCTCCCCTGGAAAGATTATTTTTATAGCATTTATTGTCACTTATAATGCCTTTTATCTTTATTTTCTGAATTTCTACTGCATTTCACTACATATTTATTAGATTTTAGACTTAGGTGTCCTGTCATTATCTATATCCCAATCTCTCTAAAACTTAAGCTCCTCCTGCCAACATTCTCTCCACTATTTCTATCTGTGGTATCACAATTTCTTAAGTTGTTAAGTTTTAGAATCTTAGATTGCTCATCAATGCCTCCCTTTTCTCTTTATTCTCATCACTTTCCTGGCTTATTTCTAATAATGCATCTTTTTATTCTCTACTTTGCTCCTCATGACTGGATTATCATAACGTCCAATTCTAAAATAAAGTACAAGTTTCATGTCCTGAGTTAAATCCCAAATTATTTTCTCAATTTGATTTCTCCTTTTCCATTACATAAATTCTTGAATCCTGTTGGACTTTTCTATAAAATACCTTCTGGTGATTTTGTATACTTAAATAGGTATAGTTTATTCAATTGGTCTCTGCCTCCTATGAACTCATAAAAATTATAATCTACCTGTCACCCATTACCATATATTACCTAATTTTATCTAGCTTTTTAAGATCATGTGATGTTAGTTATTGTTTTTATTAATATTTCATGAATATATGGTATTAAAGCAATATAGTCAATGCTAATAATTAACTGATCTTTCTCTTGAGCATCCAGAGAATATAGCACAAAGCTTGACACAGTATTTTCCAAATATATGTGTTGATTGTATTAAGGAGTGAATGAACTAAGAATTTTCCATTATTTTTTTCTATGTAACAATTTACTGGTGACCAAAAGATGACTGTGCTTATAAATGACTGACCATTCACCTGGAGCCAAAATTTTTGCCCTGTATTCTATGGGGACTGTTTACTTGAGAGCCCTGAGATAAATGAGTGGTTAGGGAACTCAGCCATGACCTGAGCCAAAGACAGAAGCTTAACCAACTAAGCCACCCAGGTACCCCTCAAATGTAGAATTTCAATGGAAAAGATACCTAACAAATCATACTTGTTCTTGGTTTCTTTATCATGACTTATATAGGTTAATAAATATTTTCATATTAAATAAACTAATTTCTTCAATTTCATGCACCAGGTCTTTCTATTCCTTTCAATCTTTAATTTTTTTTTTTTTTTTTGTTATAGAAAAACATTTCCATGCCTCTTCCTCTAAAAGAAGCTTCTGGGTTGATAGTAATTGACTCTTTTTAGTTCACTTTTACCAGGAAAATCCCTGATTGGTTAGAAGTAGGTAAGTATCACAAATTATTTCATCTTTAATATTTGGTCACCTTATTGATACTGTATTCAAAATCAAAGGAAGCATTTACATGATAAGCTATATGGAATAATTTGGCTTAGGCCCAGTGGAAAACTTTAGGGAATATTCAGGGCTGTTTATAAGTAAATTACCCCTTCCTTTCTCTAGAGTAAGCTTTAACTCCCAAGTCAGCAAGACTTGTTCAATATCCCAGTGGTTGTGTTATGAGATCAAAAGAAGTATGTTACATTGCACCTTGAAATAGATTAAAAATATATAAAAAGTTTTCAAAAGTCATATTGTTGGGATTATTGATCAAATTCAATAAATAACATGGAATGCATGTTTACATTTACTAAGGTTCAACAATTATTTTCTAGGATTTATGATGAGTCAGTTATATTTTAGAAAAATCATTACATCAAATGATCATGAATTAAAAAAAGAAGCATAATGCTATTCATTTTACTATTACGAATGATTCCTCAACTGTTTCTACCTTAAAAGAACTTAGAAAAAGTCAAAATTATTCTGCTTAGTTTTTTTTCCTGGAATGTTTAACAAATGCTCTTATTAAATTTTTCTTGCCTATAAGGAAAGAAAATTCTAATACCTTTCTACAACTTCCACATATAACTGAAAAAATGACCAGTTAAATGAAAAAGAGCTCACTTAAAAACTGGTAATTGATTTAGAATTTAAAAACCTTCTAATACTACATATATTTACAACCACTGCTAGGTACATTTCATTTTAGATTTTAATTTTATCAAAGAAAAAAATTTTCCTATTTGTTCAGGGTTTTAAGTTCAGAAATAATCTTAAAAATATAATTTCTAAAGGGCCATAAATTCAAATGTTGTTAGACATAGTGCAGCTTTATACAACCAATATAAAACAAATTTAAGAGAGCCCATACCTTTCTCTCTCTCTCTCTCTCTCAAATAAATAAATAAAATCTTAAAAAAAAAAAAAAAGGAGGCACCTGGGTAGCTCAGTTGGTTGAGCATTTGCCTTTGGCTCCGGTCATGATCTCAGGGTGCTGGGATCGAGCCCTTCGTTGGGCTCCCCACTCAGCGGGGAGTCTACTTGTCCCTCTGCCCCTCCCCCGCTCATGTTCGCGTTATCTCTCTCTCTCTCTCTCTCTCAAATAAATAAATAAAATCTTTAAAAAAAAGATAGCCCATACTTTGTTTTGACCAAATTGTCAAAATCATTTTATCAAATTCCCTCTATTGTATGGCCATGCAATTTGGCCTGGAAAAGCCTATATAGCAGCCACACTGGTGCATATAATTTCAAATCTGATGAGCTTTGTTCATTTGTGTTCTTATTCATAAGAACATGGACATGTCATAGTACACAGTTATATAATTATAATCATTAAAATAGATTTTAGAGACCATAACTTTCTTATTCACTGGTATTTCTCAGAGTATCTGATACGATATGCATGCAGTAAGTAGTTGTGGAATGAATATATGAAATATCTGTCTTTTCCACTAGTATTTAGAGCGTAATTGTGAAATAGTAGTTGGCATATTACTGTTGTTACTGCCATTTTGTTTGTCTTGTTTAATGTAGCTTTTCATAGACATTCAATGCCCAGCAGAAATTTATGGCTTAACTTGGGAGATGAGGCTTTAAAGGGCAGAAGAAAAGAGAATGGGGTCAGGATGGTCTCTTTGGTTCTGGATTATTGTGTGACTCTGGGAAAATAATTTAACATGTTTGAATCTGTTTCCTCATTTTATAATGAAAAGTCTGGATGTCTTGGGTCAATTTCAGACCTAAACTTTTATGGGTCTATGTTCTGGACCTAAATGTTTAAGTGTCTATAAATAATTCTCTGGGATTCCTGCAGTTGAACTATTATTATAGTACCTCTATAGAACCCCCCCCCCCACTTTGAGACTTATAATGAATAAAGGAAGAGGTGGACGTTGACCATGATCATGCAAACAGATTGCTTTTTAGTTATCTGAAAATTGGTTCCCTTAGCACTATCTGCTACAGGTGGGTTTGCATGATAGAACTAATGACATGCATTTGTCATACCTGGATTGGCTAGCATACCTCAGTCAAGTCTGAAAGTCAGAGAATGTATGTCAGGAGGACTGCATGTATTTGCAGAATAACCACCATCCTGGTTGGTGCTGACAGTAGTTCACCCTCTTGGAAGGAACATAGTTGCACTGCCTGCAAAGTGTTGTAGAGAAACCAGAGCATTTGCCAGAAATCACTGACAAGGAGCAGTGGCTATGGAATGATTTTTCACTATAGTTTGATGAAAGTGAAGACTTTAATTGGATGAGGTGGTATTCATCTATTAGGCACATTCTTTGCTAGTATTATTTCAGAACTTCATTAAGTACCTTAATTGGGGCCACCAGCAATCCTGTCATTGCAGTAAAAATGCATACCAAATGCTGATTTCAATTTTGCTGTGTCCTATATTGAGAATTGCTACTGATTTGCCCTCCCTCTTTGTTTTGCAGATTTCCTAGGGATTCCATTTAAAAAAAAAATATTTCTAAGACCTAATATTTTGGGGGATCTTTTTTTCCTACTGGGTTAATTATTTTGCATGCATTAACTCATTGAGTTTTCATAACTGGGGAAGTTTAGGTGAAGTAACTTTTCCAAAATCTCAGAGGAGAACACTGAATCCCTACCCAAAGACTTCTGAGTCTTGAACTTCAGTTACTAATAACTAAGCTCCATATCTCTGCAGCTTTTTGACATGTTTGTGTGCCTTCTGTGTTCCCACATGATTTCATTGCAGCCCTGGTTATAAAGTGCCTCTGCTAGTGCTGCACATTAGGCCTGCACTCTGATTCTCTCTGCTTTGCTGCTCAAGGCTTTCTCCAAGGCAGAAGAGGCTGATCAACCCATATGCAGGTCCAACTCAGAAGTACAGAAAAGATGATGCCACTGGAAACAACCCTCAACCAGTGGTGTAGAAGTGAGTAGGTAAAGTTATCAGCCTTCCTAGCTTCGAGTGGAACAACTGTGAATCATGCTAGTCATGGTGTCTTTGAAGGTGCCCAATAGGACTGAGCCCTATATTTGTCCACATTGTTAATCAGCCCACTACAGGTACTCATAACTGGATTTTCTCCTTTCCCTGCCTCTCTCCCCACTTCCTCACTTTTCTTGCCTGGGAATTTCTCCCAAATAAATGACTTGCATCCCTGCCCTTGTCTCAGGCTGTGCTTTCAGAAGAACACAAACTAAGACAGTGGTTATTATGTTTTATGAGTGCCTGATTGTTAACTCTTGTAGTATATATTCTAAGTAATAATCCCTCTCTACTATTTCCACTTAGTTAACAAAGACCTATCGATTTTTTTCTTCCAAGTGTCACTTTCCTCTTTCCACAGTCCCCCTCCACAGACCTTTATCCTATTGTTTCTGAGGTATTGGGTTGGGTTTCTAGTTGGCATACCCTCCCCTACCATCTAAGAGCTCTTACAGACTAATAACATGTACATTTTCCTCCAGGGTTGGTTTTATCTGTCACTCTCCTGTTAAAAACCTACAATTAGCCTGAGCAATTTATCAAGTCCAAATTCCTCTGCCCGACCTCAGATACATTTTCTTCACAGAATTCTCCAACCTTGGTAAGTTCTATTGATTATCCATGTCTCTGAATTCTTAGAACACCCATAATCTTGCCATAGAATTTAACACATATTTGTTATCTTGTACTATTCTCATATTTTAATATTTTATCTTCATCCACTGAACTGTGGGCTCCTTGATGCCATAAACCATGCCATGTGGTTATTTTGCATTTTCCGTAATCTAGGCACAAAAGTGCTAGTCTAGAAATACTTTTCAACTGAATGATAACTCATTCTTGGAGACTTCCTAAAGGGGGAATTATCTATCTGATTTTGCAGATATATATTAGAACAAAATTAGAAAGGTATTTTGATTTGCTTAGTTTCTCAAAGCAAACAACAAATAAAGATCAGTTCTTTTAACTTGCAGTTCTAGAAAATGATTGTTGCTATTCCTAAGTGGCAAATGTCAGCTTCAAAAGAACGCAAGATTTGCATGTGCTTTTACATCTAGAGCACTGTTAAATATTTGACCTCAAGGCAATGATAAAAAGGAAAATGAAAGCCTTCTCATGGACCCCCTAAGGACTTCTACATCTTGCAGCAAATTATTTTTAGCCAGGATGTCACTATTGTTTTGTCTCATTTTAAAGACCTCTCTCAGTAAGTCTGTGGAACCCTATCTTGATTAATATAAGAGATTCTAGAGAGGGAATGATTGCACATTTTTAAACATCTTTCCTAATATTCTGAAAGTTACATTTTCTTTCGGCTTAATATTTTTTCAAAATATAATCTCTGGTAGGGGTTTATTTCTAGAAGCACATAAAATGCACTTGTTTAAAACCAGATAATAACACTAAAGTGTGGAAAATTCTAGTGTTTAAAATACTAATTTGCTATATTCAAGGGGTGCACGCGCGCGTGTGTGTGTGTGTGTGTGTGTGTGTGTGCGTTTTCAGAAGATAGATGGGGGAAATACTTCTATAAAGTATCCAAAACTTGAGACCAAAAGATTTAATTCCCTTAGAATTATGTCCAGGTGTTTTTCCAGGCTGAATTTTTATAATTACTTAAGTATGCTCCATAGCAAAGGTCCTAATAGAAGCATCTAAATCTTACTGTGCAACCTCAGGAACAAAGATATTCTCTTAAAAACTTGATTGCTTTTCTATGGAAGCAGTTAGCTTTGATTTATATCGCTTCTGAAGGGAGCTTCGCTGAGGTTTTGAGTAATCCAATAAGGATCATATAATATACTCCCCTTTACATCTCATAGAGTTGCTATGTATGGAGCTCTTTGTTTATGATTCAGGAAATGGGCTAAAAGCTTCCTAGGTTCATCTCTGTTCACAAAATTTGTTCTTGGGGAAGTAATGGCCTTTTGCATTTTAATAAGCAGTAAATCTCAAGTATTACAATGTTCCAGTAACTAGCTATCTTTGGCAGTGTGGGCCTTTCCCTGTTTTTGGACCTTGTTCTTATTCAGCAGTTTGGATATGAAGGTAATTCTTATCTCATCACTATGTTTTATTTGAAGACGCTGCACTGAAGGATACCACCCACATTTCTTTCTGAAAATAGTCTGAGCCTCTTTCACAATTGCTTAAGAGGGATATGAAATATTAAGAGAAGCTTTATGAATGGCCAGAAGTTTTGTTGAAGTTATGTAACTTTACCTAAAAAGGCAATTGTATGCTATTTTACTTCATTTCCTTTTAAAATATTGATTCCTTAAATATTTGTAATTCATCTAATATTTACTGTAATGTTTTAAGTCCTGGGGATGAAACAAAAATGAATATGATAAAACCCTGGCTTACAACTGCTTAGGAAAATCTTCATATGAATGAACTGTATGGAGTCTAACCAGAGTGGACCCTTTTTGTGTTTTGTGACATGGGTGCTTTTCTAAGTAGTTTCCTTGGAGAATATATTTCCCTCAAGTAAAGTATCTTCAAAAAAGACCATATACATTAAGGCCCAATGTTTGGAAGAGCATTGAAATGCTCTTCAAACCTGTGTTTCCTCAAACCTCTTCTGTTTTGAACCATCAAACAAAGGTGTGGCTTCCGTCTTCAGAAACTTCTAATGGGAGTTTTCATCAGGATACGGTCGTTTTTACCTGGCTCTTTGGCCTTACCTATGACTTGACATGCCTACAGCACAGTGATGTTAGATCCTGATTGGTTTAATTTGATCTGAACAATTGCTTAACAATCAAGTCAGTTGTGGTTAATTTGATATCGTGGTGCAGATGTGTTCCTAAATTTTAATTTAATGACTAGCTCTGTTTCTTTACAGCAAAACTTTCTCTAATATTATGTGATTAAATTTTTAAAAAATTTTCCTTTATGAACATTTAGGCAGCTTAAGACCATGTAATATGATGATAACTTAAAATACAGTTAAAACATTCACAGAAAATATTCACAGAATAAGAAACGGTACATGAACATGTATTTTCTAGGTATATCGAAAGGGATCGCATATTTCTCCTGAGGTCAGTATCTTTATAAGAACATGGAATTTAGAACTATAAGAAATCTTTTAACTCTGGTCTGAATTCCTTCTTCTATATCTAAGATGGAGGCTTTTAAACGAAAAGTGATATGTCCAGGATAGAAGCAGAGCTAGAAAATGGGCAATGGACTTTAAATTTAGTTTAAAATGAATGTACTGAATTCATTATTGTATACATTGGGTGCTTTCATTTTATTTCTGTTAGAAGTTTTCTTCTAAATATCAATATGCACCATGAATAGGAACACATTTGCTCCTCTGCCTCCCTTCTTTCCACAAGTATTTACTGAATGCCTCTTACATGCCAGACCCTAGTCTAGGTATAAGTGATACAGCAGTGAACACAGACAGGTGGTTTCAGTGCCGGGAAACTTAACATGCTGGTCAGAGAGGCAACAAACAAAGAAACAAAAAATGATCGAGTGAAATATCACATAGCCATAAATGCTATGCAGAAAGTTAAATTGGGTCATATAAAGGGAGTACCTGGGTGGTGACTATAGACTGAGTAGGCTGGGAAGATGACTTCCTTAGTCAGCTTAGGGTCTATAACAAACTACCACAGACTGTGTGGCTTAAACATCACACTCTTATTTCTCACAATTCTGGATGCTGGGGTGACCAAGATCAAGGTACCAGCAGGTTAGGTGTGTGGTGAGAATCCTCTGCCTCGTTCGCAGTTGGTGCCTTCTTTTTGTAACTACACACGGCAGAGGAAGAGATCATTTCTTTGGTATCTCGTTTTGTATGAACACTAGTCCTTTTATGAGGAAGCTTTATTCTCCGGACCTAGTTACCCTGCAAAGGACCCACCTTCAAATGTCATCACACTAGGGATTAGGGCTTCAACAAATGAATGTTGGGAGGATACAAACATTTAGTCCACAGCAATGACATTTACAATGAGATATAAGTGAAGTGGAACTATATACATAGATTGGGGTGGAGCAACCCGTGGAGAAAGAAGGGCAAGGACAAAGAATTTGTAGTGGGAACAAACCTAGCATATTCAGGAAATGGGGGGAACACTAGTTTGTTTGGATTTGCACTGTCCAACAGAACTGTCTGCAATCACAGAAATCTTTGAGCTGTCCAATATGGTAGCCATTAGCCACATGTGTCTGTTAGACACTTGGAATGTAACTGGAGTAAATGAGGAACTGAGCTTTAAATTTTATTCAGGTTTAATGGATTTAAATTGAAGTTGAAATAGCCACATGTAACTAGAGGCTACCATACTGGACGGCACAGATCTGGGGTATCATGGATAGGAGGTGGCCAGTGTGGTGAGTCTGAAGGAGCGGACCAAAGGAATAGGGAGGGACTATATCATAGAGGTCTTTGTAAAACAAAGAGAGAAACTTGGTTGTTCTTCAAAGTGGATTTGGAAATTATTGGGATCTTTTAAGCAAGACAATGGCATGATCTGATTTTTCTTAAAAGGGCCACTTCAGCTTCTGGGTAGAGAATATAGGTAGCAAGGATAGAGAGGGGGTCTATCAGTATCCCACTGGGAACTGACCTTTTTAGGAATACCTTTTTTTAATGTGGAATTTTAATATTTGATAGACTAATGAAGGGAAGAGAAGGATAACAAAAAAGAATAAAAAAAATGCTCAGATTTTTATTTGAGCAACTGGGTGAATGATGGTGCCATTTACTGAGTGAGGGTAATTAGGAGAAGATCAAATATGAGGGGTAAGGAAGTTTTATTTATTTATTCTTGAATTTATGTCCTTTTGGCATATAAGATTGAGATGCCTCCTACACACATACAGAGATGTTACATAAGGAGCTGAATACACTATTATTCTAGTCTGGAGTTCTACTGAGGGAATAGGGCTAGAGATACACGGAGTCATAATAATACCTAACAGTGTATATACGTCATACACACATAAATACTCACAAAATCTGGAAAAAAAAAAACCAGAAAAGTAATGGAACTACTCTTTCTATACAAGTAGATTACTTCAGCATAGCTGCTAATGCAAGAATTATTTGCAAATCAAAGTAGCATTCATTATTAAAATAAATATCTTGACCACATGAATGAGGAAAATTCCTATTACAAAAGATGGTGCTCTGTATGTACTGAGAGATTTCTCAGAATCAGCAAGGAAGTCTCGCCAAGATACTGTGGTCATTTTTTGCCTCTCTCCCCTCCCTCTCAATTTTTCAACCCACTTCCTGCATGTAGTATATCAGTATAGTACTTGTAAGGTTTCTAGAGACACTCCAATGGCTCTATGTTGATTATGGCCAGTGGGGGTGTCCAGGGAACTTTGAAAGTAGCCACCATTATCTCTTTTCTAGACTATTGTGGTGGCATCCTGTTAGTCTCATCCTTCCCAAGATGTCATCTTTTGTTCACAAAGCAATGAACCAAGCTCTTCTCTCCGCTACATAAGTCAATATTACCAGTCCTAACTTTGCTAAACATTAGAAACCATTCAGGCACCAACATAAGGCTTTCATGTGACTGAATTTTACTGAACAGTTGAGGATGGGTAAAGGAAGGCTACATTTTAACACTACATTGCATATTAGCTTTCTATGTTCTTACAGACACCTGGGCTTTCTCATGGTCATCAGTTCTATGAAGTCCTGGGCTTGGGCTAGGCCATCTGAGGCATTTCTATGGGTTTAAGGAGCATGCATATGTGTTAATGGGGTTACTAGAAAGGAATGGACTATAGGAAGTCAGAAGAAAAGGGAAAGTCAGAAAATGAGGGAATATCTGTTTAGGACATCTTGGAAGGCTTAGAAAGCATGCATATAGAACATTTAATTAAAAATTTCTGGTAGTGAGGTATTCTTTTGCTGGTAAAATGAACAAAAATACATACATCTCTCATTCAGATTCTCTCTGGCTTTGGAGCAACTAGCTAAACTTTTAAATAAAGAACTGCTTAATCATTGATGGATCAGGTCTGAGAATCTAGGAAAAGCAGTATGCACACATTTTCACGCTCATCCTTGCTATCAGCAGTGGTAAGGCTGTGGCTAAATAAATGATGATATATGGCAGGAAAAACGAAACAGCAGCCTCTGTATTTCCCTCAATTAGAGGTAGCTAGAAAACTTTACTATGACAACAGAACTAGACACCATTAACATGTGCTATACTTTCAAGTTTATCCACTCTTCTCTGCTATCATTCCAATTCAGTCATCCCCTTCTTCTCTCCCTCCCTCTGTTCCACTCAGTCTCTCTTTCTGAGAGACTGCCTCATCATGCCTACTACAGTCCCTGGCGCCAAGTGGGTAGTCAATAAATGGTTGCTGAATGAATGCATAAATCAAGGATTTTATTTATTTATTAAATTTTATTTTATTATGTTATGTTAATCACCATACATTACATCATTAGTTTTTGATGTAGTGTTCCATGATTCATTGTTTGCGTATAACACCCAGTGCTCCATTCAATATGTGCCCTCTTTAATACCCATCACCAGGACATCACCAAAGGCAAGGGAAGCAAGGGCAAAAGTGAACTATTGGGACTTCATCAAGATAAAAAGCTTTTGCACAGCAAAGGAAACAGTCAACAAAACCAAAGGACAACCGACAGAATGGGAGAAGAGATTTGCAAATGATATATCAGATAAAGGGCAGTATCCAAAATCTATAGAGAATTTATTTATTTATTTATTTTTATAAAAGGCTATCATTGTTCACAAGATTACATTACATCTTAGAAGACAGAACCATGTGTAGGCACTTCACTGGTACAGTGTTTCTCAAACTTTAGTGAGCACAGGGTCCCCTGGAGGGATTGTTGAAACTCACCCCCTGAGTGTCTGATACACTGGCTGTAGAATTAGTATTTTAACAACTTCCTTGGAAATGCTATGCATCATTCAAGGATGAGGCTTTGAGAAGCACTGCCCTAGGATAATCTTTCCAACCTCAGTCTTAATGCATATTCAGTTATGATACACTCTATCTACAATCCAAAATCTGTTACATAGTTAAGATAGGAGCAACTCTAAATCATTCCTGTAAATGTGTTGAGTATTCCTCAACTTTTGTTACACAGTGTTTTCCTCAAGAATTTCTTGATGTTTAAGATTATGCAAATATTCTGAAGAAAAGTCTGTCTAGGAATCATAACTTTTTTGTAATGTTGCTCACAATGTAGCCTCTTGTTATATTAGGGTGATATCTGGAAGGCAAAATGAAACTAAACAATAATCATTCTAGTCCAGTTGAGGAAAAATTTTAAAGCCAGAAATGCCACATCTGTTGGATCTGGTCTTTTCTTTGGGGTAAAGTCTATATAACTTTCTTATTTAGAATATTCAGTACATGGAGATTAATTTAAATGTAATAACACTTAATATTTCTGTGGCCCTTTATCTAAAAGAAAAATACAAAAAGATTAGATAGGCAGGCACTATTTATGAAATGAAGCTTTTCCTTTAAGTTGTTTTAAATTATGCTTAGTTTATAAGTGACAGAAGACTCTAAATAGCTACCTAGGACCAAAAGCAAATGAAATAGTGGGGTATTAACCTGTATTTGTACCAAAATATTTTATAATCATTAGTAGCCAAGGTAATTCCCAGCTGACATTTACTAGAGGACTAGCCAAGCCTTATGTGACTTGGCTCCTGACTAAGCTAGGCACATCATTACAACTTGCATTTGCTTTTTTATTTGCTTTTGAATGGGAAACCACTCTTTGTTCAATGGGTCTCAAACTGTTGAACAGCATCAGTCCCTGGAGGACTTGTGGAAGCACAGATTTATGAGTCCCACCTAGATGGGTCTCTAAGTGGGATTTCTTAACATTTAAAGCATGTGGTGGTGCTGTTGCTGGGAAAATTGAGAGCCCTATTGTAGGTGCTATTTGGGTAATTGTAAGGGGTCCAGCAGATCCAAGAAGATCCTATTTATCCTACTTATCCATGGCTAAAGAGAGAATGAAGGTAATTTGTCTAGAAACCTGGAAGTCTATTATTCTAAGAATAGTTTTATTCTTCCAGAAGGAAACCTAAACAAACAAACAAACAAACAAAAAACTCTCCTATCCTCATGTCTGCTGAGTACACATCTGACTTCTTGAATTTGTACTTCAAGCAATCTGTGCACCTCAGACCTTCTGCACATACGAGACAGTTCTCTTTGTATTGTTCTAGTCTCATTAAATTCTTTGCTTATAACATTTCAAGGTATTTCTTCTTATTATAAACTTAAAAACTTCTAGTTTTATTGTAATGTGTTAGAAAGTCTATGTTGACATAAACTAATCAAGAGAATTTTGGACTGGGAGATTGATTGTGATAAGCAGATCATTTCAGTACATTTTTGGTCCCTAGGTTATTGGTAAATGGTTTTAGGACTAAGAAGATTGATTAGTTGACTTAAGTGTATTGAGATAAGTATAAACTTATCTTAGGACAAAGGCCAAATGGCAAAGCTTATTTCAGTTAAGAAGAAAAGAAGAAAATTAAGAAAACAACAACAATGAAAACTGTCAATGCTTAATTGGTGTCAGAAGCTTTCTAAACTTTAAGGCTGCCAACAGTTTTACTTTGTTGTGATACTCAGCAACTTAAGTGCCACTTTAATTACTTTCATTATTAGTGGTCTAGATCTCAGTTACTCCTTTCCTAAGTAAAATGTTCCTTGTGGGTATCTTACAGTTCTCTCTGGCTAATTCTTCTCCTTGACATTATTTAGTGTAAACAGCATTTAGTGAAATTTTTAGTGTAAATGGGTGTCATTTTTCTTCCCAGGCGGTGGGTGGATGGGCAGCTGTCTCTGTACAAGGAAGGACTGAGGAAAGGTGTCAGGTGGGAGAATATCCAGAGTACATGTACCTCCTATTCTGGCTTTACCATCCTATAGCTTGTTTTCATTTAGGCATATTCATGAACAATTCATGATTTTCCATAGTTTAGGTTTTCCTTAGTTTATTACAGCACTGTTTTTAAAGTTACATATTTTATTACTTGCAGATAGCCATATATCTGCAATAAAATATATACATATTTTATATATCTGCTATATATATAAACTTTTTCTGGAGAGAGAGGGAGAGCGTGCACGTGCAAGAGAGAAAATATATCTTTTCTTTCTCTGGATGCATAGGCTTACTTCTTTTCCTTTGATAGCCATAGTGATTGTGATTTGCTGGATTTCTGTAGGATTTGTCATTATTGTTGTTTTGTTTTCCATTCTGCAGCTTGGAATCTTTGCAAGTACTGATATAGCTGCAGTTTTTGCAGAATCTACAATAAGTTTAATTCCCGAGGTTAAAAAGTATATTTGGTGGCTGGTTGGTTAAGGAGAGTGAGACAAGGTTGGAACTCTAGAAAGGACAGCATCTTGGGAAATCATGTTTTAGCTTGTCTTTCTCTCATTAGAGAAGTATCTGCATTGTTATGCATATGTCATTTTTTGTGCTGTACATATGTGAAATATATGATTTATTAATTTCACATAGAAAAGTAAAGTTTAAATACTGAAATTATTTCTATCATATGTCCAACGGAAAAACTAGTTATAGATCATTATGAGACTGTCTTATGTTTCTAGAATACTAGAAAGCTCAGATTTTTTCTAAATTTTTATTTTAAAATTTTATTTATGATTATTACTTTTTTTGTAGCTTTTCATTCAGTCCCACAAAGTCATTAGGTGAAGGAATGTGTTATTTTGACAGTTGAAAAAAATAGCCCTTTGTAGAGCCTGTCTAGACAAAAGACACAATGGTTTTCATCGTCTTGTAAGGAAAATGCAGGTTTGTGCTCCTGCTAATATTTATTAAGGTATATGGTAATCTGCTTATTGAAAGTCACATTGAATAGCTCCCTCTGGGCCAGAGGTTCTCCTGAAATGTACAGAAAATTGCTTCTCCTCTTCTTTTTATGTTAACAACATTATTTCAAAAAATATTTCCATAATTCTTTTCCATTCCCACTCTATGGAGTCAAAGATGTGACTAGCCCCCAAAACTGGTGTTGAACCTAATACAAGCTTCAGTTCTCTGCTACCTTTTTCTATTTCCTTCATTTTTTATTTGCAAAACATCCAAAGTATACTTTTCAAAAAGTATAGCATTGTCAGTCAGAGAAAAGGTATTCTTGCATGTGACTGATCCATTTTCTTTCTGAACAAACAGAGTTTGGGTGTCAATAATTACCCTTATAAAATGCCTGAGGTTAATGGCACACTGGTTTCTGCAAACAAGAGGAAAAAAAGATTCTTATTCTTAGCTACAGGGAGCTTCTTTAAACCTAGTCCAGAGAACTTCCCCAAGAGCCCAGCTGGCTAGACAATATAGAATTAGGTTTAAAAGTAAATTTTTCTTCTTTCCTGAAGAAAAGAAAAATCACTTGTAGAAATTCAGCTAATAATCCGCTCTAAAGCAATCAGTCAGCTAAACAGAGCCTCACCATTTTTTGTTTTTTAGCTAGGGATAAGAAAATCTGTTGCAGAGATGTTATAAAATTTTAAGTAAATCATATGATTTATATTGAAATAAAACCTGGACATTCCTACTTTATCTGTATATGTAATTTTGTCTTATCAGATCATTTTGGATTCTTTTTCTTCAGTAATTATAATGATAGGTTGTTAACTGCCATAAAACTGCTGTTTTCAGACTATTCGCCACTCTAGAACAATCTCTTTTTGGATGGAAGCAATGAGGGGAAACTCAAAGCAGATAGTTCTTTTTGTCTCCAAAGTAATAGCAGGTGCCAGGGCTCAACATATGTGTCAGTGGGAAGTTTGAGTAGCTTGTCTATTAAATTGTGAAGTTTGCTTACAGTTTCCCTTGTGTATGGTGACTTTCCCTTCAGAGAATACCAGTGATCATTTCTTCCCTTTTACTGACTGACTGACTGATTGCTCTGAGCTAGTTATCACCAAACAAAGGAGACAGCAGATTGTTTTAAGAGTTACTGACAAATTTATTTTTCTTTTAACACTCCTTTGAAGAAGCACAAGATGAGCATTTTAGAATGACCAATGCTAGCAATGTGGTCATCTGTGATCACTTGTCCTGCTTTTTGCGATTCTGAACTCACTCTCTTTACTGTGTGGTTGCCAAATTTCTGGAAGTGCCTTCCTGAGTGCAGCCAGGTTGGATTAGTTTTCATTGTTACACTTGTTGAGCTGATTTTTTAGAGCAACTTTTGGACAAATTTGGAAAATTGGAAGCTTTGAAAGACCATACAATTTAAATAATGTCATTTTAACAGAGCTTATTGTTATTATCATTATTTTGATGCAGGTATCTGCAACATTCCAATAGACTGATCTTGGAAAGGAAAGCTATCATGTTGTGGAAAATTTAAAGGTTAAGAAATTTCAACAAGTAGGAAGAAATGACTGAGAATCAGGAAGAACTAATGAGGCAGTCACAGTGCTGACTGTGACTCCCAGCAAAGAGCAAAGACAAAACCAGACTCTGGGAAAGCCACTACATTAAAAATAATAACAGATTTCCCTGGCCCAAGAAAATTATGAAAATTGGCATATTATATATGAAATAGTGTCCTTATCATTCCTTGTTTGTTCATACATATAACCGGAGCTGTGCTTATTAAAGTTCATATCATGTTTTGTTTTGTTTGTGGAGGACAGAGAGCTCTGAGAATGACCTTATGAATATCATTACTAAAGTTCTGCAGCCCAGATTAAAGGAGCACAGGCAAAATGGTGTTCTAACCACTTGGAGTTTTTCCGCTGTGTTTTTTGGGGGGGTTATGTTTAAAATGTTTACTCACCAGCCTTCTACACTAGTGTATAATCTCCCCTGAGACAGTTCCCTGATCTATTTCACCTTTATGTGCCCTACTGCCATGCAACCAGACATACTACCATGCCTTGTACACAGAAAATGTGGAATAATTACGCACTGAATTGAAGTCATTGTGCCTAATCTATTTATAGATAACAGAAGGAAGTGATGACAGTTCATCAAAGCCAAGTAGCTAGTGAAGAGTTTGATCTTATTCACTTATTTACATTTGATTAATAAATACTTCAAAACACATGTGGTCATCACATGTAGAAACATCTAAATTTGAAGTGACTAGCTAGTTTTTAAACTTCAATCAGGAAAAATTGTGTTCCTGACAATTCTTCTGCAGCTGTGGAACAGAGAAAGTCATGCCATTTATTTTTGTACAGTACAAAAATCTAACTTGTGATCTAAGATTTTCACTATTGCCGCAAAGGAAACTGCTGAAGAGAATGTAGCCAAAGGCCTTCCTAGTGGGCAGTGGCCTTTTCCCCTCTTCTATGTCTTATGCCACTCACTTTATTATTACTCATATTGTACCTATATATGCATATACATTTTTGATGTCAAGTATTGGTGATGCTTTAGTGCATTACAAGGTTTGCCGACTCCATGAGGGCAGGGACCATAAATTGCACATCATTGTATTTTACGCAGCACCCACTGGATTGCTTTGCGCATAGCAGTTTCTCACATATTCATTGATTGAATAAGTATTATACATTG
This sequence comes from Zalophus californianus, assembly GCF_009762305.2. Lineage (NCBI taxonomy): Eukaryota > Metazoa > Chordata > Mammalia > Carnivora > Otariidae > Zalophus > Zalophus californianus. The sequence goes on along the minus strand of NC_045599.1, from coordinate 83,213,039 downwards.
GAAGGTATGTTCATTAGAAGCAGCGCTGGGGAGTAGCTAAAGCCTAGACTCTAGAATTAAATCACTGCCGAGTTGGAATCCTGGTTTCATCACCTCTTACGAGTTCATCACAAAGCCTCTTCTAAGCTCATGAACTTATAAGGAATAAAGGGCACAATGCAGGTAAGTCTTAGAGCAGCACCTGGCTCATAGTCAGTGCTTCCTGCATGCTAGTTTTTGTTCTGCATTTCCTACTATAAACCTTGTCTTCTGGCTAAATGAGTTACACTGATGTAATTTTTTGTAAAAAAATCTTTCTTCTAGATTCCCGTGATAGTAGTGTAAAACTTCGGATACCTTTTATCTTCACATCAATATTTTCAGCAGGATAGGTACTGTTATCTAGGTATGTTCTTTGGATTCTTCTCTACTTGATGTTACTTTTCATTTGGTGTGGGGTGGAGTTTCAAAAGAATTAAAAATCTTGTTCATCATTTAGATTTTGGGTAGTATTTTAGTGTCACTGTTTTTAATTAAAGAAGTGTCAAAATCTTGTCTAGAATGCATTATTGATAAATACCAGAGGGGTTTTGCTGGTATTCAGCATTACAGTTAAGGAATAGAGTTTGCCCAGGTGAAGCTTTGTCAATCATCTCCTTCTTATGAAGTTCTTGAAGAAGCTAAGCATATAAGGAATAAGGACAGATGAGATGGCATGGGCTGTTGTATGTGAGCTGGCCAGCAGTCTGATCCCCCCAAGGTGAGCTCTCTGGTCAGCTGTGTCAGAGGATCTGCCTCAGATTCATGACCCTAACAGTCAACAGTCTTCTCCTTGTCACTTTGCTTGTGCAACTTCTCACTTAGCTGATGATTCCCATCAATGAGAACTTCCAAGGGACCAACTCTCCATGTGAGAAGGAAGAAAGGATGAGATGGTGCGGCCTTGAGGGGACTTGGCATTATTTACCAACCCCACTCTCAGGAGGCCTTGGGTTTCTACCCACCAGTAAATGCTGTGAAACAGTGTCCTAGATGTGACCAACCAGATTAGTTTTTCCTCCTCTGAGGCAGGGGAAGGGAGATGGGAAGACTGATTAAGAAGTGAAAAGGCAAATTTTTCTTCCCAGTAGAGGCTAAAACATGTGTTCTCTTGAAGAGATTAGTCCTGGTTTTATTATTATTATTTTTTATTCTTTTACGTTTTTTAGAGAGAGCAAGTGTGCGAGCTGGGGCCAGTGGCAGAGGGAGAGGGAGACAAAGAATCTTAAGCAGGCTCTGTGCCCAGCATGGAGCCCAATGCGGGGGTTGAGCTCACTACCCTGAGCTCATGACCTGAGCTGAAATCAAGAGTTGGATGCTTAAAACTGAGCCACTAAGGAGCCCCTCAATCCTGGTTTTAGACATGAAGTAATTTAACGCATGGATGTTTGCATCATTACTGACATATAATGGCCAAAACAAGTGTATGCCCTTTAAAGAAACTATAAAGAATTGAATTCTCTTTTTTGTTTCTGGTATCTAATTATTCTTAATAACTGTCCTTACTACTTGGTATATTTATTTTCTTTGTTATTAATTTGAATAGTACTGGATTCCTCTGTCAGCAGAAAATACTTTAATAATCTTATATTATTTATAAATGACTTTCTATATATTTAAACACATCATGCATGTTCTAAAGTGGAGATTTTTATGTATTTTTAGAAATTCTAATAAAGAAAACATTTCTCAATTTTTGGTCATTTGTTTATTTTTAAATTCTGTTTATTTTAGGGTACTAGAGAAACTAGATTTATTTAATTGTGCCCCCAAATCCTTTAATTTGTAACTGTGGAATCCCTAGCTTTATAGCAGCTGATAATTAGAGGAAAATTTAATATTAACTAAGTTGTAGTTCTGATGAATATTATTTCTTGTTCTTAGTGTAAAAATGTGGACTTCATGGTTCTATATATACATATTAATATAATAATGTAATAACTGTAGCAATATTTAATTCTCATGTGAGAAATTTGTGATATCTTGGGCTTTTTATGTAGCATAATGGAGGTGTAGTGATTGTGTTGGTGGTAATAGCAAAAAAAAAAAAATAAAAATAAAAAAAATAAAAAAGCCCAAAGGGCAGATGATTGTAGAAGGAAAATAACATTTATTTTACCAATTGCCAGGTGCTAAATTGATCAAATTATGCATGTTATCTTATTTAACTCTGAAACTAACCTTGTACTATTGATATATATCATAGGAAAAAAACATGATTCAGACACAGGATGAATAGTTTGCTCAAGATCATTCAGTGAATAACATAGTAGAAAATGAATTTTACCCAAGGTTGTCAGGCTTCAAAGATTTTTTTTTTTTTTTTTTTTTAGTGTTTTCTCTGTGCTTAAAGATGTAATACCAATGTAACTTAAGCAGTGGGGCTTTTTTTCCTTTGAGATGGGACTCTTTCTACTATCATGTGAAGAAACTTGGGCTAGCCAACTGGAAGATGAGGCCATGGGGAAAGAAAGGCCTCAGGTGTTCTAAACAAGCTATCACAACCATTCCAGCTGAGGTCCCAAACATGTCAGTGAAACCATCCTGTCCTGTTGATGCTAGACCAAAAGATCAGCCTAGCCAATCTAAAAAGTTATGGGAAATACAAAGAAATAATTATTCATTATTATTTTAAGTAACTAAGTTTTAGGATGATTTGTTATGCAGTAGAGGCTGACTGATACACATTTCACACATTTGTGAAATGAAAAGTGTGAGATAAGTTACAAAGAATGTTTTAGAATCCTTAACTGGAAAGAGTTGGAACAATGTGATAAAGTGAAAGAGGAATGTTAACTTTAAATTCAAGTACAGCAACCTAAACAGTACATGGTATGTGTCATGTACTGTGCTAATTTATTTTTTAACATACATGATCACTTTTAGCTCTTACCACTATCTCATGAGGTGGATATTATTTATCTCTATTTTACAGATGACTAAACCAAGATTCAGAATAGTTAAGTAACTTATCCAAGGTCACGACACTTAATAAGTAGCAATGCTAGGGTTTGAAATCTCATGGGGCTATTTGAAAGTCTTCTATTTAGCTTTCAAGTAGCCTCAAGATAGAAGTCATGGAAGAGTGGAAGATATGAAGAGAGGAAGTTCACAGGCAGATTTGCTTGGCTAAAGCTGTCCACTCAAATTATGAGAACCTGTCACTTTCTGATAGGGCAGCCTTACTTCTTTGTTAAAAATGATGGATTGGTAGGAAATATCCTGTGGTAAAGTTCAAGAAGATTATAGGATTAGGTTAGAAAGGGGAAAAAAGTTAAATGGAGAAGGAAAGTAAATGAGAGAAGAATATTGAAAAAAAAATCCATGTGACAATTCTTGGCTGGGTCTAGTAGCCAGCCTAAGAAGTAGAGAGGCATGTGAAATGTGTTTGTGACAGTCTGAACCCAGGATTTAAGAGAGGAGAAAGCCATGGTTGGCAGATAATTTAAAAAATGAAGAATCTCAGCCTTATTCTTACAGCAGTCTCTTCATCAGCCTGGATACCTTGTCTTGGGCCATTTATATTCTCCTTGTGCCTGATAGACTTAAACTAATTTTGACTAGCTTATTATGAGCAGATGTTCATGTCATATATTAGTTATGATAAATTCACTTTTTCCCTCTTTCTCTTCTATTTTAGATGAATTGAAAACAGTATTGACAAGGTTTAACTTAAGTTTATAGCATACAAACTGCTACAATTTTGCACATGGTATTATTTGAATTATGCAGTTAGGTGGTATAAGCATCTCAAATAAAACTTTGCTCACAGGAGGGAATAAAACCATCAGGAGCAACATGTTTGAATCATGAGTATCTGAATATGTGTGTAATGGCAGCAACATTCTCCAATGAACAATGTATATGTAGATCTTCTCTTAACCAAAGAGTAATATGGCATAAACAAATTAAAAGTGGTGTCACATGACTTCACAGTCAAGTAACCAGAATATAATTAGTTTGATTTCATCTGGAAAGCAAATTCATTATTGCCAAGACAGTGATTCAGTGCTCTATGCTAAATGAACTAGAGGGGGATGTTTAATAGTCAATTTGCACTGTGTGTTTCTAAAAAAAAAAATTAAACTATGGTTATAAGGAAACTCTTTAAGATTTCAAAACTGAATGGGAAATCTTGGTATAAGAGCAAATAGATAGAAGTGTTCTCTAGTCATAGCAAGAATCGTTTGAACACTTATTCCATGGAAAGTAACTCTGTCTCTGGAGCAGATATATGTCTGTCATCCCTGGTTCACAGTCTTCCTTGCTACATTTAAGACACTAATGATTTGGATACCATGTGGAATAACTTAATGAACTACACATGTTTAATGGAAACATATTCATTACCAGTCTTAATCTATTTCAGAATCTCTTATAGAAACTCTCCACTATCAAACCATTTTCCGTGAAAATATATTGAAAAACCCAATAAAACTCCAGATATTTATTTTGCCTCCCTAGAACATAACAATAAAAATGTATTAAATTTGTATAACTCTTTACATTTTTATTGGCCTTCCATCATGTTGGTTCATTTGCTCTTCATTCTATTGGGATGGCCTAGGTGGGGAAGATGAAATTATACCCATTTTACAAATGAGGTGACTGAGTCTCAGAGACATAAAGTCCCCTATTTATGGTCACTCTGCTAACAAAAAATGAAAAGAGGAATAGAAGACAAATTCTCTAGTTTTGAGAGAAAAATCTCTTTATAAATTTGTTCTCTGTAGTACTAAATATATTTTTTACTCACCTAGGGAAAATTACATAAAGCCTCTGTGAAAGGGACATCTAAAAATCTGAGACTGACAATAGCTAGGAATACTTTAAAGTAAGAAGTGTATATATTTCTTGAAATGTAGCTAAACCTATAGCTTTAATTCCAAGCATATACTGAAGTATCATTCCAAAACAATTCCTGTGTAAGTTTGATTCCCATTTTCAAAAATTACAAGTTCTAGGGATTTGGAGGTGTGTTTACTAAGGGCAAAGCCAAATGTGTAGATGTACAAGATAGGACTGTAAATCTTGTGAGTAAAGGCTTTTGTAGATTTCATTGCTAGTCCATCACATTCCCATCAATTAGGTATTTTAGAGAAGATAAATAAAAAGTAATCTATGACTAACAATGACTTTGAACTGGGCAAGAAGCCATATTTCATGTAAGCAATTTAGGTGATTTGAATTTGAAGACACAATAAAATAAAGACAACAAATACTGGGGCAGTTTGACTAGCAGGTGCTGTATATTAATGTTTTCAAATTTTCCCAAGGCATCATTGGTGTGATTCCCATGGACTTTAATAGAAGTTGCATGTTTAAAGGAAGAATTCTATAAAAATTGATAGTGAACTATGATAACATTATAGTTCTGTCTACCAACTGAATAAAATACACATGACTATGTTCAACTTAAATTCAGAAAAACACATCCTAAAGAAAGCACTAACGGAAATTGTTCTGTGGTAGTGTTCCTTTATTTGGTAACTAACAGTTGATATATACTATAGTTTGATTAAAAGATCTAGGACAGTATTTCAGACAATTAGACACAGAAGTGAATATATTTTTGAGAATTTGAGTATTCTCCAACATTTCTAGAAATTCATACACTCTAGCTACAATGTGACTTAACCATAAGATATTAGCATTCATTTCTCTTTTGTGTTCTATAATAAATGATATTGAGTTTAATTTATACCTAGAAAAAATTACCAGGTTTCCCAGACATGCTGAATTAGAATTTCTAGAGGTGACACTGGGAGACTTTTATTTAAAAAAAATTGTTCCTAGGGGATTCCCATAATTGGCTTATTTTGGGGGTTCATTGGAAGTTAATTTATTGGCAATTTTCTATTCTTGATCTTGGCTCCCCATTTTCCTCCCCTAGACCCTTTTCAGAAATTACCCTTTAAATACCCCATTTTCACTCATAATTCCCATACCTGTCGGTTCCTCTACATTTTGTTAATTATAGTTTCCTCAAGGATCTTAAATTTTCTTTAAATATCCACCTCCTGTTTGACCATTCTCACTCTCGTCTTTCTCATCTCACTTTCATTAGCAACATTGAGTTTTCTAAGCCTCCTTATAAGAATCATTCAGACTTTCTAGTTTCCTATGTAAACATTGTAACTTTAGTGTACTCACCCAACTAGAAGCAAGAAACAGCAAGACCCAAAGTCAAATTTTTGGAAACTACTCCTAAGTGAATAAAAATATGGATAATGATTTATTCACTCATCCATGTATCCCACAAATGTTTATGGGCTTCTATATATATTGGTGTCGTGCTGCATTCTGGGGATTCATTGATGAAGTTAATTCCTGCTCTCATGGGAATGCCATTCCAATAGGAAAGACAAAAATAATTAATTAAGCAAACAAATAATTTGAGATAGTGATAGATTCTTTGAAAAACTACATAGCAAAGTAAGATGTTTATCTCAGCACAACTGAAAAGGCTAAAAATTTTAAAAGTTTGGTTAAATTATAGTAAATCAACCTGAGGAATACAATTTATTCATTTATAGTTTGCTATTATCAAGATTTCGCCACTAAACATGGAAAATACTTACGATGCAACATTTAGTGAAAAATATAGGATAAAGGTTTGTCATTATGTCTCTGTAGAGAAGAAATCAACATGGGAAGAGAATCCATTTTTGAGATCATGCCATTTTTATTACAATCCTACTTTGTATTAATTTATTTAAAAAGCATGAAATGTGAATATAGAGGTTATCTGTTAAGCAGGACATCAGATAACCTCTCCTCTCCTGCACTTGATTTTTCCTAACAGTAATGTGAGGCTTTATTTAAAGTACATTTGAGTCATCAAAAAGATGATACTTTGCTTCAGCCTAATTTCCGTGCTAAGTATATTTTATTGTTTATATATATATTTATATATATATATAAATATATATAAATAATATAATTTATTAAATTATATTTAATTTTTCATAATCAGTGATATATACATGGAATTCAGTAGGGTAATAATCTATTAACCAGAATATTTGATCAACCAGAACACATCATTTCCCAATACCCTAGGTAAGACCGTTATTTATGGGCAAAAACAAATAAATTAAACCTCAACTCAAAACTGCTTTTTGTTACTCTTCAATTTCTTAGAGGATGTTGGTTACTAAATTAGAATCCTTCATTAGACTAATAATGAATCAAGTCAATGAGACAAAGGGTCCCTCAAGGTGAGAGCATAGAAATTTGTTTCATTTCATTTCCAAGTTATTGAGTGCTTGTTCTTTTCCTGTCATCAGATATTGGGGATTAGGAATTGTTAAATATATCTTATTTTTTTTGTCTTATTGTATACCAGTCATTCAAAACATACAGTGTTTGTGCCAGACTATCATATTAATGATTATAAGATGCATTGTTCAATTAAATACATCTGCAGTGCAGAAAAAGAAATAATGGTTATTAAATATGTATATTGCAATTTTTAGTGACATCTCAAATAAAAAAATTAAAATGTTAAATGTGCCTTAGGATCAAAGGTATGTAGTTATCTTCTGGAGAGGGTTTAAAAATTTACCTGCAGGTGACTCACTGTAGTAAAATTCACAGATCCTGGACTGATACTGATACCGTGGAGGCAGCTGTGACAGAGAGTAGGTTCCAAAATGGGGATGTATTCTATTCAGATACAGATTTTTTCATCAATGTGTGCTGGAATGAAAAAAAAAAAAAAGAAAAGAAAATAGTGAATTTTTCTCAACAATAAATCATTACAATTTAAAGGGTAAAATGTCTTTTTTTAAATGAACTGATGATTGTTGTTATGTAGGCTTTTTGTTTTTGCTCTAACCTGCTTGGCAAAGTTACACACTAAGAATCCCATGGTGGCCTCCCAAATATTTTTGGAAAGTTCTTGAATTAACAGAATTCAATGAGTATAAGTGGTTTGGTGGGAATAAAGGTGGACTCACTCTCAAAAGGAGTAGAGCTGATTTTGCTCTGTCAATAGCTCTGTGTTCTTGAACATGTCTGATCTCCATTCCCTCATTTATAAAATAGTTCCATTACAAAGTTTACAGGCCATACTGCATCAATGACATAGTATTTGTCTTTTCCTATACATTCCTGCTCTGTAACCACCACTGTTTACTTTAGGTGATTGTGTTTTGTTCACTATATTGTTTAATTCCAGTTAATTAGCTCCTCTGGGCTAGCTTCCCTTTAAACGTCAAAGTTCCATTTGTACCCCACTAGAATCCTCGGGGCACTTTCATGATCCTTTTGCAACAATCCTATACCATATGATACCGTCTTATCATTTTCTTATGTCGTCTGAACCTCTCTTAACAATCCTTATTCCAGAATTAAGAGATTTTCCTGAGCATGTGGTCCTTGAACTTTTTCTCTCCTTTCATGGTGTATATATGGAGGCTTTTCCATAGGAAATATCAGCCACCATAACCGTTTGGGAAGATATACCTTGCCCTGGGTGTGGGAAGATATACCTTGCCCTGGGTGTAGGGTTGCTATCCAGTTTAGACTGAATTCATATGGTATCTTGTGTTGTTCATTGTTGTAACAGTTTACTTTGTTTGGAAATTGATGTTATTTGTCCTTCAACTCTTTGAGTGGCACATCAACATAGCACTCTCTGAGGGCCAACCATTATGGATTACAGAGTGAAAATAAAGTACAGAAACTGTTAAGTCCTCAAGCCTGCAAATCATGGTCATTAAAAATCTGGGACACTGAAGAAACATGAAGAAAAACAACCCTTCAAAACTGAAGAAGGACCAATAATTACCTCTATATATTAAGAATCAAAAGGCTCTCACTCTAGGAAATGTTAGAATGAAAGATAAAAATTGGAGAGTTGAATGTTGTTTTTATTGTAATAAATTTTCAGGTGGAATGTCAATTTATTTTTGAATATGCAATCTTAAAAAAAAGGATATGCAATCTTGCCAAATCTAAATATCTCCTATATAGTACTTTTAAATTTGATCTCTTGGCTTGTCAAGAATTCTCATGCTATTCTTCTAAAATAAGATATCTACCTAATAATGGAAGCATTTATCTCAAAATACAGTATTTAAATTACTACTTTGAATGACTGCTGAAATTAATCTAACCTCAAGTTTATATACCATTATCTTTTTTTTTTTTATTTTGACAACATGGTTTCATAAGCTATGATTAGTTCAGGGATTTTGTGGGTGTAATGTACAAGATAAGCAGGTTGAAAAGTTTTTTGACTTATCAAAGCCACATTTTGAGAAGTAAGGAAATGCAGCTTTCTTGACTGGCATCTCCATAATTATTTGCACAATTTTTAGAGCTGTTTGACAAGTTCCCATTTGTCTTTAAAATAAAAGATCTATAGGGAGAACAACCCCAGACCTTCAAGGTTATTTTTAAAATTTTCCGTGAACAAACAGTATTTAAGGCCAGAGGGGAAAAATTGACACCTTTTGGATTTTTAGGTCATATCATAATGCTACTACGCCAAATCTACTAAAATTTTGGCTTTAAGGGACATTTTGACATCATTCTTACTCTCTGTGAATTATCATTTAAATATTTATGCAATTTTTCAGTCTAGAAGAAGTCTGTAAGACTTCCCTGAATGAGAGGTTAAGCAAAGGTTATGATGTTACAAATTAGAACTAAATAGGACACTGAAATTGAGAAACTGGAATCCTGTTAGTTAGACTAATAATGAATCAAGTCAATGAGACAAAGGGTCCCTCAAGGTGAGGTTTGCTAGAGTCTGAATATAAATGGCCATATTATTATTAATGCATCCATTCATGAAAATGCTGTAATACTAGTTTATGCCATAGAGAAGACAAATTATGAGTTAGTGTGAAGGTGTGGATAAAGGAGAATTATTCTTACTTCTTAATTTAAAGAAAGTTTAATAAAGGGGAAAATAAATTTGCCCAATTTGTAATGTATTTCTCCGTATTTTTTCCATAAGAAGAGTTTTGCTTTGTTTTAATTTCCAAGGGGGCAATCTTATTGATTTTTTTTTAAATAAAGCATTAAAAAAGCTTAATTCCTAGGATCCATTTACAGCATTAAATTGTAACATCCTTTTTTTTAAATAAACAATTCTCACTCTCCTGGTACATTTCTGCCTGTAACATCCTTTTTTATAAACAATTCTCACTCTCTGAGTACATTTCTGCCTATAAACTTTGAGAGATTGAAATAATGTAAAAATTACAATGATGTTTTTGTCTTCTACTCAAAGTTTTTATCCCTACTTTTAAGTATAAGCAAAAATGGACTTTTTCTAGTCTGTAATTTTAAAGACACTTCAGAATCGTACACAATGAAATTCGGACATTTTCACAAATTTAAATCTGTCTTCATCGGTTTGTTTCATCTTTATATTTAAAAGATTATGTCTGTGTAATTAATTTTTGTAGAAATGACATCCTCTGATCAAAGGTTTTGAAAGATAAAGGTCTTCTACTAAGTTTGGAGCTGATGAAAAAACTGACAGTTGAAATGACCTACTTCACCTTAAGTGTATTGAGTGAAATGATTTTATTATGAAGTTTAAAATAAAAGCAAACCTGCTTTGCCCCCAAATTTGGTTATCTTTCTCTGCAGTGCTATAAGAAGTCATACTGTGCTGAGAATGATATTGTTGCAGTAACATTTAATGTTGTTTATTGAAACTTGAAGTTTAAAAATTGAATTAGATTCACATTGTTCTGCTTTAGCAAACTTTATCTGGAATGTGATGCCAATAAAATTTTTACAAATACTCATTTATATTTTCTGATGTTTTAGTAGATAAGCCTGGACACACATTAATTTTAATATAGTACATAGCAAGTTGTTTGTCTCACTCTTTCCAAAACAGAAGAATTTAGATATATTTAGGCCCACTGAGAAGGTGCATATGAATGAACACTGTAGCTAAGTTAAGCACTATATATAACCATATATTTATTTTGTACTATTTTTGAACTTGGTTCTGTGTCAAGTTATGGGAATATAACATGTGCTAAACAGATGAAGTTTCTGCCCTCATGGAATGCACTGTCTAATATTACTGGAAACTTTATTAATAATACATAATTTGTTTAGAAGTCACTCAAAAATGTTGCAAAATCTTTTACAATCAAGGATCTTCTTAATTCTATCTCTCCAATGTCCTCATATTTTGAAAGACTTTGCTGATAAGTCAAACTCTACATGTTAAGAAATAAAAATTTCCCACTTGAAAACTAGCAAAATATATATGCTGGTGACAATCAAATTTCCAATCACATTAACATAACCATTTTCGTGTAGTGAATAAAAATTGATGAAGCATTTTCTTGAGTAAATATGTTTTAAGCATTTTGGAATTGTTCGTAGATTCTGGATGACTGCCCAGATCGAGCACCATGCAATAACAAAAGTGTGGCTTGTATGTTCTTAGGCTTTTTGTTGGATTGGCTCTGGGCTTTGTTAGTCAATGCACTTAGAACTGTCAGAACCTTGTTTTATGGTTTCTCAATTCCCTTCACTCCTCAGCCTCCCCATGCTGGTTTTTTACTCAAACACTACACATAATTCAAGGGCATAATCCAATCTAAAAGAATATTTACAGTCCCACTCTTTCATAACCCAGCTTCAGAGTCTGATACACTTGACAGTCCCTAACCCCTTGAAAATCCCTCTTTGTTTGAATCTTATAGATTCATTTTCTCCCATATTTTCCTCCTCTTCCTTCTGTTCTTTGATTGATCCTTATTCCTTTTCCTTATCTATAAGTGATGTATTTTTCCCCCAGAAGTTTCACCTTCGGTCTACTTCTGCTCACAACTCGCACGCTCTTGTTAGTAACTTTCATTTGCACTTAAGACATCACATACAATTTACAATTTCAGAGGACTTAAATATCTACATTTTCCATCCACCCATATTCCCCATTGCTTATTGGGTATGTTCACCTGGATATTTTGTAGGTGCTTATCTATAGCCAAACTCTCCTGCAGTAAACCTCCCTACGTCCCCCAAACATATCCAAACATACAATCAAAATGTTTCTCTTCTGTATTCTAAATCTTTCTGTAGGACTTAGTATTAAATTGTATTGATCCTTACTCTTGCTAACTTCCCAGACCAACTCATCACAAAATCTAGTCTGAACTATCTTTTATATCTACCATTTCTTCTATTTCCTCTAATTTAGTTAATCTCATTCCTTTCTACAGTTTACAAACACACCTTGAGCTCTGTATTAGTTTTCTAGGGCTACCATAATAGGGTACCATGAACTGGTTGGCTTAAACAACAGAAACCTATTGTTTCACAGTTCTGGAGGCTAGAAGTCTGAAATCAGATTTTTTTATACACAGTGGACAAGCCAAAAAGTCATCATTCCTCCAGAAAAGTTGTGGGTTTTTTTTCTGGGACCTGTGAGAGCCTCTTCTCCTTATGTTTCTTTTCTCATCATCTCCCTTCTGTGTGTGTCTATTGTTGTATCCAAATATCCCCTTTTTTTATAAGGACACTAGTCATATTGGATTAAAAAATTGGATTGTCATTAGCCCTAATGACCTCATTTTAGCTTGATCACCTCTGTAAAGACCCTTTCTACAAATCAGGTCATATTCTGAGGTATTGGGAGTTAGAACTCCAACATATACTTTTTGGGAGGACATAATTCAACACATAACAAACTCCTACTATGTGCCAGGCACTGTTCCAGACACTGAGAACGTCACGCAGAGGGAGATATCTCTATCTCATGGGCCTTAAAATCTAAGAGTGGTGGAAAACAGATGACAAATTGTCCTTATAAGTGAACTAAATAATTTAAGCTAGAACTAAGTGCTTTGGTTAAAATAAAGCAGAGCAATATTGTTCCTTTTTGGGGGCTTTTTTTAATAACTTCTTGCCTCCCTTTGTCACACTCGACTCTACCTATCGACTCCATAACATTGCTTTTATAGGTCAGTAATAGTAATTAAAACCTTATATTATAAATTATCTGTGTATATATCTATCTCTACAATGAGTGAGCTCTGCAAGGGCTCATGTCAGTATCCCCAACACATAGCATAAAGCCTGGCACATGGTGGGTTTTCATTAAATATTTGCTGAATGAATTCATTTTCTAATATCTACTTTGTTCCATGCAAGAAATTCAAATAGGAATAAAAATCATGAAAGGAATACTCTCTAAGGAATGATGACTTTTTGGATTGTCCACTGTGTATAAAAGAATGGTTAATAAGGAGGAGTCCATCTTGTATAGCTATCTATCTGTAAACACAACTGAAAACACAACTGAAAGGACTCAAAAGTTCAGGGCTTTATGATGATAAGAGAAGCATTTTTTTTGAATCTTACTATTAAACATTTATTATGCCAGTCCAAATAAGATCAATAGGATATGTACTGAATCTTTGTGACAGAGAAGTTACAGAAAAAAAGTTTCAGATCTAATGGTGTCAGGGGTCTCCTCTCACTAAAGACATGGGAACCAGCTGTGTAACATCAGAACTAAAGCAAGGAAAGCCAGTGATGAGAGAACCAGCTTCCTGTTTACATGGGAGTGAAGGTCAAGGATCCTCGATAGTAGTATTTAATTCACATTGCTTATGATCTTTTGATAATCTTGACAGGCTTTAGGTAGTTATAAACAACAAAAATCCCTACACCTACTTGAAAGAAGTGAGCAGAGCAAAGGAGAAATTGCTAAATAGCACCAGTTTTAAACCAGTTAGGGGCAGAAAGGCCAAAATGCAAGACCCCCCAGACGTAAGCTGCACAGCCCATACAGAATCTTCAACTGATTTGCCAGTTGTGTAAATAATAAGCTTCTGTGTCTGAACTCACACTATAGAATAAAAACAAGATAGTAATGCTAGGCACCTGTGGACTTAATATACTTTTAAGTTTTGATAGAATTGCCTATGCATTTCCCATTATGGATTGGTGGAAAACCTTTAGCCACATTTGGCTTAGTCAAACATTGTCTGTCCTATGGTCTAGCTCTTATTTTTCTTCTTGGGTAGTTCTGGTACTGGTGATCATCTTCAGTAAAGAGTCAAGCTGAAAGAGACAACCCCATTGAGTAGAACTACGAACTCCAAGGTAATGTCTGCAACTGCTTACAGTCATACGACCTCTGTTCAGGTGTTGCCTGGCCTCTCATAGGTGACAATATCTGCTTTTCTCCCCACACGATTATTGAACGATGGATGAGAAAATACTTGGGAAAGTGAAAAGCATCATGTAAAGGGATATAGTAGTGCAACTATGATGACTTGTTGAGGACCAAATGGCTGATATGTAATGAATGAATTTGAAGACAGAGATCAAATTGAATTTCTGCCCCAAGAGACTATCTCTTTGATTGCACTGAGTCTGTGCATTTTAAGAACAGAGGGAAAGGATAGGATTTTTTTTTTCTTTTTCAACTTGTGAGCCTAACCACCCTCTGACAACCTTGTTTCTAAACATTTTTTTTTGATGCACAATCAGGAGAAGGGATAGCTTGAAACCAGAGCAGAGATGTGCATGGCAGTCAGGGCACTAAGCTGGGCAGAGGAAGTTGATATAATGGACGCCAGGGAGAAAAGAGAATTGTGAGAAAGCTGAAGAAAAGTTGTGTAAAACCCTAGAGGTTTGTAGGGTGATTTGGATGGAAGTGGCTGTGGTTTACAAAGGAAATAGGTCTTGGAAAAAGAGATCTGACAAAGTGTTTTTGAAAGCTAAACACTGGATCACCCTTAATGTTCTTTTAAAACCTGAAATAAATTTTGAATTTCCTTTTTAATTATTCAACAGCTGAATTTTGCTTCATTGAATTCTACTCCATGCATTGACTGGATGATCCAGGGGTCACATTTCAGGTTTCAGTTATCAATATAAAGGTAAATAAAGAAAAAGTCTTTTCCTAAGGATCTGGACAGAGTTTGGCATTTCAGTTTTTCTGTTTCAAACTCACTTATATTACTGAGTTTGAGGAGTTGGTAGTCAAAATTTTGGACAATAACTGAAGTAAAATAGTAAATTCTGATATTAGGATTCCAAGAATAACTGGTACTTCCATCCTCTATTTAGGAAGAGGTACAGAGTGAAGAAATACTGAGATGAAAATCTGGGGCTTTAGGAGAAACATTCCTGCTTTCAGGCCACTGGGACATCATTTGCTAAATTGCTTCTCCAGCACTCTGACTGGAGCTGCCAAATTCCTATAAATTTAGGATTAGAGTCAGAAAAGGAGTTCAATCTATTTCAATTATTAGCCAAAATGGTATGTCCGACTGAGTTCCTATGAAGAATGGGTTCATTAGTGCTGAATGCCACCTATGAAAATTAGACTTCTTTCACTATCTGTGTCTGCAGGACCAATATTTGATACGTAGAAGTCCTCCAATTTGGCTTTCAATCTGAAGATCAATCACTGACTGTGATTTTTAAGTAGCAATGCCTTTCCTGAGCTGGAAATATGGATGCCTTCCCTGAAGATGGTGTGGCTTATGTACGTGTCTACATAGTGCAAACTGAAGAGTGCTAAAGAGTCTTTCACCCACACATCACTCACCTCTCAGACTCTTGGAAGGCTCCAAATTCCCACCATTACTCTGTCTTTGGTGATAACCAGTTGTCGCCACTGATAAATGTAATTAAATATTGTTGGAGCAGTGACACATTTTGGCATTTTCATTAGGGTTGCTTTAGTTTGAATGTTTACCAAATTCGCTGGCATAAACCAGGGCCCTCAGGAAACGAGGAGGGAACAATGTCTGACAAAGAGCGTATGAACAGAAGGACTAGAAGAACAGGAAGGAAAGAGAAGGCAAATTATGGAATGAACGGTGTGGGGAGTTAGTGAGGAGGCCATGGCAAAAAAAGGAGCTCCTTCAAAATTTGATCTAGGATCAATCCTGTCCTGAACAAGTAAGAGAAAAACAATCCAGCTAATTTTTTTTCTTATAAATTAATCATATGGGGATTTTCTTTATTATGTTACTGCAAAAAGTTTTAAGGATTTATTTATTTATTTGACAGAGAGAGAGAGAGAGCATGAGCAGGGGGAGAGGCAGAGGGAGAGGGAGAGGGAGAAGCAGACTCCCTGCTGAGCAGGGAGCCTGATGCAGGGCTGATCCCAGGATCCTGGGATCATGACCTGAGCTGAAGGCAGATACTTAACTGACTGCGCCACCCAGGCGCTCCACTGCAAAAAGTTTTAACCTAAACTTTTCTGTTGATGATAATTAGATTATTGCAAGAACACAACAAAACAGAAACAAACAAAATTCTTGGATTTCATACCTAGTAAGTTTAAAGGTGAATTTTTAAAAATTTATTCCAGTAAATCTTTACATTTGCAAAATAGATCTGAAACTAGTTTCTGATGTTTTGGTGGGATGAGTGGTAAAACAAAATATTTATTATCTGTTTTATTCATAGAGAGTTCATTTTATTCATCCAGAAATGCAATGTTAAGCTCTTGTATTCTTATTGAAAACAGCATCAATGCATGGAAAGAAGACCCTAAGCATTTTATTTAATTTGATCTGAAATCCATATGCTGTCATTTAGAGAGATCCAAGTATAAGAACCTGGTGGGTATAAAATGTGCTCCGCATGGTCCTATTTAGAAAGATGCCTCAAATGTGAGTTTTCACAAGTTCCACAAAACACATTTTCACACCAAATTTGATACAGACATGTATTACAAAATCTCCCTGTTGCGATTTGAATATAAAATGGAAAAGTTTCCCTTGAGTTTGCAAGAGTGTTTTCAAGTATAGGTAGGGAAAGTACAAGCTGTATTAACATCTGCCACTTGAAACTGCATTGTAGCATTTAAACTTTCAAAGAGATTATAGTCAGGAATATATCTTTCCTTGATGCAGATCCAGAGGAACTTTACATATACAAAAGAGAGTCTCTATGGGTTCTCTCATTAACTTCCAAATTAAAGCTGACTTCCATCACATGCAGAGCACTGTTATCTCTGGCAATGGGATTGGGAAGGAGCAGGAGGACTGGATAGGTCCTGTGTCAATGCACGTAATTGTCCAAGTTGTGTAGTTGTCAAGGGAGCCATATCTATGAGACTATCGGTCACTCAGTCACACCGTATGTGTATTTTACCTTACAGGCAAGTGTGCAGGCTGTCTTGGTGACTCTGGCCTTCTTGGATGAGGGCTGGAGGGGTGACAGAGAGCCCAGCCTGGCACACATGTCCAAACACATACTCAAGAGAGCACACAGAACCTGTCCTCACTGACAGAGATGTTGGTATGGATGCTCCTTGTCTAAACCCTATGCCGGCATCACCGAAACTCGTATGCTGTTAAGGCTGTGCGAGAAAACACTAATACATATGTTTGGTTTTTATCTTGAGAAAGGAATACCTATTTTAAATTCACACAATGTCACCTTACAGGATTGTGGCAGTCCTGGGTGAATGAAGGGATGTGTCACTCTTTTCTTTATACACTTCTGCATCACTTCTTTTATTTTTTTAAAAGCATTTTAATTTTGTATTTTTTATATTTAAAAGACAAAAAATTATATAAGTAAAAAGCAAAGTTAATTCTCTAAGAGGTAGATCATAATGCCATAATACTGCCACACATTCAGAGTATCTTTCTGGAGAACCTGAAATGAGTCTTCTTAGTGTGCTAAAATGGAAGTCTGTTTTGTGGGGAAGTGACTTTGAACAATGTGCAGATGGATTTTGGTTTAATGCAGCTTATGTACATAAGCAATACTCTGATGTGGGGTTCTAAAAGATGTGGACATAACTCCAGTGTCTCACTGATACCAGACCAACTTAAGCCATTCAGAGTTGAGTGTATAAAAGATGCGAAGCATGTGATCGTATCATGCATGGGCAGGTGTCTGTGAAATCACAAAGCTCTCCAAGGCATACTGGAAGAGAGGTACATCTGTTGCAATGTCTAAGGTTTCTCCAATTACATCTTGGTTAAATAGTCAGTCATTCAGCAAGTATTAATTTAGCATTCACCGGATATCAGGGGAAGAAGAACTCACTGGCCTTGATCCAAATCTTTTGCCTGAGCTTACACTCCCAGCATTGTCACTAACAGCATTTCCCTCAAGATATCCAGATGAACATGCTGTCCAGTCAGCCAGCTGCTACCTTCCCCTGCAAATCATCTCTTGTTCAGTGGCAGCCTCAAGTCACAGGAATGAGACTTGGAGGAAGCTGCATTCAGCATGGTCTTAAATGGATTCTCAAGGTACTTTCGTGCTGCAACAGTTAGGCTTTTCAGTCTATTGTAGACATGCTTGTTCTGGGAGTTCAAGTTTCCAAAATTCTTGGACAGTTTAGGCTAGTCTTTATTATCTTATGTAAAGGTTTGTTGTTTTAACTCAATCACATAAAGACATGTTCATATTATCATTCTTATAAAAAACAGCAGAGAAAAAAATGAAAAAAAATCAGATATGCCATTTCTAAGAGAGAATTTGACGTGTGTCCTTCCAGACTTTCCCTCATGCAAATCTATATGAAATACATTTTTTAAAACAGGGATTATAAAATGCATGCTTACCCGTAATCTGTTGTTATACTTAATAAAATATGATGAATGTCATACTGAAAGAAGACCTTACCTCCGTTTTGACATTTAGTTTGCACTTTCTAATTGATAAAGTTCTTTTCAGCTTATCTCTCAACTCAGGCAAAAGACTCAGTGGGCAAAGCATTCCGGGATGGGAACTGAAACTAGCCCTCAAGCACTAAGGGCTGCCCTAAACCAGCAAGACCCCACAGTGATCGACTGGACCTTTACTGCCCACCTACATGTACCCATGGACGCTTGTCCCACATTCTCCTTACATGAACCTAGAAATACTTTCAGCACTTTGGAGACAGTCTTTGAGACATTAGTCTGCTGTCCTCCTAGTGTTGGCCTCACTGAAATAAATTCCTGTTTCACCACTACGCCTCTCATCTCTCTGCCTTTGGATTTTGTCAGCAGTGAGTGGCCGAACCTGGTCTGTTTGGGACCCCTGAAGCCAGGTGCTCTTGCACCCTTGCGCCCTGGTTATAATACTGATAAATACAGTATGTCCATTATCTTCTCATTGGATAATATGACATCTATTTCTGTCTTTTGAATATCTTTAATACTTAAATTTCTCTAACAGTGAAGTTTACTCTTTAGATGCATAGGAATCAGTTATACTTGGACTTCGCTATTAGTAATCTGTAATCCTGGTTCATACCTTAATACAAAGTGCTAAGTTTTACTTCTCAGATTGTTCCTGAGGCTAAACTCTTCAGTAACCTCTGGGATGAAATGCTCTAGAGTTCTACTTTATATGCTGGGAAGATTTCATGTAATTTTTATATTAACATTTTTTATGTGTATTTTTTTAAGTCCTGCAACTCAGAGTGCCTGTTCTTTCTGAATTTCACGAGGTTAGTTTTGTAAGCAACAAGAGGCTCTGTCTACTAGCCATGTGGGCATATCTTATTCCCACAGTCCCCAGCTTGGTGACCACCTCTCATGTGTGGGGTCGTGCCAGTCCCCAAGCCCTGTGGCTCTTTCAGAGTAGTTTGCTTCTGTTGAGACTTGGTGTGCAGCAAGTTCACATGGCCCTGGGCTCACAATTTCTTTTTAATCAGTAGCTGGCATAACTCTAAATAGCCATTCTTTTGTTTTTTAATAAGGCACATTTATGTTAAATGGTAATGCAATTTAACTTTGCAGAAGCAGTAACACCGGTCTATTCCCAAGGCACTTTGTCCTAAAGGACTGAGTAGAAAGAGAGAACACTTTTTCTTTGATCCTGTGGAGCTGTTCACATTATAGAATTTACCTTTGCTTGTACTAGGATTGGCAAAAACCTTACGTAAATAGGCAGGTTTCCTGAACCCAACCTCTGAATCTTCAGATAAATGACTTCTCCATGTCTTACTGCTGTTAGAAAAGCGATCAGTCATTCCAGCGGAGTATTATGTGACTCAGAGTCCACCAACTGACTTTCTCTTGGGTCTGGAGGTTTCTGGCCTCAGATGACTTGGCAGTAATTATCTTCTGGCCATACAGTTTGGTGTCAGATATATAAAATATCTCTCCCTATATTGAGTGCTAAGCATATAATTAAGACCATGTACTTTTAATGTGTTAGACATTATGCTGGCTACTTTGCATATATGATTTAATTTAATCCCACAATCTGCAGTGGATTCATGTTACACTCAGGAAAAAAATCCCACCTCCATAGCAGAGCTTGCAAAGCCCTATATGATCTGGCCCTTGCCTATCTCAATGGCCTAAATTCTTACTATTTTCCCCTTTGTTCTCTCTAATAGCTGTTTATTCTAAATACTTGCTTTGTTTTAGGCAATGCTTTAAGTGTTTCATATCCTAACATAACCTACAAAGTAAGTGCTATTATTAGTCTCATGTTACAGATAAGGAAGTTGAGGCACAGAAAGTCGTAAAGCTAGTAAATTGTGAGGCTGGGATTCAAACCTAGGCAGATGGGCTCCAAAGGATGAATTCTTAATCACAGCACTATGTAACATTATGTTACTTCTCAGTAGGGTTATTGAAAGTTGACAAAAGCAGGGTGATCTCAAGGGCTTCCAGGCTTGAAGTGGTGGATGCATGTAGAACCCTGAAGATCCCTTTGGGGGTAGCTGGTTGACATAGAAGTGACTGTCCTTGCAGAGGCTGAGCGAATGTTGATTTGGCAAAGGAAGGAAGGATATGGTTTTAAATCTTTCCTTCCTACATGACCATTCCTCCATTCACAGTCCATTTCACATTTGAACATTTAGGTGAATCGCGGCATGAATAACATGTCTCATGACATGGGAGATTTCTTCTTGTACCATCCCCAAAATACCTGGTCCTTCAATAAATATAATCATGTATTCATTATTAATTTATTATTCAGGCTGCTCACAGCTGGATTTATGCAATGTGGTAAGCTGAGCAAACATTTAGTACATTAATAAAGCAGGGTTAGTAAAAGAAAATAAGAAAAATAAATAAGAGAATAGGAAATAAAATTTAAAAAATTCTTTTGAATGGAGCATTGAAAGAGTTGTCATTGTGGAGAATTCTAAATCTTGCTGAATGTCTGTACACTTATTTTTGGCATGTGTGCCTGCCTATGTGTATGTGAGTTGAACGTATGAGATACTATGACTTTTTAAATGGTTATGGCCTCCAAAGCCTTAATTCCTCTCTCCTCCTGTGGGATTGTGCCTCAGAGAGGGTCAGGGAAGGGAAAAGATGAGATGAAATTACTGGTAAAGAAGTGGCACCTGGAAGTGGTCGTCATGTCCCTGATGAAATAGGATTTTGTCAACAAATGCATCTGTTTCAAGATACAGCAAGGGAAGAAGTGTTGATATTACATGATGAAATCCTCCAAAATGGGAAACTATTATGGCAAAACATATGACTTATAACTCACTTCTTCATAGCTTAACATTAAACTTTGATTAAATAATATAATGTGAGGTCTAAATTTAAATGAGTTTAAAATAGCAGTTAGAACAAATGTACAAAGTTCAAGACACCTAGAAGTTCTTTCCATGAGAGAAAATAATTTATTAAATTTGCCAAGAAAAGCTATTTTATAAGGAGAATAATGTGACAATAGAATTCATCTACCATTATTAGTAATGAGCTAGATTCAGAACTATTGCTGAAGGTTTGGAATAGTAGAATTTGGGGAGCTGACTAAACCAATATCCTTCTTTCAGTCCTGTCTGAAAAATCCCTCTACTAGGTTCAGATTGACTAGGGCTCCCTGGAGAACTTGCATGGCTCAAAATTTCACTATTTGGGGGTAAATATTTCATTTTTAAAAAACTTACAAAGTAGAGAAAGAGATCCGGGATTTCAAAAAAATCCTTCAACCAGATAAATCCTGTCCTGTGCTAAATATATTTGTATACATATTATTATTTTATTTTACAAAATTGGGTCACAGTATATGTCCCATTTTGTTACTTATTAATTGTTCATCTTTCTATGTCACTATTCTTTCCAATATCATTTTAATGCCTGCAGAGTATGCCATTGTATGTTTCATATTTACTTAAGGTAGCACATATTATTGGACAGTTAGTTGTTTTCCATAGCTCTCCTACTATAAGCATGCTTAAATAAACATTCCTACAGGAAATCTTGAGAGACTCCATGCTTATTTCCTAACAGTGAATTTGTTGGACCCAAAGTTATGTACATTTTTAAGGATTTTCATCCTGACTTTTAAGTAGCTTCTAATAACAATTTTGCATATTCTCTGATTACCAGATACAATTCTTTTTCTTTTTCTATCATCAGAAAACAGAATTTTGAGGAAAATGGCATAAAACTTAGGCCAGAAAGGGGGCACCTGGATGGCTCTGTTGCTTAAGTGTCTGCCTCTTGATTTTGGCGCAGGTCATGATCTCAGGGTTGTTAGATTGAGCCCTCTGTTGGGCTCTGTGCTCAGTGAGGAGTCTGCTTGACATTCCCTCTCACTCAGCCTCTCCCTCTGCTCACACGCTCTCTCTCTCTCAAATAAATAAAATAAATTTAAAAACAAAAACAAAAACTTAGGCCAGAATGAAAGTTAAAGGGAGTGTAAAGAAATCAGTCTTGTTAGTGTCATCGGCTTGCTTCTTACAAGCTGTAATATTAAAACCTGTTACCATTCCTCAAGTATTCACTATGTACCAAGCACTATGCTAAACACTTATCATATATTATCTGCTTTAATCCTCATCTCAACCTTCTGAAACATAATTATTCCTTTGTACAGCTGAGGCACACATAGTTTAACTGACTTACTGAATGTCACACAACATTGCTTACCCAGTATTTGAATTCAGTTATGTATGGCTGGAAGATATATACTCTTAACCAATATATACATTATTCTCTTGGCTATTGTATGAAGACTTGGGCAGTATGGACAGATCATAGTACTGGAAGTCATTTAAATATAAGATACTGGGATACTGGAGCTACCAACAACATAGTTTTGTCTAGGACAACATAAGAGCCAATCTTCAAAAACTGAATGAATAATCCACTAATTGGATTGCTCACTACTGACCATTGTACCTGTGCTGAATGTGTAAACTTTAAAGTCAATGAGCAAATAACAGACTATGTACTGATGCTGAGTTTATATCTCAAAGTAAATGGAATATTTTGGAGGCCAAGAAGATATAGTTAAGCTTGTATCTATGTTCTGCAACTCTTCTTCTAGGTGATGATTAGAATGTGTCACTTAATGAAAGGAGTGTTGGTTCCAGCTGGTATGTTAGGATTGTTGGCAATGGAAATGAATTCTTATAGTTGGTCTCATTATTAAGGTTGCTGATAAGTGATATTTCATGTAACTTTTTAGTAAATATATGAGAATGGGAATTCTACCATGTTTATCCTAGCTTAGAGTTAAATAAATGCTCTTTCTTTTTCCTCCATCTTTGCCCACTACTCTGTCCCCACTTCCACCTCTTTTCCTTAATTATATATTAGATTCTTTGGAGGATGGCTTGAGTTTGAATATAGTAAAATAAATATCCAGCTGTAAGCACACACTTTATGAAAGTCACTTAGATTGAGCAGAATCTAGGCATGTAACAAATATTTTACCCAAAGAACACATCATGTCTCCTTATCTACTGTTACTTGATAGGCTTTAAAAATATAAACCAGACACAGAAAATGAAAAATTGCGTGTCTTAAATTGCTTTTGGACACACCACCCCCAGAAGATAATTTGTGTTCATTTAGTTTTAAACTTGTTAAATTGCAGCTTGAAGTGTACTATTAGTTTTGAGCATCTGCCAGTCATCAAGTGCTTTAGTGGCCAATGTTTCACAAGTCTTTGAAACCTGCCTTTGAGTTCACTAATCATTTGATATCATTTGATGGCAGCAGCCTTAGAAAGAAAAATATTTGTAAATATGAAAGAATTTAATATGCACACTTTATCTCAGTGACTAAAGTTGTATGTGCAGAAAACATGCTCTAAGGCAAATTGATCTCTCTATGTGTTCTTTGCTCTCTGGTGTTTTTATAAGTGACAAATAAGCTCATTTTGTTTGAGTCTTTAAAAATGAATTGTATTATATATTGCATGCAGTTGAAAGATCATATGCTTTGCAACTACCTTAACACTCCCAACTTCATTTTTCCCTCTTGCAGTGACCATGCGTCTATGTTCTCTTATATGCAGTATTACCTTTTTTTCAGGATTAGTAGAATCCATTTACCCATATGGAGAAAGTTGGTAATGTGCTTGTGGGCTCCAATGTTCTACACAGCAATAGGAGATGAGCATGTTAGCTTGAGTCCAGCAGCTTCCCAGCCCAGGTGCCCATAAACACATGAGAGTTTTTTTGGGATCAGCCTTAAAGACTGGCTCTCAAGACAGTAAAATTCTTAAGAGTAAGGTCTTTGTGTGTCTTGTTCTCTTAATATTTATACTTAGCACTGCACTTGCCACTCAACATACATTTGTGAATGAATGATTGTAATTTCTACAAACTTACATAATTATAATGTTATCTTTTTGATTTTTCAAATTAACTATATATGCTCTAGGAGCAGGAAGTTCAATTATCTTCATTTTAATGGCTTTCCCTGAACTTCTGATTTGTTCAAGAACTTCAGGAGCATACTTACCTGGAAGTGGGTGGGTAAAACTTTGCTTTTAAGAACCAGTATGGTAAGAACAAAAGCAACTGCAGGTATGTATGTAGCTTTTTGCTTACATATAATGTGTAGAGAATGGTCCTGTAGAGTTCTGGAAACAATGGCTTCCCTCTGCTATTGCTCAGGGCACAGTGGTGCCTCACTCTGGTGCCAGGATTATATAGTTCTTTTTATTTCCTATTCCTAAATTCAGCCATTTGTCCCTTAAGCAAAACCACTGTAACAGTGTGTCTAGATATATAAGAATTCCATTACCAGCCACACAACTAAGCTATTACATTGCTTGAGGAGTCCAGGTTTCCAGACCCAACTTCCAATTTTCTCCGAGTAGTTTTTGCTTTTTGTATGTTTGTATGTTTTCCTACCAGAGAACTCCTACCAGATCACTCTGGTCCACAACCTGGTCTCCATCACTTCTGTCACTGAGATCTGTCCCTCTTCCCCCCAAAGGCTTTTTTTAAGTCTGCTTTTGCAAATTGCCTGGCTGCCATCTCTGTTTCTACCTTGCATACCATCTCTTTCTTCATAAAGGAAAGTCTAATATGCTCCAAGAAGACTCACATTTTTACAGTAAAAAAAGCCTGACAATTTTTAGAATTAATAAGAAGTTCATTCAGTAAGAAGTCTATTTATTTCTCCTTTTCCAGTTGCCCTGTTATAGAATGAATAGGAAATTTAAGCAGGATCTTCTGTGGAGTTATGTCTCTTTGGAAAATTGTACTAAGAATTTCAAAATACAATAGTGCACGTACATTATAAAGAGACACAATTTTGGGAAGTGCTCCATTTTCTCACCAAATCTTACCCTTGCTTTAAGATCTGTATCCAGTCACCTCTCTGTGTCTTTGTGATGCTAACAGCATCATCTTCCCTTAGTTATCATTTTCTCCTTACCCTCAAGTACTGTAGCCCTGAGTGTGAACCGTCTCATATTTGTAGCTGTCCTCTTCTGCTCATTTCCTGTGTCTACAACTGGATCTTTTAAGAACCTAAGAGCAGGGGCTTCCTCTTACTGCTTTTCTGCTTATGCCCAGGAAGTACTGAATATGTGTTTGTTAATATTTCTCATGCCCAGGAAGTATTATTGAATGTGTGTTTTACTCATTTTTTTACTATTTCTCATGCCCAGGAAGTATTGAATATGTATTTGTTAATAGTGACTTTGGTGGCATGCAGTTAGGCTGGAGGAGAGACTTCCTGAGCTGTAGTGCTTAAACTCCTGCAGGAGGATTCATAGATAGCTTCTCTAGGATTGATAGGGACTTGGGAAAACCTTTCACTGATCTAGAAACCATCTCTTCCTTTCAAAGATGCACATGAGAACCTTCAGCTTTGTTTATTTTGTAGTGTGAATAGTGCTCATACATAGCTTAAATTTAGTAAGTGGGTGATTGAAATGGTTATTCTTAAATATGGTCTATGCATCATCTGGGAGCTTATCAGAAAAGGAAACTCTTAGACCCCAACACTAGACCTGCTCAATCAGCCTCTGAATTTTAGCAAGATCCTCCATGTTTCCCATGTACTCTAAAGTTGGAGAAGCAGTGATCTAAACATTCTGTACATATACATAGTTACTGACCCTCCTTTATGCTTGGTATTTGGAGATTGATTTGTAAGTATTCTATCTTCAAGAGAAGTGCTTTCTACATGTCCTTTATACACAGCATGTTCATTTTTCTAAGGATTCATCAGGATAAAAGGAGAAAAATGAAATGCAATATAGCTCAAATAATATTAAAGAAAATTATTGCTGCTTGTACTGTGTTTCATTCTAGAATTCAATATGTTACTCAAAAGGTCAAATAATATATCTAATACATTCCCTAAGGTTCTGAGGAATGATAATGAAACTGTCCAGAAACCAATTTGAATACTATGTGCTGCCATTTAATCAAAGAAACTTAGATAAGGTAACACTTTGTATAATGAGTAGGCAAAACATTTCATATTAAAAATTCATTATCTGCTCAAATTAGCCAAATGTCTTCATTCATGCTTTGTAGCATCAATTTAACTTTTTTTATTTCTATAACAATTTCCTCCAGAAAGGTGAAGTTGGAGTTTCTTATTAACTTAAGGGGAACTGATGTTGATGTTTTTGCCCAAAGAATCTTCCATATGGTATGGCTCGCAAAGAAATAACATTATTCAAGCACATTCAGAAAAACTTACCCTAAAACACGCATTATAGAGTAATAATTATAATAGAAATTTGAACTTCTAACTAGTATAATAAAATTAATATAATAAAATCATGAAATACTGTCATCATCCCAAACAATATTTAAACATCTCATTATAGTATAAGTTAAACCTATGACACCTGCCCTCTGGAAGATTGTACTAAATGAAAAATTTTTGTGGATATATAAACTGAAAGACTGTGTCTCTTAAAATACTGCTACCTCCTCTCCCTGAAAAAAGAATACCATTTACAGTGAATTAATTTTCTTGGGTCAGAATATGTAGATCAAAAACAATATTTAAAAGTAGATGTCATTCCTAAACGATTCTACTTTATTTTCAGTAAATAAAGCTGAAAATCAACTTCTAAAACAACAGTTTGGTTGTCATCTGATGTAGATATACTAACATGAAATTTGGATAAATTCTTACTCTCAGTGGCCAGATAATTTCATAGCTATTGATGTATCGTTATCTAATTTCCCAATGAAGAGGCAGATTATGAATATGAATTTTATGTGGTTGCTTAATTAACAATTTGGCGAATTTTGTGATAGTGAATCCTAACATTGAAATAATCGGGTCATTTAAAGAATTCATTTATTCATTCAATAATGTGTTCATACAAATACCAGGCACTGCTATAATTATAAACTATAGGTCATATTGTGATACCTACTTTTTTTTTAAGGCATTTGTGATACATAACCTCAAATTGCTCTCCAGAAATGTTGTTTCAAGGAACTCTTCTACCATCAGAATATGAGGGACTCTAACTCTTAGTATTACCACTAGTTTGGGTTTAAAAGATAAAACCTTCTGATTCACTGTTTATATTGCAGTTAAATATATTTTTAAAGACTTTTAATCCATTTATTTGAGAGAGGGCAGAGCTTGCGAGGGAACACGAGTTGGGGGGCAGAGGGTCGGGGAGAAGCAGACTCCCCACTGAGCAGGGAGCCCAATGTGGGGCTCAATCCCAGGACCCAGGGATCATGACCAGAGCCGAAGGCAGACGCTTAACCTACTGAGCCATCCAGTGCCCCATCCACTCTTATTTATCTATTATTAGTATTTTAAGCATCAAATACTTGTGAATGGTTGCTTTTCCCCTTTTGGACTTTTAGGTGCTGTTATTTAGGCTATTTATTTCCTGTCCCCTTTCATGACCAATTTTAAGTCTGTAGTGGTTACCATTTTGGGAAACAAATTGCCCTATTAGTTGAACATGAGTATAAAATATATAATACTTTTCATCCTATCATAAGGATATTGTTTTCACTAGCCCCTAGCTCTGTGCTTCAACAAAAATAGTAGAAATTCAGTAAATATTATTAATAAGTAACTAAACATAATTTCAAGTCTTCCTCTTCCAATTTAAAAGATATATCGATAAATATAGGCTAATGTAAATGCAAAGGGCATTTAATGTTTCGATTATAGGAAAAAAACTGATGCAACACTTTAAAAGTGTAATTTGCTAAATTGATTCAAATTTAGAGTAGATGTGAAAATAGTCATATGGATTCAAAACTATCTCCAAGACCATAAATAAAGCATAAGAATAAAGTGGCAATTGAAGCAAAAGTGTAGGAGGTGTTTGGGGGGGTTCAACAGAATGTGGTGTTAAGGCTGATCATTTTTAACATTTATCATTTATTAATGATTCAGGAAGAATCTGAGAATAGCACAGTGAAGAACTTTACAGTCTGTGCTAAACCTGGAGGTGTTGCAAGCAACAGAAACTAAGAAATATAATTGACCTAACAAAACACCATAAATATAAAAAATTTTATTATTATCACTATAAAATGTATATATTGAAAATAGTTTTAAAAATACAGCATTTTTGATCAATGATTTGTTGTGAGAGAGATGGTGTTTAATATTTGCAAGATGAGGGCTCAGTGTTTTGCATTGTGACTTAGTCCTGCACTACTGTCTTCCTTGCCATTTACATAGCACGAAGCTCATCTCAAACTGCCCTATTATCATCTATCTGACTACATTTTCCTTAACAACCCACTAATCCCAAAGGAAAGAGGATTAATATGTTAAAATATTTGTTTTTAGGCATCAATAGCACAGTGTCTAAGGGTACAACTCTGGAGTCAGACTGTATGTTTGATTTATGGCTCCACTACTAGTTACTAGTTACTAGTCTTGACTAGGTTGCTTAAATCTCTGTGCCTCAGTTACCTCATATTAATAATGTCTAATGTTGTGAAAATGTGTGAAGTGACTGACACGTAGAAAAACTACATGTATTAGCTACCAATACGGCTACTACTAATTTCGTCATTGTTTTGTGCATGCCTTATAGAAATTGAGCAAACAAGGTTTGTCAAGAGTTCATGTCTAAAGAGAAATGATGTGACAAATACTGACTTCTCTGGCTTTGAAACTCCCCTTAAGTGAAAGGTTCTCCTGGACCAAGCTTTTTCAGTGATGTTTTAAATTATATGCATGTTGGTACCTTCTGGTTAAATTAAAATTCTTTTTAAGATTGTGATATTTTAAACATCTAGTTCTTCTTTTCAATTAGGTGAAAACTATTATCTAAGTGGGTATTGGGTCATGCTATCAGGATAAGTGTCAGAAAGTTTATTTCAAACCTAGACCTGGAAAAGTATAATTTAATGTGTCATCAGGCAGGCAGGCAGGCAGATGCCCTGACACCATGGGTGTTAGATTGGGAAGAGAGGTTTTTCCTGATGAGCATGAAAAGGGAAAAAAAGGAAAAAAAATGAATGATTCACTCTATTAAGTTGTCACCGACCATAATGTGGCTAAGTGAAACTGTAGAGTAAAATCAAAACTAAATAATAAAGAATATACCTTTATCTGGTATAGATGCATTCTGTCAGATAACAGCAAGAAAAAAATGATAAAGATGAATCAAATCTAATATCATCTAGGATCAATGATCATTTTGTTATCATAAATAGAACTATAAGCTTCCATGGAGTGACTCAAACAATGCCATTGGAAGGAAAGGTAATATGTCTTCTTCCTTGTGATACTAATGAGAAAAATTCCATTCAGTTGGCTATCTAGGATCCAAAAGATACAAATAAATGAGTCTAGAGATGTGCAGCTACAGCTGATTAAAGAAATAGATGATGGATTTGTACAGAGAACTTTGTAAGAGATGAGGAATAAGGAATATGAAAACAGGCTAGGCTGTCTACCTGACACTGATGTTGTAGCAGAATCATTTAGCTGAGGGTTGAAGGTAATACCAGAAATAAAACAAATGTAGCCTGATTATCAAGAACAGCTTCCTGACTGTAAGAACCATTTGGTACTGTAAATCTTAAGGGAATGGGGACATCTCTGGGATATGGACCAATTAAAAGTAGAAGAATCCTCCTTCTCCATCTAAGCAGAACACAAATAAAGTCATAACTGCAAGTGAGGCCCCCATCTCTCTCTTTCTTCTTCCCTCCTTCCTCCCTCCCTCTTTCTTCTTTCTCTTTGATCTCTATCTCAATCTCTCAATTTCTCTCTTCACACCCCCTTGGTGGGGAGGGGGTATTGAGGAATGGTAGCAATCATTTACCATGAAGTTGGAATTTTTTTTCATATTTTTGACTTACATTGATTGTAATTTAACAAACAAGAGGTAAAAAAAGATATAATAAGAGATTAAGTGCCTGGCCCAATCTGGTGTGGCAGAAATTTGTTTTCTTTCATTGGTTTTTTATGTTATTCTGCAGATGCTAACTCACCCTTCCAAAAATTTAAGAGGGACTGATGCTTACATAAGTTCTATAAAGTCATAGGACTTATGATGGAAAAAGAAAAATGTTCAATATTTCATTCTAGCCTACTATTCCTCAAAAATGCTTTCAGAATAGTATCCTCCTATGCAAACAATTTGCTACTTTTTTTTTTAGTCATATAATTTTAGTTGAGTTGCCCAGCTAAAGACTAGATTTTCCGGCCTCCTTTGGTGTTAGGTATAGCCATATGGTTATGTTCTGGCCTTCCCTCTATCCTCTCCCTGCTAATTGGAATGAGGTCACGATGGTGAAAGTAGGTTCAACCATACTGCACCATGAGTTGGAAACCATATTTTAAAGATTATAGAGCAACAAGACAGAAGGCAGCTGGTCCCTTGGCATATTTGTGGAAGAGAACTGCCATACCATCTGTATCAGAGAGAAAAATAAACTTTTACCTTTTTAGTTTGTCATTTCATTTACATTAGCCAAAATGACATCCTAACAAATGTACTTCTCTAAATCCAATAAAATGGGGCTTAGCTCCTGCTAACTCAACTTTTGAGTCAGTTCATCTACATTTATGGCACCCACAAACGTGGAGGAAATCATGTAATTATGGAGAGTGGGGAGGCAGAACTTTCTGGTCCCCTGCCTCAACTGAGTTTTCTGGGCAGTTATACTACCTGTCAAATTTTTACTTGTTTCTGAGTCTCCTCTCCAACTCACTCAGGAGTACTCCAAGGTATGATCACCCTGCTCAAGTCATTTACATCAATGCCTCATCCCCCAACAGTAAGCATTTAATATGTCATGATAAATCCCTACATTTCCCACTGGTATTCCCAAATCCTGGTAAATCTGCACTCATTCAAACCTTTTTTCTTCTAGATTCTGAGGAAAAAGTGACACCATTTCTGTACTCTTGATCACTCCCTGTTTACTTAAGGACCTGACTTCTTCACTGATTCCACCATTACCTTACATTCTCAATGTTTCCTCTTTGATGCCTGCCTCACATAGGTAGACAAACATATGTTCAGGTCTTCCTTCACTCGTTAAAGTCCTTGTCTCTTCTTTTACCTCCTCCCCTCTACTTATTGCTATATCTCTCTCCTCTCTAGAATCAAGCTGTCTCTGTATCATTGTCTTCAATTCACTCTTTAATCCCCTGCTATCCAGTTCCTGCTCTCATCTGTCTTCTAGCAAAGGTTACCAATGACGTGCTAACTGACAAACATAATGACCTCTATGCGTCAATACAACTTGAAAATTCTCGTTATAAAAATGTCTCTTGATACTTAAAACGCCAACTGCTGCTGTTTTTTCCAACTTTTTACCTTCATCTCAGAATCTTTTACCTCCTCTCTCTCTGCATACCTTTAGATAACTGATACTCTCTTGGTTTCTGTTCCTGGCCATCAGGTTCCTCACTGCTCACTTGCTTCTCTTCTAATGCCATATGTTCTCTTTTATTGCTATCTACTGATTTCTTTAAACACCCTTTTTATTTTCATTCTTACTTTGGAAAACGTGGCAGATTGATGCACTGAACACCATTCCAGTCCCCTACTTGAGGCTTTATTTAGAGACTGGAAAGCTAACAACTATATTTCCCAAACACCTTTGAAAGTCTTGGTATTTTTTCTAGCTTCTTTGAAGCCAATGCACCATGTGAAAGTTGCAAGGTAGATGTGAGGTAGAGTTTGCATGGATATTCTGCAAAGCAAAGTTGCTGTGCCTTTGATTTTCCTAACAGAGGCCCTGATATTTGGTCCCTCATTTCATGCATGTCCAGAGTCAGGGCAAAGGGATCTATTCTGGAAGGATGAATTTTATCATATTTGGCATTGTTCTGATTTTGGCAGATGTGCTAGCAGCTTTCTGATTCTTTTGCTTCTTGATCTTAGCAGATGTAGTAATCAGTTGGTGGGCCGGGTTTTTGGTGTCACTATGGGTGTTGCCTCTGGAAAGATTATGCTATAGACTTTACATTAGTTCTGTATGTGTTCCATGACACTTTAATAGATCTCTTTCTAAATATCCTAACTAAAGAACATTGACTAGTTTAACTCCCAAAGCCACATCTGCCACCCAGTCTTCTCCTTTGAACTCCATATACCTTATGTAGTGCTGACTACTAAGTAATTCACGTTGGTAGACGCGGCCCACTCAACAGGCTGAAAACTAAACACACTGCCTTTCCCCCACAAACCTATGCCTGTTTCTGAACTCCCGAACTCTGTTAATAACACCATGGTAAACCAAGGTCCAAACCTAGGGGACATACCTCTCTTACTTCCTACCTCTAACTTATCACTGTCTAGCAGAGTCTATCTCATTAATAGCTCTCATATCCAGCTCACCCCACTTCTCTTCTTTATTCCTTTAATTCAAGATTTCATCTATCTTGGATGGGTTTATTATCATAACTTTCCAAGTTACCTTTTCTTCCATGACACTCTCCAGTTTAATTCTTGACTGTACTTCATATTTCAAATCCTATCTATTCTGAACTGCTCATAGCTCCTCAAACTGACCAGGCTCTTCATACCTCTGCATCTTTTCCTTCCTTCACATTTTCTCTTTCCTAAGAGAACGGTGGGAAGTGAAACTTAAGGCTTTTGTCATATATTACCAAATCAACCTCTTCAAAAGATAGGCATGGGATTGCCATTCTTTGTTTGTTTGTATGAAAAAAAAAGTTATTCTTGTCACATATAGATTCAGGAATCATACTATTTATTTTAGAGATTTGGAAGGTTGAAGTTACTTTCTCAAGGTTGTCCAGCATGGAATAGCAGGTCTGGATCTTAAATTCAGTTTTCTTCTGTAAACCCTGTGCTCCCCTTTCACTGTAACTGAAATGCAGGGCTCTCAAGACAAAGGAAAAGGGGAAGGAACTGGAAAGTGATAAGAAGGTAGGGGTTTTGGACCCTACTGAAATAAATACTTCCATATTTCTCCTACAGTAGCTTCCCTAAGAGCCACTCTAAATAACAAGTTGAATCATTTCTATCCTTCAGCTTTGGGGGTACTATAGGCTATTGAAAAATCTTACTTTTTATTTCTTTTAAAATATTCATAGAGGCTCTTCCTAATTTCTACAGATTAGAAAACTGTAGCTATTTGGAATAAAAGAATTACTACTTAAAGTATGTTTTATCTTTAAATTGTCTTACAATACCAGATAATATTTTAATTCAAGGACAGACAGACAGATGACTAGTATATTTTCTTTTGCAGAGAGGGAGAAATTTGAGGGAGAATTGAAATGATTTGGTCAAGGTTACGGAGGTATGGTGCACAGTATAATTACCCTTCTTGAATACTTGCTATTTGCCTTGATTTTTTTTAAGTGAAATCAACAGCTTCACATCAGCTACTGATCAGGTACCAGATGGCAAAAACTTTCAGTCACTACCACCTAGGGCTATATTCAAACCAATGAAAGGCCCGTATCTCATTATCAGTCCCCTGAGCTCTTCATTCTCCCACATGGTACTGTCCTTTTCAAGTAGAAAAGTGACATTATTTTTAAAACTGCCCTTGTTTCAGATAACCAAAAAATTCTGATAATTTAAACAGGTTTGTCCTTTTAGTTTTTTTTTTTTTTTGCGTGACATTATTAAGCTTGCATTGAATACCACTGCAACAGAACTTTACAAAATCAAACTAAATCAAACTAAACTATAGGATAACACCCCAGAACCTTGCTTCAGGTCAAGAACTATAGGTGAGTGAATAAGGATGCTAGGTTTAGCAAATAAAAACACAAAACACTCAGTTAACTTGAGTTTTCATATAAATGAATATTTATATTTTCAATGCACATATGGCCCAAATAGTGAATGAAACATACTCAAGTTGAAAAGTATCCTTTGTTTATCTGAAATTCACTCATCTAGAAGTATTCTATTTCATCTAGCAACCCTACGAATAAAGAATGGGTAGTTCAAATTATTTTGTATAACTGAAAACACAAGGACATGTAAATTGCTCATAAAAGTGTGTGATGATGTCCACTAAAGCCACTTTATGCTCTGTGGGAGATAATCATGTCATGAAACCATTATTATAAAACTGGAAGTTTACAAAGAATAAAAAGGAAAAAAGTGACTACTATTTCAGCTTGAAAATGGAATTATATTTTGCTAGAATGAAAAATAATGCAGCAAAATAAAAGATATTGTGGATTTTTAAAGTCCCACTTATAGAATTATAACCCAAGAAATTGTTCAGCAATTGTTTTACATTTTTTCAAATAAGAAAAACATGCTGCTCCTAGTTGGAAAATTATTGGGCAAGTTTTAAGTTCCGCAACATTCTTCACTGAATAATGAACTCAGAATGTTACTTGTATTGCTCCATTATTCTCTCTGTCAGGTAGGTCTGTGAAGGGAGAAGTGCAACTCTTGCCATGAATATGATTCAATGGTGTCTATAATTAAAAGCTAGCACATGGATAAAAAAGCAAATATGGAAACATTTGCCTAGTACAGATTTCATATTTAATTTTTCTTTTATCTCGTTTCAAGAGCAATGAAAGAAATGTGACATCCAATATTTTACCTTTCTAATATGTATGCATATGAACTCCAATTACAAACCATGGTAACAAGGACATTAATAGTAAATATAAAGAGTACATTAGAATCCCCTTTGGGTATATGTTCTTGTCTTAATCCATAGAGATTTATATGTCTAACATCTTTTAACATCGATGAATATAAATCTCAGGCACTGAGGAAAGAGCATAAATCCTTATAATTCAAGATGTTTAAGTACCCCTACCTCTAAGGGTTAGCCTTATGAAAACCAACAAAAGCAATGCAATGGAAAGTTCAGTGAGCTGATATTATGCTCTTAACCCATGATAATGTAATATAGATAGTAAAAGGTTTAGAATTGTAAGCTAGGCATTCTGATAATTGTAATGTGAATACTGGCCTCATGAATTATGCTATGACCATTGTCAGTATTTTAACTCAGCTGTTATTTGAAAAGTGAAGCAACTTTACTGTACTTTCTACTTATTATTATTATTTTTTGGAAATGTGAAGGGGGATAAATCTATCTTGAGTATGCTGCCAGCCATTTTGTCTTCTGAAAATTCAAGACATTTGAATACCTTCAGTAAATACTTTTCCCCCCAAATAACATAAATACTTGGTAACGTGAAGTATCTTTTTTTTTAAAGATTTTATTTATTTATTCATAAGAGACAGGGAGAGACACAGGCAGAGGGAGAAG